>NC_141459.1:35625000-36250000 GCF_015680905.1 Coptis chinensis
GCTAAGGAAAGGCTCAGAGGGGCGACTAGCGGAAAATAATTTCATAAGGGTTGAATTTCTGGCTATATCGATCCAAAGAGGGCCTAAATTCTCGCTTAGGATATGGTATAGTGATCAAGCAAGTGGACGTCTGATTTCTCTATCCGGATTTTACTTCTCCCTTGTGCCATTTCTCAAATGTTTCGCTCATGTAAGGCTTTAGGCTATATTCTTACAGGATTTGTAGAATAAGTACTCTAGCCTAGATTTCAGAAACTTACTGTTAACAATCATAGATACTCATGTAATATATTTATAGATAGATGCAAAGATTATTACCTACATATTAACTTAAGTTTCTAAAAATTATTCTAATGCAAAAGCTACGTGAGACTTGTAGATTATTAAGAGCATAGAGAAAGAAAACAATACCAATATTCCTAAGTGTATAACATAAACTTATTTATTTATATTTTTGAATTTTTGAAATTTTAAATAGAAAACAAATGCATATTATACATATCTATATCCTAACAGATGCCTTAATTACACGTGTTTCTATGCACCCCCCAAACAAGAAGCATGCTTTGTCCTCAAAGTATTTTAAATAAAGAGGGTAGGAAAAATATCATTGAAGCGCATGAAATTCAGGAACATCTACAAAACAAAGTTATAACATACTAATATAGAAAATAAAAACTGACGCAACTCTATAGGAGTTCCACCCGTTATGGGGTAGTAAGAAATTACATGCTTGGGACATAAACAGACACTATCTAGAAATAAAAACTTACCTGCACTCCCGCTTACTCGTCATTCTCTTCTCTTTCAAAGGGGCGAGGTTCTTTCGCATCCTGCCATGCCATAACAACTTGCCACGCCTTCCGTCATGTATCATCAACCATTGCTAATCTCTCGAGTGTTACTTGGTCTGATGGGGTGTAAGGGGCAACCAAATGAGGTTGCACCTGCCATCCCGGCCAAGTCATCGCTCGGAATGATCTGACTACGCGATTGGTGGGTCTCATGATTTCAACCTTTTTCCAATCCGTGAACCGGGTACAAATTCCAAGAAGCAAAACCAAAGATAATCGCGACCAACCAAAACAGGCATAAGAAGATACTTATGCCTCATGGTATGGGCTCTCTTTAGAGTAGCCACTAAAACTCGAGGGAATGTCATATCGGCGACGTCCCTCAGCTAAAAGCAAGGAAAAACGCGTCACCGGTACTACTATTGGCGTAAGTAAACCGCCGTTCCCTAAAATATTCATCATAATGAATAACATGGTTGTACCTACGTTGAGAGATAGGCTACCAAGGGCTATGCTATATTGCCCTTGGTCCATGACACGAAATACCCCTCCTCCATAATACTCATGGAAATATGCATATTCATAGAGGTATGAGTTATCGGTCATATACCCCCACGTGAACATAGGGTCAGGCAAGGGCAATCCCGAAACCAAAGCTACCAAATACTTACTGAATTCTATAGTCGTGTCATTAATTGCAAAGGAAAATTTTTGTTCTCTTTCTTGGTTACAATAGAATGTAATATGATTATAGGAAAATTCAGTTAGCTAAGGTGAAAAAGAATTGTCATCCCTCACCAGAAGATGCCGCCATCCTAACTGCACGATCCGCTCGCGAAACGATGCTCCATAGGTATCGGTTCCCATCAAGTCTTTGAACGACTGTTCAGGAATAACTATAGGAGATGTCATCTCAAAACAACTCTCTGGAATAGCTGCGACAATCCTGGAACAACTCACCCAAAATCAGAAATTTCGTGTCTACGGAAATCCGGTAGCAGTGCTCTCGGATGGGGCCGCGTGTAGCTCTTCAAGAATTGGACTTCCAGCACTTGGCAGTGGCGCCATGGGGCGCAGGTGCGCTCTGATGGTTTTCGAGTTACAATACTCTAAGCGCCGGTGCGCTTGTGTTGGGCGCAAGTGCGCTCTGACTAGAATTTGTGGCGAGTGCCAAAGCGCAAGTGGCTCCCACGGAGGGGTAGGTGCGTTCCGAGTTCTGAACTACGGAATGTGAGAAGGAAAAGAAGGGAAAACGTTGGAGTGAAGGGTGATGGTTGAATGTGGGAGATGTAAGTTTTGTGTGGAGAATGAATGAAGTTTATATAGGGTTTGGGTTCCTAAACCGATTCGGCAAGTTGCCAAAAAAATTTACGGCAATTGTCGGAAACAACAAGTTTCCAAACCGAAAACGGAAACAACTCATATTCTGGATTCTATTCTAAATGTAATATATCTTATGCTGAATCGAGAATAGTAACTTCTAAATTCTCATAAATTTCATGTTGCCATCACATATAACCATAGATATACCGATATCGGCCAACTTGTCAATCCTCACTCCAAAACAATTTTACAAAAGATGAGCATATAACGAATTGTGCTAGGGTGAAATAATACCACCCCAAAACGATTCGGGAAGGTGGGATTGATGATAAAAACACTCACAATTTGAACATAACCAAAATTATATTAAAAAAATATAATTCAAACAACATCAAACCCAAATTCTAATTTAATTACTGAACTAATATCCGAACTAATAAAACCATAAAATAAATAAAGACAAAATAACATCAAAACCTAACATTCTTCGAAACACCTAGCCACGTGATGAAGCTAGACCCGGAGATGGAGATTGGTCCTGGAGTGATGAATTGCCTGCGCCATCTGTTTTTCGGCTACGACGCTCATGCCTCTCAGACTCATCTGAAACAGAACCCTCCAAGGGTGGCATGCGTTGTAGCATCTCTATTCGGAACAAGCGATGTGCTTCCATCTCAGTCCTAAGTACTGCATACTGGGCTTGGTGACGCTGGTGGATAGTCTCCATGTTAGACAAGATATCTTCCTGACCCCTTTCGAGCATTTCAACTCTCGTCTGAAGGTTCATTTGTTTATTTCGAACTACAATCTATCTATCTCGGATATCTTCACAAATACCATAAACGCTAAAGCGGTTTGCGGCAAAGACTTGCATCGTTCTAAATTAGAACTACAACTATCTAATACATCTTCATCCGGACATGTCATATCTTCCATTTCATCCTCCAACTCAACTACATTTCCTTCAGACAAAACGCCAAGTCTCTTGGATGCAATTCAGATAAATAATTGCATTAGAATGCAATTTGATCTTAATAGGAGCAGATTTTTGCGCGGCTCTCTAAAAACATCATGATCTTAGTGATCAATCTTGGAAGGGGCGATTATCGTCCCACTCCTCTAATCACATTTAAAATTAACTCGAGAATGCAGAAATTATACTTATTCGTTTGCAAAATCCAGAGAACGTGTAGACATTGCAGACCGATGTCGCTGACTTTTTCTTTCCCGAGGACGTTCCTACCAATCCACTGAGCTACAGTCAGTTGGTTGGTTCTCGGTTTCGACCGGCGGGACGAATGAGAACTTCGAATTGTATTCACCTTCCACGACGCCGTATCTTTCATCAAAGCGGAACTCCAAAGATCTTTGGGTTTCCTGAATGGTAGTTTCTAGGTCGCTTTCAGGCGTAACGCCTAAAAGCTTAGCCAACAATTGTCTCGTTACTTCCCTCCTTCTCCCCACAACCTCAACAAAAATTCGATCCCCCTCCACTTCTTTCTTCATATAGAATTGTTCTACCAAATCATAATGGTAAAAATCCTCTGTTGAGTACCACAATCTATTCCAATTTATCCTAATCATCTCGCGTCGTAAAATGGCGCAAAGCGGTCGGCAGCAAACGCGTGCTCCGGCAAAATTCTTCGTCGTAGCGCCATTGAAGTTTTTGAAACAAACAATGGTTTTGTAGATGGTGGAGGAGGCGAGTTTGATGAAAAACAAACTAAAAACAATGGTGGTGGCGATGGTGGGTATGGTGGCGATGGTTGGAAACTTGAAACTTGAATTGGCAGCTGTTTTCGGTGGTGTGGGAAATTTGATTGAGAGAACTCGGGCTGATGGTTATTAATGGGCGTGGTGTAAATAGGTGTTTTTTTCTTTTTATTTTTTTTTTTAATTTTTGGTTGTTAGGTTTTCCTTTAAACTTTGTTAATTGGCGGGATGAAAAAGGAAACACGACTGTTTGCGTTTTGGGAAGGAAGGAGACGCATGTGCCACGCACGTGCGTGCGGTTTGGGCTTGGGCTCAAACCGAATTCCAAACTTTTCCTATATTTCGTGCAATTTCAAATTCAATTTGCCGCTTCATTACTGGTCCGATTTTGGCGAATGAGTTATGGAAATTATCAGTAGAGAATTTCCAACCCAAGATAGCACCAACTGCATAATCACTAGCATCACACATGAGTTCGAAAGGTTTAGACCAATCGGGTCGCTGTATAATTGGTGCAGAGGATAGGGTGGCTTTTAAAGTTTCAAAAGCCTGCTTACAGTTAAAATTAAAATCAAAGATGGTATCCTTTAAAAGCAGATTAGTTAAAGGCCTAGCTATTTTCGAGAAATCTTTAATAAAGCGCCTATAAAAACCTGCATGGCCTAGAAAGGCTCTATTATCACGGACAGTCCGTGGTATAGGTAGAGTCGATATCTTATCTAGTTTGGCCTTATCTACTTCGATGCCATCACTAGATACAATGTGACCTAGTACTATGCCCTTTTTCAACATGAAATGACACTTTTCCCAATTTAAAACGAGGCTCTTTTCTTCACACCGTGTCAAAACCTTAGACAGGTTTGACAAGCAATCTGTGAAGGAGTCTCCATAGATAGAAAAATCATCCATGAAAACTTCCATAAAGCGCTCTACCATGTCACTAAATATATTAAGCATACACCGCTGGAAGGTACCAAGAGCATTACAAAGGCCAAAAGGCATTCGTTTATAGGCATACGTTCCAAAGGGACATGTGAAGGTAGTCTTTTCTTGGTCATCAATATCAATAATAATCTGAAAATAGCTAGAGTAGCCATCCAGAAAACATTAAAAAGCATGACCAGCTAGACGTTCGAGCATCTGATCTATAAAAGGTAAAGGAAAGTGATCCTTTCGTGTCATAGCATTTAAACGTCAGAATAATCAATCTGGATTCTCCATTTCATAGGACCTTGTGTGAAAACATAGTCACCCTTAGCGTTACGTATCATGGTAACCCCCGATTTCTTAGGAACTACATGAATGGGACTTACCCATTCGCTATCGGAGATTGGGTATATGATACCCACATCGAGTAAACGTAAGACTTTTTCCCTAACCACCTGTTTCATGGCAGGGTTCAAGCGACGCTGAGGTTCTCAAGAAGTCTTCGCGTTATCCTCCAAATGGATATGATGAGTGCAAACATTAGGGTCAATTCCCTTAATGTCGTCTAGGGACCAACCAATCGCAGACCGATGTTCCCTAATCACCCTGATTAAACATGTCTCTTCATCGTTAGATAACAGAGAAGATATAATTACCGGATGACTACCATCCGGATCAAGTTGAATATATTTTAACTCCGGGGGAAAAGGTTTAAGCACCGGGGTGGAAGGAATGTCAATAGATGTTTCATCAGGGTCCTAATCTTGCATAATGAATACTTGCTTAGGTAGCAAGTCTTCATACTCAGTATATGGAGCAACCGAAGGGTCTACAATTGGTGTGGACTCAAGGATGGTGTTGACTTCCTCTAAATAGGAGTCATTTACATAATCTGAAGTTCCAAAAGAAAGGAATTTATATATATGGTTTTCGGGAAACGTGTTGTTAAAATAATCTTGAGCTAAGCTCTCGATCATGCTAACCTCCCCATCTATAGACGATTCTGGTA
This sequence comes from Coptis chinensis, assembly GCF_015680905.1. Classification (NCBI taxonomy): domain Eukaryota; kingdom Viridiplantae; phylum Streptophyta; class Magnoliopsida; order Ranunculales; family Ranunculaceae; genus Coptis; species Coptis chinensis. Next base: position 35,630,767 of record NC_141459.1, read on the forward strand.
ACTATTTCATCATTTTAAAAACATTTACCTCAACAGAAAGATGGCCAAAAGATAAGGATAACTTACCATCACGGCAATTTATAAGCGCGTTGGCAGTTGCCAAGAAGGGACGCCCTAAGATGATCGGTATAGAGTCGTTAGCGACTTCTGTATCGAGGATAACAAAATCTGCAGGATAGTAGAAATCCTGAACCTTAACAAGCATGTTTTCCACTACACCCTTAGGATACTTTATAGACCTGTCCGCTAACTGCAACGTCATTTTTGTAGGTTGCATTTCCTGTAGACCTATTTGTTTATACAAATAAAAGCGGGGAGTAAGTTAACACTCGCCCCCCGGTCTAATAAAGCGGTCGTCGTGTGGGAATCTCCTAAGGTGCATTTTACAGTAGGACGACCAGGGTCCTTGTACTTAACAATTCCATTATTTTCTGATAAAGTTGGGAACTGTTCAGTTAGAAAGGCGTCTTTAGGTATGTTGGTCTTACGCCTAGTAGTGCACAACTCCTTAAGAAACTTAGCGTGGTTAGGTAGCTTTTTAATAGCTTCGAGAAAAGGAAGGTTTATCGTTAGATTTTTGAAAACGTTCCTAATCTACTCAAAGTTTGTATCCCTAGTTAACATGGCTAATTTCTGGGGAAATGGTGGTTTCTCTCTATATTTAGCTTATGGCTCAACTTGATGTCTAACCTTGGGTATCTATTTCTTAGGTTGTGGTTTAAATGGTACCTCTACAGTGGTAGGCTCTTCAATTTCTATTTCAGTATCCAGTTCGATATCCGGTGTAGGGACTACTGGTGGGGTAACTATAGGCATAGTTACTTTGTTATCAACCACTTTACCAGAACGGAGAGTGGTGATAGCATTTAGCTTACCTACGGTTGTAGTTTCCGTACTAGTATTACCGTTTACCTCAAAGGCTGTGTTTGCTGTTTTAGGGTTTGGTATCGCTTGGCCTGGAAACACGCCTTTTGGTTGGGCTTTCTCTTGGGCTAACTATTGTATGCCCTGATTTATGGATTGTAAGATCTGTTGGTTTGATTGAGTCATTGATTGGAAAAGTTGTTGGGTAACCTGTATAAAGGCATCAATACAATCCGGTTGTGTAGGTGTAGTAGTCACAGGTGGTGCGACTGGAACTATCTCACGTTGATTATTTATGGGCGGGTTGTGATAGTTATTATTGTTAACCGAAACGATACCTCTATTGGTATTATAACTATTATAATTACCCTGACCTTGTGGTTGCGCTTGGTTGTTATAATTATTATAATTCTCCTGACCTTGTCCTTGTCCTTGCCTAGGTGGAGCTTGGTTATAATTGTTTGCTTGCCTAACATTTTGGTTATTAAACCCTGGAGGTGTAACTTGTTGATTGTTTCGCCAACTGAAGTTGGGATTTTGTTTCCATGGGGCATTAGGAATAGGATAGCTATTAATGGAGCAAACATTATCTTGCTCTGATTGTTGTTGTTCATAGGCGAGAGGACAATAGGAGTCAGGGTGCTCAGGACTCAAACAGAAATTACATGGGCTGGAGTTGACATTCATGGCGGGGATAGGCTTTTGTTGAACAGAAATAGCCTCTACCTTTTTAGTTAGAGATTTGATTAAAATTTTAAGTTCTGGATCGGGTTTTATCTCAAACATACCGGCGGCCTTAACTGTTGAAGAAGAACTAGCAGAGCGGGGGATATCATCACTACCACCCCCAATTATTATTGCGCTTAGTTTGATCTTCTAAAAATTTGTAAGCCTCTGAGGCTCCTTTACTTAGGAAACTACCCCCATTCATTATGTCAAGGACTTCTTTATGGTGGTGTAGAAGTCCTTTGAAAAAGGCACGAACTAACGTGTCTTTCACTAGGTTATGATGTGGACACTCTATAAGGAGATCGGTGAAACGATTCCAAGCCTCTAAAAATGATTCATGAAGATTTTGTAGAAAGAAATGAATCTTGGAAAGCATCTCATCCATCTTTAGGGGTGGGTAAAAATGTTCCATAAATAGCTGAACAAGTTTAGCCCACAAATCCACAGAATTAGGCGCTTGGGCAGTTAACCAAGACGCTGCCTTATCGGCTAAGGTGAAGGGAAATACCCTCAGTTTAATTTGTTCTGCACCAACCGTAGGATGGTGGAATGTTGTAAGGACTTGTTCAATCCTACGCATGTGCTGATAAGGACCATGAAAAACGGGTAACAAATTAAATATGTTTGGGGGGATTCGAAAATCCCCCACTGGGTCTGCTATAACGATGCAAGATTTAGGGCTATCGCTCAAGGCTTTGTAAAAGTCGGAGAGAGGAGTCTCTCTTTCTTCAGCCATTATGTCAGGTGTGGTGTGTGGAATAGTAGCTAGAGGTGTAGTGATTGGTATACTAGATAGACGTGTTTGTTGACGTTGACGGTTAATTATGGTCGGTGTTTTTCTCCGACCAGACTTCAATCTCATGCAAGGGTAAGTCTAAACACGACAACACTCCAAACAATCTTGATATAGTAGTATAAACCTCTAACTGGAGATGCGAGGTGTGGAAGAAAAGAGTACCTGAATGCCTCCTTGCTTCGCTTACGAATAGCGTCTTGTTTATGCGTGCTCAGTGTGTATAACAAGTTAGAACACTGAAAACTTGAAGAAATAGAAAGTTTGAAACAAACCTGAGGAAATCTTGCAATTTCAGCGAGGCGCGAGTCGCTCTGTTTGAAGCGCTTGAATGCGGACAACTTCGAGTTCAGTCTTTGGGGCGGTGGCGCTCATTTTGGGCACAGTTGCGCTCAGGACTTGTCTGATGTCCAGTGTTTTGAGCACGGGTGGCGCTCTGTTTGAAGCGAGTGCTCCGTACAAAAAATGAATTTCCGTGGCGTTTGGCGGGTAAAAGCGCTCTATTTGGGCACAAAAGCTCCGTGTATTTTCGCGAGGAAAATTTAAGTGCTGAAACGGACAACCACAGTATGAATCAAACAAGGGTGGGTGGGTTTAATGGGACTTAAAAATGACTAATTATACTATGAAACCAATGCTAAAGGGAACTAAGATGGCAGCGGCGCCATTTGATATAATGTAAAAAGTAAATAGTTTTACTAATGAATAAAGCGATGAAACTCTAAACGAAAGTAAAACTAAACTTCTTTTTACTAGATTTATCAAAGATATTTTTCTCTCAATCCTATTAAGATATAAGGGAGTAAATGATTCGTTCCAATCCTAGTTCTTTAGCATGCGATGGTTTCGTGTCAACTAATCAGTCCAAAGTCTAATGAGAGATTTACGAGGGGAATTCTATACTACGAGGTGAATTCAATTAACAAGTTACGAATAACAAAATGATAGAATGCTAAGGGTTGAATCTAGATGAAGAATTAAAGGGAATTGAATCCACCTTAACTCGACTTAATCAACTAACGAAGACTCGTCGTGATCCAAATTGAATGCTTCGCATATCAAATTAGTAATTCTAATCCCTAATTATACATGGCATCTCTACCAATCAATAACTAGCATGTGAGGTCGTCCACCCATTCTCATGGCGAATCAACGACCTTCTAGAGTGGAATAAACTCTCACGACGATTTCTAAGTTAACAAGGATCAAGCTTCATCAAGGCTTCTTCAGCCCCCTCTAATGGAGGTTTAGCCTTGAGTCATACTACTATCATTTCCCATTGAATTAAAACTAGACATCATATAAAACTTCTATCTTATGCAATTTTACTAAACAATAATTGAAATCTTAGGTAATAAATAGGAAATGAATAACAAGTGATAAAGGAATTTAGATCTAAACAATTGTAAATGACAAAAATCAAAATGAACAAGAATCTACTATTTTATTTATCTAATCCAGCAATAACAATATTTTCGAGGTTTAATCTAAACAAGGAATGAAAATGAAACTAAACTTAATTAAAAACAATTAAAACTAGATCTATAATTATCTATATTTTAGGTCAAATTAGCTACCATTAACAAAGAGCTAAACTTTTGTTTTTATATGCTTCAGATCCAAAAATCGTGTATGGGCTTGGAGCCATGTTTTGGGCCGGAAAATCGGGCCCAAAACCCAATTCTTTCAGTCTGAAAAGGGCTCTTCAGCTGGAATTGACTTCAATAGACTTTTCGTCCATTTTTGCTCCTCTGATTTAGTCAAGGCTTGGACCATTGGAAAGCTCTTTCCGAGCCGGTCGTTTTGGCATAAGGTAGGCCCAATTCCGAGGTCTGAGTACAAAGTTATGGTCTTCGGAAGTTTTGCCGACTTGTGCACTGTTTTTGCCCATGTTGACTTTTCAGCTTTTGATCGGGCTTTACGAAAGCTTTGTCTCCTTGAATCTTGGCCTTTATCATAGAACTTCTTAGCAACTAATCCTTGCTCCTTTATCTCGCTAAAGTAGCACATTTCTGCACATAATTGACTTTACTGCCTGAAATACATAAAAACACGTAATCAGTGTTAACTCTTATTTATTACTCACATAATTGGTCTAAAAGTATGATTGTTAAGGGGTTAAAACCACAGTTTTGGGCTCTTATCACAACCCTTGCTCCTTTATCTCGCCAAAGTGGCACATTTCTGTACATAATTGACTTCAATGCCTGAAATACATAAAAGCACGTAATCACCATTAACTCTTATTTATTACTCGCATAATTGGTCTAAAAGTATGATTGTTAGGAGGTTAAAACTATAGTTTTGGGCTCTTATCAAACCACCCCCATATAGCATTTCGCTTGTCCTCAAGCAAATATGAGAAATTAAAATAAGTGACCAAAAATGGAGTTCTAACTACTCTCGTTTCGCTAAGTGCGATTGCATTGACCATATGCATCAAGGCCTTAAACCACTAGGAATTTCCTAGTGGACGAGTTATAGCCTCCTAAGAGTTTTCCAGTGAAGGTACTCACAAACTTCATCTATACTACAATGACTAAGAAATAAAACTATTGTTTCCTTATTCATGCTCCAAATTATCTATACATCTCACTAGCAATGAATATGGAAAAATCAAGTCGAAACCTAAGCTAACATATGCATAATAATCAATCATCTACGAATAAACATATATACAATGAGTAATACTATAAAATACACTAGTAGGTTCGTTTCTGAAACTCGTAATAGCATCCTTAAGTAGGTCCTCACATAAATGTCAAGACAAAAACCACTCTGATTTTTCCGCTCAAGTTTCGCTACTCCAGTGTGCAGTGGGCATACTTTACCTTACAATCTCAATGACACACAAGAAAGCTGGAGTCGATCAAACACATCTTCCACTTACTATCACACTAACCTATTCCTAATTGAGCTAGAGGTCTTTATACTGTGTTGCGTGGATTAGGAGATGGTTTAAGAAGGAAGGAAATGGATATTCAAAATGGACAAGCCTGAGATAATAGAGTCTTCATATTAAGTAACTAGAGAAAATCTTGTTCTTTACTTTTGCTTCTACACTTGGTTTCCATCCTTAGCCATTTTTTTTTTTTCTTTGGCTTTTGACTCCCTTTTTTTTTTTTTTGGAGTTCTAACTCTTTATTTTCTTTTATTTGTTTATTATTATTTTTTTTATTTGGATGGAAACTTTCTTTCTTATTTGAAGCTACTAACCAAATGGGTAGGCTAGTAACTAGAGAAAACCTTTCTTTCTTTCTTTCTCTTTCCTATTATTCATCTCTATTCTCAGACTCAGTCAAAGAATGGGTAGGCTGCTTTATTTATTTTGGTAAGAGGTTAAAGGATTTGCGGTTTATGAAAAGCTAAAGAAAGGCTCAGAGGGGCGACTAGCGGAAAATAATTTCGTATTGTTTGAATTTCTGGCTATATCGATCTAAAGATGGCCTATATTCTTGCTTAGGATATGGTATAGTGATCAAGCAAGTGGACGTGTAATTTCTCTATCCGGATTTTACTTCTCCCTTGTGTCATTTCTCAAATGTTTCGCTCATATAAGGCTTTAGGCTATATTCTCATAGGATTTGTAGAATAAGTACTCTAGCCTAGATTTCAGAAACTTACTGCCAACAATCATAGATACTCATGTAATATATTTATAGATAGATGCAAAGGTTATTACCTACTTATTAACCTAAGTTTCAAAAGACCATTCTAAGGAAAAAGCTACGTGAGACTTCTAGATTATTAAGAGCATAGAGAAAGAAAACAATACCAATATTCCTAAGTGTATAGCATACTTTTTATTTGTATTTTTAAATTTTTTTTGAAATTTTTGAAATTTTAACTAGAAAACAAGTGCATATTATACATATCTATATCCTAACAGATACCTTAATTACACGTGTTTCTATGCCCCCCCCCCCCCCAAAACAAGAAGCATGTTTTGTCCTCAAAGTATTGTAAATAAAGAGGGTATGAAAATACCATTGAAAAGCGTGAAATTCTAGAACATCTGCAAAAAAAGGTTATAACATACTAATATAGAAAATAAAATTGACTCAACTCTATAGGAGTTCCACCCGTTATAGGGTTAATAAGAAATAAATTGCTTGGGACATAAGCAGACACTAACTAAAACTAAAAACTTACCTGCACTCCCGCTTACTTTTCCTCCTTATTATCAGCTTTGAAATGAGGTTCCTTCGTGTCCTGCCATGCCATAATAACTTGCCAAGCTTGACGCCGGGTGTCATTAACACGTGTTAACCTGTCGAGTGTTACTATGTCGGATGGGGTGTAAGGAGCAACCAAATGAGGTTGCACCTGCCATCCCGGCCAAGTCATAACTCAAAATGAGCGAACCACCCAATTGGTGGGTCTCATGACTTCAACATTTTTCCAATCCGTGAACTGGGTACAGAATTAAAGTAAACAGCCATGCATGATGCGGCTAACCAAAACAGACATAAGAAAATACTTATGCCTCATGTTGTGGGCTCTCTTAAGACTAGACACTAATACTCGGGGAATATCATAGCGGCGACGTCCCTCAGCTAAAGCAAGGAAAATGTCACCCGCGGTACTATTTGCAGAGGTAAACTGCCACTCCCCTAAAATATTCATCAATATGAATAACATGGTTGTGCCTACATTTAGGGATATGCTACCAAGGGCTATGCTATATCGCCCTTGGTCCATTACTCGAAATATTCCTCCCCCATAATATGCATGAAAGTATGCATAGTCATAGAGGTAGGCATTATCAGTCATATATCCCCACGTGTGCATGGGGTCAGGCAAGGGCAATCCCGAAACTAACGCTACTAAAGACTTAAGGAAATCTAGTGGCGTGTCATCAATTACGATGGAGAATTTTTGTTCTCCATCTTGGCTATAATAGAAATTGGCATGGTCGTAGAAATAAGAAGTTAGCTGAAGTGAATATAACTCGTCATCACTTACCAGTAGATGGCGCCATCCTAACTACAAGATCCTATCGCGGAACCAATGTCCATAAGAGTCGCTTCCCATCAAGCCTTCGAATGATTGCTCGGGTATGACTTTTGGAGTTGTCATCTCAAAACTACTCTCTGGAACAGCTACAACGATCCTGGAACAACCCACAAAAAATTTGGATTTTTTTTTTATGCTCACCGAGGTCAGGGCACGGGGTGCGCTCCGCCTAAGCCTATGGAGGGTGCAGGTCGAGCTCTGATAATTTTTGACTTACAGTGTTTTGGGGGCGGGTCGCGCTCAACCTATGCCTGGGTAGGGGGCAGGGCGCGCTCTGGAGAAAATCTGGAATTCCAGTGTTTTGGGCGCAAGTCGCACTCAGTTGTGGGCGTGATAGAGCTTGGGTCGCGCTCTGGATAAAGCTTTGCTGGCAATGTCTAGGGCGCAGGTGGCGCTCCACTAAGGCGCAAGTGCGTTCCTAGGTGCTGTAACGCGGAAGTGCGAAGGAAAAATAAGGGAAACTTGGGAGTGAAAAGTGAGATGTGAATGTGAGAGATGTGAGTGTTGTGTGGAGAATGAATGAAGTTTATATAGGTTTGAGTTTCCAAAACGAATCGGGAAGTTTCCAAAACGTTTTAAGGCAATTGCCGGAAACAGAAAATTCCAAAACCGGAAATGGAAACAAACCATATTCTTGATTCTATAACAACCCTAATATCTTTTATACTGAATTTAGAATAGTAACTTCTAAACTCTCTTAGATTTCATCCTACCACCACCTCTAGTCATAGGCATGCTAATTATGGCAATATTCTCAACCCTCACTCCAAAACAACTTCTAAAATGGATGATCATATAACAAATCATGCTAGATTAAATAATACCACCCCCCAAACAATTTGGGAAGGTGGGATTAATGATAAAAAATAATGCACAATTTGAAAATAACCACATTATATTAAAATAGAAATTCAAACAACATTTAACTACCAAATTCAAATTTAACTACAAAATTAAAAATTTTAACATCCGAACTAAATAAAAAAAAATACAATAAAACAAATCAACTCATAAGATCCCTAAACCACTCGCTGCTGGTAGTGGAAGGCACCTGAGAAGGAGATGGTTCCTGAGCCCTCGATGGGCCAGAGCCATCCGTCCTATGGCGACGACGCTCGTGCCTCTCAGACTGCTCCTTAGTAGAAGAACCCCCCTGGGGTGGGTTGCGTCTAAGCATATTTTCTCGGAACTTGCGATGTGCTTCCATCTCAGCCTTTATTTCTGTATACTGTTTATGGTGACGCTGGTGGAGAGTCTCCATGTTACACAAGAAATCATCCTGACCCTTTTTGAGCATTTCAAAACTCGTCTGAAGGTTCTTTTGTTTATTTCGAACTATAATCTTCCTATCTCGTATATCTTCACAAATACCACAAACGCAACGCAAGCCAGTTTGCAGCACTTGTATGCGTTCTAAATCAGAAGTACACCTATCCAAAACATTTTCATCCAAACATGTCATATCCTCCATGTCCTCCCCCGAATCAACCACACTATCTTTCGGTAACTACCAAGTTTTTTGGATACACTCCGTATAAATAATTTCATTAGAATGCAATTTTATCATAATACGAGCAGATCTTGTGGCAGCTCTAAAAGACAGCATGATCTTAGTGATCAATACTGGAAGGGGAGCAAAGCTCTTTCCCACTCCTCTAATCACATTTAAAATCAACTTGAGGATGCAGAAATTATACCTCTTTGTCTGCAAAATCCAGAGAACGTGCAGACATTTCAGACCGATGTCGCTGACTTTGTCCTTCCCGATGACGTTTTTACCAATCCACTGAGCTACAGCCAGTTGGTTGATTCTCAGAGTCAACTGTTGAGCGCAATGAGAAATCAAATTATACTTACCCTCCACGACAGTGTCTTTCATCAAAGCAGGAACTCCAGTGTACTGGGATTCCTGTATGGTGGTTTCCAGGTGGCGTTCAGGCGTAATGCCTAAAATCTCAACCAACAACTCTCTCGATACTTCTCTCCTTGTCCCAGCCACCTTAACAAAAATTTTATCCACATCCAACTCTCTCTTCTTATATAATTGTTCTACCAAATTAGAGTGATAGAAACCATCTATTGAGTACCGCCACAGCCGATTCCAACCCCTCCTAATCATCTCGTCACCATAAAACGGCGCAAAGCGGTCGGCCGTAAACACTTGTTCCGGCAAAATCCTTCATCTTTGAGCCATTGAGACTTTGGAACGATTTGGTGGTTTAAATGGAATGTGGGGGTGGAGTTTGAGACAACCTCACTAACCAAACAGTGGTGGTGGCGCGACAGTTCAAATTTCTCAATTTTTTTTTGGTTTTTTCTAATGTTTTGGTGGTAGGAATTGGTGGGGGAATGATTTGGAAAGGAATTGGGATTGATTTAAATGTTTGGCGTGGGTGTAGTTAGGTTTTTTTTTTTTTTTTTATTAGGTTTGGTTTTTAAGCTTAATGGTTGTTAATGGCGGTCTTGGAAGGTGAAATCGCGACTGTTATGTTGAAGATGGAGACGCACGTGCATTGCACGTGCGCGCGAGATTGGGCCCAAGCCCAATTTGTTTTTCGATTTTTTTTTCTCGATATTTTGCGCAACTTCAAACTAAAATTGCCGCTTCATTACCGGTCCGATTTTTGCGAATGAGGTATGAAAATGATCAGGAGAGAATTTCCAATCCAATAATCTATAAAACACTTTATTCCGACCGTGGGTGACATATAAGAAGATAAAAAATGCCTCAAAGTGCGTGCATAATATAAGTTATGTGAACGAATGAAATCTAATTCCATAGATAATGTCAACCCGAATTTGAATACAATTAAACGGCCTAAACAACACAAATGAAAAGTTGAACAATCCAAGATGGACAAACGAACACCCTATCCCCAAACAAATTTTAGACAACAAAGTTTAGAAAATTTGTTTTTAAAAGTGGGTCTTTTAAAGTCAGATTCCCAAGACTGCTTAACTTACTATGTTTGTGATTTTAACAATTTTTTTTATTTTTTATGAATAAGATTTAATATAAGAAAAATAAGAAAGCAATAAATGTATAATTCACACCATAGAGGAACATGACTCAAAAACCGAGAAAACGTGCAAGAGTGGAAAACGTGAATTATGTTAAACGTAGACTTAGGATCCGGTACTTATAGCCACACACCATAAGGAGGGCTCGGTTACCTAAATGGTGCACTTACTAAGATATGGAAATGAAAGAAAGTACACCAATGAAAAAGGTCAGTCCTCATAGACAGGGTCCTGTAAAAGGACTTCCTGTACATGCCCATAAGGCATCACATAGACGCTTTGACCAGTCTTTCCTATCAGGATTTACAGTTGTTTCTAAGATCTTTTTTATTTCCCTATTAGAAACTTGTACTTGTCCGCTAGTTTGTGGATGATACGGAGTTCCTACAATATGTGTAACTCTATACTTTTTCACGAGAGATGCAACAACTCTGTTGCAAAAATGTGTTCCACCATCACTAATGATGGCTTTGGGAATGCCAAATTGATAGAAAATATACTCTTTAACAAAAAACCCAACTGTCTTATGGTCATTGCTACGGCAAGCCATGGCCTCTATCCATTTAGACACGTAGTCCACGGCAACTAGAATATATATAAAACCGTGGGAAACTGGAAAAGGACCCATGAAATTGATAAACGTATAATGAATAGTCTACCTACGAAATGAACTATGAATTCACAACGTAAGTAAACTAGAACTATTCTTTTACGTGATTTATTATCAAAGCTTCTACTCTCAATGCGAATTGCACTAAATGGAGTACGAAGTTCGTTCCACTCCTAGTTCCCTAGCATGGATTGTTTTCTAAGTCTAACTAGTCGCTCTTAAGTCAATGAGAGCTTTTACTTAAATATTATACTACGATACTTAATTAAGATGATTACTAGAAATTAACTACAAATGCTATGGAAATACTATTGTTTGACTCTAGATAAAGGAATTAGAGGGGATTGAATCCACCTCGAATCCAACTTAATCACCTAGTACAGATTGTGGTATCTCGATTCTTACGTTTTCACGGCAAGAATTCGAGTCTAATCCCTAGTGTTCATGGCATTTCTACCAAGTACTAACTAGCATGTGAGGTCGCCCACCCATTCTCATGGCTAAACACCCACCTTCTAGAGTGGAATAGATGCTAAAACGTTTCTATACTAAACAACTAAGTTTTCATCAAGGCTTCATCAACCCTTTAATGGAGGTTTAGCCTTGAATCATCAATCTAACATTTCCCATTGAATCTAAACTAAACATAATGTAAGAAATTTAGATTTACTTAATTTGAACAATAATGAATCTAACTTAATGGTCGGAATGAAATAGGAACAAGAATTGAAATTAGATCTATACTAGAAATGACAAAATTCAAACTTGATAAAAATACTACTTTATTTATCTAATCAATCAAGAACAATGATTCAGAGATTTAATCTAAAACAAGAATTTAAATGGAACTAAAACTTAATTTAATTAATAAAACTAGATCTAGAATTCTATATCTTAATTTAGGTCTAACTAGCTACCATTAACAAAGAGCTAAGCTTTTGTTTTTATACATCCAGATCCAAAATTCGTGCATGGGCTTGGAGCCATGGTTTGGGCCAGAGAATCAGGCCCAAAACCCAATTCTTTTTCAAATCAAAAGGCCTCTTCAGCTGCAGTTGGCTTCCACAGACTTTTCGTCCACTTCTGCTCCTCTGATTGGGTCAAGGCTTGCACCATTGCAAAGCTCTTTCCGAGCCGGTCGTTTTGACATAAGGTAGGCCCAATTCCGAGGTCTGAGTCCAAAGATATGGCATTCGGAAGTTCTGTTGACTTTTGCTCCTTTATCTCGCTAAAGTGGCACATTTCTGCACATAATGGACTTTGAAGCCTGAAATGCATAAAAACACGTAATCAGATTAACTCTTACTTATTATTCACATAATTGGTCTAACAAGATGATTATTAAGGGGTTAAAACTACAGTTTTGGGCTCTTATCAAACCACCCCCAAACAAAGATTTTGCTTGTCCTCAAGCAAAGATGAGAAATTAGAATAAGTGACCAAAAATGGAGTTCTAACTACTCGCGTTTACATTGAGTGCGATTGCATTGACCATATGCAACAAGGCCTTAAACCACTAGGAATTCCCTAGTGGACGAGTTATAGCCTCGTGAGAGTTTTCCAGTGAAGGTACTCACAAACTTCATCTATACTACAACGACTAAGAAATAAAACTATTGTTTTCTCATTCATGTCTCAACTATCTATACATCTCACTAGCAAATACATAAGAATAACCCAGTCAGAACCCTAAGCTAATATATGCATAATAATCAATCATCTAAAATAAACATATAACAATGAGTAATACTATGAAATGTAATAGCAGTCCGTTTATGAAAACTTCGAATAAGCGTCCTTAAGTAGGTCCTCACATAAATGTCAAGACAAAACCACTCTGATTTTTCCACTCAAGTTTAAGCTACTCCCAAAGCAGTGGGCACACTTTACCTTACAATCTCAATGACAACAAGGAAGCCGGGTCGATCAAACACATCGCCACTTACTATCCCACTAACCTATTCCTAATTGAGCTAGAGGTCTTTTATTAGGTGTCATGGGGGATTAGGAGATGGTTTAAGAAGGAAGGAAATGGATATTCAAAAAGGACAAGTCTGAGATAATAGAGTCTTCATATTATGTAACTAGAGAAAACCTTGTTATTTACTTTTGCTTCTACACTTTGTTTCCATCCTTAGCCATATTTTTTTTTTTTTTTTCTTTTCTTTGGCTTTTGACTCCTTTTATTCTATTTTTTTTTTTTTTGGAGTTTTTTTTTTTTTTTTTTTTTTCTTTGGATGGAAACTTCTTTTCTTTATTTTCTGAAGCAATTAACTAACTTTTGTTTACACAGGTTTTTCTCTTCTTCTTTCTTCACTCATTCTATTCTCAGACTTATTCTAGATTGGGTAGGTTGATTTATTATTTTTTTTTTATTTTGTTTTGTTTTTGTAACAGGGTAAAGGAATTGTGGTTTATGGAAGGCCAAAGAAAGGCTCAGAGGGGCGACTAGCGGACAATCATTCATAGGTTTGAATTTCTGGCTATATCGATACAAAGAGGGCCTAAATTCTCGCTTAGGATGTGGTTTAGTGATCAAGCAAGTGGACGTGTGATTTCTCTATCCGGATTTTACTTCTCCCTTGTGTCATTTCTCAAATGTTTCACTCATATAAGGCTTTAGGCTATATTCTCACAGGATTTGTAGAATAAGTACTCTAGCCTAGATTTCAGAAACTTACTGCCAAACAATCATAGATACTCATGTAATATATTTATAGATAGATGCAAAGATTATTACCTACATATTAACCTAAGTTCCTAACTATTATTCTGATGCAAAAAGCTGCACGGAGACTTCTAGATTGTTAAGAGCATAGAGAAAGAAAACAATACCAATATTCCTAAGTGTATAGCATACTTTTTATTTATATTTTTGAATTTTGAAATTTTAACTAGAAAACAAGTGCACATTTATACATATCTCTATCCTAACAGATGTCTTAATTACACGTGTTTCTATGCCCCCAAAACAAAAGCATGTTTTGTCCTCAAAGCATTTAAATAAAGAGGGTAGGAAAAATACCATTGAAACGCTGCGGAAATTCGTAAACATCCGCAAAACAATGTTAAAACGCATACTAATATAGGAAATAAAAAACGACGCAACACTATAAGAGTTCCACCCATTATGGGGTTAACAATTAAATTGCTTGGGACATAAGCGCACACTAACTTAACTAAAACTTACCTGCACCCCAAAGATCTACTCGCCATCCTCCTCTTCTATATGAGGTTCTTTTCGCATCCCCGCCATGCCATAACAACTTGCCACGCCTTACGTTACGCCGTATCATCAACTAGTGCTAACCTCTCTAGTGTTATTTGGTCTGATGGGGTGTAAGGGGCAACCAAATGTGGTTGCACCTGCCATCCCGCCAAGTCATGGCTCGAATGATCTTACCACCGCGATTGGTGGGTCTCATGATTTCGACCCTTTCCCCAATCTGCGGTAATCGTACGTGTATACAGGTAGGCAAGCGTAAAAAGCGGCAAACCAAGACAGGCATAAGAAGGTACTTATGCCTCAAGGTATGGGCTCGCTTCGAGTAGCAACTAAAACTCGGGAATGTCATACCTACGACGTCCCTCAGCTAAAGCAAGGAAAAACGTCACCAGCGGTATTATTGGCGTATAAACCGCCGTTTCTAGAATGTTCATCATGATGAACAACATGGTTGTGCCTACATTCAGTGATAGGCTACTCGTATGCATGTTATATTGGTCTTGGTCCATGATACGAAAATACCCTCCCCATAATACTCATGGAAATAGGCATATTCATATAGGTATGAGTTATCCGTCATATATCCCCACGCGTGTGCATAGGGTCGGTAATGGCAATCCCAAAACCAAAGCTATCAAGTGTTTATTGAATTCCATAGTCGCACCATCAATAGTAAGGGAAAATTTTTGGTCTCCTTCTTTCGCAAAAAAAAGTAATATTATTATAGAAGAATTCAGTTAGCTTAGGTGAAAAAAGAATCGCCATCACTTACCGAAGATGCCGCCATCCTAATTGCACGATCCGGCCGCTGAACGATGCTCCATAGGTATAGGTTCCCATCAAGTCTTCAAAAGACTGTTCTCAGAATCACTATAGGTGGTGTCATCTCAACACTACTTGTAGAATAGCTGCGAAAACCTCGAAGAACCTCGTAAAATCGAAAATTTCTGTGATTATCGGAGAGGCGCTGGCGGCCAGATAGAGCGCGAAATGAAGTCGCGCTTTGGTTTTGAAATTACAGTGTTTTGAGCTGGTCGCGCTTACTTTGTAGCCAGGCCGCCGCGATTTTTTTGATTTCCGGTGTTTGAGCTTGTCGCTTACTTGAAGCTAGCGCTGGGCCATTTCTAGGGATTTTTCGATTTACAAGATAATAGGGCGAAGTCGCTCTGCTTTTGGCCAGAGGGTGCAGAAAGTGAGTTTCTAAGAAAACAAGGAAAAAGGTTGGAGTGAAAAGTGAAAGATGATTGTGGTGTGTAGTGTGGGTTGTGAGTGTAGTATGATGGAAGTTTAAATAGGTTCCGGTTTCCAAAACGAATCGGCAAATTGCCAAATTGTTTTAAGGCAATTTCGAAATAGAAAAATCCGCCAAACCCAAACCGAAACTAACCATAGTTTTGATTTCCTAACAACCCTGGTATCTAAACTCTCCTACATATCATGCTACCACTATTTTCAACTTTTACTCCAAGACAACCTTACGAAAGATGATCAAAATAAATTATATTAAAATAATATGAAATCCAAGCAATCTAAAACAAACAACTTAATATTTAAATCTAACTACTGAAATAAAATTCCACTAACTAAACAATAAAAACGATAAGATAACAGGACACAACCGATGGTGAACACCTAGGGCGGTGAAGAAGATGGTCCCCGAGATGGAGACCGGCTCTCAGGTGACGAATGGCTTGAGCCATCCGGCTCAAGGGCGACGACGCCATGCCTCTCGACTCACCGAGACGGACTCATCCACGAAAGTGGCATGCGTCAGAAGCATCTCTATCCTGAACAAGCCGCCGTGCTTCCATCTTAGTCTTGAGTAATCGCATAATCGGGCTTGGTGATTCTTGTGGATAACCTCCAAGTCGACAAGATATCTTCCTCGACCCCTTTCGAAAGCATTTCAACTCGCCCGAAAAGTTCGCTTTGCTTATTTCGAATTACAATTTGTCTATGTCGATATCTTCACAGATACGATAATCGCATCGCAAAACCAGTTTTGCGACATTATCATTCGCTTCTAAATTAGAAGTATGACTATCAAAATTATCCTCAACCAACCATGTCATATCTTCCCTACATTATCCGACTCAACTTCCTTCTCTGCAGACAACGGCCAAGTCTTTTGGATGCATTCCTTATAAATACTTGCATTAGAAGGCAATTTGATCTTAATAGGAACAGATCTAGCGATAACTCTAAATGAGAGCATAATCTTAGTGATCAATACGGGAAGAGGCCGTGCTCTTTCCCACCCTCTAATCACATTCAAAATTAAATCAAGGATGCAGAAATTATACTCCTTCGCTTTGCAAAATCCAGAGAACGCGCGCATTAATCGGTCCGATGTCGCCGACTTTGTCTTTCCCCGAGGACGTTTTACCAATCCACCGAGCTGACCCGCGATTGATTGGTTCTCGTGGTCGCCCCGCTTAACGCAATGAGATATCGTATTGTATTCACCCTCTATGACCGTGATTCTTTCATCAAAATAGGAACCGCAGATACCGGGTTCCCGAATGGTCGTGATCTAGGTTGGTTACAGCGATTCCTAATAGCTCACCAACAACCGCCTCGTAATCTTCCTCTGCTCCTTCGCTATCCTAATGAAAATCCTATTTCCCTCCACTTCTCGCTTTCTTATAAAACTGTTCTACCAAATCATAGTGATAGAAATCCTCACAAATACCACATCCGCTTCCAATTTCTCTTAAACATCTCCGCGTCATAAAATGGCTGAACTGGCTTCGCGAAAACGCTGCTTCCGCAGTAATTCTACGTCGTAGCGCCATTGAAGTTTGAACTGATTTGGGGTTTGTAGATGGTGGTGGATTCGAGTTTGATGAAAACTAACTAAACCAACAAAGTGGTGGTTATGGTAGGTTCGGGCGCAGGTTCAAAACTTGAATTGGTGGGTGGTTTCTTGGTGGAAACGGTTGGATTGTGTGGAAGATTGGTGTTTCACAATGGGCGTGGGTGGTCTTCTTATTGTGATGTATTCTATTTTTATTATATATATTTTTTTTTATTTTGGTTGATAGGGTTTGGATTTTAATTTGTGTCAAGCGGCTGGAGAAGATGAAGGTCGCGATTTGTTTTTGGAAAGGGGGGCGCGGGCGCGCTGTTGGTGAGCGCGAGTTGGCCCAAGCCCAATTCATATATTTCGACTTTCGTCGATTTTTAGCGCAATTTCAAACTAGATTTCCGCCGCTATCGGTCCCGATTCTTTCGAATGAGATATGGAAATGATCAGAGAGAATTTCCAATCCAATGATCCATAAACTACTCTATTCCGACCGGGGTGACTAATAAGATAGTGCAAAACGCCTCGTAGTGCGTGCATGACGTAAGTTATGCTTAACTAATGAACACTAAATTAGATGACGCCAACCCCAATGAACTATACTAATGGACCTAAACAACACAACTAGAAAGTTCGAGCAATCCGGATGGAAAGACTGATTTCCACCCCAAACAAATTTTTAAACACAAAATTTGTTTACAACGCGTCGCTTAAAGTCGATTCCCAAGACTTGTTGGATTGCTATGTCTATGATTTTTAAGAATTTTAATTTATTTTATTTGTTTATTATGAGAAACACAAAAACAATAAATACATAATTCACTCCATAGAGGAACATGACTCAACAATCGAAAAACATGCGAAAGTGGAAAACGGAATTATGTGAACTGTGGACTTAGGATCCGGTACTTACAGCCACACACTCCATAGGGAGGGCCCGTTACCTGAATGGTGTACTTATCAAGATATGGAAATGAAAGTAAGTACACCAAATGACAAGGTCAGTCCTCATAGACGTGGTCCCGTAAAAGGACTTCCTCCACATCGTGGGACAAAAGTTCGTGAAAATGTTTTAACCGTTGACCATTAACTTGAAAGGTACCGTTGTCCTTGGATTTACCAAGGTAATTGCCCGTAAGGGGTGACTTCAAGAACTGAGAAAAAGGACCGCACCAACGGGTTTTAGTTTCCCGAAAATATGTAGACGGGAGTTGTAAAGCAAAACCTTTTGTCCGACCACAAACTCTTTTTACGCAAGATATGCTTATCATGAACACGCTTCATGTTGGCTTTATAATCCTTCGCGAGATCGTAAGAATCGCCACGGATTTCTTCAAGCTCATTTAATTGTAACTTCATGCTTGACGCCCATCATCAATATTGAAGTTAAGGCTTTTATATAGCCCACGAGCACGGTGCTCTAATTCAACGGCAAATGACATGGTTTCCCAAATACAAGTCTAAAGGAGACATACCTATAGGAGTTTTGAAAGCAGTTCTATATGCCCATAAGGCATCCGATAGACGCTTCGACCAGCCTTTCCTATCGGGGTTTACCGTTGTTTCTAAAATCTTTTGATTTCCTATTAGAAACTTCTACTTGTCCGCTAGTTTGTGGATGATAAGGAGTTGCTATTTTGTGGTGTAACTCCGCATTTTTTAACTAGGGATGCAACAACTCAAGGCAAAATGTGTTCCACCATCACTAATGATGGCTTTAGGAATGCCAAACCGACAGAAAAATATATTCTTTAATAAAAATACAACGGTCTTATGGTCATTGCTACGCAAGCTAGGGCCTCTATCCATTTAGACACATAGTCCACGGCAACTAGAATATAAATATAACCGTGGGAAACAGGGAAAGGGCCCATGAAATCAATACCCCAAACATCAAAAATTTCTACTATTAAGATTGGATTTAATGGCATCATATTACGCCATTGGATTCTCCCAAGTTGTTGGCAACGAATACACGTCTTGCAATGCACTTGGGCATCCTTAAAAAGGGTAGGCCAATAAAATCCACATTGAAGAACTTTAGCGGCTGTTTTCATTCCACTAAAGTGGCCACCACACTCTTTGTCATGGCAGAACGATAGAACTTCATTATATTCCCACTGGGGAATGCAACGACGAATAATCTGATCCGCACAATACTTAAAAAGGTAGGGCTCATCCCAATAGTATAACTTGACTCTGGCCAAGAACTTCTTACGTTCATTTCTTGACCAATTATAAGGCATAACATCAGCCGCTAAATAATTTACGATGTCCGCATACCATGGTGATGAAAAAATAGCATACAGATGCTCATCAGGAAAAGAGTCCGGTATGGACTCAGAATCACTACTATCGTCATTTGTAAGTCTAGATAAGTGGTCGGCAACTACGTTTTCGACCCCTCTTTGTCCTTTATTTTTAATGTGAATTCTTGCGTGAGAAGAATCCATCGGATTAATCTCGCTAGCATCCTTCTTTGCAAGAAGGTACCTAAGGGCTGCATGGTCCGTGTAAACTAAAGTTTTAGAACCAACCAAATAAGGACGAAACTTATCTAAAGCATAAATGACAGCTAAGAATTCTTTTTCAGTAGTTGTATAATTCCGTTGAGCGTCGTTTAATGTTTTACTAGCATAATAAATAACCGTGGACTTATTATCTATTTTCTGTCCCAAGACAAAGACTAACCGTGATAGTCACTAGCATCACACATGAGTTCAAAAGGTTTAGACCAATCGAGGCTGATAATAGGTGCAAAGAGCCAGGCGGCTTTTAAGGTTTCAAAAGCCTGTTTACGCTAAAATTAAAATCAAAGATTGCATCCTTCAAAAGCAAGTTAGTTAAAGGCCTAGCTATTTTCAAAAATCTTTAATGAACCGCCTATAAAACCCCTGCATGGCCTAGAAAGGTTCTAATCTCACGGACAAATTCCGGGTTTAGGTAGGTCGCTATCTTATCTAGTTTGGCTTTATCTACTTCGATGCCATCACTAGATACAATATGACCTAGTACTATGCCCTTTTTACCATGAAATGACACTTTTCCCAATTTAAAACGAGGCTCTTTTCTTCACACCGTCAAAACCTTAGACAAAGGTTAGACAAACAAATTGTGAAGGAGTCTCCATAGATAGAAAAATCATCCATGAAAACTTCCATAAAGCCTACCATGTCACTAAATATATGAAGCATACAATCACCGGAAGGTACCGTGAGCATTACAAAGGCCAAAAGGCATTCGCTTATAGGCATATGTTCCGGCGGACATGTGAAGGTTGTCTTTTCTTGGTCATCAATATCAATAATAATCTGAAAATAGCCGTAGTATCCATCCAGAAACAATAAAAGGCATGACCAGCCAGACGCTCTAGCATCCGATCTATAAATGGTAAGGAAAGTGATCCTTTCGTCATAGCATTTAAACGCCCTGTAATCAATACGATTCTCCATTTCATAGGACCTCGAGTGACAACATAGTCACCCTTCCCGCTACGCACCATGGTAATTCCCGATTTCTTAGGAACTACATGAATGGGACTTACCCATTCGCTATCGGAGATTGGGTATATAATACCCGCATCGAGTAATCGCAAGACTTCTTCCCTAACCACCTCTTTCATGGCAGGGTTCAAGCGACGCTGAGGTTCGCGAGAAGTCTTTGTGTTATCCTCCAAATGGATACGATGAGTGCAGACATTAGGGTCAATGCCCTTAATGTCAGCTAAGGACCAACCAATCGCAGACCGATGTTCCCTAATCACCCTTATTAAAGATGTCTCTTCATCTTTAGTTAACAGAGAAGATATAATTATCGGGTGACTACCATCCGGATCAAGTTGAATATATTTTAACTCCGGGGGAAGAGGTTTAAGCACTGGTGTGGACGAATGTCCGCTGATGTTTCATAAGTGTCCTTATCTTTATAAATGAAGACTTGCTTAGGTAGCAAGTCTTCAAAATCGATATATGGAGCAACCGACGGGTCTACAATTGGTGTGGATTCCAGATGGTGTTGACCTCCTCTAAGTAGGAGTCATTCACAAAATCGGTTCCAAAAGAAAGGAATTTGTACATATTGTTTTCGTGAAACGTGGTTGTTAAAATAATCTTGAGCTAAACTCTCGATCATGCTAACCTCCCCATCTATAGACGAATCCGTAATCGCTTCATCATTTTAAAACATTTACCTCGACGTAAGATGGCCAAAAGATAAGGACATCTTTCCATCGCGACAATTTATAAGCGCATTGGCAGCCGCCAAGAAGGGGCGCCCTAAGATGATCGGTATGAGTCATTAGCTTAATTTCCTCAGATCGAGGATAACAAAATCAGCAGGATAGTAGAAATCCTCAACCTTAACAAGCACGCTTTTCCACTACACCTTTAGGATACTTAATTGACCGTCCGCTAATTGCAACGCTATTTTGTGTAGTTGCATTTCTCGTAGACCTATTTGTTTATACAAGTAATACGGGAGTAAGTTAACACTCAGCCCCCGTGTCTAATAAAGCGGTCGTCCGTGGTAGGAATCTCCTAAGGTGCATTTGACAAGAGGATCTACTAGGGTCCTTGTACTTAACAATTCCATTATTTTCGATAAAGTTGGGAACCGCTCAGTTAAAAAAGGAGTCTTTGGGTATGTTCGCCTTTACGCCTAGTAGTGCACAACTCTTTAAGAAACTTAGCGCGGTTAGGAAGCTTTTAATAGCTTCGAGAAAAGGGAGGTTTATCGTTAGATTCTTGAAAACGCTCCTAATTTCCTCAAAGTTTGTATCCCTAGTTAGCATGGCTAATTTTTGAGGGAACGGTGGTTTCGCTTCTATATTTTTCGCGATATGGCTCTACTTGCCGTAACCTTGGCTTTCGGTTTCTTTGGTTGTGATTTAACCGGGTACCTCTACCGCGGTAGGCTCCTCGCTTCTATTAAGCGTATCTAGTTCGATATCCGGGTGTAGAGTAATCGATGGGGTAACTATAGGCGAAGTTACTTTTAGTTATCAACCACTCTTCCGTAATCCGGAGAGTGGTGATGGCATTTAGGTCACCTACGATTGTAGTTTCCGCATTAGAATTACCGCTTTACCTCAAAGGTGTGGTTTGCCGCTTTTTGGGTTTGGTATCGCTGACCGAAACACGCTTTTGGTTGGGCTTTCTCTCTTGGCTAACCGTTGTATGCCCCGATTTATGGATTGTAAGATCTGTTGGTTTGATTGAGTCATTGTTTGGAAAAGTTGTTGGGTAACCTCAGATAAAGGCGCCGATACGATCCGGTTGTGTAGGTGTAGTAGTCACGGTGGTGGTGCGACCGAACTATCTCGCTGATTATTTATGGGTGGGTTGTGATAGTTAGTATTATTAACCTAACGATACCTCTTATTGGTATTATAATTATTATAATTATTCTGACCTTGTGCTTGACCTTGTCGTGGTTGCGCTTTGGTTGTTATAATTATTATAATTCCCTTTGACTTTGTCCTTGTCCTTGCCTAAGTGGAGCTTGGTTATAATTGTTTGCTTGCCTAACGCTTTTGATTATTGTACCTGGAGGTGTTACTTGTTGATTATTTCTCCAACCGAAGTTGATGTTGTCTCCAAGGGCGCTTAGGAATAGGATAGTTATTAATAGAGTAAACATTATCTTGCTCTCGTGGTTGTTGTTCATAAGCTAGAGGACAATAATTGTCGTGGTGCTCGACTCAAACAGAAATTACATGGGTTGGAGTTTACATTCATGACGGGATAGGCTTTTGTTGAACGTAAATAGCCTCTACTTTTTAGTTAGAGATTCGAAAATTTTTTAAGTTCGATCGGTTTTATTCTCAAACATACCGGGCGCCTTTGATCGTTGAAGAAGAATCCAGAGCGAGCGGGGATATCATCACCCCCACCATTATTCCGCTTAGTTTGGTCTTCTAAAAATTTGTAAGCCTCCGGTGCTCCTTTACTTAGGAAACTACCCCCATTCATTATGTCAAGGACTTCTTTATGGTGATGTTGAAGTCCTTTGAAAAGGCACGAAACTAACGGTCTTTGCTAGGTTATGGTGTGGACACTCTATAAGGAGATCGGTGAAACGATTCCATGCCCTCGTAAAATGATTCATGAGGGTTCCGCCGGAAAAAATGAATCTTGGAAAGCATTTCATCCGTTTTTAGGGGTGGGTAAAATGTTCCATAAACAAATGAACAAGTTTAGCCCACGAGTCCACGTAATTAGGCTTTTGGGCGCTAACCAAGACGAGACGCCTTTATCGGGCTAAGGTGAAAGGGAATACCCTTAATTTAATTTGTTCAACCAACCGTAGGATGGTGGAATGTTGTTAGGACTTGTTCAATCCTACGATGTAGCCGATAAGGTTTTTCATGGTCTAAACCATGAAAACGGGTAACAAATTAAAATATTTGGGGATTCAAAATCCCCCACCGGGTCCGCTAGAACGATGCAAGATTTGGGGCTATCGCCAAAGCTTTGTAGAAGTCCGAGAGAGGAGTCTCTTTTTCTTCACCATTATATCGTATGGTGTGTGTGATAGTAGCTAGAGGTGTCGTGGGTGGTGTACTAGATAGACTTGTTTGTTGTCGCGGTAATTACGCTTTGTTGTTTTTGTTCGACCGCACCTTAATCTCATGCAAGACTAAGTTAAGCTTAACTAAACATGCAACACTCCAAACAATTCTGATATACTAGTAGAAAACCTCTAACTAGAAAATGCGAGGTATGGAAGAAAGGAATACCGATAGGCGCCCTTGCTTCGCTTTATGAATAGCGCCTTGTGTAAATGCTGTTCGTTCAGTATATAAGAGATTAGAACACCAAAAAACTTGACAACTCGGGTTCGAATCAAACCGTGGAAATCCGAAATTTCAGCTACTGGCCGCTTATCTTGCCCTTCGCTTTATGAATCAAGGCTGCCGGTAAAAGTCGAAGTCCAAGAACTTAGCTGGTCGCGCTTTCTTTGTATGCTGGCGCCACGTATTGATCAAATTCCAAGAATATAGCTGGTCGCGCTTTTTGGTTGCTGCCGGCCAGTATTTTTTCGAATTTTTCCAAAACTGAAACGGCAAACACAAGATGAATCAAACAAGGGTGGGTGGGTTTAATGGGACTTAAAATAAACTACTTCTACAAAGAAAAAAATGCTAAAGTGTAACTAAGATGGCAGCGCACCATTTGATAAACTATATAATGAATAGTCTACCTACTTAAATGAACTATGAATTCACAACGTAAGTAAACTAGAACTATTCTTTACGATTTATTATCAAAGCTTCTACTCTCAATGCTAATTGCACTAAATGGAGTACGGTTCGCTCCACTCCTAGTTCCCTAGCATGGATTGTTTTCTAAGTCTAACTAGTCGCCTTAAGTCAATGAGAGCTTTACTTAAATATTATACTACGATACTTAATTAAGATGATTACTAGAAATTAACTACAAATGCTATGGAAATACTATTGTTTGACTCTAGATAAAGGAATTAGAGGGAATTGAATCCACCTCGAATCCAACTTAATCACCTAGTACAGATTGTGGTATCTCGATTCTTACGCTTTCACTGCAAGAATTCGAAGTCTAATCCCTAGTGTTCATGGCATTTCTACCAAGTACTAACTAGCATGTGAGGTCGCCCACCCATTCTCATGGCTAAACACTAACCTTCTAGAGTGGAATAGATGCTAAAACGCTTCTATACTAAACAACTAAGTTTTCATCAAGGCTTCATCAACCCCTCTAATGGAGGTTTAGCCTTGAATCATCAATCTAACATTTCCCATTGAATCTAAACTAAACATAATGTAAGAAATTTAGATTTACTTAATTTGAACAATAATGAATCTAACTTAATGGCCGAATGAAATAGGAACAAGAATTGAAATTAGATCTATAATCGAAAATGACAAAATTCAAACTTGATAAAAATACTACTTTATTTATCTAATCAATCAAGAACAATGATTCAGAGATTTAATCTAAAACAAGAATTTAAATGGAACTAAAACTTAATTTAATTAATAAAACTAGATCTAGAATTCTATATTTTTAATTTAGGTCTAACTAGCTACCATTAACAAAGAGCTAAGCTTTTGTTTTTATACATCCAGATCCAAAATTCGTGCATGGGCTTGGAGCCATGGTTTGGGCTGCAGAATCGTGCCCAAAACCCATTCTTTCAAATTCAAAAGGCCTCTTCAGCTGCAGTTGGCTTCCACAGACTTTTCGTCCACTTCTGCTCCTCTGATTGGGTCAAGGCTTGACCATTGCAAAGCTCTTTTCCGAGCCGGGTCGTTTTGACATAAGGTAGGCCCAATTCGGTGGTCCGAGTCCAAAGATATGGCATTCGAAGTTCTCACTGACTTTTGCTCCTTTATCTCGCTTAAAGTGGCACATTTCTCGCACATAATGGACTTTGAAGCCCTGAAATGCATAAAACACGTAATCAGATTAACTCTTACTTATTATTCACATAATTGGTCTAACAAAGATGATTATTAAGGGTTAAAACTACGCTTTGGGCTCTTATCGCTGGTCAACCACTTTCTTTGCTCTTAACGACCACTATGTCATCAATATAGACTTCCATGTGTCCCCCAACATGTTTTGAAACATGTCAAGATGAGCCATTGGTAGGTCGCCTCCCTCTGACGCTCTTGAGGCCAACAGAGGAGGACGTAGCAAAGATATATCCCCTCGCTCTATGATGAATAAAGTTTTCTTTGATCTTCTTCAGAGCTGGATCCGGTTGTATCTAATCGTGATGCATCCATAAATGACAAAGAGTTCATGGCCACAGTGTCCGGTCCACAAGTCGGTCGATTCTAGGTAAAGGGAAGCTATCTTTAGGCATTTCCTGGCTGACATTAGTGAAGTCGACTTTAGAGGCAACCGTGCCATTCTTTTTTGGGACTGCTTACTATGCTAGTGATCCAAATTGGGTAATCGACCGTTCGTGATGAAGCCGACTTGCTTGAGTTTGTCGACCTCATCATTGATTGCTTTTGAAATCTCGTGGATAGCTTCCTAGGTCGCTGTCGAACTAGCCTAGCATTAAGGTTAACATTTAACCTATGACATGCAACACTAGGATCTATACCGGTACATCGATGTACTACCAAGCAAAACGCCTTTATTCAATGATAAAAAGTTTACAAGGTGTGCTTTGAGTATGGGGTCAAGGTTAGCCCCTACATAAACAAACTTGGGATCGCTTTCTGTTCCCGTGTTCACTCATTCCTTTTCTTCAGTTTGAACCGCCGCTTTTGAAGATGAGGTGGTCTCCGCGGAGTCGGGTCTCGTGGTAACGATAACAGGGCTGATAATGACCTCTATGGTAATGACAATGGTCCGTGCAACCTCCGGGATCTTGACCGGAAACTAGCAGGAGCCTGACGACCTCCGGGATGTTGACCGGATCTTGGCTTACCCTTTGAGGTCCTAACCGGGCGGATTGACAAGAGCTTTGGGCGACATCGGGTCCTGACTAGCGGATTGACTTTTTTGATAAAACCCCCAGCGTTCTGCTTTGGTGCTTTGGATTTGACCTCAGCGATTAAATCTTTAGCCATCGTGTAGCTGGTAGGCTCATTCTTAGTGCTAATAGAAGGGCCAGCGGACTTGCTCACTGAGAGGATCTGGTTGCAGTGATAAGCCTCGAGCTTATTGCTGCGAAGCTCTATCATACCCCTAAGGCCAGGAAAGCGGCGTACCTGATGCAGTGTTGATGGTATAGCTTGCATTTGGTGGATCCAACATCGTCCTAAGATGGCATTGTAGGATGAGTGGATGTCTAGAACGCTGAAACGAGTGTTGAAGCTGACTTTGTCCTCCCTAGACAAAACAGAGACTGGGAGTATGATGTCACCAATTGGGTCAGCTCGGGAGCCATTGAATCCATAGAGAGGGGCTATTGGATCTATGAAGACCGATTTAAGGCGTGTCATCTCTTTGATGGTATGATAGAACAAGATGTCACACGAACTACCAGATCTATCAAGACGCTTTGATCCGTCCAAATGGCTGATTTTGACATGGACAACTAGGGCATCATTACGAGGAGGCAAACCTTTGTTGAGGTCGGCCTTTGTGGAAAGTTATATCACCAACTATGACCAACTATGTGGGGCAGGTGCGCCCGCGAAGAGAACTAGGTTTCTGGAGAGCTTACACGCCTCTTTTTTCTAGAGGATGTAAATACAATCATCCCGAACGCGGATTATGTGTGTCGTTATGTCGCTTATCTCGGCCGATGAGGCCGACGACGCTCATGACGTGAACGTTCACTAGGGCGTCCTCTACTATGGGAGCGAAGTGGGACACTATGGCGATTATGGCGAAATGAGATCTACTATGTTCTCTGTGAGCCATAAGCTTATGGCGCAGGTCGCCATCAGCGATATTGGTATAATGCTTGATATGTCCCGACTCGACGAGGTCCTAGAGGTAGTGCTTGAGTCCCTAGCACTTGTCGGTGTCATGACACTTTGCTCTATGAAAGGCAATAAAGAAGGCTTGCCAGTCGATCTTCCTCGCTGCCATATGTCAGGTCGGTAATATGCAGCTTTCTTGATCTTGTCTAGTATGTAACAGGGAGATTGGGTGAGCACAACGAACTCACGGCTGTTGCTTGGTCTATTTCCAATCTTCCGCTTTGCCGCCCGGTCGCTTTTTGAAGGTTGGGGCGCCATCGAGATCGCCACTTCTTGTTCTTCTCATTAAGCCATGACGCTTTTAGCCTTCTTGCAAGTTGATGTACTTGTCTACTCGAGCATATAACTCAGACAAAGTTTCTGGACGTTCTTTCATGAGCGATCTAGAGAGAGCTGTGTTGTGCACTCGGCAGGCGTTGGAAAATGCCAATGTTGCAAATGACTCTTTGAGACCGCTTTCCATGCCAAGTAGTTCGGTTTTGAACCGACCTAAGAAGGTGTGGATGGTTTCATCTTCGCCTAGTGAGAGCTAGAATAGTGAATCTAGATCTATTTTTTTACGCCTATTGTGGACGCATTTAGCCAGCTTAATAGATCGGTGAGATTTTTGAAGTTCTTTATCGAGTCCGGCTCTAGTGAAAAGAACCAATCAATAGCGCCATCTTGCAGGCTGGCGAGAAATAGACGGCAGTGAAGATGATCGAACTCCTGACTATAGAGCACGAGGCTCTAAATGTAGCGAGCTACGTGTTGACCTGGACACGTGCTGCCATCATACATTTCAAAGTTTGGCTGGACGAAATCTGGAGGGGAAGGTTTACTAAGTACCTCAACAGTGAAAGGGGATGCCCGGTATGTCTTCAACATCTTCTGAACGATCTGGGTGGTGTCCTTCTTGACTGCACTCTGATCTATTCTCTGTGACAGCTCGTTAATCTATTGATACCGTCCTCTGCTAAAGCAACAGCTGGAGTTTGCGCATCCATTTATGCTTTCAAAGCAACATTTTCTTGCCTGAGTAGGGTGATGTGCTCATTCATTGTACCTAACTGACTTGCTAAGCCCTGGATTTGAGCTTTGAGGTTTACCATGCTTTGTGGGCTTGAGTATTTTTGTTTTTGTAAAGAGGTTTCTGATAAAACATAAAATGAATAGTTTACCTATGAAATGAACGATGAACTCAAAACGTAAGTAAACTAAAACTATCTTATGAGCCTATATTTTATCAAAGATTTCTACTCTCAATTTTATCGAAATAGAGTGGAGTAACAAATTCGTTCCACTCTTAGTTCTCTAGCATGGAATGATTTCATAGTTAACTAATCGGGTCTTAAGTCTAATGAGAGCTTTAATGGGGGGGTGTTATACTACGATACAATATGAAATTGATTATGTTGAATTTAAACTACTTAATGCTATGGAAATATGATTGTTTTTGAATCTAGATAAAGGATTAGAGGGGAATTGAATCCACCTCTAATCCAACTTAATAACCTAGCATAGATTCTTGTATCTCGATTCTTATGTTCTTACGGCAAGAATTTTGAGTTCTAATCCCTAGTGTTCATGGCATTTCTACCAAATACTAACTAGCATGTGAGGTCATCCACCCATTCTCATGGCTTAATCACTTCCACCTTCTAGAGTGGAATAGATTCTACAATGTTTCTACACTATACCACTAAGTTTTCATCAAAGCTTCATCAACCCCTCTAATGGAGGTTTTAGCCTTGAGTCATCAAACCATCATTTCCCATCAATTATAACTACTCATCATATTAAAATTTTAACTTAACTAAATTAACTAACAATGTTTCAATCTACTTAAACTACGAAATGATAATCAACAAGAATTAAAACTAGATCTAATAGATTGAAATAACAAAAATCGAAATGACAAGAATAATAACTATTTTATTTATCTAATGAATGATATTCAATGATTCAAGAAATTAATCTAAAACAAGAAATGAAATTCTAAAACTAAGTTCTAAACTCATTAATGGAGGCTAACTAATCTAATTCTAATCTAGGTCTAACTATCTACCATTAACAAAAAGCTAAGCTTTTGTTTTTATACTTTCAGATCCAAAAATCGTGCATGGGCTTGGAGCCATGTTTTGGGCCAGAGAATCAGGCCCAAAACCCAATTTCTTTAGTCCAAAATAAGCTCTTCAGCTGCAGTTGGTTTCGACAGATGTTTCGTCCACTTCTGCTCCTCTGATTGGGTCAAGGCTTGGACCATTGGAAAGCTCTTTCCGAGCCGGTCGTTTTGACATAAGGTAGGCCCAATTCCGAGGTCTAAGTCCAAAGATATGGTCTTTGGAAGTTCTGCTAATTTTGTGTGCTGTTTCTGCCCGTGTTGACTTTGACTTTTCAGCTTTGACCGAGCTTTAGAAAGGCTTTGTCTTCTTGAATCTTGGCCTTTAATCACAGAACTCCTTAGCAACCAACCATTGCTCCTTTATCTAGCTAAAGTGGCACATTTCTGCACATAATGGACTTTGAAGCCTGAAATGCATAAAAACACGTACTCAGTATTAATCTTACTTATTATTCACATAATTGGTCTAAAAGTATGATTATTAAGGGGTTAAAACTACAGTTTTGGGCTCTTATCAAACCACCCCCAAATAGCATTTTGCTTGTCCTCAAGCAAAGATGAGAAATTAGAATAAGTGACCAAAAATGGAGTTCTATCTACTCGCTTTACACTGAGTGCGATTACATCACCATATGCAACAAGGTCTTTAAACCACTAGGAATTCCCTAGTGGACGAAGTTATAGCCTCTCGCGGAGAGTTTTACAGTGAAAGTACTCACAAACTTCATCTATACTACAAATCCACTAAGAAATAAAACTATTGTTTCCTTTATTCATGCTCTAAATTAACTATACCTCTCACTAGCAATGCATATAGAGTAATCAAGTCTAAACCTAAGTTAATATATGCATAATAATCAATCATCTACTTAATAAACATATATACAATGAGTAATGCTATGAAATGCAGTAATGTGTCCGTTTAGAAACTTTGGAATAGCGCCCTTAAGTAGGTTCTCACATAAAAGTCAAGACAAAAATCACTGATTTTTCCACTCAAGTTTTGCTACTCCAAAGGTGCAAGGGCATACTTTACCTTACAATCTCAATGACACACAAGGAAGTCCGGTTGATCAAACACATATGCCACTTTACTATCCCACTAACCTATTCCTAATTAAGCTAGAGGTCTTTATTAGGTATCATGGGGATTAGAGATGGTTTAAGAAAGAAGGAAATGGATATTCAAAAGGGACAAGTCCGAGATAATAGAGTCTTCATATTATGTAACTAGAGAAAACCTTGTTATTTACTTTTTGCTTCTACACTTTGTTTCCATCCTTAGCCATATATTTTTTTTTTTTTGGCTTTTTGACTCCTTTATTCTATTTTTGGAGTTTTTATTTTATTTCTATTTTTATTTTTTTTTTTCTTTGGATGTAAACTTCCTTTCTTTATTTTCTCAAGCAACTAACTAATTTTTGTTTACATAGGTTTTTTCTTTCTTTTTTCTTCCTCATTCTATTATCTCCACTTATTCTAAATCGGGTAGGTTGATTTTTTTTTTTATTATTTTGTTTTGTTTTTGTAATAGGGTAAAGGATTTGTGGTTTATGGAAGGGCTAATGAAAGGCTCAAGGGGCTTAATTAGCTGAAAATAATTCATAGGTTTGAATTTCTGGCTATATAGATCCAAAGAGGGCCTAAATTCTCGCTTTTAGATATGGCATAGTGATCAAGCAAGTGGACGGTGATTTCTATCCGATTTTACTTCTTCCTTGTGTCATTTCTCAAATGTTTCGCCTCCCTATAAGGCTTTTAGGCTATATTCTCACAGATTTGTAGAATAAGTACTCTAGCCTAGATTTCAGAAACTTATCGCTAACAATAATAGATACTCATGTAATATATTTATAGATAGATGCAAAGATTATTACCTACATATTAACCTAAGTTTCCAACAATTATTCTAATGCAAAAGCTACGGAGACTTCTAGATTGTTAAGAGCATAGAGAAAGAAAACGATACCAATATTCCTAAGTGTATAGCATAAACTTATTTATTTATATTTTTGAAATTTTAACTTGAAAACAAATGCATATTATACATATCTATATCCTAACAGATGCCTTTAATTACACGTGTTTCTATGCCCCCAAACAAGAATCATGCTTTGTCCTCAACGATTTAAATAAAGAGGGTAGGAAAAAAAATACCATTGAAGCGCCGTGGAAATTCAGGAACATCTACAAAACAAGGTTAGAACGCATAAATATATGAAATAAAACCGACGAACTCTATAAAGAGTTCCACCCATTATGGGGTTAACAAGAATCAAATTGCTTGGGACATAAGGCATTACACTAACTAGAATTAAAACTTACCTTATCTCCCCGACATGCATATTATCTACCCAATAGCACCATGGGTCTTGTATTTTAGCCGGCATGGCAAGTCCAAGAACAAATGCTAGCAAGAACCATAAGCGGTTCCCACCACGGTGTGATCACCTCATGAAACCAAGCACCATAAGTAGTACTTTGGGAACAGATCTTCAAAACTGTTCTGGTATTATTGTAGGAGATGTCATCTCAAACTACGCCTCGAACAGCCTGCAAATGACCTTGGAACAACCCGCAGAAAACCGAAATTTTCTCGGTCTACGAAGTCAAGTGCGCCAATTTTGCGCCAATGCTTCCACTTTTTTTTTTTTTTTTTTTTTTGACAAGGGAGCGAGGTGGGGGTAAGGATAGGAATTTGAGTGACCAAGAATGGAAAAACCAACACCCCACCCCCAAACAAATTTTTGAAAATAGGTTTGTAAAAATCTGTTTTAAAACGTGGGTCTTTTAAGGTCAGATTCCCGAGACTTGCTAGATTACTATTTTTATAGCTTTAAACTTTTTTACTTTTTATGAATTAGGTTTAATATAAAGGAAAACAATAAGCGCAGAAAGACATAATTCACACCATAGAGAAACATGACTCAAAACCAAGAAAACATGCAAGAGTGGAAAACGGAATTATGTGAACCGTGGACTTAGGATCCGTAAATTTACAACCACACACTCCATAGGAGGGCCCGTTACCTGAATGGTGCATTCACCAATATATGGAAATGAAAGGAAATGCACCAAACACAAAATTAAGTCGCTTTATAGTCGATACTCGAGACTTTATCTAAATATATGTATGAATATGCAGTTTATCATATATCAACAACCTAAATAGTTGTGGATCGCTCCATAAATAAATATCACGTAAAGCATATCCAAACACAATCAAGCACCAAGATTTCCTACGACGCGGCCTAGTGGAATGAAAGCTAAGTCGGATAGACCTATAACATAACCGAGCATGCACCACCTTATGTTTCATCTTTGAACGAGAGGGTGTCCTGAGTGAATAAGTGTGGAAAAGTGAATGGTTGTGGAAGATATGGTGGATTGGGATAAGTTTTAGAGAAAAGCATGGAAAAAATGAGGATGTGGGTTTAGCACAAAACTCATTCATGGTGTAGTTAGGGGACCCGCCTCAAGTTTGAAAATGAAGGTGTCAAGTGGTTTATCCTTGGGAAGTATTTGTTTACTAGGTGGATTTAAAATATCATGAAGCACAGGGAGAAACTAAAGGATCGAAAGTGCAAACTCGAGGTTCCTTTGAAAAGGTTGAGGGTGGGGAATATTGGTGATGGAAGGTGAATGATTCTCGCCTAGAGCTCTCAAGTCCATATCATCAGAAATCTTGATATATGCAAGACATTCCTCAATAGGTGGGTCAAAAGGATCACCGATAGAGATTGAAAAATTCATCTTCCATCATAGCATTAAGGGATGAATGGTTGTTGGCAAGGGGACTCGCTGGTGGTAAAGAAGTGGTGCAAAAGAGTTGCATGAATTCTTCTTCGATTTCGCCTACTACCGCGGAGTCATTGTTAAAGTCGAATTTCCAAAGGAAAGGAATTTGTTAACTGTTTTTCCTCGAAACATGTTTTTGAAGTAATCTTGAGCTAAGCTCGATCATGCTAACCTCCCCATTTGTAGATGAATCGATACCGTGGTCCTCATTTTGAAAACATTTACCTCAACCGTAAAGATGGCTAAAGGACAAGGACATCGAACCATCGCAGCTTTATGAACGCCAGGCGTGGCAAAGAAGGGACGCCCTAAAATGATAGGTACAGAGTCATTAGTGACTTCGGTCGAGGATAACGGTCGGCCGGGTAGTAAAATTTTGACTTTAACCAAAGACGCTTTCAACCACACCCTTAGGATATTTAATAGACCGACAGCCTAATTGCAATGTCATTTTAGTAGGTTGCATCTCCTCTAGACCTATTTGTTTATACAAATAAAACGGAGTAAGTTAACACTAGCCCCCGTGTCTAGTAAATACGGGTCGTCGGTGTGAGAATCTCCTAAGGTTCATTGTACAAGAGGATCTACTCGTGGTCCTTTGTACTTTAACAATTCCATTATTTTCGATAAAGTTGGGAACCGCTCCAGCTTAGAAAGGCGCCTTTTAGGTATGTTGGTCTTATTCAGTAGTGCACAACTCCTTAAGAAACTTAGCGTGGTTAGGTAGCTTTTTATAGCTTCGAGAAAAGGAAGGTTTATCGTTAGATTTTGAAAACGCCCTAATCTCCTCAAAGTTAGTATCCCCGGTTAGCATGGCTAATTTCTGAGGAACGGTGGTTTCGCTTCTATATTTAGCGTGGCTCGACTTGATGTGTAACCTTTGGCTTTCGCTTCTTAGGTTGTGGTTTAACCGCACTTCTACAAAGGGTAGGTTCTTCAGCTTTCTATTTCGGTATCTAGTTCGATATCCGTGTAGGGAGTATCGATGGGGTAACTATAGGCATAGTTACTTTAGTTATCAACCACTCTTCCGTAACGGAGAGTGGTGATGGCATTTAGCTGACCTACGGATGTAGTTTCCGTTTCAGTATTACCGCCTACCCCAAAGGCCGTGTTTTGCCGCTCTAGGGTTGGGTATCGCTTTGTCCCGAAACACGCCTTTGGTTGGGCTTTCTCTTGGGCTAACTGTTGGTTTAAATTATTAACGGATTGTAGAATGTGTTGGTTAGATTGAGCCATGGTTTGGAAAAGTTGTTGGCTCACTTGTATGAAGGTGTCAAGACGATCCGGTTGTGTGGGTGTAATAGTCATGGGTGGTGGATCGAACTATCTCGCCGTTGATTATTTATGGGCGGATTGTGATAGTTATTATTTACCGAACGATACCTCTATTAGCATTATAATTATTATAACTACATTGACCTTGTGCTTGACTTTGTCGAGGTTGCACTTGGTTGTTATAATTATTATAATTACCCCGATCCCCGCCCTTGTTGTGGTGGAGCTTGGTTATAACCGTGAGTTGGCCTAACATATTGATTATTGTACCATCGGGTGTGACTTGTTGGTTATTTCTCCAACCGGTTGGGATTTTGTCTCCAAGGGGCGCTAGGTTCACTATTAATGGAACAAGAATGTTCATAGGCTATAGACGCGGGGAGTCGGATGCTCGTGACTCCAACAAAACTACATGGATTTGAATTTACATTCATTATGGGGATAGGCTTTTGTTGTACAAAATGGCCTCTACCTTTTGTGAGGGATTCAATTAGAGTTTTAAGCTCAGATCTGATTTAACATCAAACATACCGGTAGCCTTAATCATTGAAGAAGAACTAGCGAGCGGAGTAATCGCCACTACCCCCAAATTATTATTATGCTTAGTCCCGATCTTCCAAAAATTTATATGCCTCCTGAGGCTCCTTTTACTTAGGAAACTACCCCCATTCATTATGTCTAGGACTTCTTTATGGTGGTGTAGAAGTCCTTTGAAAAGGCACCCAACTAACGGTCTTTGCTAGGTGATGGTGTGGACACTCTATAAGGAGATCGGTGAAACGATTCCAAGCCTCCGGAAAATGATTCATGAGGATTCTCAAAAAAGAAGCGAATCTTGGAAAGCATTTCATCCGCCTTTAGGGGTGGGTAAAAATGTTCCATAAACAAATTAACAAGTTTGGCCCACGAAGTCCATTGCATTAGGCTTTGGGCGCTTAACCAAGACGCCACCTTATCAGCTAAGGTGAAAGGGGAATACCTCAATTTAATTTGTTCCGCACCAACCGTAGGATGGTGGAATGTTGTAAGGACTTGTTCAATCCCACGACGCGTAAGTTTTTCCGATAAACCATGAAAAACGGGTAACAAATTAAAATATATTTGGGGATGCGAAATCCCCAATCGGTCTCAAGAGAACGATGCAAGATTTAGGCTATCGCCAAGGCTTTATAAAAGCTAGAGATAGGAGTCTCTTCTTCAGCCATAATATCGTGGTGTGTGTGAAATAGTAGCTAGAGGTGTAGTGGGTGGGAAACTAGATAGACTTGTTTATTGACGAGTCCGTAATTACGCTAGTTGTTTTCTTCACTGCATCTTTAATCTCATGCAAGACTAAGTCTAACTTAACTAAACATTCAACACTCCAAACAATTCGATATACTAGTAGAAACCTCTAACCGAGATGCGAGGTGGGAAGAAAGGAATACCTGATTGCGGGCCTTGCTTCACTTTATGAATAGCGCCTTGTTTACGCTGTTCAGTGTATATAACCGCTTAAAACACTGAAAAACTTGAAAAATCAAATTCAAACAAACCTCGGGGAAATCGGGCAAATTTCAGCTTAGGGCTGGTGCGCCAGGCCATGGCACGGGTCACGCTCCGGTTCCAAGAACTTAGCTGGTTGCGCTGTATGGTAATGGTCGGTCGGTCCGGTGTTCCAAGAACTTAGTGCTGGTCGCGACTCCGTGTTCCAATAACTTAGCCGGTCTCTCGCCTCAGATAGGTCTGTCGGTAATTTTTTTTTGAACTTTTCAATGCTAAAATGAACAACCACAAGATGAATCAAACAAGGGTGGGTGGGTGAAATGGGACTTAAAATGACTAATTATACTATGAAAACAATGCTAAAGTGAAACTAAGATGGCGCCACGCCATTTGATAAAACATAAAATGAATAGTTTACCTACGAAATGAACGATGAACTCAAAACGTAAGTAAACTAAAACTATCTTATGAGCCTATATTTTATCAAAGATTTCTACTCTCAATTCTATCGAAATAGAGTGGAGTAACAAATTTGTTCCACTCTAGTTTCTAGCATGGAATGATTTCATAGTTAACTAATCGGTCTTAAGTCTAATGAGAGCTTTACGGCGGGTGTTATACTAATGATACAATATGAAATTGATTATGTTGAATTTAAACTACTTAATGCTATGGAAATATGATTGTTTTGAATCTAGATAAAAGATTAGAGGGGAATTGAATCCACCTCGAATCCAACTTAATAACCTAGCATATATTCTTGTATCTCGATTCTTATGTTCTTACGGCAAGAATTTCGAAGTTCTAATCCCTAGTGTTCATGGCATTTCTACCAAATACTAACTAGCATGTGAGGTCGTCCACCCCCATTCTCATGGCAAATCACGACCTTCTAGAGTGGAATAGATTTTACAATGTTTCTACACTATACCACTCAAGTTTTCATCAAAGCTTCCATCAACCCCTAATGGAGGTTTTAGCCTTGAGTCATCAAACCATCATTTCCCATCAATTATAACTACTCATCATATTAAAATTTAACTTAACTAAATTAAATTAACAATGTTTCAATCTACTTAAACTACAAAAATGATAATCAACAAGAATTAAAACTAGATCTAATAGATTGAAATAACAAAACTCAAAATGACAAGAATAATAACTATTTTATTTATCTAATGAATGATATTCAATGATTCAAGAAATTAATCTAAAACAAGAAATGAAATTCTAAAACTAAGTTCTAAACTCAATAATGGAGGCTAACTAATCTAATTCTAATCTAGGTCTAACTATCTACCATTAACAAAGAGCTAAGCTTTTGTTTTATACATTCAGATCCAAAATCGTGCATGGGCTTGGAGCCATGTTTTGGGTTTAGAATCGCCCAAAAACCCAATTTCTTTAGTCCAAAATGGGCTCTTCAAATTGTGAGTTGGCTTCGACAGATGTTTCGTCCACTTCTGCTCCTCTGATTGGGTCAAGGCTTGGACCATTGGAAAGCTCTTTCCGAGACGGTCGTTTTGACATAAGGTAGGCCCAATTCGAGGTCTGAGTCCAAAATATGGTTTTGAAGTTCTGCTAACTTTTGTGGCCAAGCTTCACCCTCAGGTTGACTTTGACTTTTCAGCTTTGACCGGCTTTTAGAAAGGCTTTGTCCTCTTGAATCTTGGCCTTTAATCACGTAACTCCTTAGCAACCAACCATTGCTTTTATCTAGCTAAAGTGGCACATTTCTACACATAAATGGACTTTGAAGCCCCCGAATGCATAAAAACACGTGAATCGCGATTAACTCTACTTATTATTCTCATAATTGGTCTAAAAGTATGATTATTAGTGATAGAAACCATCTATTGAGTACGCCACGGCCGGTTCGGTACCAATCATCGTCTATAAAGCGGTATGGCGGTGGTAAAACAACACACTTGTTAGGCAAATCGCCATCTTTGAGCCATTGAGACTTTGGAACGATTTGGTGGTTTAAATGGAATGTGGGGGTGGAGTTTGAGACAACCTCACTAACCAAGCGATGGTGGTGGCGACAGTTCAAATTTCTCAATTTTTTTGGTTTTCTAATGTTTTGGTGGTAGGAATTGGTTGGGATGATTTGGAAAGGTAGGATTGATTTAAATGTTTGGTGGGTGTAGTTAGGTTTTATTAGGTTTGGTTTTAAGCAATGTGTTTGTTAATGGCGGTCTTGGAAGGTGAAATCGGCTGTTATGTTGAAGATGGAGACGCATGCGTGCATTGCATCGTCTTGGCTGGGCGTGAGGGCCAAACCCAATTTGTTTTCGATTTTTTCTCGATATTTTCATGCAACTTCAAACTAAAATTGCGCTTCATTACCGGGTCGATTTTTGAATGAGGTATGAAAATGATCAGGAGAAATTTCCAATCAATAATCTATAAAACACTTTATTCCGACCCGTGGGTGACATATAAGAAGATAAAAATGCCTCAAAGTGCCAAGTGCATAATATAAAGTTATGTGAGCGAATGAAATCTAATTCCATAGATAATGTCAACTAATTTGAATACAATTAAAATCGGCCTAAACAACACAAATGAAAAGTTGAACAATCCAAGATGGACAAAGCGAACACCCTATCCCCAAACAAATTTTAGACAACAAAGTTTAGAAAATTTGTTTTAAAATGGTCTTTTAAAAAGTCGGATTCCCAAAGGCACGCTTAACTTACTATGTTTTGTGATTTTAACAATTTTTTTTTTTTTTTTTTATGAATAAGATTTAATATAAGAAAAATAAAGAAAGCAATAAATGTATAATTCACACCATAGAGAACATGACTCAAAAACGGCGTGCAAGAGTGGAAAAGCGTGAATTATGTTAAGCGTAGACTTAGGATCCGGTACTTATAGCCACACACCATAAGGAGGGCTTTCGGTTACCCTAAATGGTGCACTTACTAAGATATGGAAATGAAAGAAAGTACACCCGATGAAAAAGGTCGATCCTCATAGACGAGGGTCTGTAAAAGGACTTCTGTACATGCCCATAAGGCATCACATAGGCAGCTTTGACCGATCTTTCCTGTCGGGATTCTGATTGTTTCTAAGATCTTTTTATTTCCCTATTAGAAACTTGTACTTGTCCGCTAGTTTGTGGATGATCACGGAGTTCCTACAATATGTGTAACAATGAACTATGAATTCAAAGCGTAAGTAAACTAGAACTATTCTTTTCACGTGATTTATTATCAAAGCTTCTACTCTCAATCACGAATTGCACTAAATGGATCTGAAGTTAGTTCCCTCCTAGTTCCCTAGCATGGATTGTTTTCTAAGTCTAACTAATTAAGCTCTTAAGTCAATGAGGCTTTACGAAATATTATACTCACGATGCTTAATTAAGATGATTACTAGAAATTAACTACAAATGCTATGGAAATACTATTGTTTGACTCTAGATAAAGGAATTAGGGGAATTGAATCCACCTCGAATCAACTTAATCACCTAGTACAGTTGTGGTATCTCGATTCTTACGTTTTCACGGCAAAATTCGAGTCTAATCCACTAGTGTTCATGGCATTTCTACCAAGTACTAACTAGCATGTGAGGGTTAAGCCCACCCATTCTCATGGCGAAACCGACCTTCTAGAGTGGAATAGATGCTAAAAAGCGTTTCTATACTAAACAACTAAGTTTTCATCAAGGCTTCATCAACCCCTCTAATGGAGGTTTAGCCTTGAATCATCAATCTAACATTTCCCATTGAATCTAAACTAAACATAATGTAAGAAATTTAGATTTACTTAATTTGAACAATAATGAATCTAACTTAATGGCTTTTGGAATGAAATAGGAACAAAATTGAAATTAGATCTATCTTTGGAAATGACAAAATTCAAACTTGATAAAAATACTACTTTATTTATCTAATCAATCAAAACAATGATTCAGAGATTTAATCTAAAACAAAATTTAAATGGAACTAAAACTTAATTTAATTAATAAAACTAGATCTAGAATTCTATATCTTAATTTAGGTCTAACTAGCTACCATTAACAAAGAGCTAAGCTTTTGTTTTATACATCAGGATCAAAATTCGTGCATGGGCTTGGAGCCATGGTTTGGGCGGAGAATCGGGCCCAAAACCCAATCTTCGATCCAAAAGGCCTCTTCAGCTGCAGTTGGCTTCCACAGACTTTTCGTCCACTTCTGCTCCTCTGATTGGGTCAAGGCTTGGACCATTGCAAAGCTCTTTCCGAGCGGTCGTTTTGACATAAGGTAGGCCCAATTCGAGGTCTGAGTCAAAGATATGGCATTGGAAGTTCTGGCGGCTTTTGCTCCTTTATCTCGCTAAAGTGGCACATTTACGCACATAATGGACTTTGAAGCCTGAAATGCATAAAAACACGTGTCGGTATTAACTCTTACTTATTATTCACATAATTGGTCTAACGGTATGATTATTAAGGGGTTAAAACTACAGTTTTGGGCTCTTATCAAACCACCCAAAACGGCATTTTGCTTGTCCTCAAGCAAATATGAAAATTAGAATAAGTGACCAAAAATGGAGTTCTAACTACTCTCGTTTTATTTGAGTCGCGATTGCATTGACCATATGCAACAAGGCCTTAAACCACTAGGAATTCCCTAGTGGGCCGAGTTATAACCTCGTGAGAGTTTTCGGTGAAGGTACTTCAAACTTCATCTATCTTCTGGCGACTAAGAAATAAAACTATTGTTTTCTCATTCATGTCTCAACTATCTATACATCTCACTAGCAAATACATAAGAATAACCCGTCAGAACCCTAAGCTAATATATGCATAATAATCAATCATCTAAAATAAACATATAACAATGAGTAATCTTATGAAATGTAATAGCGGTCCGTTTATGAAAACTTCGGAATAAGCGTCCTTAAGTAGGTCCTCACATAAATGTCAAGACAAAAACCACTCTGATTTTTTCCACTCAAGTTTAGCTACTCCGGTGTGCGGTGGGCACACTTTACCTTAATCTCAATGACAACAAAGGAAGCGGGTCGATCAAACACATCTGCCCACTTACTCCCACTAACCTATTCCTAATTGAGCTAGAGGTCTTTATTAGGTGTTGCGGGGATTAGGAGATGGTTTAAGAAGGAAGGAAATGGATATTCAAAAAGGACAAGTCTGAGATAATAGAGTCTTCATATTATGTAACTAGAGAAAACCTTGTTATTTACTTTTTGCTTCTACACTTTGTTTCCATCCTTAGCCATATTTTTTTTTTTTTTCTTTTTCTTTGGCTTTTGACTCCTTTTTATTCTATTTTTTTTTTTTTTTTTTTTTTTTTTTTTTTTTTTTTTTTTTTTTTTTTTTCTTTGGATGGAAACTTCTTTTTCTTTATTTTTTTGAAGCAATTAACTAACTTTTGTTTACCGCGGGTTTTCTCTTCTTCTTTCTTCACTCATTCTATTCTCGGACTTATTCTAGATTGGGTAGGTTGATTTATTATTTTTTTTTTTATTTTGTTTTGTTTTCGTAACAGGGTAAAGGAATTGTGGTTTATGGAAGGCTAAAGAAAGGCTCGGAGAGGCGACTAGCGGACAATAATTCATAGGTTTGAATTTACGGCTATATCGATCAAAAGAGGGCCTAAATTCTCGCTTAGGATATGGTTTAGTGATCAAGCAAGTGGGCGTGTGATTTCTCTATCCGTTTTTACTTCTCCCTTGTGTCATTTCTCAAATGTTTCACTCATATAAGGCTTTAGGCTATATTCTCCACGATTTTGTAGAATAAGTACTCTAGCCTAGATTTGAAAACTTCTTGCCAAACAATCATAGATACTCATGTAATATATTTATAGATAGATGCAAAATTATTACCTACATATTAACCTAAGTTCCTAACTATTATTACGATGCAAAAGCTTCATTGAGACTTCTAGATTGTTAAGAGCATAGAAAAAAAACAATACCAATATTCCTAAGTGTATAGCATACTTTTTATTTTTATTTTTGAGTTTTTGAAATTTTAACTAGAAAACAAGTGCATATTATACCTATCTATATCCTAACGGATGTCTTAATTACCGTGTTTCTATGCCCCAAACAAAAGCATGCTTTGTCCTCAAAGCATTTAAATAAAGAGGGTAGGAAAAATACCATTGAAGCAGCGTGAAATTGAGGAACATCTGCAAAACAAAGTTAAAACATACAAATATAGTAATAAAAATCTTGTAACTCTATAAAGAGTTCCACCCATTATGGGGTTAAGCAATTAAATTGCTTGGGACATAGCGGACACTAACTTAACTAAAACTTACCTGCACCCCAGCATCTACTTTCGTCATCCTCCTCTTCTATATGGGTTCTTTTTCGCATCTGCCATGCCATAACAACTTGCCGCGCCTTCGTGTGTGTATCATCAACTAGTGCTAACCTCTCTAGTGTTATTTGGTGCGATGGGGTGTAAGGGGCAACCAAATGTGGTTGCACCTGCCATCCGACCAAGTCATGGCTCGGAATGATCTTACCACCGCGATTGGTGGGTCTCATGATTTCGACCCTTTCCCAATCTGTGTATGCGTATCTGAGAATCTGGGTAGGCAAAGCGGCGTAAAGGCGACAAACCAAGGCGGGCATAAGAAGGTACTTATGCCTCGAGGTATGGGCTCAAACGAGTAGCAACTAAAACTTCGGGGAATGTCATACCTCGGCGTCCCTCGGCTAAAGCAAGGAAAGCGTCACCGGTATTATTGGCGAAGTAAACTGCCGTTCCCCACTAGAATGTTCATCATGATGAACAACATGGTTAATACTACATTCAGTGATAGGCTACTTTCGAGGCGATGTTATATTGGTCTTGGTCCATGATCTGAAAATACCCTCCCCATAATACTCATGGAAATAGGCATATTCATATAGGTATGAGTTATCGTCATATATCCCCGCGTGTGCATAGGGTCGGGTAATGGCAATCCGAAACCAAAGCTATCAAGTGTTTATTGAATTCCATAGTCGTACCATCAATAGTAAGGGAAAATTTTTGTTCTCCTTCTTTTAGGTACAAAAAAAAGTAATATTATTATAGAAGAATTCAGTTAGCTTAGGTGAAAAGAATCGTCATCACTTACGGAAGATGCATGCATCCTAATTACCGCGATCGGCTCGGCGAACGATGCTCCATAGGTATATAGGTTCCCATCAAGTCTTCAAAAAGCTGTTCGGGGAATCACTATAGGTGGTGTCATCTCAACACTACTTGTAGAATAGCTCTGCGAAAACACGGAAGAACCTCGGAAAATCGAAAATTTACTGTGATTCTTGGGAAGGCGAGGCTTCGTATAATTATAGAAGCGTGATCGCTCTTTGGTTTTGAAATTACGATGTTTTAAGCGGGTTGGCTCTACTTGAAGCGTGAGGCGGCGATTCGGTGATTTTTTGATTTCCGGTGTTTGGCGGCGAATTAAAAGCTCTACTTGAAGCTTGGTATCTAGGGATTTTCGATTCTGATTATAATAGAGGCGAGTCGGCTCTGCTTGAAGCGTGCCCAGGCCTTCGTAGATCTTGAAAAGTGAGTTTCTAAGAAAAACAAGGAAAAAGGTTGGAGTGAAAAGTGAAATGATGATTGTGGTGTGTAGTGTGGGTTGTGAGTGTAGTATGATGGAAGTTTAAATAGGTTACGGGTTTCCAAAGCGAATCGACAAATTGCCAAATTGTTTTAAAGGCAATTTCGAGGAAATAAAAACTGCCAAACCGAAGCGGAAACTAACCATAGTTTTGATTTCCTAACAACCACGGTATCTAAACTCTCCTCCATATCATGCTACCACTATTTTTCAACTTTTACTCCAAGACAACCTTCACGAAGATGATCAAAATAAATTATATTAAAATAATATGAAATCCAAGCAATCTAAAACAAACAACTTAATATTTAAATCTAACTCTTGAAATAAAATTCCACTAACTAAACAATAAAAGCGATAAAATAACGGGACCTGCCCGATGATGGTGAACACCTAAAGTGTGAAG
Source organism: Coptis chinensis (assembly GCF_015680905.1). Taxonomy (NCBI): domain Eukaryota; kingdom Viridiplantae; phylum Streptophyta; class Magnoliopsida; order Ranunculales; family Ranunculaceae; genus Coptis; species Coptis chinensis. The sequence continues at coordinate 35,674,918 of NC_141459.1, forward strand.
AAGATGGTCCACTGAGATGGATGGCGGCTCTGTGGTGACGAATGGCTTGAGCCATCTGGCTGCTTGCGGCGGCGCAGCTCATGCCTCTCCGGACTTCGGTGAGACGGACTCATCCACGAGTGGCATCGTCGTAGCATCTCTATCTGAACAATGACGTGCTTCCATCTCGGTCTTGAGTCGCATCTTGGGCTTGGTGATTCTTGTGGATAACCTCCAAGTCGGACAAGATATCTTCGACCCGCTTTTCGAGCATTTCAACTCTCGTCGAAGGTTAGTTTTGCTTATTCGAATTACAATTTGTCTATGTCTATATCTTCCACCGGATCGATAACCGCATCATGAAACCGGTTTCGCGACATTATCATTAGTTCTAAATTAGAAGTATGACTATCAAAATTATCCTCAACCAACCATGTCATATCTTCCCCTACATTATCCGACTCAACTTCCTTCTCTGCAGACAACGGCCAAGTCTTTTGGATGCATTCCTTATAAATACTTGCATTAGAAGGCAATTTGATCTTAATAGGAACAGATCTAGCGGCGGCTCTAAATGAGAGCATAATCTTAGTGATCAATCACGGAAGAGCGCCGGGCTCTTTCCCCTCCTCTAATCACATTCAAAATTAAATCAAGGATGCAGAAATTATACTCCTTCGTTTGCAAAATCGAGAGTCGTCACGGACCGAAGTCGATGTCGTGACTTTGTCTTTCAGGGGCGTTCTTACCAATCAATCCGAGCTCTGACCGGTTGATTGGTTCTCGAGAATCGTCTGGCGCAACCTTGATGAGATATCGTATTGTATTCACCCTCTATGACCGTATCTTTCATCAAAATAGGAACTGCGATTATCTTGGGGTTCTGAATGATCGTATCTAGGTTGGTTCTGGTGATTCCTAATAGCTCGACCAACAAGCGTCACCGTAACTTCCTCCAGCGTTCTGCTATCCTAATGAAAATCCTATTTCCCTCCACTTCTCGTTTCTTATAAAACTGTTCTACCAAATCATAGTGATAGAAATCCTCATCCGAATACCACAGTCCGTTCAATTTCTCTTAAACATCTCCAGCGTCATAAAAATGGCTAAAGCTATCGGTATAAGCAGCGTTTTCGGCGAGAATTCTCGTCGTAAGCGCCATTGAAGTTTGAACTGATTTGGGGTTTGTAGATGGTGGTGGATTCGAGTTTGATGAAAACTAACTAAACCAACGGTGGTGGTTATGGTAGGTTCGGCGGGTTCGAAAACTTCGAATTGGTGGGTGGTTTCTTGGTGGAAAGCGGTTGGATTGTGTGGAAGATTGGTGTTTCACAATGAAGTGGGTGGTCTTCTTATTGTGATGTATTCTATTTTTATTATATATTTTTTTTATTTTTGGTTGATAGGGTTTGGATTTTAATTTGTGTCAAGCGGCTGGAAAGATGAAGGTCGCGATTTGTTTTGGAAAGGGGTGGTATTTGTTGAGTGGCCTTGAGTTGGCCCCAAACCCAATCGTATATTTTCGACTTTTCGTCGATTTTTAAGCGCAATTTCAAACTAGATTTCCAGCCGTTATCGGTCCGATTCTTTCGAATGAGATATGGAAATGATCAGGAGAGAATTTCCAATCAATGATCCATAAACTACTCTATTCCGACCGGGGGTGACTAATAAGATAGTGGAAAACGCCTCGTAGTGCGTGCATGGCGTAAGTTATCGCGAACTAATGAACACTAAATTAGATGGCGTCAACCCCATGAACTATACTAATGGACCTAAACAACCTGACTAGAAAGTTCGAGCAATCCGGATGGAAAGACTGATTTCCCTTTGAACAAATTTTTAAACACAAAATTTGTTTTTAAGCGTCGAGTCGTTTAAAGTCGATTCCCAAGACTTGTTGGATTGCTATGTCTATGATTTTTAAAATTTTAATTTATTTTATTTGTTTATTATGAAACCACGAAAAACAATAAATACATAATTCACTCCATAGAGGAACATGACTCAAAATCGAGAAAACATCACGAAAGTGGAAAAGCGTGAATTATGTGAGCTGTGGACTTAGGATCCGGTACTTACGACCACACACTCCATAGGGAGGGCCGGTTACCTGAATGGTGTACTTATCGGTATATGGAAATGAAAGTAAGTACACCAAATGACAAGGTCGATCCTCATAGGCGAGGGTCTGTAAAGGGACTTCCTCCACATCGGGGGACAAAAGTTAAGTGAAAATGTTTTAACCGTTGACCATTAACTTGAAAGATGCTGTTGTCCTTGGGATTTACCAAGGTAATTGCCCGTAAAGGGTGACTTGATAACGAGAAAAGGACCCGGACCAGCGGGTTTTAGTTTCCACAGGAAAATATGTAGGCGGGGAGTTGTAAAAGCAAAACCTTTTGTCCGACCACAAACTCTTTCACGCCAAGATATGCTTATCATGAACCGTTTCATGTTGGCTTTATAATCCTTAGCGAGATCGTAAGAATCGCTCTACAGTTTCTTCAAGCTCATTTAATTGTAACTTGCGTTTGGCCCCGCCTCATCAATATTGAAGTTAAGGCTTTTTATAGCCCACGAGCCGCGGTGCTCTAATTCACGGGCAAATGACATGGTTTCCCAAATACAAGTCTAAAGGGAGACATACCTATAGGAGTTTTGAAAGCAGTTCTATATGCCCATAAGGCATCCGATAGGCAGCTTGACCCGATCTTTCCTATCGGGGTTTCTTGTTGTTTCTAAAATCTTTTTGATTTCCCTATTAGAAACTTCTACTTGTCCGCTAGTTTGTGGATGATAAGGAGTTGCTATTTTGTGTGTAACTCCGTACTTTTTAACTAGGGATGCAACAACTCTGTTTTGCAAAATGTGTTCCACCATCACTAATGATGGCTTTAGGAATGCCAAACCGACCGAGAAAATATATTCTTTAATAAAAATACAGCGGTCTTATGGTCATTGCTCTGGCAAGCTAGGGCCTCTATCCATTTAGACACATAGTCCGCGGCAACTAGAATATAAATATAACCGTGGGAAATAGGGGAAAGGGCCCATGAAATCAATACCCCAAACATCAAAAATTTCTACTATTAAGATTGGATTTAATGGCATCATATTAAGCCGTGATTAAGCCCGAGTTGTTGGCAGCGAATACCGTCTTGCAATGCACTTGGGCATCCTTAAAAGGGTAGGCCAATAAAATCCACATTGAAGAACTTTAGCGGCTGTTTTCATTCCACTAAAGTGGCCACCACACTCTTTGTCATGGCGAGCGATAGAACTTCATTATATTCCCCTTTGGGGAATGCAGCGACGAATAATCGATCCGCCTGATACTTAAAAGGTAGGGCTCATCCCAATAGTATAACTTGACTCGGCCAAGAACTTCTTCACGTTCATTTCTTGACCAATTATAAGGCATAACATCAGCGCTAAATAATTTCACGATGTCCATACCATGGTGATGAAAAAATAGCATCTGATGCTCATCGGGAAAAGAGTCGGTATGGACTCGAGAATCACTACTATCGTCATTTGTAAGTCTAGATAAGTGGTGGCGGCTTCGTTTTTCGACCCCTCTTTTTGTCCTTTATTTCTAATGTGAATTCTTGCGGGAGAAGAATCCATCGGATTAATCTCGCTTAGCATCCTTTCTTTGCAAGAAGGTACCTAAAGAAATTGCATGGTCGTGTAAACTAAAGTTTTAGAACCAACCAAATAAGGGCCGAAACTTATCTAAAGCATAAATGACAGACTAAAATTCTTTTTCAGTAGTTGTATAATTCCGTTGGCGTCGTTTAATGTTTTACTAGCATAATAAATAACCGTGGACTTATTATCTATTTTACGTCCCAAAGGCGGCACCAAGCTGCATAGTCACTAGCATCACACATGAGTTCAAAAGTTTAGACCAATCGGGGAGGCTGTATAATAGGTGCGATGGTTAGAGGCGGCTTTTAAGGTTTCAAAAGCACTGTTTCTGATTAAAATTAAAATCAAAGATTGCATCCTTCAAAAAGCAAGTTAGTTAAAGGCCTAGCTATTTTTGAAAAATCTTTAATGAACCGCCTATAAAACCACTGCATGGCCTAGAAAGGCTCTAATCTCCGCGGACGATCCGTGGTTTTTAGGTAGAATTAAGCTATCTTATCTAGTTTGGCTTTATCTACTTGATGCCATCACTAGATACAATATGACCTAATACTATGCCCTTTTTGACCATGAAATGACACTTTTCCCAATTTAAAAGCGAGGCTCTTTTCTTCACACCGTGTCAAAACCTTAGGCGGGTTAGACAAGCGATCGTGAAGGAGTCTCCATAGATAGAAAAATCATCCATGAAAACTTCCATAAAAGCTCTACCATGTCACTAAATATATGAAGCATACACATTTGGAAGGTACGGGGAGCATTACAAAGGCCAAAAGGCATTAGTTTATAGGCATATGTTCGAAGGGACATGTGAAGGTTATCTTTTCTTGGTCATCAATATCAATAATAATCTGAAAATAGCGGAGTAGCCATCCGGGAAACAATAAAAGGCATGACCAGCTAGGCGTTCTAGCATCGATCTATAAATGGTAAGGGAAAGTGATCCTTTAGTGTCATAGCATTTAAGCGTCGTAATCAATCTGATTCTCCATTTCATAGGACCTTGGTGACAACATAGTCACCGCTTCCGTTATGTACCATGGTAATTCCGATTTCTTAGGAACTACATGAATGGGACTTACCCATTAAGCTATCGGGAGATTGGGTATATAATACCGCATCGAGTGTCATAAGACTTCTTCCCTAACCACCTCTTTTCATGGCGGGGTTCAAGCGGGCGAGGTTAGCGAAAGTCTTTGCGTTATCCTCAAATGGATCACGATGAGTCGCGGACATTAGGGTCAATGCCCTTAATGTCGACTAAGGACCAACCAATCGCGCAGACCGATGTTCCCTAATCACCCTTATTAAAGATGTCTCTTCATCTTTAGTTAGCGAAAGATATAATTATCGGGTGACTACCATCGGATCAAGTTGAATATATTTTAACTCAGGGGAAGAGGTTTAAGCGGGTGTGGGCCGGAATGTCCATTGATGTTTCATAAGTGTCCTTATCTTGCGTAATGAAAACTTGCTTAGGTAGCAAGTCTTCATAATCGATATATGGAGCAACCGGCGGATTCTTGGTGTGGATTCGGGATGGTGTTGACCTCCTCTAAGTAGGAGTCATTCACAAAATCGAAGTTCCAAAAGAAAGGAATTTGTACATATTGTTTTCGGAAGCGTGTTGTTAAAATAATCTTGAGCTAAACTCTCGATCATGCTAACCTCCCCATCTATAGAAGCGAATCACGTAAGCTGTTTCATCATTTTAAAACATTTACCTCGGCGGAAAGATGGCCAAAAGATAAGGACATCTTTCCATCGCGACAATTTATAAAGCGCGGCGGCGGTTGCCAAGAAGAAATCTAAGATGATCGATCTGCGAGTCATTAGCGACTTACGTATCGAGGATAACAAAATCAGCGGGATAGTAGAAATCCACGAACCTTAACAAAACCGTTTTCCACTACACCTTTAGGATACTTAATTGACTTTGTCGCTAATTGCAGCGTTATTTTTGTAGGTTGCATTTCCTGTAGACCTATTTGTTTATACAAATATCACGGGGAGTAAGTTAACACTTTCGCCCCGGTCTAATAAAGCGGTTAACGTCGTGTAGGAATCTCTAAGGTGCATTTGTGATGGGGCGACCGGGGGTCCTTGTACTTAACAATTCCATTATTTTTAGGATAAAGTTGGGAGCTGTTCGGTTAAAAGGAGTCTTTGGGTATGTTAGTCTTCGCCTAGTAGTGCACAACTCTTTAAGAAACTTAAGCGTGGTTAGGAAGCTTTTAATAGCTTGAGAAAAGGGAGGTTTATCGTTAGATTCTTGAAAGCGTTCCTAATTTCCTCAAAGTTTGTATCCACTAGTTAGCATGGCTAATTTTTTGAGGAGCGGTGGTTTAAACTCTATATTTAGCATATGGCTCTACTTACTTGCTGTGTAACCTTGGCTTTTCGGTTTCTTTGGTTGTGATTTAAGCGGTACCTCTACCGTGGTAGGCTCCTCGATTTCTATTGCGGTATCTAGTTAGATATCTGGTGTAGGGATCTTGGGGGTAACTATAGGCGTAGTTACTTTGTTATCAACCACTCTTCGAGCGGAGGAGGTGATGGCATTAGGTCACCCTCGATTGTAGTTTCCGTACTAGAATTACCGTTTACCTCAAAGGCTGTGTTTTTGTTTTTTAGGTTTTGGTATCGCTTGACACGGAAACCACGCCTTTTGGTTGGGCTTTCTCTTGGGCTAAGCTGTTGTATGCCCTGATTTATGGATTGTAAGATCTGTTGGTTTGATTGAGTCATTGTTTGGAAAAGTTGTTGGGTAACTTTGTATAAAGGCGTCGATCGATCGGTTGTGTAGGTGTAGTAGTCCGCGGGTGGTGCGGTTGGAACTATCTCGTTGATTATTTATGGGTGGGTTGTGATAGTTAGTATTATTAACGGAGCGATACCTCTATTGGTATTATAATTATTATAATTATTCTGACCTTGTGCTTGACCTTGTCGGTGGTTTAAGCTTGGTTGTTATAATTATTATAATTCCCTTGACTTTAATCCTTGTCCTTGCCTAAGTGGAGCTTGGTTATAATTGTTTGCTTGCCTAGCGTTTTGATTATTGTACCACGGAGGTGTTACTTGTTGATTATTTCTCAACTGAAGTTGGGATGTTGTCTCAAAGGTTAGGAATAGGATAGTTATTAATAGAGTAAACATTATCTTGCTCTGGTGGTTGTTGTTCATAAGCTAGAGGACAATAATTGTCGAGGGGTGCTCTGGACTCAAACAGAAATTACATGGGTTGGAGTTTACATTCATGGCGGGGATAGGCTTTTGTTGAGCGAAATAGCCTCTACTTTTTTAGTTAGAGATTGAGTAAATTTTTAAGTTACGGATGGGTTTTATTCTCAAACATACCGTGACCTTGGTGTTGAAGAAGAACTAAGCGGGCCGGGGATATCATCACTCCCCAATTATTATTCCGTTTAGTTTGGTCTTCTAAAATTTGTAAGCCTCAGGGCTCCTTTACTTAGGAAACTACCCCATTCATTATGTCAAGGACTTCTTTATGGTGATGTTGAAGTCCTTTGAAAAAAACGAACTAGCGTGTCTTTTGCTAGGTTATGGTGTGGACACTCTATAAGGAGATCGGTGAAGCGATTCCATGCCTCGAAAAATGATTCATGAGGGTTAAATGGGAAAAAATGAATCTTGGAAAGCATTTCATCCGTCTTTAGGGGTGGGTAAAAATGTTCCATAAGCAATTTGAACAAGTTTAGCCCGAGTCCACAGAATTAAGCTTGGGCGGTTAACCAAGGCAGCCTTATCGGCTAAGGTGAAAGGGAATACCCTTAATTTAATTTGTTCGAACCAACCGTAGGATGGTGGAATGTTGTTAGGACTTGTTCAATCCCTACGCGTAATCTTTGGTAAGGTTTTCATGGTCTAAACCATGAAAAGCGGGTAACAAATTAAAATGTTTGGGGGATTCTAAAATCCCCCCACTTGGAGTCTGCTAGAGCGATGCAAGATTTAGGGCTATCGCTCAAAGCTTTGTAGAAGTCGAGAGAGGAGTCTCTCTTTCTTCCGCCATTATATCGGTATGGTGTGTGTGATAGTAGCTAGAGGTGTAAATTGGGTGGTGTACTAGATAGACTTGTTTGTTGCCGTGTAATTCGTTTGTTGTTTTGTTAGACCCGGACCTTAATCTCATGCAAGACTAAGTTAAAGCAACTAAACATGCAACACTCCAAACAATTCGATATACTAGTAGAAAACCTCTAACTAGAAATCACGAGGTATGGAAGAAAGGAATACGATAAGCGTCCTTGCCCGGCTTATGAATAGCGTCTTGTATGCAGCGTGTTCAGTGTATATAAGAGATTAGAACACTGAAAAACTTGACAACTTCGAAGTTGAATCAAAGCTGTGGAAATCCGGAAATTTCAGCTAAGGCGAGATCTATCTTAGTAGCTAGTCGATATGTCGAAAATTCGAGTCCGATAACTTAAGCGGGTAGTCTCTCTCTTTTGGAAGCGTAGTCGGTTATATTGATCAAATTCGATAACATAAGCGCGAATTGGCTCTCTTTGAAGCGGCCTTCGATTATATTTTCTCGCGAATTTTTCCAAAACTGAAAGCGGCAACCACGGTATGAATCAAACAAGGGTGGGTGGGTTTAATGGGACTTAAAATAACTACTTCTACAAAGAAAAAATGCTAAAAGTGCAACTAAGATGGCGGCACCATTTGATAACTATAAAATGAATAGTCTACCTCTACGAAATGAACTATGAATTCACAAGCGTAAGTAAACTAGAACTATTCTTTTCGTGATTTATTATCAAAGCTTCTACTCTCAATCACGAATTGCACTAAATGGAGTCTGAAGTTAGTTCCCTCTCCTAGTTCCCTAGCATGGATTGTTTTCTAAGTCTAACTAATTAAGCTCTTAAGTCAATGAGAGCTTTCTGACGAAATATTATACTCACGATGCTTAATTAAGATGATTACTAGAAATTAACTACAAATGCTATGGAAATACTATTGTTTGACTCTAGATAAAGGAATTAGGGGAATTGAATCCACCTCGAATCCAACTTAATCACCTAGTACAGATTGTGGTATCTCGATTCTTACGTTTTCCGCGGCAAAATTCGAGTCTAATCCACTAGTGTTCATGGCATTTCTACCAAGTACTAACTAGCATGTGGAGGTAATTAAGCCCACCCATTCTCATGGCGAAACCGACCCTTCTAGAGTGGAATAGATGCTAAAAGCGTTTCTATACTAAACAACTAAGTTTTCATCAAGGCTTCATCAACCCCTCTAATGGAGGTTTAGCCTTGAATCATCAATCTAACATTTCCCATTGAATCTAAACTAAACATAATGTAAGAAATTTAGATTTACTTAATTTGAACAATAATGAATCTAACTTAATGGGTTGGAATGAAATAGGAACAAGAATTGAAATTAGATCTATCTTTGGAAATGACAAAATTCAAACTTGATAAAAATACTACTTTATTTATCTAATCAATCAAGAACAATGATTCAGAGATTTAATCTAAAACAAAAATTTAAATGGAACTAAAACTTAATTTAATTAATAAAACTAGATCTAGAATTCTATATTTTAATTTAGGTCTAACTAGCTACCATTAACAAAGAGCTAAGCTTTTGTTTTATACATCAGATCAAAATTCGTGCATGGGCTTGGAGCCATGGTTTGGGCGGAGAATCGGGGCCCAAAACCCAATTCTTCGATCCAAAAGGCCTCTTCAGCTGCAGTTGGCTTCCACAGACTTTTCGTCCACTTCTGCTCCTCTGATTGGGTCAAGGCTTGGACCATTGCAAAGCTCTTTCCGAGCCGGTCGTTTTGACATAAGGTAGGCCCAATTCCGAGTCTGAGTCCAAAGATATGGCATTCGGAAGTTCTGGCGACTTTTTGCTCCTTTATCTCGCTAAAGTGGCACATTTCTGCGCACATAATGGACTTTGAAGCTGAAATGCATAAAAACACGTGATCAGTATTAACTCTTACTTATTATTCACATAATTGGTCTAACAGTATGATTATTAAGGGGTTAAAACTACAGTTTTGGGCTCTTATCAGTGGTCAACCACTTTCTTGCTCTTGACCACTATGTCATCAATATAGACTTCCATGGTGTCCCCCAACATGTTTTGAAACATGTCAGTGATGAGCCATTGGTAGGTCGCTCCTGCGTTCTTGAGGCCGAACAGGAGGACGTTGTAGCAGTATATTCCCTGTTCTATGATGAATAAAGTTTTCTCTTGATCTTCTTCAGCGAGTGGGATCTGGTTGTACCCACTGTATGCATCCATAAATGACAAGAGTTCATGGCCACAGGTCTGGTCCACAAGTCGGTCGATTCTAGGTAAAGGGAAGCTATCTTTAGGCATTTCCTGGTTGACATTAGTGAAGTCGACTTAGAGGCAAACTGTGCCATTCTTTTTTGGGACTGCTACTATGCTAGTGATCCAGTCTGGGTAATCGACCTTCAGGATGAAGCCGACTTGCTTGAGTTTGTCGACCTCATCATTGATTGCTTTTTGAAATCTCAGGGATAGCTTCCTAGGTCGTTGTCGAACTAGCCTAGCATTAAGGTTAACATTTAACCTATGACATGCAACACTAGGATCTATACCGGGTACATCGATGTACTACCAAGCAAAAACGTCTTTATTCAATGATAAAAAGTTTACAAGGTGTGCTTTGAGTATGGGGTCAAGGTTAGCCCCTACATAAACAAACTTGGGATCGTCTTCTGTTCCCAGGTTCACTCATTCCTTTTCTTCAGTTTGAACTGCTGCGTTTGAAGATGAGGTGGTCTCCGTGGAGTTGGTCTCTGTGGTAACGACAACAGGGGCTGATACGACCTCTATGGTAATGACAATAGGGTCTGGTGCAACCTCTGGGATCTTGACTGGTGAACTAGCAGGAGCTGGGACGACCTCTGGGATGTTGACCGGATCTTGGGCGACCTTTGAGGTCCTAACTGGCGGATTGACAAGAGCTTGGGCGATTACTGGGGTCCTGACTAGCGGATTGACTTTTTTGATAAAACCCCCAGCGTTCTGCTTTGGTGCTTTGGATTTGACCTCAGCGATTAAATCTTTAGCCATCGTGTAGCTGGTAGGCTCATTCTTAGTGCTAATAGAAGGGCCAGCGGACTTGCTCACTGAGAGGATCTGGTTGCAGTGATAAGCCTCGAGCTTATTGCTGCGAAGCTCTATCATACCCCTAAGGCCAGGAAAGCGGCGTACCTGATGCAGTGTTGATGGTATAGCTTGCATTTGGTGGATCCAACATCGTCCTAAGATGGCATTGTAGGATGAGTGGATGTCTAGAACGCTGAAACGAGTGTTGAAGCTGACTTTGTCCTCCCTAGACAAAACAGAGACTGGGAGTATGATGTCACCAATTGGGTCAGCTCGGGAGCCATTGAATCCATAGAGAGGGGCTATTGGATCTATGAAGACCGATTTGGGCAGGTTCATCTCTTTGATGGTATGATAGAACAAGATGTCACACGAACTACCAGGATCTATCAAGACACGTTTGACTGTCCAGTCGCTGATTTTGACATGGACAACTAGGGCATCATTATGAGGGAGGCAAACCTTGTTGAGGTCGGCCTTTGTGAAAGTTATATCACCTGAACTATGACCTGAACTATGTGGGGCAGGTGCGGCCTGCGAAGAGAACTGGTAGGCTTCTTGGAGAGCGCCTACACGCCTCCTTTTTTCTCTAGAGGATGTAACACAATCATCCTGGAACGTGATTATGTGTGTCGTTATGTCGTTATCTCTGTCTGATGAGTGCTGACGACGTTCATGACGTGAACGTTCACTAGGGCGTCCTCTACTATGGGAGCGAGCGTGGACACTATGGCGATTATGGCGAGCTGGAGATCTACTATGTTCTCTGTGAGCCATAAGCTTATGGCGCAGGTCGCCATCAGCGATATTGGTATAATGCTTGATATGTCCCGACTCGACGAGGTCCTAGAGGTAGTGCTTGAGTCCCTAGCACTTGTCGGTGTCATGACACTTTGCTCTATGAAAGGCACAGTAAGGCTTGCCAGGCCGATCTTCTGGTTGCCATATGTCAGGTCGGTAATATGCAGCTTTCTTGATCTTGTCTAGTATGTAACAGGGAGATTGGGTGAGCACAACGAACTCACGGCTGTTGCTTGGTCTATTTCAATCTTACGTTCTTCTTTATGCGGGTTTTTTGAAGGTGGAAGTCATCGAGATCGCCGCCACTTCTTGTTCTTCTGTTAAGCCATGACGTTTTAGGCCTTCTTGCAAGTTGATGTACTTGTCTACTCGAGCATATAACTCAGACAAAGTTTCTGGACGTTCTTTCATGAGCGATCTAGAGAGAGCTGTGTTGTGCACTCGGCAGGCGTTGGAAAATGCCAATGTTGCAAATGACTCTTTGAGACCGCTTTCCATGCCAAGTAGTTCGGTTTTGAACCGACCTAAGAAGGTGTGGATGGTTTCATCTTCGCCTAGTGAGAGCTAGAATAGTGAATCTAGATCTATTTTTTTACGCCTATTGTGGACGTACTAGCTAGCGAATAGATCGGTGAGATTTTTGAAGTTCTTTATCGAGTCCGGCTCTAGTGAAAAGAACCAATCAATAGCGCCATCTTGCAGGCTGGCGAGAAATAGACGGCAGTGAAGATGATCGAACTCCTGACTATAGAGCACGAGGCTCTAAATGTAGCGAGCTACGTGTTGACCTGGACACGTGCTGCCATCATACATTTCAAAGTTTGGCTGGACGAAATCTGGAGGGGAAGGTTTACTAAGTACCTCAACAGTGAAAGGGGATGCCCGGTATGTCTTCAACATCTTCTGAACGATCTGGGTGGTGTCCTTCTTGACTGCACTCTGATCTATTCTCTGTGACAGCTCGTTAATCTATTGATACCGTACTCTGCTAAAGCAACAGCTGGAGTTTGCGCATCCATTTATGCTTTCAAAGCAACATTTTCTTGCCTGAGTAGGGTGATGTGCTCATTCATTGTACCTAACTGACTTGCTAAGCCCTGGATTTGAGCTTTGAGGTTTACCATGCTTTGTGGGCTTGAGTATTTTTGTTTTTGTAAAGAGGTTTCTGATAAAACATAAAATGAATAGTTTACCTATGAAATGAACGATGAACTCAAAACGTAAGTAAACTAAAACTATCTTATGAGCCTATATTTTATCAAAGATTTCTACTCTCAATTTTATCGAAATAGAGTGGAGTAACAAATTCGTTCCACTCTTAGTTCTCTAGCATGGAATGATTTCATAGTTAACTAATCGGTCTTAAGTCTAATGAGAGCTTTACGAAGGGTGTTATACTACGATACAATATGAAATTGATTATGTTGAATTTAAACTACGAATGCTATGGAAATATGATTGTTTTGAATCTAGATAAAGGATTAGAGGGAATTGAATCCACCTCGAATCAACTTAATAACCTAGCATAGATTCTTGTATCTCGATTCTTATGTTCTTACGGCAAGAATTTTGAGTTCTAATCCCTAGTGTTCATGGCATTTCTACCAAATACTAACTAGCATGTGAGGTCATCCACCCATTCTCATGGCGAATCACGACCTTCTAGAGTGGAATAGATTCTACAATGTTTCTACACTATACCACTAAGTTTTCATCAAAGCTTCATCAACCCCTCTAATGGAGGTTTTAGCCTTGAGTCATCAAACCATCATTTCCCATTGAATTATAACTACTCATCATATTAAAATTTTAACTTAACTAAATTAACTAACAATGTTTCAATATACTTAAACTACGAAATGATAATCAACAAGAATTAAAACTAGATCTAATAGATTGAAATAACAAAAATCGAAATGACAAGAATAATAACTATTTTATTTATCTAATGAATGATATTCAATGATTCAAGAAATTAATCTAAAACAAGAAATGAAATTCTAAAACTAAGTTCTAAACTCATTAATGGAGGCTAACTAATCTAATTCTAATCTAGGTCTAACTATCTACCATTAACAAAGAGCTAAGCTTTTGTTTTTATACTTTCAGATCCAAAAATCGTGCATGGGCTTGGAGCCATGTTTTGGGCGAGATCGGGGCCCAAACCCCAATTCTTTAGTCCAAAATAAGCTCTTCAGCTGCAGTTGGTTTCGACAGATGTTTCGTCCACTTCTGCTCCTCTGATTGGGTCAAGGCTTGGACCATTGGAAAGCTCTTTCCGAGCCGGTCGTTTTGACATAAGGTAGGCCCAATTCCGAGGTCTAAGTCCAAAGATATGGTCTTTGGAAGTTCTGCTAATTTTGTGTGCTGTTTCTGCCCGTGTTGACTTTGACTTTTCAGCTTTGACCGAGGCTTTAGAAAGGCTTTGTCTTCTTGAATCTTGGCCTTTAATCCACGGAACTCCTTAGCAACCAACCATTGCTCCTTTATCTAGCTAAAGTGGCACATTTCTGCACATAATGGACTTTGAAGCCTGAAATGCATAAAAACACGTTCTCAGTATTAATCTTACTTATTATTCACATAATTGGTCTAAAAGTATGATTATTAAGGGGTTAAAACTACAGTTTTGGGCTCTTATCAAACCACCCCAAATAGCATTTTGCTTGTCCTCAAGCAAAGATGAGAAATTAGAATAAGTGACCAAAAATGGAGTTCTATCTACTCTCCGTTTATTTGAGTCGCGATTACATTGACCATATGCAACAAGGCCTTAAACCACTAGGAATTCCCTAGTGGGCCGAGTTATAGCCTCGTGAGAGTTTTACAGTGAAAGTACTCACAAACTTCATCTATACTACAACGACTAAGAAATAAAACTATTGTTTCCTTATTCATGCTCTAAATTAACTATACCTCTCACACTAGCAATGCATATAGAGTAATCAAAATTGAAACCTAAGTTAATATATGCATAATAATCAATCATCTACAAATAAACATATATCTGATGAGTAATGCTATGAAATGCAGTAATAGGTCCGTTTGAAACTTTGGAATAAGCGTCCTTAAGTAGGTTCTCACATAAAAGTCAAGACAAAAATCACTCTGATTTTTCCACTCAAGTTTTTGCTACTCCGATTAATGCGGTGGGCATACTTTACCTTACAATCTCAATGACACACAAGGAAGCGAAGTTGATCAAACACATATGCCACTTACTATCCCACTAACCTATTCCTAATTAAGCTAGAGGTCTTTATTAGGTGTTGCGGGGATTAGGAGATGGTTTAAGAAAGAAGGAAATGGATATTCAAAAGGGACAAGTCTGAGATAATAGAGTCTTCATATTATGTAACTAGAGAAAACCTTGTTATTTACTTTTGCTTCTACACTTTGTTTCCATCCTTAGCCATATATTTTTTTCTTTGGCTTTTGACTCCTTTTATTCTATTTTTTGGAGTTTTTATTTTATTTCTATTTTTATTTTTCTTTTCTTTGGATGTAAACTTCCTTTCTTTATTTTCTGAAGCAACTAACTAATTTTTGTTTACATAGGTTTTTCTCTTCTTTTTTCTTCCTCATTCTATTATCAGACTTATTCTAAATTGGGTAGGTTGATTTTTTTTTTTTTTTTATTATTTTGTTTTGTTTTTGTAATAGGGTAAAGGATTTGTGGTTTATGGAAGGGCTAATGAAAGGCTCAAGAGGGGCGACTAGCTGAAAATAATTCATAGGTTTGAATTTCTGGCTATATAGATCCAAAGAGGGCCTAAATTCTCGCTTAGGATATGGCATAGTGATCAAGCAAGTGGACGTGTGATTTCTCTATCCGGATTTTACTTCTTCCTTGTGTCATTTCTCAAATGTTTCGCTCCTATAAGGCTTTAGGCTATATTCTCACAGGATTTGTAGAATAAGTACTCTAGCCTAGATTTCAGAAACTTACTGCTAACAATAATAGATACTCATGTAATATATTTATAGATAGATGCAAAGATTATTACCTACATATTAACCTAAGTTTCCAACAATTATTCTGATGCAAAAGCTACGTGAGACTTCTAGATTGTTAAGAGCATAGAGAAAGAAAACGATACCAATATTCCTAAGTGTATAGCATAAACTTATTTATTTATATTTTTGAAATTTTTAACTTGAAAACAAATGCATATTATACATATCTATATCCTAACAGATGCCTTAATTACCGTGTTTTCTATGCCCCCAAACAAGAATCATGCTTTGTCCTCAACGCATTTAAATAAAGAGGGTAGGAAAAATACCATTGAAGCGCGTGAAATTCAGGAACATCTACAAAACAAGGTTAGAACGTACTAATATATGAAATAAAAAACTGACGCAACTCTATAAGAGTTCCACCCATTATGGGGTTAACAAGAATCAAATTGCTTGGGACATAAGCAGACACTAACTAGAATTAAAACTTACCTTATCTCCCGGACATGCATATTATCTACCCAATAGCACCATGGGTCTTGTATTTTAGCGGGCATGGCAAGTCCAAGAACAAATGCTAGCAAGAACCATAAGCGGTTCCCAGCCTACGTGTGTGATCACCTCGCGAGTCCAAGCACCATAAGTAGTACTTGGGAACAGATCTTCGAAAGACTGTTCTGGTATTATTGTAGGAGATGTCATCTCGAAACTACGCTCTGGAACAGCTGCAAAATGACACAGGAACAACCATGAAAACCGGAAATTTTCTGGTCTCTGTTTGAAGTCGGTATGCGGTAGGGCGCTCCCACTTAAGCCTTTTTCGCCCTTTTTTTTTTTTTTTGACAAGGGAGCGAGGTGGGGGTAAGGATAGGAATTTGAGTGACCAAGAATGGAAAAACCAACACCCCCCCAAACAAATTTTTGAAAATAGGTTTGTAAAAATTTGTTTTAAAGCGTGGGTCTTTTAAGGTCGATTCGAGACTTGCTAGATTACTATTTTTATAGCTTTAAACTTTTTACTTTTTATGAATTAGGTTTAATATAAAGGAAAACAATAAGCGATAAAGACATAATTCACACCATAGAAAACATGACTCAAAACCAAGAAAACATGCAAGAGTGGAAAACGTGAATTATGTGAACCGTGGACTTAGGATCCGGTACTTACAACCACACACTCCATAGGGAGGGCCGGTTACCTGAATGGTGCATTCACCAATATATGGAAATGAAAGGAAATGCACCAAACACAAAAATTAAGTCGTTTATAGTCGGATACTTTCGAGACTTTATCTAAATATATGTATGAATATCACGGTTTATCATATATCAACAACCCGAAATAGTTGTGGATCGTTCCATAAATAAATATCACAGAAAGCATATCCAAACACAATCAAGCACCAAGATTTCCCTCTGACCTGACCTAGTGGAATGAAAGCGAAGTCGGATAGACCTATAACATAACCGAGCATGCACCTTATGTTTCATCTTTGAGCGAGGGTGTCCTAGTGAATAAGTGTGGAAAAGTGAATGGTTGTGGAAGATATGGTGGATTGGGATAAGTTTTAGAGAAAAAGCATGGAAAAAATGAGGATGTGGGTTTAGCACAAAACTCATTCATGGTGTAGTTAGGGACTGTCTCAAGTTTGAAAATGAAGGTGTCAAGTGGTTTATCCTTGGGAAGTATTTGTTTACTAGGTGGATTTAAAATATCATGAAGCCTGGGGAGAAACTAAAGGATCGAGTGCAAACTCGAGGTTCCTTTGAAAAGGTTGAGGGTGGGGAATATTGGTGATGGAAGGTGAATGATTCTCAGCTAGAGCTCTCAAGTCCATATCATCAGAAATCTTGATATATGCAAGACATTCCTCAATAGGTGGGTCAAAAGGATCACTGGGATAGAGATTGAAAAATTCATCTTCCATCATAGCATTAAGGGATGAATGGTTGTTGGCAAGGGGGGACTCGCGAAGTGGTAAAGAAGTGGTGCAAAAGAGTTGCATGAATTCTTCTTCGATTTTGTCTACTACCAGGGAGTCATTGTTAAAGTCGAAATTTCCAAAGGAAAGGAATTTGTTAATCTGTTTTTCCGAAAACATGTTTTTGAAGTAATCTTGAGCTAAGCTCTCGATCATGCTAACCTCCCCATTTGTAGATGAATCGGGATACTGTGTCCTCATTTTGAAAACATTTACCTCAACAGAAAGATGGCTAAAGGACAAGGACATCGAACCATCGCGGCAGTTTATGAACGCGTTGGCAGTAGCCAAGAAGGGACGCCCTAAAATGATAGGTACAGAGTCATTAGTGACTTCTGTGTCGAGGATAACGAAGTCGGCTGGGTAGTAAAAATTTTGGACTTTAACCAGCTCGTTTTCAACCACACCCTTAGGATATTTAATAGACCGATCAGCTAATTGCAATGTCATTTTAGTAGGTTGCATCTCCTCTAGACCTATTTGTTTATACAAATAAAACGGGAGTAAGTTAACACTAGCCCCCAGGTCTAGTAAGCCTTGGTCGTCGTGTGAGAATCTCTAAAGGTTCATTGTCTGATGGGATCTACCGGGGTCCTTGTACTTAACAATTCCATTATTTTCGGATAAAGTTGGGAACTGTTCAATTAGAAAGGCGTCTTTAGGTATGTTGGTCTTACGCCTAGTAGTGCACAACTCCTTAAGAAACTTAGCGTGGTTAGGTAGCTTTTTATAGCTTCGAAAAAGGAAGGTTTATCGTTAGATTTTTGAAAACGTTCCTAATCTCCTCAAAGTTAGTATCCCCGGTTAGCATGGCTAATTTTTAAGGGAACGGTGGTTTAAACTCTATATTTAGCGTATGGCTCGACTTGATGTGTAACCTTGGCTTTCTGTTTCTTAGGTTGTGGTTTAACCGGTACCTCTACGGTGGTAGGTTCTTGAGTTTCTATTTGGTATCTAGTTCGATATCCGGTGTAGAATCTTGATGGGGTAACTATAGGCATAGTTACTTTGTTATCAACCACTCTTCCGAGCGGAGTGGTGATGGCATTTAGCTGACCTACGGATGTAGTTTCGTACTAGTATTACCGTCTACCTCAAAGAAAGTGTTTTTTGTTCTAGGGTTGGGTATCGGCTTGGCCTGGAAACACACTTTTGGTTGGAGCTTTCTCTTGGGCTAACTGTTGGTTTAAATTATTAACGGATTGTAGAATGTGTTGGTTAGATTGAGCCATGGTTTGGAAAAGTTGTTGGCTCACTTGTATGAAGGTGTCAAGACGATCCGGTTGTGTGGGTGTAATAGTCATGGGTGGTGTGACTGGAACTATCTCGTGTTGATTATTTATGGGCGGATTGTGATAGTTATTATTTACCGGAACGATACCTCTATTAGCATTATAATTATTATAACTACATTGACCTTGTGCTTGACTTTGTCGAGGTTGCACTTGGTTGTTATAATTATTATAATTACCCTGATCCTGTCCTTGTTGTGGTGGAGCTTGGTTATAACTGTGAGTTGGCCTAACATATTGATTATTGTACCCTGTAGGTGTGACTTGTTGGTTATTTCTCCAACCGAAGTTGGGATTTTGTCTCAAGGGGCGTTAGGTTCACTATTAATGGAACAAGAATGTTCATAGGCTATAGGGCCGATGGGGAGTCGGGATGCTCGGGGACTCAACAAACTACATGGATTTGAATTTACATTCATTATGGGGATAGGCTTTTGTTGTCTGAAAATGGCCTCTACCTTTTTGTGAGGGATTCAATTAGAGTTTTAAGTCACGGGATCTGATTTAACCTCAAACATCTTGGTAGCCTTAACTGCTGTTGAAGAAGAACTAGCGGAGCCGGGAGTAATCGTCACTACCCCCAATTATTATTATGCTTAGTCGATCTTCAAAAATTTATATGCCTCCGAGGGGCTCCTTTACTTAGGAAACTACCCCCATTCATTATTATGTCTAGGACTTCTTTATGGTGGTGTAGAAGTCCTTTGAAAAAGGCACGAACTAACGTGTCTTTTGCTGCTAGGTGATAGTGTGGACACTCTATAAGGAGATCGGTGAAACGATTCCAAGCCTCACGAAAATGATTCATGAGGATTACGTCCGAAAGAAGTGAATCTTGGAAAGCATTTCATCCGTCTTTAGGGGTGGGTAAAAATGTTCCATAAACAATTTGAACAAGTTTGGCCCACGAGTCCACAAATTAAAGGCTTGGGCGCTTAACCAAGACGCCTTTATCGAAACTAAGGTGAAAGGGAATACCCTCAATTTAATTTGTTCCGCACCAACCGTAGGATGGTGGAATGTTATAAGGACTTGTTCAATCCTACGCGTGTTTTCATGATAAACCATGAAAAAGCGGGTAACAAATTAAAATATATTTGGGGGATCTTGGAAATCCCCAAATCGGGTCCGCTAGAAACGATGCAAGATTTAGGGCTATCGCTCAAGGCTTTATAAAAGTTAGAGATAGGAGTCTCTCTTTCTTCAGCCATAATATCAGGTGGTGTGTGTGAAATAGTAGCTAGAGGTGTAGTGGGTGGGAAACTAGATAGACTTGTTTATTGACGTAGCCGTGTAATTACGTTAGTTGTTTTTCTTCGACCAGACCTTAATCTCATGCAAGACTAAGTCGAACTTAACTAAACATTCAACACTCCAAACAATTCTGAGATACTAGTAGAAACCTCTAACTGGAGATCACGAGGTGTGGAAGAAAGGAATACCTGATTATTCGTCCTTGCTTCACTTATGAATAAGCGTCTTGTTCTGGCGTGTTCATGTATATAACCAGTTAAAACACTGAAAAACTTGAAAAATCGAAATTCGAAACAAACCTGTGGAAATCGGGCAAATTTCAGCTTAGGGCGCGGGTGCGCTCGCTTTGGGCACGGTCACGCTCCGTGTTCCAGTAACTTAGCGCGGGTTGCGCTCGGTATGGGCGCAGGTCGCGCTCCGTGTTCCAGTAACTTAGTGCGGGTCGCACTCCGTGTTCCAATAACTTAGCGGGTCGGGTCTCGCTCTGTATAGGCGCGGTCGCGCTCCGTGTAATTTTTCGCGGAACTTTTCAATGCTAAAATGAACAACCACAGTATGAATCAAACAAGGGTGGGTGGGTGAAATGGGACTTAAAAATGACTAATTATACTATGAAAACAATGCTAAAGTGAAACTAAGATGGCAGCGGCGCCATTTGATAAAACATAAAATGAATAGTTTACCTACGAAATGAACGATGAACTCAAAACGTAAGTAAACTAAAACTATCTTATGAGCCTATATTTTATCAAAGATTTCTACCCTCAATTCTATCGAAATAGAGTGGAGTAACAAATTTGTTCCACTCCTAGTTTTCTAGCATGGAATGATTTCATAGTTAACTAATCGGTCTTAAGTCTAATGAGAGCTTTACGAAGGGTGTTATACTACGATACAATATGAAATTGATTATGTTGAATTTAAACTACGAATGCTATGGAAATATGATTGTTTTTGAATCTAGATAAAGGATTAGAGGGGAATTGAATCCACCTCAAATCCAACTTAATAACCTAGCATATATTCTTGTATCTCGATTCTTATGTTCTTACGGCAAGAATTTCGAGTTCTAATCCCTAGTGTTCATGGCATTTCTACCAAATACTAACTAGCATGTGAGGTCGTCCACCCATTCTCATGGCAAATCACGACCTTCTAGAGTGGAATAGATTTTACAATGTTTCTACACTATACCACTAAGTTTTCATCAAAGCTTCATCAACCCCTCTAATGGAGGTTTTAGCCTTGAGTCATCAAACCATCATTTCCCATTGAATTATAACTACTCATCATATTAAAATTCTAACTTAACTAAATTAATTAACAATGTTTCAATCTACTTAAACTACGAAATGATAATCAACAAGAATTAAAACTAGATCTAATAGATTGAAATAACAAAAATCGAAATGACAAGAATAATAACTATTTTATTTATCTAATGAATGATATTCAATGATTCAAGAAATTAATCTAAAACAAGAAATGAAATTCTAAAACTAAGTTCTAAACTCAATAATGGAGGCTAACTAATCTAATTCTAATCTAGGTCTAACTATCTACCATTAACAAAGAGCTAAGCTTTTGTTTTTATACTTTCAGATCCAAAAATCGTGCATGGGCTTGGAGCCATGTTTTGGGCCAGAGAATCAGGCCCAAAACCCAATTTCTTTAGTCCAAAATGGGCTCTTCAGCTGTAGTTGGCTTCGACAGATGTTTCGTCCACTTCTGCTCCTCTGATTGGGTCAAGGCTTGGACCATTGGAAAGCTCTTTCCGAGACGGTCGTTTTGACATAAGGTAGGCCCAATTCCGAGGTCTGAGTCCAAGGATATGGTTTTTGGAAGTTCTGCTAACTTTTTGTGCTGTTTCTGCCCGCGTTGACTTTGACTTTTCAGCTTTGACCGGGCTTTAGAAAGGCTTTGTCCTCTTGAATCTTGGCCTTTAATCACAGAACTCCTTAGCAACCAACCATTGCTCCTTTATCTAGCTAAAGTGGCACATTTCTACACATAATGGACTTTGAAGCCTGAAATGCATAAAAACACGTAATCAGTATTAACTCTTACTTATTATTCTCATAATTGGTCTAAAAGTATGATTATTAAGGGGTTAAAACTACAGTTTTGGGCTCTTATCAGTTTCTCAAGAAAGCGTTCCCACAGACGGTGCCAATATGAAGGTGTGATTTAGTGTCACCTAACAAAGATAACTAAGGGGAGAATGGGTTTGGAAATGGGAAAGACCGAGTTCGTTGTTGAGCGAACTGCCTACGTATCTATCTCTTACTTCTAGGGGTATTTATAGCTGATGAACGTGGAGATCTATCCAACACGTGTACTGACAACCACACATGTATGGTTGAGATTGAGAAGGAGTGTTGGAATGGTGTGGGTAGGAATTCTATAATGATGGGGAGGGGTTATAGTGGTTTGTAATTTGTGGTAATGGAATGTGTAAGTACGGCTTTGGCAATGATTGCTTCTAAAAGATATGCTGTGTCACGAGATAGAACACTCTGCGTGAGGATGTGCGAGTTGATCTGTTCTGGAGCGATCTCGTAGCTCGGGTGTGTGAGCTAATGATGTAGGTCGTTCTGAGGGCAGTTTGGGGAACGAAGTCAGAGGTCGGTATGGTATTTCCGCTATGCTGGACAAGCGCTTGATATTCCTAAATGAGAATATCACTCCCTCACAGCATCGTTTCCGGCCAACCAACATACATCCCTTCAATGACCATGGCTAACCATGTAGGCTGATATACTCAGACCATTGATAACCATTATACCATCTTTGGGTAGACATGATCTACTTGCTATTGCCTATTTGTGTTCCAATCTTAATGATCACCGTACCGAATTCGAGATGATTCGTCACTGGATTCACTGTAACCCAACTATAAATAATTACGAATTCCAGTAAAGCCCTCTATATTAAATCACCGAAAACCATCATTAACAAGTGCCAAGAATGGCACCATCCATTACCAAAATACTGGAATTCGAAGCAACAAGTCTTAAATTAGTAAAGCTAAGCATCAAATTAACAACTTACGAATATCGACAGTAACAAAAAGATTCATTACAATGATGCAGAACGATAATAATTTTATTACATAAAGACATGATCCAAACTTTGCACTTTAGTAGTTTAGTACCTCAACTAATAACTAATAGAAGGTGATGATAACGTAACAGTAAAATATGGAACTTGTCACATAAGAGAAATTACGTTTTTAATCGAATACAATAATTAATTAGCGAAAAGGTTCAAACTTCATATGAGAGAAACATATGATTCACAACAAGACAATTGATACCACATGTAAACAAATTCTTAAACTTAAACCAAGGATCTTAAATCGCATTAACTCACTAACATCATAATAATCATAAATCAATGATTAAACGTAAACAAACATACCTTAATCCATAACTTTAGATGAATGAAACGTATAGAACGGCGAAGGAGAACTTGTTTATTACCCTAAGCCTTTTCTCTAACCCTAATGTGTTTCCTTGACTTAACACACAACTATGAGGCATGTGTATATATAGAGAAAAGGGGGGAGAGGACAGTTTCCTTAATTGGACAATGATTCTAATTTCCCTTAAAAATTAGACTATAATTGGAAACAACTTCTAATTTCCAAAATATATATTCATATCGATTTGGACACTTCATCATATAAGCCCATATTTTGTAAACCATCAATTATACATGATATGTGTCCATCATGTGGGACATCTTTAGGGATTCAATAAAATCCAATATCGGTAACATAAGTTTCCCACTGGAATAGTCTGTTTAATAATGTGCAATTTTATGATTTGAGATAGTTTTGTGCTACACTTTTATCGGCGTGTAAAATTTCTTCTCTCTATACTACTTATATATGTATGAAGGACATTTATGGCATCCTTTATTAACACTAATTTGAAGTCCTCCGATTACCTAATTTCTCCATTGCTAATGGATTGATCGCATGTTGTTTTTCTTTCGGTTCTACATCTCACTAGACTAGCTAAGTGGAGCTTTCTTGCTTTTTGACTCTTTCGTGTATTTCTTTGAAGAAGAAGAAGAAATAAGGTTAGACTTTACAACAACTTCAGTCATTTATTTTTTGATTGCCTAGTGCTTATTATTTAATTTTCTATGAAAATATGTGATGAAATGAGTGTGGAACGTTTATGAAGGTGTTTAGATGCGTAGCTCAGATTGATGTTGATTTGTTTTTTATGGTTTTTTTATGTGCAAAAGGAAGAGTATGATAGTAGAGAATTTTGTGTGACTGTTCCAGCTCAATTTTCTTGATACAAGTTTCATCGAGAATTTCCTGTTTGTAGGTAAATTTTCTATTTACCACTTTACAATGTTATAATGGTTTTGTTTTTTGGGATTGTTCATTATGTTCTTTTTTAAAAAAATTTGTAGAAGACATTGTAGAATATCACTTATTTAAGCTTTTCCTTTCTACAAAATCACTATGTGGTTGTATTGATTTAATTGGTTTTTTCGTGAAGTCTTTAGTGGTGATTTCTCTCTAGGCTGCTTTACCAACAAAATATGCCCATTAATAATCATATCTTTTGTGCCCCCTCATGGGTTTTCGTATAACATAGGTTACATCCTTTTGAATGATCTTGTACTCCAATATTTTGCCGCTTTTAGGTAAAAAAAAGTATGGGGAGCTACTCTTATCTTCTACATCCTCATACCTCCTTCCTTTCCGGGTAAAATCCTCTATTGCTAATAGTGCGAGTTCTGAAAAGGTTGGATGGTGATCTTTCTCCAATCCTTAGGGTAAAATCCTCCATTGATAAACAGTGTGAGTTTTGAAGTTTGGAGATTATCTCAATCCTCACGGTCCATTCCTCTTCGGATAAAATCTTACACTGCTATTTAGTGTGAGGTCTAAAAAGGAAACTCAAACATGGATCTCTATGAGTTTGAGAATCGAAGCAAAGCTTCTGAAAAGATAACAGTGGGAAGCACTGAAGCAATTGCGCTAACGGTAGCACAACCACAACGGAAAAACATCTCCTTTGCAGATAAGGTGCGTGGAGACCAGCCCCACCATATCGATGTTGAGGATCTTCCAGTACCAACAATCAAAGGGAACATGCCGTCAATCAAGATCCCAAAGAAAGAAGTAGAAAGAGGTCGACTTTATTGTAAGTACTATCTTGTGGGAAAACTGGACTTCAACAAAATTAAGCTAGAGGAGGTACGCTCCATAGCAGCAACCATGTGGAGGCCTCAAGGGGATTAAAAGAATATACCACTAGGTAAGGGTTTTTTCATGATTCGACTGACGTGTGAAATAGACTGGAGGAAAATTTGGGGAAGTGGCCCTTGGAGGTTTGGAGATCAAACTTTGAGACTTTCTAAATGGTCACCTGATTTTGATCCTGCAGTCCACATAAAGACAAAAGCTTTAGTTTGGATCAAATTCCCAAAGCTTAGGCAACAGTACTGGGATTATGAAATCCTTATGTCAATGGAGAAAACTATTGGCTACCCAATAGGAGTTGATAAGCACACTCTTGAAAGAGACTTCGACAACTATGTGAGTGTGCTCGTGGATGTGGATCTCTCCAAGCCAATCCTGAACCAGATATGGGTGGAGGAAGAAGATGACATATCTTTTATGCAAGAAATTGAGGTGGTGAAGATGCCAAAGTACTGTGGCCATTGTAAGACTGTGGGACATTTGGTAGTAGAATGTAAGTTGGTATGCAAGAACATCAGAATAGAAGAAGTAGAGAAGGAAGTGGCCCAACCTGAGCCAAACTCGGAAGTAACCAGAGGAAAAAAGAAGAGAAACAGATCCAAAAATAAGAATAAGAAAAATGCGGGAACGAGCGGCACCAAGGACTTAAATGGAGAGTTCATCTCGACACAGGAACTAATAGAGAGGCCCTCCAATCCAACTATTCCAGAAGTTGTTGATCCGGAGAAATCACTGGAGCAGGAATCAAGAATGGCCACTGCACTAAACAATACTTATGGGAATATTCGAGGTCCTGTTAATGACAATAGTCTAGCAGTGGAAAATGACGTGGCTCAAGCTGGGAACTCTAATGTTCTGTCAGGATCCAGAGATGAATCATGCTCAGAACAGAGAGGAAGGCACTTTGCAAAAAGAGATTTTTGATGCTCAGGATGTTATAGAGTCATCTTTGGCCTTGGTTATTAGAAACCCGGAAGAAAGCATTGTTGCAGGGTATGAGCTCACAAGTAGAAGAGCTAAAGTAGAAACAACAAAACTAGACTCGAGTATTATTCCCACCTCGAATCGCTTCCGTGCCTTGGAAGAAGCTGATAAGCTACTGAATGGGAACTAGGTTGACCAAGGGGAAGAGGAAGAGTGGCAAGTTAAAACTAAGAAAGGATATAAGCCTCAGTGGCAGGTTCAGGCATTGCCTACACCTAATACAAGGGCTAAGGCAAACTCTTCTCATGAATAAATGAATACAATATTTTGGAACGTGAGGGAATGAAAAGACAGGAACCTTGGCTCCTTACTGAGGAACTTGTCTTAGAACATAATCATTTTTTCCTATGTATTGTTGAACCTCTTATTAAACCACCTATTGTCCTACCTCCATTGTTCAGTAGGCTTGGTTTAAGTTCTAATTTCCTACACAATGACACCCCTCCCAGTGTAGGAAACTTATCGCTTTTCTGGAGAGATGAATTAACAGTTGCTATTGTAGATGTATCACACCAGCATATTACAGTAAATGTAGGAAATTTTCTGATTTCCTTTGTTCATGCCAGTAGCTCATACGGCACTCGGTAGTTTGGGAAATAATGTGGATGCTTGGGTTGTTGTCGGGGACTTCAACATAGTAAGCTTTGTAACAGTTTGAAGAGGTGGTCGATCTCCATGTACCACTGCTGTTATGGCCTTATTTAGGCCTATGAGGCCCATAGGTCCGAAGGAAGAGGCCCATAGGTCAGCAGTATAAAAAGAAGATGATGAGTGAATAGAGGGGGAAGAGAGAGGGATTTTTTAGGTCAGGGATATTTTAGGTCGTAACAATGGCGCCGTCTGTGGGGAGGTGAATAAAAAGTTATTATTCTCTACTGCATCGTTTGGTTCTCTAATGCATCTCTTTTCATGTTAAAAATCTTCTTATAGTTGTCTTCTTTTACATTTTTCACACTATCCTCTGTGTTACCCATCGTTTGAAATTAATATTTGAGCTAGTTTCAGTGATGGGGTTGTTGGAAAATGTTGTCTGATTGTTCTTGGAGTTAGTTACAACTTATCTTCTCAAAAAGGTGAGATTTTTATTTTTTATCTATTCTTTATAATAAGATTTCAGCTCATTTGCTTTTCTTGCTGCCTATCCTTTTGGTGCCACTTCTTTATGGAAAGTTACTTTCCTAGTCACACTATTATTCCTCTCTTTCTCACTCCAAATAAGAATAAAATAAAAGCCTCTTTTAGTTTTTCTTCTTGGTGTTCGTTACACTTGAGGTTAAATATACAGACTATTGAGTGCTGGTCTTGTTGAATGTATTGGTGTAAATTGGGGAACTATGGCCACACATCGTTTACCACCTAAGACCTGTGGATTCAGATGTTACAAGCTAATGGTATTAACAAAGTGAAACTATTTGATGCTTTTGCTCAAAATACAATGAGTGCATTGGCTGGAAGTGGGATTGAAGTAATGGTAGCCATTCCGAACGATCAGCTTGTGTCGATGACAAGCTACAAAAGAGCTAAGCAATGGGTTAGCAGAAATGTTACTAGATTCAATTTCAATGGAGTAAATATCAAGTAAAGTTCCAGTTACTTATCTTTCTTGTTCAATCTTGAAGTAATTTAATTATATGAAGGTGTCTATTGCTGTGATCTAGACTTGACTTAAGCTATTTGAGTTTGTACTTATTTGGCATGCTATGCTTGTATTGTAGTTTATACCTACATCTGTTTTAATATTTTGTTTATAGACACACTTGAAATCAGCTTTAGTTAGATTAGTTGTTTACCATATCAGATATGGCCTCATATGGGAAGTGTATATCAATATTTGGTCAATGAATAGTAGTGCTAAAAATTGTTTTAGTTTATTCAGCTTCTGTTTTGAATAGTTTATCTGTTTAAGTTGTGTGACTATTAGGTATAATTGTATAATTCAAATCTTCATCTTAGAATATCTTCTTATGTTGATAATCATAAGGGGATCAAAACATGAAAAGGGCGCAAGTCCTGGATGCGGCATTTGGGCCAGTCCGAAACATGAAAAAGGCGCAGGCGCAAGTCCTGAACGTGGCATAAGGGCCGGTTTGAAACAGGAAAAGGGCACAAGTCCTGGACGCGACATTTGGGCCAATCCGAAACATAAAAGGGGCGCAAGTCCAGGACGCGGCGTAAGAGCTAGTCTGAAACATGAAAAGGTCGCAAGTCCTGGACGCGGCATTTGGGCCAGTCCAAAACATGAAAAGGGCGCAAGTCCTCGACGCGCGTTTGGGCCCTCCAAAACATGAAAAAGGTTGCAAAGATCGGGGCCGGGCGTTTGGGCCCTCCGAAACATGAGAAGGTCGCAAGTCCTGGACGCGGCATTTGGGCCAGTCTGAAACATGAAAAGGGGCGCAAGTCCTGGACGCGGCGTTTGGGCCCTCCAAAACATGAAAAGGTTGCAAGACCGGGACGCGGCGTTTGGGCCCTCCGAAACATGAGAAGGTCGCAAGTCCTGGACACGACATTTGGGCCAGTCCGAAACATGAAAAGGGGCGCAAGTCCTGGACGCGGCGTTTGGGCCCTCCGAAACATGAAAAGGTTGCAAGACCGGACGCGGCGTTTGGGCCCTCCGAAACATGAGAAGGTCGCAAGTCCTGGACGCGGCATTTGGGCCAGTCCGAAACATGAAAAGGGGCGCAATTCTTGGACGCAGCATTTGGGCTTGTCCGGAACATGAAAAGGTTGCAAGTCCTGGACGCGGCATTTGGGCCCTCCGAAACATGAAAATGATGCAAGTCCTGGATGCGGCGTTTGGGCCCCTCCGAAACATGAAAATGATGCAAGTCATGGATGCGGCATTTGGGCCCCTCCAAAACATGAAAAATGCGCAAGTACGTCCTGGATGTGGCATTTGAGCCAGTCCGAAAAATGAAAAGGGCATGAATGGTTGTCCTAATTAATACTTGGGGGCAACCTAAGCAAGGAAAGAGCTAAGTATCCCTGAGGACTAGCAGTACTTGGGGGCAAGATGATATTCGGATCCAATAGTTACATTTGTTAGTTGATCCCTGGCTGGTTACCAAACCAGCCCGGCATCAACAAGGGGCATCTTGAATATAACAAATATCATATACAGATACTCAAGTACTTGGTCAAAAGGAAATAAAGAATTATGAAGAAAATGGTGACTGGCATTCATAGAGATGGAGGGTGTTCTCATATCACAATATATTCGTGTTTAAAATAATTTGTTGAAACGTGGAAACATATAAGAAGTGGCTTTCTTTTAAGGGGATGGTTTTCTATGGAGCTTTTCCTGATTCGAAAACTTATAGTAACCTTCTTAAGTTTATGCTTAAGCTTAGGAAAGTGCGAGAAGTTTCAGTCATTTTCAATGAGATGGTAAAAAAAAATGAGTTATATGGAGAAGGTGGATCAAGGAAGAAGATGTCACGAAGTTACTTTATGTAGCGGGTGCTATCTATTTGTAATTTTGTACAGCCCTATCATGGTGTTTTTTCTTCTAAAATTTTAATTTATGCAGCTTTCTCTTCTCATAAGGAACTGATTACGGTGGATATTCCATCACTAGTTCCCCATGTATTTATATTAGAAGTAATTTTGAAGTCGGTGATCTATCTAATGTTTCGATTGCCATAATTCTGCCTTTACATTCATTCCATTTCGATGAAATAAGCCCATTCTGCGTTAAGTTTATACTATATACCGAATATGTCCAAATCGGACTTTCAAATGAGACAAGAGGATACGAGATGGGAGTGGTATTGAGTGATAGTGATTGAGTTTGTTAAACTTGGCTCATGGAGGTTACATTTTTGTAAGAACGAAAGTACTCTGAAAAAGTAGATAAGATTAACAATGCTTGAGTTGCTGAGTTGCTTATGAAAATCTGATCACTTATTTGGCTCATTTGAGTACTTGCTAACATTTTTTTTCTTGTGAAAATATATTTGATGCAGTATTTAATATTCTGGATCTTTTTTTTTACCTGTTAACGGCTAGTTGATTAGAATTGCATTTTATTTTGTTTTAGTGATATATTAGTATTGGGAAGGTCATCTTGAATATTATATACTTAAGCATTCTTATGCCAAAGTTAATAGGTCGTGCACCAACTTATCTAGCAGACAATTGTGAAGGGTTACAAGTTTTCTTTGCTTTAATAAAGCTTAAGTTCAACTAATGTAGATAGTAGATGGTCACAGCAGTTTGAGAACGATTAATATCATTCGGCTGCAAAAGTAAAATGGGTTCAGTTTTGGCAAAAGGATATAGTTACAGCTAGGGAGTGTTTTCCTCCGTAAAATGTTTGCGTCTGCATTATTATATGGTCATGGGAGCTCTCTTTATTTGGAATGCTAGCCAAGTTTGTACTGCCCGAAGAGGGTAGATCCTACTTTGAGTGAATGATGAGATCCAGTACCAATGTCACTGTTTTACTATCCAGCACCAATTTGTAGGCCGAGAGCCTTGAGAAAATGCATAGGCCATATTCTCAGTTCAAAGGGTCATTGAATATAGTTTCCAAGATATCAAAGAACTAATATGATAGTTGTTAATGTATATTGAAGTTCAGGTAAGTTTGGTATTAGGAATAAAGATAAGTGTACCGTGATAGAATTTGTGGAAATGGAAATAGTAAAATGAACTCTGGCTTCTTGGCACCACGGGCCAAATTAATGGTCCGCGGTACCAAGAGGGGGCAACTGTTATGGCCTTATTTAGGCCTATGAGGCCCATAGGTCCGAAGGAAGAGGCCCATAGGTCAGCAGTATAAAAAGAAGATGATTAGTGAATAGAGGGGGAAGAGAGAGGGATTTTTTAGGTTAGGGATTTTTTAGGTCGTAACAACTGCCATGAATGAATTTAACAGTTTTATCCACTCGAATGCTCTGCTTGATTCTACCACCTGCGGATTCAAATACTCATGGTACAACAAGAGGTGGGGGAATAAAAGAATGCTATAGAAGATAGATAGAATGCTCGTTAATCAGAAATGGATTAAAGTCAGCATTGGATGGAGAAGTAAGATTCTTAAACATAAGTTGTCTGACCACAGCCCGATAGTGGGTTGGAACTCGTGCATCCCCAAGCCAAAAAATATCCCATTTCGGTTTCGAAAGGCTTGGATTCTACATGAGAACCTCAAAGTAGTAGTTGAAGCAAACTGGAATGATCCACTTTATGATGTTCAGATAAGAAAAGTAGTGAAGAAACTAAAAAGATTAAAACTGAAACTGAAGTAATGGAGCTATGAGGTTTATGGAAGTCCCAGCTAGAAGAGGATATGGAACCGATCCTAAAAGATCAAGAAACAAATCCTTTTGAGACTAACTTGCACCAAAGGGAAATTGATAGAGCTATTGAGTTAGAGGAAGCTGCAAGAATCATTTTGGTTATGGTCAAAGAAAAGTCCAGAACCTTAGAAGCCTTGGATGGTGAGAGAAACTCAGCTTATTTCCATGCCACCATCAAAATGAGACTTGCAAAATCACAGATAATAGAGATAAAGAACAAAGACGATGTCATGCTTAAGCAACAAGAGCAAATCAAAGAATATATAGTCTCTGCCTACCAAGAAAAATACAAGTTTCAGAGTGTCGCAATAGATTCTGTTCTTCTTGATTTGATTCCTAAGTTGATTACTGATGAAGAGAATGACTCCATAACAACCATTCCAACAAGGGAAGAAGTAAAAGATGTTGTTTTCTCCATGGATGCAAACAGCTCACCTGGCCCTGACGGTTTTCAAGGTATTTTTTACCACACCTTCTGGAGCATCATTGGCTTGGATGTAAGTAATGCAATTATTTCTTTCTTTAGAGATAATGTTCTCCTAAAAGGCATGAATTCCAGTTTCCTTGTCCTAGTTCCTAAAGTTGTAAATGCAATTGAGGTGAACTAGTTTAGGCCTATATGTTTAAGTAATTTTTTGTTTAAAATTATTACTAAGATTCTATCATTGAGAATTAAGCTGTTTGTCAGTAAAATCATTAGCGGAGAGCAGTTGGCTTTTATCCAAGGTAGAACATGCACTGTGGGGATTGCTTTAGCTTATGAAATGATCAATGATTTGGACAAGAAAACTTGAGGTGGAAATGTTGGCATCAAGTTGGATATTACTCAAGCTTTTGATACATTAAGCTGGGAGTTCTTGCTTGAGGTCCTTAGTAGGTTTGGGTTCTGCATGATATTGTGCTCATGGCTTTCTACCATTCTGCAAAGTGCCAATATCTCTATCATGATTAATGGAGGGCCCTGTGGTTTCTTTGAAGCGGGAAGGGGGCTCAGGTAAAGATACCCCCTCTCTTCCATCCTATTTGACATCGCAGAAGATGTTCTCAGTAGGGGCATAAATTGGTTATTCATCCAAGGCAAGGTCAAACACATGATGGCAACAGGGAAATGTTCTAGCCCCATTCACATCTTATTTGCTAATGATGTTTTTGCATTTGCAAATGGAGACATCGGAGGTCTCAAGTTGCTAAAGAAAGTCTTTAACTCCTATGAAAAATCAACAGGTCAATATTTCAACCCTTCTAAAGTAAGTTGTTCCTAGGGGCTATAAATGATGCAAAGAAGGAAAGAGTATCCAATCTCTTTGAGTTTAATGAAGGCATCCTTCCAGAAAAGTACTTGGGTGCTCCCATATTCCAAGGCAGAGTCACAGGGGCAAATATTCAGAGCATGGTTGATAAAATACAAAAAAAGGCTAATGGATGGGCTGGTCGAATGTTATCTTTCTAAGGTCGGGTAGTCATTGCTCAATCTATACTAAACAACCTTCCAGTGTATAACATGTCAATGTACAAGTGGCCAACTAAAAATATCGAAGACTGTGAAGCAGTTATTAGAAACTTTATTTGGTCAAGAGATCTTACAGTAAGGAAAGGCATTACACTCAAGTGGGAAAAGGTTTGTAAGCCATATGAGGAAGGAGGCCTCAGGCTATAAAAGCTCAGAGAGCTTAATCTACCCCTCCTCATGAAGCTCACTTGGAGTTTCTTCTTTGGAAATTCTGAATGGAGTAACTTTTTGAAGGCCAAATTCTCTATGCTATCAGGTCGATGGCTTACATACTTTAAAAAGTCATCAATATTGCCAAGCATTCGATGGGCTCTAAAGGAGATGGCACCTCACATATGTTGGGAGGTGGGTTAAGATAAGAACATCAGGCTTTGGCAAGAATGGTAATAGTAGAGAGAGTACAAGGCATCAACTGGAGAGACTTTAAGGCCACTGTTGCTGACATCATAACTAATAACAATTGGCATATTCCAGCTCAAGTGCACCAAGTTTTTGAAAGAGTGAGAATAGATCTAAATGCTCTCCAACCTCCAACTGGCGAAACACCCGATAATAGGATCTGGAAACCAGCAAAGGATGGGAAGTTCTCAGTGAAAGAAGCTTTTGATGCTATTAGAAAAAAAGAACAAAAGGTCCACTAGAAAAAATGGGTTTGGAACAAGATTCTACACCCGAGAGCAGTAGTGCTTGTATGGAAACTTCTACAAAATGCAGAGCCCACTGATGACAAAGTCAAGAAGAAGGGAATACATATAGCTTCTCGATGCCGAATTTGTAAAAAAGAGGAAGAATGTGTTCACCACATAATCTGGGAATGTGTTGCAGTTAAGGAATTATGGGTTTGGCTCACTGATGTCTTCAAGGTAAGGCCTTCGTTGACCTTGCAAGATGTGATTTTGGCCCCAAAAGCTTCTTAGCCCTATCAGATGATAACTATGGAATGTAGGAGCTGCGCACCTAATGACACAAATATGGAAAACTAGGAACCATATTCTATTTGACGAGAAGAAGATGAATCTTATTCTTATCAAGTATGAAGTGATCAAAGGAGTTCAAGCTGCAGGGTTGGTTGCTACTGGGCACATGTTTAATACAGTGGAAGATTTGGAAGTTCTTCACTCTCTTAATATTAGAGGCATCCCTAAGCCACCATGCTGCCCAAAAGAAGTATACTAGCATCTCCCCCAACCTGACACTGTCAAAGCCAATACTGATGGCTCATCCAGGGGGAACCCAGGGAATGGAGGTGTGGGAATTATATTTTGAGACCACAACTGTCAAGTCCTGGGGGTAATGGCTTCTGGTCTAGGAGTTACCAACAACTTCGAAGATGAATGTTAAGCAATTGTTATGGCAGTGGAGATAGCAACATCAAAAGGTTGGAGAAGACTATGGATTGAATCAGATTCACAGCCTGCCATCCTAGCATTCAGCAAAGGGATCATTTCATGGACCGTCAAGGCAAGATGGTTATGAGCAACTCAGAAAATGGTTTCTTGGAAACTCTCTCATATTTATCGTTAAGCTAACTTGGGAGCTAATGCGGCATCAAAAAAGGGATCATTTATGCAACGAGGAACATCCTTTTGGAGCTGCACCAAGCTAGACTTCATCAGATGCTTAGAAAATCCTCATAGGACCTACTACCAATTTAATTAGCTATGGTCATGTATCACCCTAAGCTTTAAGCTCTTATATCTCTCCTGTAACATTATTATTATATTAATAATATATCCTTACTTGTGTCCAAAAAAAATATATATATATATATATATAGACACACACACACACACACACAATGTCAGTATAACACTATAACCACCACACAAGTTTGTGACAACTAACAACACGAAAAAGAAAAAAATAATTGAAAACAAAAAAGCTAACGCACCTGCTACATCTGTCGGGAGGTTCTACTTATCCTTGCACCCATCCTCTATCCAAGTTGTGTTGGCCACTGATGAGGGTATGTAGCTATATAGTTAGGGGTAATCCCAGGTAGCAGTTGTTGTTGGAATCCATAAGCTGGTGGAGGCAAAAAGGCAGTACCACCTGGGCCAAAATACAGCTATGGAGGGGGTAGCCTTGGTCCACCAGCGTGAAAACCAGGCATCTAAACATCTTTAAAGAGGTGCACCTGAGTTGACCAACTTAGCTTGAGCCGCCATCACATAGAGGCATGGGCGAGCTAGCCGTGCACCGCGCTTTTTATCCTAACCCCATTCCCAATATGTCCTTTTTAGCCTACTAAGCCTATTCGGTAGTCCGTCCGGGCTTTTCCTCCAACCACCATGAAACACCTACATTCTACTAGCTACTCAACTCCGAGCCATCCTCCGCAACTTTCACCGTTTTTTTTTACCCTATAAAAAACAGGTCAACAAACAACAAATCTTCTCAGCCGATCCAAAAACCAAAACCCATATTAAAATTTCAGGCAACCTTCAACCAACAAGATACTAAGAAACGAACAACATATCCAAATTCATCCTTACTTGAAATTTCAACCCATATTGAAATATCAACCAACAAATCTTATGTTCAGTAGATCCAAACAAATCAATCCAAAGAAGCAAAAATAAATTAACAACAGCTACAGGTAAGAAGATTATTTCTTTCATTGCCTATTCTTTTGGTCAACAATCAATGGGTAATATCATAACCGGTATTAAACATCGTATTAAAATGATTCTATCTCTCCAATCAAAGCTGATGACTCCAATCGAAGGGTTCATGAATCTCAAATATCTCAAAACAATAACTCATGGTTTCAAAGATAGTATTTTGTTCAATATTAAGAGTTAACCAGTTGATGATACAAGCTTTTTTGGAGTTGGGGTTTCAAAATTGAAGCTTTCGGTTGTTGTTGTTGTTGTTAATGATGGAAAGAAAGAATCATGTTAATGCCAATGGAAATTCTTCTTCTAATGGTGAGTATTCAATATTTTTATTTTGTTTGAACACTCTTTAAGTTTAGTTTATTTGTCCAGACTATTAGATCATTTAATATTATGTTTTAGTTAGCTATAATTGCTTTTGAAATTGTCTTTTTTTTTCCCTCCTAGGTAAGTTAATTTATTTTGAAACAGGAAATTGAAGTAAATTTTTAGTAGTAATAGAGAAGAAGGTGAATTTTGGTGAAGAAAATTATGAGTAGTAACAACGCCAGTTTAGGGGTTTGATCAATAGAAACCATAAGTTAAGGTTTTAATTGTGAAAAGGGTTTGGTGATTTTAATTTCATATGCGAATGGATTCCCGGAACTAGCTAATACATTAATTCCAGTATTGATCACATTAACTTCAAAAGTGTTTAATTATACTCATGGTTTGAATTGATTTTCCTCTTTGCATTAACATGTAGCAAATATGATTATTTCCACTCTGTTTGTTGTTACTATTTTCTTTCCTCATGTAATGATAAACAAAAAACAAATGACTTAATTGGTAATGCATATTTCATAGTTGTTTCTAACTGTAAGTAACCGATTTCTTCCAAATAATTTTTCATTTCACGTCTATGAGTATATCTAAGATTATGCCCGACATTGGAACACATCTATATTGTAGGTGATTATGCAGGATATTATTTGGGTTTTATGGTGATAGTTTTAGCATCGGGTTTTTAGACCATGACATCAAAATCTTAAACTAGAATGCATCTGGAATTCTATTTTCATTTGTTAATGTAACTTCTATTTCTCATCAAAATAGTATTATATTATCTTACTTCAATTTATTATGTAAGATGTTTGCAAGTCAGTAACGGGCAGTTGAATGCTTAGCATTTTCGGGAGCAAACGTTGCGGTAGCTTTGGTTGTCCATCCTAATACTTAATAATATAGATTTTTGCTTTCTATGAAAGTTTAATTTTTTTTTCTTCTATTCTTTAGTCATATTAATGGCTATTTTTTTATGTGATCAGATGATTTTAATTGTGAGTTGGATTGTTTGAGAATTTGTCTCACATAATGGTTCCATTAGTTTTGACCAGACACTTTGTTATCTATGCTATGGATGTTGGTTAGTATATATAATAGTGACAAATGTGATAATTTTGTTTAATATTGCATTCAAAATTTCTAATGTTGCTTTCATCAATAATTTCAGCAGCTAACCAAAGGCACTCACTTGGAGGCTCTAGAAAAGTTGTACGGTGATTTGAAACAAGACCCATACGAGCCAACGACAAGCAAAGTTAGTCCAACGTACCCTGCTTCATAAATATTATGGTTGTGATCTATATTATATATGTAGTTAGAACTACCACTAAATATATTTATTTGCATTCAGCAATATATTAGATATTCCATTCAAGGTTTAGGCTAGACACATTGGTACTTTTAACTGTTATGCAATATCTCTAAAATCTCTTTGAACAAGAAGAATAAGGATATGAAAATTTGCTTTGGGGTTTAATAGAATAAGGGAGAGATGTTCTCCGTGAAAATTAAAAAAACCAAAAATAAAATAAAAATCAATATTCATTCTCTTCGATAAAAACCCAACGAGAACCGTGCCCTAAACAAATCAACAAAAAAGGGACTGAAAAAGGAGGGAAACCAAAGAGAGAAAGAAAGAGATAATGGAGCAAGAAGTGATTGAATTCAAACAAAGAGTGGCTACATTTGGTATAACCATATAAGTGCTTATTAGAAGCTCTAATAATTATATTACTAATCTACAGACAATGGATTAATTCGTTTAATGTTAAGTGAGAGGCTTAAAGCTTAGGAGCTGGGAAAACAAACCGAGGGTTATGGCTTTTCGCGATAAATAACCTAAGAAATAGAAAGAACACGGTGCAAAACCCAATTTACAAGTATCTTTAGTGAGGATTTTTTTAGGATTGGTTTTAAGAATCCTAAGATATACTCTGTTATAATCCCTAATCCTAAGAGAGTTTGGGGTGTTTGTCTTTGGATTTGTTGTTAGTATTTCATTTCCTTCTCTTTTAGTTAACAAGGTAATCTAATGTGAATTTTTTTTATATCCTTACTCTTTTTTTCCAAAGATATGTGGAAGGTGATGTTATTGGATGTTATATTAGTTTGCTTGATGGGGATTTGTACGTGCCGAAATGACGTATAAGGAACAGAGGTTCGCGTTTGCTGCTGACCAAAAGGAAGAATCAAACAAAGTTGTACCAAGTATGTCATTGTCTAACATAATAAATTTAATTTGAAGAATGTTGGTAGACTACTACATTGCTTAATATGTTTGAGTGTATTATTTTTTTCTCAATGTTCCTTGAGCTATTCTGCTTCAATAGACTGTTGTTTTTTGTGTTTGAATTGTAATGGTAAATGCAGTAGGCAGTAGGCACACATTGGGTGAGCTATTTCTGTGGTGGATCCCTCAAGCAAAGGATGTAATTATTTTAACAGTTTTTGTTCACACAAACTCAAACTTTTAATTAATATTAAGGATTTATTCAGAGATAAGTATATTAGGAACATGATACAGCTATATGTGAGATTAACAAATAACAAATCATTTTAAACTGTGACCATACATGGGTCAAATCAGTTCTTTCGGTGGAGGGAGACAAAAACATAAGTTGGGGAAAACAGTAAGGATGGACATGATAGACGGATTGCAATGAAGAAACTCAAATGTGTATTAATAGACCATACCTTCAAAAGGGGGACATGTATGAGGAAGTGGTGACATGGGCACATGGTGACCTTACCCATCTAAAGCTAAACTTCGATATGAAGTTTTAGTGGTGAAAAGATGAAAACTAAGAAAGGTTGAATAGACTGCACGGAAGATGTCCTCAGTTGAAGCCTTTGGGATTTGTTTTCTACAAGGTATAGGTGATTAATAAGCAGGCTATGTGTAATTCTTGATAATGGAGACTACTTTGTTTGGGATTCCCAGTAGGTTATTGAGACTTCTAAATGTATGGTGCTTTGTATACCCTAGCTAGGCATGGAGAGTAAAATGGCTCATATGTGATTACATAGGTAGATGCAAATATTCTACAAGTGTTTTGATCAGTCCCAAATGTGTGTTTAACTACTTTTACAATGCTTCAAATATGCCCTTCTTATGCTTAATGAACAGACAATTCATAGCTTTTGCTATCTTTTGTAGGATACATGCCATTTAAGACGTATACTCCTAATACATGCATTTTAGTGCAAAAAGGAGTGTTATCGATGCTGCTTGGGAAGTAACTAGCTTAGGAGAAAAAGTGTCGAAAAGTCAAAGTCAAAGTCAACGGTCAACAGTTAGGGACTCAAAACCAAAAAGACGGAAGGTCATGTCCTTAACCCACAATACCAAAGATTATGTCCTCAACTCAAAATTTGGCATCATTAGAAGGCTTGTTCAAGAAGATACCTAAAACATAAAGAAACCCTAATGAGGTGTCTTATTTCTAAATGATAAGGGCAAAGTTGTAATATGTAAATGGTGTAGTATATAAGCCAAAGTGAGATGAGAGAGAACTTACCCTAGAATTAATCCTTGGCCATTAATTAGAAGTAGATTAATATGTTTTAAATTACTAGTTTAATTGTTATTTACCTTATTTTCCATTTTCATTACTTAAAGCTTGAAGCTTTGTTAAATCTTATTGATTTTCTTTCATTCAAGTTGTGTTATCTTGTTTTTCATAATAATAGTTCTTCAAAACATCTTATATTTTATTCATTCACCCAACCAAAGTTGGTTATACTAATTTGAATCAATCACATGAGTATAACTTGCTAACCAAGTTACTTTGTTCATATCAAGTTCTTCATGCTTTTCATTATCAAACAACTCTTATTTCCATGTTTTCAATATCAAAACAACAATAGCTAGTTCTCAACTTCATTATACTTCAAAAGCAAACCCAAAAACAATAGAGGAATCAAGAAAAAGGTGGGGTTTTCTCCATCACCATTCTTCCCACTTAGATTTAAGATGAACAACAAAAATCCCAACTCAACCCAGGATACACAAAAGTGAAATGGCACCGCCATCATGGATCTACAGATTTGAATAGAATAGTGAATCAAAAGGGGAGTATCTCTATCTTTTTCTAAAATTTCTCAACTTGTTTTTCTTAATTTTTAGTTTCTTTGGTGTTGGATCTTAATGATCCATTTTATTTGTGATTTTAGGTCTCCATCTGAGTTGGAAACAACCTTGGGAAGCCAACTGGAGGAAGCTGATCAAAAGTGGGGAGCACCGACCGTGCCCGACCCACGTCTGCCCGCAATCCGCCCATCTACCTCGCTGTACTAGGACAAACCCTTGGCTTCGATTGAAGATTTGGAAGTGTATAACTCTCTGCTTAACTCATATTTGTGTAAATGTTAATGGTTTAAAACTAGATAGATTTCAAAGATTTAGTGTTCTTCAAATTCAAAAATATAAAAAAATAATAGAGATAAACAAAATGAAATAAAAACAGCTTAGCTTATTATCATTTTTAGATAAAGTTTAAGTTTTTTAGAAAATTTCATATTTTACTTTTATCATTATTAATTAGGATAATATCAACTTGCTAAAAGATAATGTTTAGGATAATATCAAATTTAGGCTTAAAATAGAAAATATTTGTCTTTTGGTTTAAGTTTTTAAACTTACCAAGAGTTGGATTTTTGATTAACTTGGGACATCCCAATGCGCGAGGCAAGTAGTGAAACAATACACTCGTGTATTACGAATCAACTTGAAAATTAAAAATTCAATCTTTGACATTTATTTTTAGATTTTCATGACCATGTAGTTAATAGTTAAATCACGTTTAGTTAAGTTTGTTAAACGTAGTTACTTTTTTGCTTTACATTTTTGTCAATTAGCCCACGAAGGCAAATTTGTAATCCTATTCGCTTTGCCACATTTTGACCCGACTTGTGGGTCTTAGATAGATTAAACTTGTAACCATAAGAAAACGCTCGAATGGTGGGTTGACACGCAAGACAACAAACACTTCGTCAACCCTACCACGTAGCCTTAACCCCAAGGGTCGTGTACACACACCTTGGGCGGTACTTTCTAAACCTCCTCGGTCCAAAGTGTTAGAGGATACTTGCATGTTCAAGTCATGCATGATTGTATGATTGGATGATTTTCGATTCAGTCTTGTCTTTACATTTAACGCTAAGGCTAAACCCGAGCCCTTAAATAACAAAAGTGGGATTAAGCCTCACTTACATTCAAATTGATACATAGACTTAACTAAAACTTAAAATTAATCAAGCAGAGCCAATCTAGTCATGTCTATTAGGACAAATATTTAGCACGAACAAAGAGAGTAGTGAGCTACTAGATTCCAGTGGACCAACCACCTTACTAACTCCCCTCCCTCAGATTCATCGTGAGTGAGATTCTTGGTGGCACACCATCTGGTGAAGTAGAAATCTTCTCCCTTGATGCATGTAGTTCCCAAAACCCAGTTTCGCATCCACTGTTCCATTCAAACAGGGCATATTTTCTAATCTATAGACATTGCATGCTTTTCAAAAACTTCCAAGCTACAAATGAATTTATGCTATTTGTGCATCATGCTTGTTTGAGCATCCATGGCTTATCAATATGCATCGCAATCGTCATGGAATTACAATGCAAACCCAGAACCTTGTTCTTGCTGTGGTAGTCCGTATCATTGGGCTTCTCAATGCACATCATATACCGAGTTCGAGCCTTATATGGAATATTCTTACAATTACGAACCTCAAATTTCAAATTTCCTTAGTACCCAATACACGCAAGAGTTTTCTAATCATGCAGACAATTCATGAAATTGCACCACAAATAATCAACCATCATTCATATATCCACCCAGTCAATCAGAATATGGGTTCACTAACAGTCCATTACCATTCACATCACCATCCATTTCAAATTCATATTCCACTCCACCATCCATTACATACCAACTTTACCAGGTAATGGCTGAGCAAACAATATATACAAATTCAGCAAATAGCAATGACCTTGTGTTCTCTCCAATCTACTTCAATTAATACCACATCTGAGACTGATATTCTCCCCACCAATCCATAACCCAACTAACAAGTGAAACAAGGTGTTAATATAACAGAGCCATTTGCTTCAGCCCATCCTGATATTTATGACCAATTAAAACCATATCACCATCCACCTGATTATCATGTGAATTCCAGATTCCATGATAATGACTATATGCATGAGACCACTCCGACAAAAGAAAATCTAGAACATGTGTTGGAAAATTACTCGACACACTTGGACAATGACAAAGAGGACAAAGAAAATCAAGTATATGGAGAAGAGGATATAAATTCTATAGTGGAAAGTGGATCTAATTTTATTTTGGCCGTTAAAGACTTATCGATGGAACAAATTTGTCACATCTTTAATATTGCCGATATGAACCACAAATTTGTGGAAACGCCAAAGCTAGATGAAGAGTTCTCTGAGTCATCGAGATCATATGAAGAACCACCACCCGACTATCATTCCCCCGAGTTAACACCTCCCAAAAGCCAATCTCCATTCATAAAAATCCACCAAATTTTGAAGACTGCACCACTAAACCATTTAAAAGAAACCTTAAGTTCACACTTAAGACAATTGCCTTTGAAATCCTTCATCATTTTCTAAACCTTTACAGTAAAGAGACTTTGCCCAACATACAAACTCCCGAGACTATCATTCTAGTTGAGAAGAGCCTCGCATTGATTGAAGTACAGAAAAAGAGGAAATAGTGCACTATTATGTTTTTCTGTATTGATCCTCAACTGTTTAGGCTATTAGTATATAGTTAATAA
This sequence comes from Coptis chinensis, assembly GCF_015680905.1. Taxonomy (NCBI): domain Eukaryota; kingdom Viridiplantae; phylum Streptophyta; class Magnoliopsida; order Ranunculales; family Ranunculaceae; genus Coptis; species Coptis chinensis. The sequence continues at coordinate 35,717,747 of NC_141459.1, forward strand.
CACCTATAGTCTCGACTATATATGATCCTATCTATGAGGATTAAATCATCTTTTCAATGATGTATTTCCAATCCATTCACTCTCATACATTTGCTTCAATGGAATACATCATAAAAGGTAACCGAACCACTCCACTTGGAGCGTGTGGTTGTAAGTGCCGGAGCCTTGAGTCCACGTATACCTTGTATATTCCTTGTTAGCACTTTTACTCGTGGTTTGAGTAGTGTGCCCCTATAGATCAAGTATACATTTTTTATTTCTTTATTTTACGTTCCTTTTAAAATAGTTTTCTTTTCCTATAATTTACTTTACATTTCCTGCTTTCTGTATTTCCCAGTTTTCTGTCTTACATAAGTTCTTTATTTCAATCCTCAATATTGACGCTTGAGTAGTCTTTCATCTTTAAAGAAGAGATGTGAAACAAAGCAGAGGTGAGATGGTCATTAAGTGGATATGTCTTACGGTTGCTTTTCATGGTTGTTTTGCATGCTTCGTCTTATATAGGCATGCCAAACCATGGGATGGTTGGCAATTGGAGCCCTTTTAATTTGATTTTTTTTCCTTCTGTGGGCGATTTCTAGTTGTTTTGAGTTTTGTCTTACAATCTAGTTGGAATGGCTTTAACTAGGGCTAACTAAAGAGTAGGAGAGGAGAGACTAGATTATCTAGAAATAGAGCTAGTCCTCTTCACTAGATTTGCCTACTTACAAAACAAGAAGTGGAAGATCTAGGGAGGTTATCAGCTCTCAAATGTGCATTTTATTACCCTTACATTACTGTATTACAACCCTTCTTATGTTTAATAAAAAGACAACTCATAGCTTATATTGCCTTTTTCAAGTTACAGAGCAATTCATACCACTTATCATAAAAGTTGCGTCTTAGCACAAAAAGGAGCCTTAATTGCGCTTATTATGAAGACTCGAAGCTGATATGAAAAAGTGTTGAAAAAGTCAAAGTCAAAAGTCAAAAGTCAAGGACTCGAACTCAGGATCTGAAAGTCAAGTCCTTAACTTAGAATACCAGAGATAGATGTCCTTAACACAAAAGATGGCTTTCTCCACAAAAGCATAAAACAAAGGGTGAGGTGTCTCAAATATAATGGAGAAGGGCAAATCAGTCATTTACATAAAGTAGGGGTATAAGAACTAAAACTTTGGGAGAGAGAATGCATCTAGACTTATTGTAGTGTCATGTAAGATTGATTTTCTAGTCTTTTTTTCATTCAATTCATTTACTTTATTGTTCTTCAATTTCAATTTTGCTATCTGTTTTTGTTATTCAATCAATCAATCATCTTTCTTTGTTATTCTTCTTTTGAATCATTTCATTTCATTTCTTTCAAGTTTGTGTTCTTTCAATCATTAAAACAACTTAAGCTTTTCAATGCCCTTCATAAACCAGTTAACTAATACAAGTCCTAAACTAAAGATTATATCTTCCTTTCTTCTAAAACTCCTAACCATTTAAACTTTAAACAATCTATGGTGAACCACATCAACAACTTTGAGATATTCAGCATACCAACTTCAAATGGCATCGCCGTCATGGATTAAAAGAGCAAGAATGCTTGGTTGAGCATCTAAGGAGGGAAGTATCACTATCAACTTTTCACTTTTTTTTTTCTAATTTTCGTTGATTTATTTCGTTATTTTTCATTATTGACTTACTTTTTTGTAAATCCAAGTTCGAGATCAACATGCTGGAGAGGAACTGAAGCTGCAGCTAGAAAATGACCAAACTCTATTGAATCCGATGCGCAACTGTGAGCCCACCTCCACACAGTGATAGTTAGTTTTTTCCAAGTTTAGTTGTTTTCTGTGTGTGGTTGTACTGTGAAACTCAGATTTTGTAATAGAGTAGTATAAATCAGTGGAACTTGTTTGTAATAGATAGAGATATAAAAAAAGAAAAGAAAAACGAAAAACGAAAAACGAAAAAAAAAATAGAAAATATGAGTTTTGGATTGATTATGTGGATGAACATGAGAAAACACTTGGTTGAAGTTCTAAACTTACCAAGAGATTAGAGTTTTCATTGCCTTGAGAAGTTCAAGTGTGCTAGGCGAGCTGTGAATCATACGCTCGCACACTTTGAATCAACTTGGTAATCAACACTCTAACTAAATTTATCTCTAGTTAATCTAGATAATCTATCTAAAGTAGTTGATCTATTAGATTAGTTTTAGTATTAGTTTACTTTTATGTTTTGTACCCTTGAAGGCAAAGTTGTTTAATTATTAAAAAGCCAATAGTTCGGCTTACTTTTTAAGTGGATCTTTTTTGTAACTTGAAATAGGGAAAAGCTTGAACGGTTGGGCCTGATTCTTAGATCACGCGCCAACCAACGTCGCCTTCTCCTCAAGCAGCATGTAGTAGAGCCCCCAGATTCTTGGTAGCACACCACTTGGTGAAGTGACTGCCTACTCTTATGAGACGTGTAGTAGAGCCATCCTAGTCTCATGTGCAATTCTTCCTTTAAATAGGGAATAGTAAAATAAAGACCAAGAAAAGTTTTCAAAACTCCATACTTGCAAAAATAAATTTCGATTGCTTGAGCATACCTTTCATCATTTGCGCAGGTTAGGATAGTTTTGCTTTCTTGCTAAAAGTGCCTGATACTACATTCTGGCACTACAGATATTAGCAAGAATAAAACTTACTTATGTAGGAGAGCACATCATCCTAGAAAATCACCTATTTCTAGTCCTCCATCTACTAAAATGGCCAACGAAGTAATGCAAGCTGAAGAGCCTCTCTCCAACTTCTACACACTGTTGCAAGATGGGCCTCCATCGTGTATACGCTCACACCGCTCATGAACGACTTTCGCATTCCACCGAACGTGTTTAATCTTATACCCATCTTTCATGGGTTTAAACACGAGTTACCGTACGAACATCTTCGCCGGATACATGAAGTATGCAATACTTTCCACCATCCGGGCATCACTGATGATCAGGTTAAGCTACGAGTGTTTCATTTCACTTTAGCTGGTAAGAGTCACGCTTAGCTTCTTTCTCAGAAGCCTGATTCTTTCAATACATGGGAAAATGTTGTGTTCTCCTTCATGAAGAAGTATTTTCTGCCGAAGAAAACAGAAGAGATAGGAAGTAAGATACAGTTATTCAGATTGAGTCCAAGTGAGACATTTTCTGAAGCATGAGATAGATTCTCTAACCTACTCCATTCATGTCCTCACCATAAACTAGAAAAATCCACTCTTGTCCAATGTTTCTTCAAAGGTCTTCTCCAAGAACACAAAGTAACCCTCGACATCATGAGTAATGGTAATTTTTTGGATAGAGGTGCAACCGAAGCCTTAACCTTTCTTGAAAACCAAGCTAAAAAAGAGTACCCATTGGGGAGACATAAATAGTTCAAGAATAGCCCAACCCAGTACATCTAAGGCTAGTGATATTTTTGAGGTGAAATCTGATCCAGAAATCAAAACTTTAATCGAAGTCCTCACAAAAAAAGTAGATGCCCTCACAACCAAACAAAAAGACCAAACCCTTCATCTTGTCATGAACATAAATACCTCATCATGCAATTTCTGTCTAAGCCCAAATCATATAGATGCCACCTGTCCTTTGATCACAAACCTATCATCACTTCAGCTAGAAGAAATGTGTGCTTTCAATGTACCAAATGCACCATAGAGACAACAGCCAAACTTCGCATGGACAAATGTTCCACAAAACCAACCACCTCTAGGTTTCAACAAACCACCAAATACATTCAGACAAGGACAAAGACAAGGTACCTATATCAATCAAAATAGAGCATTGATTCTATCCCATTTTAACCAGAATTACCAAAATCTACCAATCAACAACCAAAGAGACCTAGTTCCTATTACACCATCAACTAGTGTCCAAACAGATAAGGCCACCGAAATAATGTTATCTGTCATGCAACAACAAACTCAAATCCTAGCATCCATGCAACAATCTCTAAACTTGTCACCCCAAGACAAAACCCAAAAAAGTGTGTTTCCAAGTCAAGCTATTCCAAACCCTAAACCAACAAACACAACTTTTGAAGCAACAAGTGATGTGAACGAAGCTGGAGCGCTAAAAACTCTTTCATGGTCTTCCTATCTACGATGATTAAATCCTCTTTTTCTCAATGCATTCCTTTCCCATTCCATTCCATCTTTTTCTTTAAAGGGAATACATCAATAAGGTAACTGGACCACTCCACTTGGAGTATGTGGTTGTAAGTGCCGGAGCCTTAGTCCACGTATATCTCATATATTCTTTGTAAAACATTTTCTACTCATCGTTTGAGTAAGTGTGAACCTGTAGAGTGAGTATATAATTTTTTCTTTCTTTATTTTACATTTATTTTTCAAAAATAGTTGTTTTCTCTGTTCTGTTAATGCTAGATTCTCGATACATCAATAGTTATGTAATTTTTCAAAAACAAAATGGGCAATCGATTTTATACAGACTAACCTCTAGAACAACGCAATCTAGGGGTAGTTTGAGATTAGTTTTGCTTACTATAGGTCACCTATATCACCAAGCTATTCTCCCGGATCAGGACATTCCATGTCTTGCACAATAAATCCCCCAACTTGCATAGTTGAAGCTCTGTTTGTCTATATTGGGTTCACCCCAGAGCCGACACAAAAATTGCCTGAGATTTCCTGTTATGGTTTGTTTTTTTTTATCACAGCTTTTGAGTACGAGTATCTTAAAACATCTCTTCATAGTTTTCAAAACTAGAGGATATAAAAATAAAAGTTTTACGCCCTGGAGTAACAAAAATGAATACCATATTCACGTATAATTTTATCTTCTTGTCAAAGCCTCTATATGGTTAGAGATATCTTTTGTTTAAAAAAATAATAAAAAAAAAAGACGAGGCATCTCCAAGCGAGAATTAAACAAATAGAGTAACCCAAAGTGATACTATTCTCTGTTTAATTCTATCTTTTATCTCCACCTCTCTAATTGTCTCGATAATTTGACATTAAAAGACTCAAACTTGTACAAATTTTTCAAAAATTCTTCATTTCTTAAAAATCTTTCCCCCTTTTCAATCTCTCTTTCTCTAAAAACTTTCAAAAACTTTAAAAAATGTCCTTTGTAGCAAACAAAAATTCTCCACCTAGCAAGACTAGATGGATAAGTTTCAATAATCGTGTACAAGCACTTCCTAGAGAACTGCAGCTGAATATATGGACACATATACCGGAAATCATTCCTGGTTTGGGTAAGAGTTCATACGCACGTAAGCAACGAGCTATGAGAGAAGGCTGGTGCTCGAACTGTCAAACACCAACTTCCTCCAATTTTTAACCTCATAGTGAAAATTCAGTTTTCAAGGTTTTCATGTGTCAGCCACCTGCTCATCGAGTACAGCTGAGGAGAGTAATCCAACTATCTGGTTGGGATTAACTCAAGTTTTCAAAAACTTCAAAGTCTTGGGAATCTGACTTAAAATGACCCACCTTTTTAAAATTATAGTTCTTATTCAAAACCCAAAAAAATTAATTAAAATTTTCCTTCTTTCGTTTGTACATATTTCCTTTTAGTTCCTTTTCATTTTTTCCCCTCATATGTTTTTCATCCACTGTTGGATGTGAGTGTACCATATACCATTGCGTAGCATTTTCGATGCTAATCATTTTAGTACCTCATAGGTCAAGATCGGACGAGTAACAAAGCGCAAATCGCCTCTTGAAGTTGGCAAGGCACTAAGGATATGATCGGAATTACCTGATTTCATTTGGGCTTGGGCCAATATTTTGTTTTAACTTAAAATGCACATGCCATCAAATCTATTTAACCCACACGACCGGCCAATTGTCCATCATCTTCCTCACACATTCCAAATCCTAGCCACCCCAAGCCAGATTGCGATCGCCCACCGCCTGCCCACCCCAATTTACTCAATTCATATTCCAAATGCCTCGAGTTCTTAAAATCGTGCCAGAGCAAAATTTTGAACCCATCTTCAATTCCGATCTATTTGAAGTGCACTTCAAGGCTTAGATTAGAAGAATAGGATGGGAAACTTTGGTTTTGTTGGAAGGTGAGGCTTATTCTCCCTCTCTCACTCTTTCATTTTATAATAATATGCTTAGAGGGGAGGATGACCACATCACAGTTGTCAAGGATGGCACAATAGACCTTCAGAGAGGAGCAACAGTCTTTCCAGCAGGAGCAGCAATGTTTCCAGCACAGTGTCACTAGTGATAGGGTTATATACTAAAAGCATTACTTTTGTATTAACTCTAATTCTTTATATTTTGAATGAGAATCATATGGGCAAATGTTATGCATATTATATATGTTATTAGTTATATGCATGTGTCTAATACTTTATGTTGTAGATGATATGGTGTGTGGTGACGCACAGAAGATCATATCATCAGTACCTTATAAAGTATAAGTAAACGTTCACAACCTAGATGGATTTGGACAAACCATTGGTGTGGTTGTAGTATAATATGGTATTAGTCTATCTTGACTACAGGATTACACTAGTACACTTTGTGTGTATTGAAAATGACCAAGTGAGGTTGTTTCTCTTTATACTGACTATATAAGAGAACAAACACCTCTGTTATTATGGATGCTTGTCCTCTTAATCAGGATATAATAACGGGCACTTATGTGCATTGTACATTGCTTTAAATCATCAATGAGTGAGATTCATTTGTGAATTAACAAACTCGATGGATTGGGTAATGACATTGTATGTAAGGTGTGCTATTGATTATAGAAGGAATATGTGACCCGCAAGAAGTCAGGTTGATGATGTCCCCTTGAGGAGCTCATAAGGATTGTCATGTAAACCCTGCAGGTTGATTTAATCCGACATGACAATGGGGTTGAGTGGTACTACTCAAGGATATAAGAAGTTGGTTAATGTAGTTGTCAGTAACTTGACTTAATCAACGGGCATTCGATATCTTAAACACGGGGAGATCAATGAGCATATAATATGGAGCCCATAAACGTAATTTTGGGATTAGGGTGGTAGTGTAACAATGGCCTTTAGTGGAATAAGCCATTTGTTGACGGACTTGGGCCGTGTGTTCTGGGCGAACATGGGAAGCCCAAGCCTGTCAGGAGACCTAACCCTAATTTCTCCTCATGGTCCTTGTTGTAGCCTATATAAAGAAACCCCTCTTTCTCTGGCCGAAATACTGATTGATTGCTCAAGAAAAGTGAATTCCAAATTCGGTTCCAACTTTGTGAGTAAGAAAGGCCAAGAGAGAAAGAAGGGGCTGGAAGATCGTTGCCCACACAACGTCCATTCTAAGGATAGGAATACAACAGAAGATCAAGAGCTTGTTGATTCATAGAGCTTGGATTCTCAGAGTTATCACAGCGCGCTAATCAAAGGTATGAATTTCTAAACAGAATCGTGGACACCCCTTATTCTGCTGTGCATGGGTTTTCGCGGTTTGTAGTAAATCATTACATGAAACCATAATGGTTCCTACAACTAGAACACTACAGAGTATTAGAGATTTGGTCCCACATAGTGATAGACACACTGTGACCCAACGTCAAGGAGAAGGATCTTCTCGACGTCGTGACGAGTCACACACGGATTCTGATTAGACAGTTCCCTAGTGTCCGTATAGTTGGACATTTTTATTTTTTGTATTTTCTGTTGTTTTATTTTTCTTTTTCTATATGACGTTAGTATAATATATATGCTTATTTATTTATTTTTCTGGTGGAAATTGGTATATGAGTAGAAAGTAATACAGATACATCATGCCAAAATTTTTTATTTTTCTTTCCATGCATTTCATATGTTTTCAAAAATACAAAACAAAAAAAAAAATCATAAAAGAATAATTATCCCTAGTACAATAAACCATGTATTTCTCGTTTTATATCAAACAATCCATGCCCCAAATTTATTTGAGGGTGACGTATTTTCATCATGAAGAACATAATACAGGTATATCATCGTTTTTGCTCGTGTTTCTATGGTAATCTCTTTCTTTATCTCTTCATACTTTAATGAAAAAACATAGTTCTATTTGAGGGTGGTATAGTAACATTTTGCATAAACTATGCACTTTCTACAGTAGATATAATAGTATATTTCTTCCTTTCTAAAAAAAATTTTATTCGAAGAAGACCAAAAATATTTTTCTATTTAGTATTAAAAGGTCTAGCTTGTTTCCTTTTTCTAGGATGAATAAAAAGTTTAGAAGTCTCATTATAACAATAGAGTAAGGATCATTCTTCGAACTTAGACTAATATACGTACAATAGTTTTTACATCTTTTCATGAATGGTATGCATTAGCATTTGATTGTATATAACACTGAGTTTCTGAGACCAAGGTTAGAAAAATTAGATTCCATATCCTGTGAGAATCTAGCCAAAAGCCTCATCTGAATGATTATTGAGTGATGAAACAAAGGATGTTTGGATAGAAAGACCACACGTCCACTTGCTTGATCACCACGCCATATCCTAGGAGAGAATTTAGGTTTTTTTTGGATCGATATAGCCAAATAAATGTTAAAAACACAAAAAGATAGTTTTTCCTCTAGTTACCCCTTCTGAGCCTTCGCCATTTTCTAAAAGCCTTTTTATTCTTCACTATAAATTCCTAACCCATTACAACACACAATAACAAACTTACCCAGCTGACGAGTTGAGAATTGAATGGATATCAGAAAAAGATAAGAGAAGACCTTGTACAAAAATAGACCATTTAGCTACTTCGAAAAGAAAAGAAAGGAAAGAAAAGAAAGACCCATCAAAAAACCAAAACTCCAAAAAAATCAAAGGAGTCAAAAAATCAAATTTCCCAAAAGTTCAAAATCAAAAGGTGATGATATCAAAAGCAAAAAGAAACAAAATCAAAGTTGGAACTCCCACAAATTCAAAATCATATGGAGTCACAAAGCCAAAAGGCTAAAGAATCACAATTTGGAAGCAAAGAACAAAACGAGGTTCTTCTCTAGTTACAAGTATCTTGAAGACCCAATTTCTCAACTTATCAAATTTTTGTTTTTTCCTTCCATTTTCTTTCTAAACCATCACCCTAGCCCCGTAACTCCTAATAAAATACCCCTAGCTCAATTAGGAATAAGATGGTGTGATAGTAAGTGGCAAGCATGATCAATCAACCCTGGTTTCTTTGGACATCATTTGAGTATGTGAGGAATATAAGTACCTGCTGCACTTGAGAAGACAAAACTTGAATGAATCTATCAGAGAGTTGTGATTGCAACACACCCTTGTGAGAACACACCTTAAGGACGCTCTCCAAAAGTCTCAGAAACGACTCTGCTTTTGCATTTCATTGCTCATATTTTGAACATTTATCTTTAGATGATTAAATTATTGTACATATATTATTCTAAGTTTAAAGGACCTTGTCCTTATTCCTCGCTAATAAGATGTATGGACTTCTGAGAATAAATAGGGAAACAAGACCCTTAATACTAAATAAAATAAGTTTGTGAGTACCTTCACTAGAAAACTCTCACGACGCATAATGCTTGTCCACTAGGGAATTCATAGTGGTTTAAGACCTTGTTGCATATGGTCAATGCAATCGCACTCTGCGAAATGAGATTAATATAATTAATAATAAATTACTCATTTGTGATATTAGTTTTTCTCTCATCCTTGCTTGAGGACAAGAAAGATGTTATTTGGGGTTGGTGATCATCTCCCAAATGTGCATTTTATTACCCTTACATTATTACATTACAACCCTTCTTACATTTAATGCAAAGACAACTCATAGCTTTTATTGTCATTTTCAGGTTACAGAGCAATTCACACCACTTATCATAAAAGCTTTGTCTTAGCACAAAAAGGAGCCTTAATTACACTTATTATGAAAACTTGAAGCTACTATAAAAAAATGCTAAAAAAGTCAAAGATCAAAGTCAAATGTCAAAGGTTAAGGACTCAGAACCCAGGAGCTGAAAGTCAAGTCCTCAACTTAGAAGACTAGAGATAGATGTCCTTAACACAAAAGATGGCTTTCTCTAAAACCTATCTTGATCAAGAAGAAATCAAAAAGCAAAAGCAAAAAGCAAAAGCATAAAGCAAAGGGTGAGGTGTCTCAAATGTAATGGAGAAGGGTAAATTAGTAATTTGCATAAAGTAGGGGTATAAGAACTAAAAGTTAGGAAGAGAGAATGCACCTAGACTTATTCTAGTGTCATATAGGATTTATTTTATAGTATTTTTTTTATTAAAGTCATTTGGTTTATTGTTCTTCAATTTCAATCTTGTTGTTTGGTTTTGTTATTCAATCAATCAATCATCTTTCTTTGTTGTTCTTCTTTTCAATCATTTCATTTCATTTCTTTCAAGTTTGTGTTCTTTCAATCATTAAAACAACTTAAGCTTTTCAATGTTCTTCATAAACTAGTTAACCAATACAAGTCCTAAACTAAAGATTCTACCTTCCTTTCTTCTAAAACTCCCAACCATTCAAACTCTAAACAATCTATGATGAACCACATCAACAACTTTGAGACTTCAACATAATACCAACTTCAGGAGGCCAAACCATGGGATGGTTCACAATTTGAGTCACCTAATTTCAAAAATATTTTCCTTCTATTGGGTGGATCACTCTCTTTATAGTGATTTTTCTTTATAGTTTTCTCTTTTTCTATTATTGTTTTAAGTCATTTAGGAACAAAAACCCAAAAATCCAAAAAGAAAAACCCTTCTCTCACCCTTTCATAAATGTTTGTTTTTCCTATGCTTATAATAGAAGATTCTCGATATAACACTAGTCATGTGATTTTCTAAAACATAGGCAATGGATTCCATATACACCAACTTTTTGAAGTACGTAATCTCCATTCTTCTAAGGGTAGTTTGAGGATCAGTTATGTGTTGCTAAGGGTCTCCCATATCACCATGATATTCTTACAAGACATCTTACGTCTTACATAGTAAATCCTTTAACTCACATAATTGAAGCCACAGTCTGATTGGATTGGGTTCAAAAAGAGCCAACACTAAAGTTGCCTAAGATCACCTGTTATGGTTTATTTTTCAAACTTATCTTTAGAAATCATAGCTTTTGTACGAGTTATCTTTTTAACATCTCTACATAGTTTTCAAAACTTGAGGATATAAAAATGAAAATTATACACCCCGGAGTAACCAAAATGATACCGGATAAAAGTATAATTTTATTCTCTTGTAAAAACCCTCTATATGGTTAGAGATACATTTTGAGAAAAAAAAAAAAAAAAAAAAAAATATACACACACACGCACATTTCATATGTGTATGTATATATAGTTGTTTACATACTTTACATTTCACCTTTTTTTTTTTCACCTGTTAGTATAAAAATAATCATGTATGGATGTTTAGTGCCTGATATATAAGTAAAAGATAATACATATACATCATGCCAACATTTCTTCACTACATATATTTTCATAAAAAATATAAAAACCCAAAAATTTCATAGTAGACATATACTAATATACCTAATATATTAATATATTAATATACTAATATACATAATATAGAATAATTAAGTAACTTACTATTTAGGTAAACCACATATTTCTTGTTCTACATCCAGCAACCCACGCTCCAAACTTGTTTGGGGGTGGTATATTTTCATCACGAAGAACAGAATACAGGTGTACTGCCGTTTTTGCTCATGTTCCTATGGTAATCTCTTTCCTTATCCTTTCATGCTTTGAGGACAAAACATATTTCTGTTTAGGGGTGGTATAGTAGCATTTTGCAAAAACTAGGTATTAAGTATATTAGTATATTTCTTTCTTTCTTAAAATATTTTCGAAAAGACCAAAAATAGTTTTTCTGTTTAGTACTAAAAGTCTTGATTCATTTTTCTATGATGAATTCATGGTTTAGAAGTCTCATTATAGCAATAAAGTAAAGATTCGTTCTTCGAACTCAGACTAATATACATGCAATAGTTTCTGCATCTTTTCATGAATGACATGCATCAGCCTCATTGATTGTATATAGTGGTAAGTTTCTGAAAACAAGGTTAGAACAGTTAAGTTCCATATCCTATAAGAATCTAGCCAAAAGCCTCATCTAAATGATTATTGAGTGATGACACAAATAATGTCCGAATAGAAAGACCAGACGTCCACTTGCTTGATCACCACGCCATATCCTATAAGAGAATTTTAGCCCTTTTTGGATCGATATAACCAAATAAATGTTAAAAACCCAAAAAGATATTTTTCCCCTAGTTACCCTTTTTGAGCCTTCAAAAAACTTCTAAAAGCCTTTTTATTCTTCATCATCAATCCCTCATCCGTTACAACATACAATAAAAAGCTTACCCAGCTAACGAGTTGAGAATTAGATGAACGATAAAAAGTGAAGAGAAGACAGAAGTAGACTAGTTTAGAGTATCTCAAAGTTTCTTTTTGACGTGGTTCATCTTAGATTGTTTTGAGTTTGAATGATGGGAGTTTGAAGGAAGAAGGTAGACTTTTAGTTTAGAACTTGTTTAGTTTTTAGTTTATGAATGAAGAACATTGAAAGCTTAAGTTGATGAAGATTGAAATAACTTAGAACATTGAAAGAAAGTGATTGAAATGATAGATTTAAATAAGAACAACAAAAGAAGATTGATTGATTGAAATAAAGAAAAATAACAAGATTGAAACAAAAATGAAGAACAATAAAGTAAAAAATGACTTGAAAAATAAAAGACTAGAAATTAAATCCTGTATGACACTAGATTAAGTCTAGGTGCATTCTCTCTCCCTAACTTTTAGATTATATACCCCTACTTTATGTCTTTTATTGATTTGCCCTTCTCCATTACATTTGAGACACCTCACACTTCGTTTTATACTTTTGTTTTTTTCTTTTTCTTTTTAATTTCTTCTTGATCAAGATAGGTTTTGGAGAATGCCATATTTTAAGATAAAGACCTCCATCCCTGGTCTTCTGAGTTGAGGGCTTTGACCCTTGACTTGACTGTTGACTTTGACTTTTTCAGCAATTTTTCATAGCAAATTATGGCCTTCATAATAATCGTGATTAAGGCTCCTTTTGGTGTTAAGACATAGCTTTTATGATATAAGTAACCAAAACTGTAGTACTAAACCCCGAGAGACATAACATTTTTGTTAATTATGTGTTTAATAATTATGAAATAATTATATTTTTATTCTTTTGCAGGTTTTCGCAGTTAACGTGAATATGATAATAAAACATGCATCAAAGTATAGGAATATTGTGTATATTTGAAGTCTTCCCACTCAGGCCCAGTGAAGCCCAATGATAAGAGCCCAAAACTGTAATTTTAACCCCTTAACAATAATACTTTTAGACTAATTATGTGAGTAATAAATAAGAGTTAATGTTGATTACGTGATTTTATGTATTTTAGGCATTAGAGTCAATTATGTGCATAAATGTGTCACTTTTGCGAGATAAAGGAGCAAGGGTTGGTTGCTAAGAAGTTCTGTGATTAGAGGCCAAGATTCAAGGAGAAAAAACATTTTTAAAGCTCGGTCAAAGCTGAAAAGTAAAAGTCAGCAGAAATTCCAAAGACCGTATCTTTGGACTCAGACCTCAGAATTGGGCCTACCTTATGTCAAAACGACCATCTTGGAAAGAACTTTCCAATGGTCCTAGATTTTACCCAATCAAAGGAGCAGAAGTGGACAAAAAGGCTTCTGAAGTCAAATCTAGCTGAAAAGGCCTCTGTGGACTGAAGAAATTGGGTTTTGGGCTCGATTTTTCGGCCCAAAGCATGGCTCCAGGCCCATGCACAAGATTAGGGATCTCTTTCTCTTCTTGAAAGGAGGAAAAGAGGAGTTGATTAGTTAGACTTAGATTAGAAAATAAATTAGTTTAAATTCCATTAATTAGTTTTATTACCTTGTTTTAAATTCAGTTTTGAATCAGTATTGTTATTATTTATTAGATCAATAAAGTTAGTTAGTTATTCATAAATCTAGTTTCATTCCATTAAATCATTTTAGCTTCAATTCATAGATTTAGTTAATAATCATTACTAGTTTTAATTCAATCTTGCATGATTTGATTTCCATTTTAATTCAAATAAGTAAATTTATAATATTTATATCATGTCTTGCTTAAATTCATATAGAAATGATAATTTAATGATTCAAGGCTAAAACCTCCATTATAGGGGTTTGAGGAAGCCTTGATGAAAACTTGATTTTGTTAGCTTAGAAATCGTCATGATAATCTATTCAATTTTAGAAAGTAATTAGTTCACCATGAGAATGGATTTGATTGCTTCACATGCAAGTTATTATTTGGTAGATATTGTTATGAATAATTAGGGATTAGAAATACTAGTTTGTTATGCAGAAACATTGAAAATTGGATTACAACATTTCTTTGTTAGTTGATTAATTCGAATCAAGGTGGAATCGAATTCCCCTAATTCATTTTCTATTGTCAAGTTAGTATTTAAGTTCCGTCATTTCGTGATTCGCATATTGATTAGTAGTTTCCCATCGTAGTATAATTCCATCGTTACTATCATTAACTTTGATAGACTGATAATCGTAGTTAACTTAGAATTCTAAAGAACTAGGAGTGGAACGAATCTTCTATTCCAACTATATTGCAATAGCATCGAGAGTAGAAAACTTTGATAACATTAAGCGTAAAATAGTTCTAGTTTTATTTACATTTGAGTTTAATCGCTTATTCGCAGGTAAAACTAGCGTTTTCCATTTTATCAAAGGGCACCGCTAATTTTATGAAAAAAGCTTTAGTTTTACTTGCCTTGTCATAATTATATTCGTAGGTAAAACTATCATTTTACCTATTTGATAGTTTTACCTATTATCAAATGGCGCCACTGCCATCTTAGTTCCCTTTAGAATTGTTTTCATTACTATTGTTAGTCTTCCCAAAGTCCCATTAAACCCATCCACCCTTGTTTGATTCTAACTGTGGTTGTTTCCTTCATAACTGATTTTTTTCCACAGGAATACACTGAGTGCACCCTACGCCCTTGTAGGCCAAAATTGGAGCGCACCCCGCGCTGAAGTGCCTGGACATCAGTCAAGGCACAAAGGCACCACGCGCCCATCCTAGACAAAATGAAGGTGCACCATGCATTGAAGTGCCTGGACATCAGCTAAGGCACGAGCGTACCCTGCGCCCTCCTAGGGCTTAACCAGAGCGCAACCCGCGCCCAAAGTGCTTGGACCTCGAGTCAGACACGAGCGCACCCTGCGCCCTATTTAGGCTACTTTAGAGCGTACCCCGCTCCCTCTTCTGAACTGCCCGAATTCCATAGGTTAGTTCAAATTTCCATTTCTTCAATTTATTTAGTGTTTATAACTTGTTAAATACACTAAGCTCGCATATACAAGACTCTATTCATAAGCGAAGCAAGGAGGCATTCAGGTACTTCTTTCTTCCACTCCTCGCATCTCCTATTAGAGGATTTATACTAGCATATTAGGATTGTTTTGATGGTTGTCGTGTTTAGTTAAGATTGGTCTTAGCCTTGCATGAGATTAAGGTCAGGTCGCAGAAAAATGTCTAACGTAATCAATCACACGCCTATCTAGTATACCACACGCCTATCTAGAAATTTATAGTTAGAGTTTCATTTGCATATTAATTGTCCTAGAAATATATATATATGGCATATCAATATGTAGACATAATCAATTATGGCATATCAATATGTAGACGACCAATCATGTGATTCTTATGCAAACCCTTCACCATGTTCATGATGTGGTAGTCCTGACCATTGGGCTTCTCATTGCCGATCCTATCAAGAGTTTGAGCCTACTATAAGATATAATAATAATTATGAGCCTCAATTTTCAAATTTTTATAGAGACCCATACAATCAAGAGTTTTGTAGTAATCCAAACAGTACATGGAGCCAACCAGTGTCGTATAATTCTAGTTCTGTAATGAGTGTGTACAACGAACCAAACACTTTTTCGTGCACAATTTGTTCAGATCCAGACCACACTTACAATTCATGTCCTATATTTATTCAGCCTCAACCTAACCCATCACAGTACGATATCAACCAAAGTCACTCAAACGCCAATAACTATGACTATCACACACCATACCAGCCAGACCCTTCCACCATGCCAGAAATCACCCACCCATCTAGTTCGCCACCCTTCCCAGACCAAATTTCTCAAACTATGCTTCATAACCTAACTATGCTTCAGAACATAGCCCAGATGAATTCCATGATCTCCTCACCTAACAAAGAACTTTCAACTTTGCTAGAGATTGACACACAACTAGAACAACCTATTCCCATAACCACACCATTTGACCTAGTTAAGACCTACCCTAAATTTCATGAATCATTACCTTCCCATGACCCTCCCATTAACCATTATTTTGACTCCACACCCCACCTGGATGAGGAAATTCTTGAAGAAGACTCTTTAGGACATGTGTTGGATGACCACTCCAAATTGAGAGATGACATAGAGGAACCTCCCATTGATCCATCTGAAGATGAATATAAGGATGACATATTAGAAGATATTTATAAAGATGTGACGGAGGAAGAATTTGATAACTATTGGCATTCTCTTAATATGGACCCTCCTGTTGAGCATGTCCAGGCCTTTGAGTTTGCTAACCGCACTCGGCTGGATGATTCCTCGACATATTCAAATCATGCCATTGAGGATACTTATAGTGTTTTAGAGGAAGAGGGTGAGAAAATAGAGATTAACAATTCTAATCTAAGGCATGAACACGTTAATGTGCAAGAAAAAGAGGAAGTTACATCTTTAGAGCAATGTGAATCTCAATTTAGTTTGGCAGCCGAGGAAATAACAATGGAAGGAATAGATAACTTTCCTAAAGATAAAGCCACGAACCACAACCTTGTGGATTCAGCCAAGACAGATGTAGAGTTCTTAAGAGTGTGTGAGGATCCACCAACCACCCACCATCCACCTGAGTTACCACCTCCTAAAATCCAACCATATATCACAACTAAACTATCAATTCACCCACCATTTCAGAGGAACCTCGAATTTGCACTTGAGCCCATTGCTTCAGAGACCCTCTATAATTTTTTCAACCCGTATAGTGAAGAGTGTTTTCCTAGCACACAATCCTATGAGTACACCATTCCTGTAGTTGACAACCAAGCTTTGACCGAGTGTAGTGAGAAACCTAGTTTGTTTTATTTTTCTGCATCTGAGCCTCATGAAAGACATCAGGATCTAGACTTCATTCCTTTCTCACCTAAAGTATTGCTAATTCATCTTTTGGGTCCTTCAAACTTTTTAACACAGCTACAACATGATGGTTTGTATATGTTTTTTGATGGGTTGCATAAGTTTTCTTTTATTCTTCTACATGATTGCTTCTAATTATACAACTTCATTCTGTTTGAGGGCGCATTTAGTATCATGTTTTTATGGCTAGACCCCAAACTTTTTTGACTACTAGTTTATAGTTGACCATGCATCATCTATTTTGTGCCACCCCAGTTTCTTGTTTGTTTGGGGGTGTGCACAGTCTAGGGGAATCTGACTTAAAATGACCCCACATTAAGTCTAAGAGAATCTGACTTTAAAAGACAAATATAATTTTTTGTAAAATACCACCTTAATTGAGTATAGGCCACAAAAATTTTCAAACTTCAAAAAGAGTTTTCAAATTTTGTTTGGGGGTGGTCTATTTTGGTATTTCATTTCAAATCTTTTTGCCACCATTTGCCTGTCATGTTTACTCCAGTAGAATTTGTGTTAGTTAGTACATAACAATTTTATTATGCTTCTTGTTATCATATTATCTTTATAATATTTCTGTTACAGGTACTGCCAATTTTTACCACGTTTTTATGGTAAATTCTTTCCTTATCTCTTTACACTTTGAGGACAAAGTGTTCGATTGTTTGGGGGTGGGATAGAAACATTTGCAAAAATTAGGCACTTTTAGGATGTAAATTACGCACTTTTATTTATAAAATATTAAAAATCATAAAAATTAGTTAGTTATATTATTTAATTGTGCTATTGAATTGTTTCATGAACCCCCTTCTCCCAAATTGTTTGGGGGTGGTATAAAAACATGATGTAAATGTTTAAGAACATATTAGGTTGTATATTACGTATTATTTGTCTTATAAAATTTCAAAAATTCAAAAATATAAATAAAAAGTTTATGCTATACACTTAGGAATATTGGTATTGTTTCCTTCTCTCTGCTCTTAATAATCTAGAAGTTTCACGTTAGCTTTTGCATTAGAATAGGTTTAGAAACTTAGGTTAATATGTAGGTAATAATCTTTGCATCTTTCTATAAATATATTGCATGAATATCTATTCGTATTAATAGTAAGTTTATGAAATCTAGACTAGAGTACTTATTCTACAAATCCTGTGATAATATAGCCTAAAACCTTATATGAGTGAAACATTTGAGAAATGACACAAGGGAGAAGTAAATTCCGGATAGAGAAATCACACGTCCACTTGCTTGATCACTATACCATATCCTAAGCGAGAATTTAGGCCCTCTTTGGATCGATATAGCCAAAAATTCAAACCTATGAATTATTTTCCGCTAGTTGCCCCTCTGAGCCTTTCTTTAGCATTTTATAAACCGCAAATCCTTTACCCTTTTACAAAACAAAATAAAATTAAAAATCAGCCTACCCATTCTTTGAATGAGTCTGAGAATAAAGATGAAGAATAGAAAAGAGAAAACCTTTGAAATCAAGAATTTGTTAGTCGCTTCAAATAAGAAAAGAAAGTTTCCATCCAAATAAAAAATATATATAAAAAAATAAAATAAAATAAAGAGTTAGAACTCCAAAAACAGAATCAAAGGAGTCAAAAGCGAAAGAAAAAGAAAAAATTGGCTAAGGATGGAAACAAAGTGTAGAAGCAGAGTAAGAACAAGGTTTTCTCTAGTTACATAATATGAAGACTCTATTATCTCAGACTGGTTCTTTTTGAATATCTATTTTCTTCATTCTTAAACTATCACATAATCCCCGCAACACCTAATAATGACCTCTAACTCAATTAGGAATAGGTTAGTGTGATAGTAAGTGGCAGATGTGTTTGATCGACTTCGGCTTCCTTGTGTGTCATTGAGATCGTAAGGTAAAGTGTGCCCACTGAACACTAGAGTAGCAAAACTTGAGCGAAAAAATCAGAGTGTTTTTGCCTTGACAGTTATGTGAGGACCTACTTAAGGACGTTATTCCAAAAATTCATAAACGTATCTATTAGTGCATTTCATAGTATTTCTCATTATATATATGTTTATTCGTAGATGATTGATTATTATACATATATTAGCTTAGGTTTCGACTTGACTATTATGTGTTCATTGCTAGTGAGATGTATAGATATTTAAGAATAAATAAGGAAACAATAGTTGTATTTCTTAGTCATTGTAGTATAGATGAAGTTTGTGAGTACCTTTACTGGAAAACTCTCACGAGACTATAACTCGTCCACTAGGGAATTCCTAGTGGTTTAAGGTCTTGTTGCATATGGTCAATGCAATCACACTTGCCGAAACGAGACTAGTTAGAACTCTATTTTTGGTCCCTTATTCTAATTTCTCATATTTGCTTGAGGACAAGCAAAATGCTGTTTGGGGGTGGTTTGATAAGAGCCCAAAACTGTAGTTTTAATCCCTTA
Organism: Coptis chinensis; assembly: GCF_015680905.1. Taxonomy (NCBI): domain Eukaryota; kingdom Viridiplantae; phylum Streptophyta; class Magnoliopsida; order Ranunculales; family Ranunculaceae; genus Coptis; species Coptis chinensis. The sequence continues at coordinate 35,737,376 of NC_141459.1, forward strand.
ACAATATTGTCGTTAGACCAATTATGCGGTTAATAATATAGGTTTATCACTAATTACGTGCTTTTGAGAATTTTAAGCTTCAGAGTTGAATAAATATAAATTTATTACTAATTAGGCGCTAAAAGGAGCTAAAGTGATTGGTATGAAAGTTCTATGAAGAAAGCCAAGTTTCATGGAGAAAAAACCCTTAAAAAAGCCTAAGTCAAAGCTGTTAAGTGAAAGTAAAACCGATTAGAAAGTTGAAGAAAAATCAATAGAACTTCAAAAGGCCATATCTTTGGGCTTAGACCTCGGATTTGGGCCTATTTTATATCAAATGACCGTCTCAGAAAGCTCTTTCCGATAGTTCAGACCTTGACTCGATCAGAGTAGTATAAGTTGGTGAAAACTTGCGCTACAATAACACGACCAGAATGGAAAGTCTTGGATTCAACAAATTGGATTTTGGGCTCGATTTTTCTGCCCAAAACTTGGCTCCTCAGCCTATGCACGAATTTGTGGATCTGGCTCTTCTATATCAATAGACAAAAGCTTAGCTCTTAAGAATCTAGATCTAAACCTAGTTCTAGTTCATAAAATTTAGTTTTTTGTAATATATAATTAGTTTTAATTCATTAAATTAGTTTTTATAGATTAATCTAGTTAGTTGTCAATTTTATTAGTTGTTAAAACAAGTTTTGAATTTTAGAATAAAATACTTGGTTTATATTTCAATATGTAATTTCGAATTCAATCTTTAATTCATAATTAGTTTGTCTTAATTTGATAATTAGTTCATCATCATCTTAGTTCTAAATTAGTTTTAAATCTTGTTTTAATTCATTTTGAATCTTAGACTATTGTTAAATTAGATTTATGATGTTTAATAATTTATTCAAAAATGAGTTATGCTAGTTGTTCTCGTTTTAGAAATAATAGTATAATAATTCAAGTCTAAAACCTCCATTAGAGGGGTTTGAAGAAGCCTTGATGAAACTTGATTGTTGTTAGCGTAAAATAGTTCGTAATATTCTATTACATTCTAGAAAACAATTAGTTCACCATAAGAATGAGTTTGATTGTTTCACATGTTAGTTGTTAGTTGGTAGAGATTACCATGAACAATTATGGATTAGGAAGACCCAATTGCTATGTGAAAGCATCGCAATTCGAATTACGACAATTTATCGCTAGTTGATTAAGTCGAATTAAGGTGGAATCAAATCCCCCTAATTCCTTATCATAGTATCAATTTAGTATTTCCATATTTTAATTATCGTATCTTGAGTAGTTGATTTACCATCGTAATATAATTTCCATCGTTACTCTTATTAACTTTGATAGACTGATAATCGTAGTTAACTTAGAATTTTAAAGAACTAAGAGTGGAATGAATCTTCTATTCCAACTATATTGCAATAACATCGAGAGTAGAAACCTTTGATAACATTAAGCGTAAAACAGTTCTAGTTTTACTTACATTTGAGTTTAATCGCTTATTCGTAGGTAAAACTATCGTTTTCCCTTTTATCAAATGGCACCGCTGCCATCTTAGTTCCCTTTAGAATTGTTTTCATTAGTATTGTTAGTCTTCCCAAAGTCCCATTAAACCCACCCACTCTTGTTTGATTCTAACTGTGGTTGTTTGCTTCCGAACTAATTTTTTTCGTAGGAATACACTGCGTGCACCCTATGCCCTTGTAGGCCAAAATTGGAGCGCACCTCGCGCTAAAGTGCCTGGACATCAGTCGCACCCCGCGCCTATCCTAGAAAAAATCAAGGCGCACCACGCGATGAAGTGCCTAGACATCAACTAAGGCACGAGCGCACCCTGCGCCCTCCTAAGGCTTAACAAGAGAGCAACTTGCGCCCGAAGTGCCTAGACCTCGAGTGAGACACGTGCGCACCCTATGCCCTATCTAGGCTACTTCAGAGTGCACCCCGCACCCTCTTCTGAATCGCCCAAATTCCACAGGTTAGTTCAAATTTCTATTTCTTCAAGTTATTCAGTGTTTCTAACTTGTTAAATACACTGAGCTCTCGTATACAAGACGCCATTCATAAGCGAAGCAAGGAGGCATTCAAGTACTTCTTTCTTCCACTGCTTGCTTCTCCTGTTAGAGGATTTATACTAGCATATCAGGATTGTTTTGACTGTTGTCGTGTTTATTTTATATTGGACTTAGCCTTGCATGAAATTAAGGTCAGGTAGAGAAAAAATGATTTACGTAATCTATCGTGAACGTCAACACACAAACCTATCTAGTATACCATATACTACACCTGAAATAATGGCTGAAGAAAGAGAGTCTCCTCTTTCTGACTTTTACAAAGCCCTGAACGATAGCCCAAAATCTTGCATCGTTCTTGCATACCCAGTGGGGGATTTCCGAATTCCCCCAAATATATTTAATTTGTTACCCATTTTTCATGGGTTAGACCATAAAAAACCTTATTAGCATATGCGTAGGATTGAACAAGTCCTTACCACATTCCATCATCCTACGGTTGGTGCAGAACAAATTAAACTGAGGGTGTTTCCTTTTACCCTAGCTGACAAGGCGGCGTCTTGGTTAACTGCCCAAGCACCTAATTCTATGGACTCTTGGGCCAAACTTGTTCAATTATTTATGGAACATTTTTACCCACCATTGAAGACAGATGAAATGCTTTCCAATATTCTTTTTTTCCGACAGAATCCTCATGAATCCTTTTCAGAGGCTTGGAATCGTTTCACTGACCTTCTTATAGAGTGTCCACATCATAACCTCGCCAAAGACGCGTTAGTTCGTGCCATTTTCAAAGGACTGTTACACCACCATAAAGAGGTCCTTGATATAATGAATGGGGGTAGTTTCCTCAGTAAAGGAGCCTCAAAGGCTTATAAATTTCTAGAAGATCAAACAAAGTGTAATAATAACTTGGGGTAGTGACGATATCTCCCGCTCTGCTAGTTCTTCGCCAACAGTTAAGGCCGCCGGTATGTTTGAGATTAAACCCAATCCTGAGCTTAAAAATTTAATCGAATCTCTAACTAAAAAGGTAGAAGCTATTTCTGTTAAACGAAAGCCTATCCCTATAATGAATATCAACTTTATTCCATGTAATTTCTGTTTTAGTCCTGCGTATCCTGACTCATATTGTCCTCTAGTTTAAGAACAACAATCCGCACAGTCGAACAATGTTTGTTCCATTAATAGCGAACCTAACGCACCTTGGCGACAAAACCCCAACTACGGTTGGAGAAATAATCAACAAGTTACACCTCCAGCGTATAATAATCAAAACGTTAGGCCAGCAAACAATTACAATCAAACTCCACCACGACAAGGGCAAGGACATGGTCAGGGTAATTATAATAATTATAACAATAATAAATATAATGTTAATAAAGGTATCATTCCGGTTAATCATAACTATCACAACCCACCTATTAATAATCAACGTGACACAGTTCCTATCACACAACCTGTAACAAACACTCCTCCACAACCGGATCGTTTCGACGCCTTTATGGAAACCCAACAACAGATTTTACAAGCCATCTAACTTTCCTTACAGCAGTTAGCCCAAGAGAAACTACAACCCAAAGGTGTGTTTCCAGGTCAAGTGATACCTAATACTAAAACAACAAACACAGCCTTTGAGGTAAACGGTAATACTAGTAAGGAAAATGCAAACTTAGGTGAGCTAAATCCATCACCACTCTCCGTTCTGGCAGAGTTGTTGATAACGCCGTAACTATGCCTGTAGTTACCACCCCACCAGTAGTCCCTACACCAGATATTAAACTAGATACCGAAATAGAAACTGAAGATCCTACCCCTGTACAGGTACCAATTAAACCACAACCGAAGAAACAGAAAGCCAAGGTTAGACATCCTGTTAATCTATATGCTAAATATAGAGAGAAACCACCATTTCCCCAGAGATAAGCCATGTTAAACAAGGATACAAATTTTGATGAGATTAGGGAAGTTTTTAAAAATCTAACGATAAACCTACCTTTTCTCGAAGCTATTAAAAAGTTACCTCACCATGCTAAGTTTCTTAAACAGTTGTGCACTACTAGGCGTAAGACAAATATTCCTAAAGATGCCTTTTTAACTAAACAGTTTCTAACTTTAACCGAACATAATGGAATCGTTAAGTACAAGGACCCTAGTCATCCTACTGTATAATGCACCTTAGGAGATTCCCACACGACGACCGCTTTATTAGAACTGGGGGCAAGTGTTAACTTACTCCCTTTTTATCTCTATAAACAAATAGGTCTACAAGAGATGCAACCTACTAAAATGACATTGCAATTAGCTGATTGGTCTATTAAGTATCCTTAGGGTGTGGTTGAAAACGTGCTTATTAAGGTTCGGGATTTCTACTATCCTGTTGACTTCGTTATCCTCGATACAGAAGTCGCTAACGACTCTGTTCCGATCATTTTAGGGCATCCTTTCTTGGCTACTACCAACACGCTCATAAACTGCAGCGATGGTTCAATGTCCATGTCTTTTGGCATCTTTCTGTTGAAATAAATATTTTTAAAATGACGAAATAGTTCCCAGATATGACTTTGGATGGAGAGGTTAGCATGATCGAGAGCTTAGCTCAAGATTATTTCAAAACCACGTTTCCTGATAATCAGATGCACAAATTCCTTTCATTTGGAAGTTCCAACTTCGACGAGAACTCCCTGGACATCGAGGAAGATTTCCTTCGACTCTTTTGCAACTCTTCTTTGCCACCTTGCTAGTCCCTCCATGTCAACATCCATTCATTCCTTGACGCTATGACAAAAGATGAATTTATCACTCTCTATCCCAGTGATTCTTTTGATCCACCTATTGAGGAATGTCTTGCGTATCTCAAGGCTTCTGATGATTTAGACCTGAGAGCTCTAGTCGAACCCCATTCATCCACCTCACATCATCCTATCACTCATTCATCTTCCATCACTAATTTTCCCCACCTTCCACCTTTTCAAAGGAACCTTGAGTTTGCACTTGATCCTCTTGTTTCTCCTGTGCTTCATGATTTTCTAAATCCTCCTAATACAGAAATAATTTCCAAGGGAAAGGCACTTGACACCTTTATTTTCAGAATTGAGACAGTTCCTACCTACACCATGAATGAGTTTTGTGCTACACCCACATTCCCATTTTTTCCATTCTTTCCCTCTAAAACTTATACATATCCAACATATCTTCCACAAACATCCATTTTCTCACGATCATTCACTTGGATACCCTTTCGTTCAAAGATGAAGAAGAAGGTGTATGCTCGGTTACTCAGACTTAACTTTCATTTCACTAAGTTGCATCGTAGAAAATCTTGGTGCTTGATTCTGTTTGGGAGTGCATTCTATGTTAATTATTTATGGCAAGATCCACAACTATTTCGGTTGTTGATATATGGTAAATTGCATGTTCATTATATACATATGTTAGAGATGAAGTCTCAGGAATCTAACTTTAAAAGACCCATGTTTAAAACAAATTTTCTAAACTCTATTTGGGGGTGGGGTGTTGGTATTTCCATCCAAAACTTTGTTCTATAAATTTGTTTGTTTTGATGTTGTTTTTATTATTTTTATTAGTTTGGATGTTAAGTTGTTGAATTCAGTAGCTAAATTTGAATTCGGTAGTTAATTGCATTTTGAATTTCGATTTTAATTTAATGTGGTTCTTTTCTACGATGCGATGTTTTTTGTGTTAATCCTATCTTCCCGAATTGTTTGGGGGTGGTATTATTTCTTTTAGCATTGTTTTTTATATAATCCACAATTTTACAAGTAATCTTGTGATGATTGTTGGGAATGTTGCCGATATTGGCATGATTATGATTAGATATTGTGGTAGGATGAAATTTCAATGAGTTAGGAAGTTACTATTCTAAATTCAACCTAAAAGATATTAGGTTTGTTTTGGAATAAGAAATATGGGTTGTTTCCGTTTAGGTTTTGGAAATATTTTGTTTCCGGCAATTGCCTTAAAATTGTTTGGCAACTTGCCGATTCGTTTTAGAAACTAAAACCCTATATATATTTGATTCATTCTCCACACAAAACCCACACATCTCACTTTCATCTCTCACCTTAAACCTCTAATTTTTCCTTTTATTTTTCACTTCACCCTACTCAGAACACACGGAGCGCGACCCGTGCCCTCCCAAGAGAAATTGTGAGCGCGCCTAGTGCTAACACGCTTGTTACTCCATTTGCACCTGAGCGCGACCCGCGCCCTGCCAAAGCTAAATTTGAGCGCCACCTGCGCCCTGACTTCCGTAGGCACGAAAAATTCTGACTTTTTATGGGTTGTTCCAGGATCGTTTGCACCTTTTCTAGAGAGTAGTTTTGAGATGACATCTTCTACAATCATACCAGAGCAATCCTTTGAATACTTGTTCCAAAGTGAAACCTATGGTGCGTGGTTTCACGAGGTGATCATACAAGCAGGCTGGGAACCGCTAATGGTAAGTCGTGATAAACTTTATTCTTCTGCACTTACATCTTATTTTTATGATACTTGTAAGTTCTTTGATAGACCAGATGGAGAACAATTGAGGATGAACCAATGGAAATTACCAGGTTCTTCTTAGCCTTTGCTCTCGAACTTGCTATGCCCGCCGAATTTCAACACTCTTGGGCATATTTGGTAGATAATATATACCCCTATAACTATGAGAATTTGCATGAGGATTATAGGGCAGGAATCTTTAGGATAGAGGACCAAGGGGGATATAGTATAGCCCTTGGTAGCCTGTCCCTAAATGTAGGCACCACCATGTTATTCATCCTGATGAATATTTTAGGAGAGTGGTAGTTTACTTCTGCAAATAGTACCGTTGGTGACTTTTTCATTGCTTTAGCTGAGGGATTTTTTATTGCTTATATAGTTTACTTTTTCATTGCTTATATAGTTAGTACAATTGCGTGGTTCGTTCATTTCGAGTTATGACTTGGCTGGGATGGCAGTGATAGGGTTATATACTAAAAGCATTACTTTTGTATTAACTCTAGTTTTTTATATTTTGAATGAGAATCATATGAGCAAATGTTACGTATATTATATATATTATTAGTTATATGCATGTGTCTAACACTTTATGTTGTAGATGATATGGTGTGAACACACAGAAGATCATATCATCAGTACCTTATAAAGTATAAGTAATTGTTCACAACCTAGATGGATTTGGACAAACCATTAGTACGGTTGTAGTATAATCTGGTATTAGTCTATCTTGACTATAAGATTAGACTAGTACACTTTGTGTGTATTGAACAGGACCAAGTGAGGTTGTTTCTCCTTATACTAACTATATAAGAGAATAAACGCCTCTATTATTATGGATGCTTATCTTCCTCATCCGGATATAATAACGGGCACTTACATGTATTGTACATTGCTTTAAATCATCAATGGGTGAGATTCATTTGTGAATCAACAAACTCGATGGATTGGGTAAGGACATTGTATGTAAGGTGTGCTGTTGATTATAGAAGGAATTTGTGTCCCGTAAGAAGTCGGGTTGATGGTGTCCCCTTGAGGAGCTCAAAAAGATTGTCATGTAAACCCTACAGATAGATTTATTCCGACATGACAATGAGGTTGAGTGGTACTACTCAAGGACATAAGAAGTTGATTAATGTAGTTGTCAGTAACTTGACTTGATCAATGGACATTCGATATCTTAAACATGGGGAGATCAACAAGCATATAATATGGAGCCCATAAACGCTAACACGTAATTTGGGATTAGGGCGGTAGTGCAACAATGGCCTTTAGTGGAATAAGTCATTTGTTGACGGACTTGGGCCGTGTGTTCGGGGCGAACATGGGAAGCCCAAGCCCGTCAGGAGGCCCAACCCTAATTTCTCCTCATGGTCCCTGTTGTAGCCAATAAATAGAATACTATTTCTCCCTGGCCGAAATTCACTATTCATCTAAACAGAAAAAGAGGCAAGGAAAGTTAGATCCAAAATTGGATCTAGCTTTGTGAGAAAGAAGGGGATTGGTAGATCGTTGTCCAGACAACGTCCAATCTATTATAAAGGAATACAACAGAAGATCAAGGGGTTGATTGTTGATTCGGATTCATAAAGCTTTGATTCTCAGAGTTATCAAAACCCAATCTAAAAGGTATATTTTCCAATCACAAATCGTGGACACCCATTAATTCCGCTGCGCGTGGTGTTCGTGGTTTGTAGAAATAGTCATTCTGAAATAACAGTTCCTTTAGGCAGGTGCAACCTCATTTGGTTTCTCCTTATAGCCCATCATACCGAGTAACACTCGACATGTTAGCACGAGTTGATGACACATGGCGAAGGGCTTGGCAAGTTATTATAGCATGGCAGGACGCAAAAGAGCCTTTGTCCTATGAAGAGGATGAGGATGAGGAGGAGGATGATGCTTAAATGCGGGAGATAAGGTAAGTTTTAGTTTCAGTTAGTGTCTGCTTATGTCCCAAGCAATTTAATTCGTGTTATCCCCATAACGGGTGAAACTCATATAGAGTTGCATCTGTCTTTCTTTTTCTATATTAGTATGTTTAACCTTATTTTGCAGATGTTCCAGAATTTCATGCGTTTCCATCGTATTTTTCTACCCTTTTTATTTCAATACTTTGAGGACAAAGCATGCTTCTTTTTTGGGGGTGGCATAGAAACACGTGTAATTAAAGCATCTGTTAGGATATAGATATGTACAATATGCACTTGTTTTCTAGTAAAAATTTCAAAATTTCAAAAAAATAAAATATGTTAAAATATGTTATCTTATGTACTTAGGAATATTGGTATTGTTTTCTTCCTTTATGCTCTTAATAATCTAGAAGTCTTACGTTAGCTTTTGCATTAGAATAGGTTTTAAAAACATAGGTTAATATGTAGGTAATAATCTTTGCATATATCTATAAATATATTACATGAGTATCTATGATTGTTTGGCAGTAAGTTTCTGAAATCTAGGCTAGAGTACTTATTCTACAAATCCTGTGAGAATATAGCCTAAAACCTTATATGAGTGAAACATTTGAGAAATGACACAAGGGAGAAGTAAAATCCGGATAGAGAAATCACACGTCCACTTGCTTGATCACTATACCATATCCTAAGCGAGAATTTAGGCCTTCTTTGGATCGATATAGCCAGAAATTCAAACCTTATGAAATTATTTTCCGCTAGTCGCCCCTCTGAACCTTTCTTGAGCCTTTCATAACCCACAATTCTTTTACCCTTTTACAAAAACAAAACAAAATAAAAAAATCAACCTACCCATTATAGAATGAGTCTGAGAATAGGATAAGTGAAGAAAAGAGAAGAGAAAAATCTGTGTAAACAAAAATTAGTTAGTTGCTTCAGAAAAGAATAAGAAAAGAAAGTTTCCATCCAAATAAAAAATAAAAATAAAAATAAAATAAAATAAAGAGTTAGAACTCCAAAAAAAATAATAGGAGTCAAAAAGCCAAAATAAAAAGGCTAAGGATGGAAATAAAGTGTAGAAGCAAAAGAACAAGGGTTTCTCTAGTTACGTAATATGAAGACCATATTAACTCAGACTTGTCCTTTTTGAATATCCATTTCCTTCCTTCTTAAACCATCTCCCAATCCCTGCAACACTTAATAAAGACCTCTAGCTAAATTAGGAATAGGTTAGTGTGATAGTAAGTGGCAGATGTGTTTGATCAACTTCGGCTTCTTTGTGTGTCATTGAGATTGTAAGGTAAAGTGTGCTCACTACACACTGGAGTAGCGAAACTTGAGCGGAAAAATCGGAGTGGTTTTTGTCTTGACATTTGTGTGAGGACCTACTTAAGGACGCTATTCCGAGTTTTCAGAAATGGACCTGCTAGTGCATTTCATAGTATTACTCATGGTATATATGTTTATTCGTAGATGATTGATTATTATGCATATATTAGTTTAGGTTTCAACTTGATTATTCTGTATTCATTGCTAGTAAGATGTATAGATAATTGAGGCATAAATAAGGAAACAATACTTGTATTTCTTAGTCGTTGTAGTATAGATGAAGTTTGTGAGTACCTTCACTTGAAAACTCTAACGAGGCTATAACTCGTCCTCTTGGGAATTCCTAGTAGTTTAATGCCTTGTTGCATATGGTCAATGCAATCGCACTCGGCGAAACGAGATTAGTTAGAACTCCATTTTTGGTCACTTATTCTAATTTCTCATATTTGCTTGAGGACAAGCAAAATGCTGTTTGGGGGTGGTTTGATAAGAGCCCAAAATTGTAGTTTTAACCAACCCCTTAATAATAATACTTTTAGACCAATTATGTGAGTAATAAATAAGAGTTAATGCTGATTACGTACTTTTATGTATTTCAGACATTGGAGTCAATTATGTGTAGAAATGTATCACTTTTGCGAGATAAAGGAGCAAGGGTTGATTGCTAAGAAGTTCTGTGATTAGAGGCCAAGATTCAAGGAGAAAAAACATTTTTAAAGCCCAATCAAAGCTGAAAAGTAAAAGTCAACAGAACTTCCGAAGACCGTATCACTGGACTCAAACCTCGAATTGGGCCTACCTTATGTCAAAACGACCGTCTTGGAAAGAAATTTCCAATGGTCCAAGTCTTGACCCAATTAGAAGAGCAGAAGTGGACAAAAAGACTACTGAAGTCAAGTCCAGCTGAAAAGGCCTCTGTGGACTGAAGAAATTGGGTTTTTGGCTCGATTTTTCTGCCCAAAACATGGCTCCAGGCCCATGCACGAAATTGGGGATCACTTTCTCTTCTTGAAAGGAGAAAAAGTGGAGTTGATTAGTTAGACCTAGATTAGAAAATAAATTAGTTTAGACTCCATTAATTAGTTTTATTACCTTATTTTAAATTCAGTTTTGAATCAATATTGTTATTATTCATTAGATCAATAAAGTTAGTTAGTTATTCATAAATCTAGTTTCATTCCATTAAATCATTTTAGCTTCAATTCATAGATTTAGTTAATAATCATTACTAGTTTCAATTGAATATTGCATGATTTGATTTCCATTTTAATTCAAATAAGTAAATTTATAATCATTATATCATGTCTTACTTAAATTCATATAGAAATGATAATTTAATGATCCAAGGCTAAAACCTCCATTAGAGGGGTTTAAGGAAGCCTTAATGAAAACTTGATTTTGTTAGCTTAGAAATCGTCGTGATAATCTATTCAATTCTAGAAAGTAATTAGTTCATCATGAGAATGGGTTTGATTGCTTCACATGCTAGTTATTATTTGATAGAGATTGTCATGAATAATTAGGGATTAGAAATACTAGTTTATTATGCGAAAGCATTGAAAATTGGATTACGACATTTCTTTGTTAGTTGATTAAGTCAAATCAAGGTGGAATCGAATTCCCCTAATTCATTCTCTATTGTCAAGTTAGTATTTGAATTCCGTCATTTCGTGATTCGCTTATTGATTAGTAGTTTTCCATAGTAGTATAATTCCATCGTTACTCTCATTCACTTTGATAGACTGATATTCGTAGTTAACTTAGAATTCTAAAGAACTAAAAGTGGAACGAATCTTCTATTCCAACTATATTGCAATAGCATCGAGAGTAGAAAACTTTGATAACATTAAGCGTAAAATAGTTCTAGTTTTACTTACATTTGAGTTTAATCGCTTATTCGTAGGTAAAACTAGTGTTTTCCATTTTATCACCCAACAAAGATTGACTAGAGCCGATGTTTCCAAAGGGACAAAACCAATGCATAATGGGTCCACGTGTAAAGAAGCAACAAACTTCCGAAGATCACATCTTTCAAACCTGGATTCCAATTTTGGCAATTGAACTGCCAGAGCAACCATGGCAATAAGCTCTACGCAAAGATAGAAAGTTGTAAAAGCACCAAAATTCGAGCCGCCATTGGACACAGCACATGGACCCACTCTGTAAGCCCACAAGGCATGATGAGTCACCAGGGACAGGTGGCAAGTTAAGGGCACACCTTGGTGACACCTTGCCAGGAGAAACAAACAAAACATTAAATGGGATTTTGTTTTGTATGGCAATCCTTATGAGCTCCTGAAGGGGACATCATCAGTCCGACTTCTTGCGGGACACGGATTCCTTCTATAATCAACAACACACCTTACATACAATGTCATTACCCAATTCATCGAGTTTGTTAATTCACAAATGAATCTCACTCATTGATAATTTAAAGCAATGTACACTGCATGTAAGTGCCCGTTATCATATCCGGATTAAGAGGACAAGCATCCATAATAACAGAGGTGTTTGTTCTCTTATATAGTCAGTATAAAGAGAAACAACCTCACTTGATCCTGTTCAATACATACAAAGTGTACTAGTATAATCCTATAGTCAAGATAGACTAATACCAGATTATACTACAACCATACCAATGGTTTGTCCAAATCCATCTAGGTTGTGAACGATTACTTATACTTTATAAGGTACTGATGATATGATCTTCTGTGTGTCCACACCATATCATCTACAACATAAAGTATTAGACATATGCATATAACTAATAACATATATAATATGCATAACATTTGAACATATGATTCTCATTCAAAATATAAAGAATTAGAGTTAATACAAAAGTAATGCTTTTAGTATATAACCCTATCATCTGGAACGCGATCGCACGTGCTAAGAAAAAGTCAGTTCCTTTGCCAACCATTGTGACACTTATCATGGTGTGTTGGGGTTTTCCTATTACTTCTCCTACTACCTACCTTACAATAGCTAATATTCTCACCATTCACTCTATCTGCATGAACGGTTTTTGGACTACTGACGTTGCAAAGAACCATGCCGGTGCAGAAATCGGCAAAGCTTGTTCTGCTATCAACATCTTCACTGAAAATGCATACACAACATATTTAATCCTATGGAAGGCCTTTGTTTAATTCACCAAGGATTAATGACATTATACACATGTCAGAACATCATCATCACTAGTCTTCTTGAATTTCACGACCTGCGGACAATACAAGACGAGGAACAAGCACAATTCTTACACAGCCACAACCAGTTCTTGGCAAATCACACTCTCATAATGGAGAACCAAGCCGAGATTTAACAGACATAGAGCGCCCTATTACAATGGGCTATTGTACGAATTGACTTTATCGAGAATCTTAGAAATGGATTTCTCTCACCTAAGGATCCTCACCGTTACTCGGGCCATGACCCAAATTAAATTTCGCAAATTTCTATTAAAATTTTCGTTCTTTGTCATTTTCTTTTTAGTTTTTAGTATAGTGCAATTTTCCTATGGTAATAAATGTCATTTGTTTTTACTTATTCATTTCTATCGTATTCTAATTTTTGGTTTATCTTTGTCTACAGGTGGTATCTTTCATCACATGTCTTCTACAATGGCACCTCCAAAAATTCTTCCTGAACAATCTTTCCATCCTCTGTTGAATTCTCCTGCATATGGACATCTTTTCAGAGACTTCATCACCCAAGTTGGTTGGACCTTCTTCATTCTGCACCCTGAACAGACATACTCTCCAGGTTTGGCAGCTTATTTTTATGATCATATGGAGGATACACCTACTGCTCATGGTTTCTTTTTGAACGGATTTGCAATCCGTATTGGTAACACCAGACATCTCTTTTACGAGCCAACAGTTACTATGACTTTGGACCTTCCCTATAATCAGCCAACCCCCCCCCCCCCCATTCAATACATCATACAAAACACCTTTAATCACTATTTTTGGGAAGATTTCGCCGGCCTCTATGGTGATGCCTCACCCAAGTCATTAAACATAAGGAACCTGGCCGATAGCCTGACAACATAATTCCCCTAGCCAGTATGACAATGAATGTTGGGACTGCTGCAGGGCAAATTCCGAGTATCCCCTGATCTTCCTCTGTGCCTTGTGATCTGGAATCCTTTGCTGAATAGAGAAGGGATGACATGATGGTGAGTTCAGGGTTGAACCATCTGTTGGCTGCCTACGTATCTCCTTTGTTCTATTGGAGAATCAAACTCTATTTTGCGTAGTTCCTAAGAGCGAATCCCTATCGTTTATATAGGAAGGGCGACGAGAGTCTTAGGGTTAGGGATGTCCTCACCGCTTGTGAGTTCCCTTCCATCTTTGGACTTTGCCTTCCTATTAGGATTCATCTTCTTATAGGAAGTCTGAATCTAGACCATATCTTATGAGAGGTAAGTTTCCTTGTTGATCATAATGTCCCATCGTGTATGGGAAGATTATATCTAAAAGATAACTCCTAAGATATGTCTTCACGATTCCTTCCTTATCATCAAAGATCGCCATCTTCAGTTTCCTTCTGTTCAGGAACTATCTATATCAGTTCCTAACGACTGGGGTAACTGTTATGTTTGAAGGTGGCCAGTCATGTGCCTGGCACATTTCCACTAAACACTCATGCTAAACACGAGATTACTTATTCACAGAACTGATCCGATGGTCCTCGTCTCATTCTGGACATCTAAAGTCTTAGGTTATTTCCCATACATGTGTCATATGTTTAGTGATGGGAAATCCCCCCTACAGATGCCCCCTCTCGTGCCATCTAGCACGTGGGTGCTTGAAGCAATGCTACTTTTGGAGCAAGAATCCTTTTACAAAACTATTGTTGGGAACTGCTGACGTACCTAACTAATTAAGACTCTGAAAAGATGGCTCAAACAGACACGTCATTTCCCGAAAAAGGTAATGATGACAGTTCCATCCCGGAACGACGCACCACTTGGGCTCATCCTAACCATCCATCTTATTTGTATATAAGAGATTTGGTGAGAGAACTTTCATTATCTCTTCTACTACCTTTTTCTACATACTAAACCTTTTGATCTCCCATTAGGGTTTAACCAAAGCTTGAAACTTTTCATCTTTCTCGATCATGAATCCCAACTGGTCACTTGTAAACTTCGGAGATCTTTCCTCCCTAGAACTGATCTGTACAAAATTTCACATCCGTGAAGATATTGGCCTAGAGTGGGGGAGGTTATCTGGTGAGTTGGCCTACAAAGAGGTCGCGCTCATCACCATTGGTCAGCTTAGGGCCAGACTCACTCTTCCCCTTCACCCATTGCTATGAGAGTGTCTGATTCACTTCAATCTTGCTCTTGGTTAGGCAGCACCCCTATTTTACAGAATTGTTATGTACTCTGCCTTTCTCACCAAGAGACATGGATTTGCTCTCAACCGTTGGGTGTTCGGTTACTTTTATGAGGTCCGGCGTATTTGAGACCAATCGTACTATTACCTCATGACCAGAGACAAGAATTCTCCGATCGTCTTTTTTTAGGTGAAGCAGAGTGACAAAGGATGGGCTGATCACCACCTTCGTGTGTTGGGTGATGCTTGGGACATTTGCCCCTCCAATGATGATGGTGAGCCAATGGGAATTCCTGTTCCCAGAAAGCACACCCATGCTCCAACCAGTAAGTCTTCCTACTCAGGTACTTTATATCTTGACATAAGAGTCTTTCACCTAAATATCTTTTGCTATTATTCGTTAGATAACTCTTCCCCCTGAAATCAACTAACTGCAACTAATGCTGCTATGGTGGACATTATCAAGAAGATCCCCAAGGAACAGAGGATGCCTTGGGTAATAGTTCCTGATCCCACCTGTCTTTTTGAATATTTCAACATGTCTACTGAAGAATTGCTGCAACTTGTTCCTGGCTCTTCCCTTTTGAGATAAATACTACGAATTCTGGGCGCACAACACTTCCTCCTCCTGTTGATCAGGATGCCAGACTTCTTCCTCCTCCAGTTCAGGATGAATCTTCTTTGATTACTAGAAGAAAAGAAAACCGCAAGGAGAAGAGTTTGGAGGCCGTCTCCAGTGATGCTGCGATGTCGGGTTCAGTTCAGGAGCCTGCTGTTAGTGATGATTGTGTGATCACTGATGGGAGGGGCCTGAACTGCTTCATGAACTACTGGCTGCCAGCAATTTTAAAAGAAGAGTGCATGCGTCCAACAGTTCTAAATTGAAGAGATCTAATACTACTTATAATGTTGCCCCCTCTAGTAAGAAAACAAAGTTTCGCCTTCTCTTTGTTAGTGAAGATACACTTTTTAAGGTTCTTGCTAGTATTACCCCACCTGTTAAGCTTTGTAAGAATATAGTTGTACCTCCACTAGTTACAGTTCCTTCTATAGGTTCTGAACAAACTGGTGATAATGTCCTTCTGACTATTGACCCTCCCCTCCCTGATAATTGCAAGGGGAAGGGAATTACTGAAACCACTATTGTAACTGTCGCTCTCCCTCCTCCTCGATCCAGTGAAAGGAGGGGGGTGATTGACAACATTCTCTATTTGCCAAGATCTCTAGATTCCCCTGAGAGGGAGATGATTGTGGAGATAAGGCATTAGGGACAAACTGATGAACTAACTGTTACCAATAAGCACTCTGCTAAAGATGTTGATATCGCGCTTAGAGTTCTGGAAGCTGCGCGCCTTCTTGTTGACAAGGCTGAAGCCAACATTGCTGGGACCTTGGACTTGTTCTAGAACCCATTTCTGCGGCTTCCGCTGATTCATCCACTGATGCCATGGCTACTGGTGAGCTGATCTGGGCGAAAGAGGCCACTGAGAGAAGAGAACTGCAGAGCTGTAGATCTAGGTTGACCATCTCTTGGCAAAAGAGAAGAAATCTGATACTGGCTTCAAGAACATGAGAGACGCTATCTCCAACCTTCGGAGCTCCAGGATTTAATCAACAAGTAACAACTCTAGGATTTAATAATCAAAATGTTAGGCAAGCAAACAATTATAACCAACCTCCACCACGACAAGGACAAGGTCAGGGTAATTATAATAATTATAACAACCAAGCGCAACCACGACAAGGTCAAGCACAAAGTCAGGGTAATTATAATAATTATAACAATAATAATTATAATGCAAATCGAGGTATCGTTCCGGTTAATAATAATAACTATCACAACCTACCCATAAATAAACAACGTGACATAGTTCTTGTCACATAACCTATAGCTAACACTCTTTCACAACCGGATCGTTTCGATACCTTTATACAATCTCAACAACAGATTTTGCAAGCCATCCAACTTTCCTTACAGCAGCTAGCTCAAGAGAAAGTACAACCCAAAGGTGTGTTTCGAGGACAAGCGATACCTAATCCTAAAACACCAAACACAGCCTTTTAGGTGAACGGTAATACTAGTATGGAAAATGTAAACGTAGGTGAGCTAAATGCCATCACCACTCTCCGTTCTAGTAGAGTGGTTGACAATAATGTAACTATGCCTATATTTAACCCACAAGTAGTCCCTACACAGGAGATTGAACTAGATACCGAAATGGAAACTGAAGAGCCTACCCCTGTAGAGGTATTAGTTAAACCACAACCTAAGAAACAAAAAGCAAAGGTTAGATATCCAATTGAACCATACGCTAAGCATAGAGAGACACCACCGTTTCCCCAGAAATTAGCTATGTTAAACAGAGATACAAACTTTGGCGAGATTAGGGAAGTATTCAAGAATCTGACGATTAACCTACCCTTTCTCGAAGCAATTAAAAAATTACCTTACCACGCTAAGTTTCTTAAGGAGTTGTGCACTACTAGGCGTAGGACAAATATTCCTAAAGATGCCTTTCTAACTGAACAATTTCCAACTTTAACATAACATAATGGAATTGTGAAGTACAAGGACCCTAGTAGTCCTACTGTACAATGCACCTTAGGAGATTTTCACACAACCACCGCTTTATTAGACCTGGGGGCAAGTGTCAACTTACCCCTGTATTATTTATAGAAACAAATAGGTCTACAAGAGATGCAACCTACTTAAATGACTTTGCAATTAGCGGATAGGTCTATTAAGTATCCTAAGGGTGTGGTTGAAAACGTGCTAGTTAAAGTTCAGGATTTCTACTATCCTGCTGATTTTGTTATCCTCGATATAGAAATCGTTAATGACTCTGTTCTGATCATCTTAGGGCGTCCATTTTTGGCAACTGCCAACGCGCTTATAAACTACCGAAATGGTTTGATGTCCTTGTCTTTTGGCCATCTTTCGGTTGAGGTAAATGTTTTTAAAATGATGAAACAGTTACTAGATTCATCTATAGATGGAAGTGTAAACATGATTGAGAACTTAGCGCAAGATTACCTTAATAACACGTTTCCAGAAAACTATATGTATAAATTCCTTTCTTTTGGAAGTTCAGATTTTGTCGATGACTCCTACGTACAAGAAGTCAATACCATCTTCGAGTCTACACAAATCGTAGAACCTTCAGTTGCTCCATATATAGAGTTTGAAGACCTGCTGCCTAAGCAAGTATTCATTACTCAAGATGAGGACATCCCAGAAGCTTTTATCGACATATCAACCGCCCCGGTACTTAAACCTCTTCCTCCTGAGTTAAAATATATTCAACTTGATCCGGATGGTAGCCATCCGGTAATTATATCTTCTCTGTTATCTAAGGAGGAAGAGACACGTTTAATCAAGGTGATTAAGGAACATCGCTTTGCGATTGGTTGGTCCCTAGCCAATATTAAGGGAATTGACCCTAATGTGTGCACTCACCGTATCCATTTGGAGGATAACACAAAGACTTCTCGTGAACCTCAGCTTCGTTTCAACCCGGCCATGAAAGAAGTGGTCAGGAAAGAAGTCTTACAGTTACTTGATGCGGGTATCATATACCCAATCTCTAATAGCGAATGGGTCAGTCCTATTCATGTAGTTCCAAAAAAATTAGGGATTACAATGGTACGTAATGCCAAGGGTGAATATGTTGCCACACATGGTCCTATAAAATGGAGGATCTGCACTGATTATAGACGTTTAAATGCCATGACATAAAAGGATTATTTTCCATTACCCTTTATAGATCAGATGCTAGAACGTCTAGCTGGTCATGCTTTTTACTATTTTTTGGATGGCTACTCTGGCTATTTCCAAATTATTATTGATATTGATGACCAAGAAAAGACTACCTTTACATGTCCTTTTGGAACATACGCCTATAAAAGAATGCCTTTTGGCCTTTGTAATGCTCCTGGTACCTTCCAGCGGTGTATGCTTCATATATTTAGTGACATGGTAGAGCGTTTTATGGAAGTATTCATGGATGATTTTTCTATCTATGGAGACTCTTTCACTGAATGCCTGTCTAACATATCTAAGGTTTTGACACGGTGTGAAGAGAAGAGTCTAGTTTTAAATTGGGAAAAATGTCATTTCATGGTAAAAAAAGGGCATAGTACTAGGTCACATTGTATCTAGTGATAGCATAAAAGTTGATAAGGCCAAACTAGATAAGATAGCGACTCTACCTATACCACGGACTGTCCGTGATATTAGAGCCTTTCTAGGCCATGCAGGTTTTTATAGGCATTTTATCAAAGATTTTTCGAAAATAGCTAGGCCGCTAACTAATCTGCTTTTAAAGGATGCCATCTTTGATTTTAATTTTAACTATAAATAGGCTTTTGAAACTTTAAAAGCCACCTTAACTTCTGCACCCATTATACAGCCTCCCGATTGGTCTAAACCTTTCGAACTCATGTGTGATGCTAGTGATTATGCAGTTGGTGCGGTCTTGGGACAGAAACTAGATAATAAATCCACTGTTATTTATTATGCTAGTAAAAATCTAAACGATGCTCAAAGGAATTATACAACTACTGAAAAAGAATTTTTAGCTGTCGTTTATGCTTTAGATAAGTTTCGTCCTTATTTGGTTGGTTCTAAGACTCTAGTTTACACCGACCATGCAGCCCTTAGGTACCTTCTCGCAACGAAGGATGCTAAGCAAAGATTAATCTGATGGATTCTCCTCCTGCAAGAGTTCACATTAGAAATAAAGGATAAAAGAGGGGTCGAAACATAGTTGCCGACCACTTATCTAGACTGACAAACAACGATGATAGTGATTTGGAGTCCATAATCGACTCTTTTCCTGATGAGTATTTGTATGCTATTTTTTCTACACCATAGTATGCTGACATCGTGAATTATTTAGCGGCTGATGCTATTCCTTATGATTGTTCAAGAAATGAACGTAAGAAGTTCTTGGCCAGAGTTAAGCTATACTACTGGGATGAGCCCTACCTTTTTAAGTATTGTACGGATCAGATTATTCGTCGTTATATTCCCCAGTGGGAATATAATGAGGTTCTCTCATTCTGTAATGAAAAAGAGTGTGGTGGCCATTTCAGTGGTATGAAAATAGCTGCTAAAATTCTACAATGTGGGTTTTATTGGCCTACTCTCTTTAAAGATGCCCAAGTGCATTGCAAGGCGTGCATTCGTTGCCAACAACTTGGGCGAATCATGAAGCGTAATATGATGCCATTGAATCCAATCATGGTGGTAGAAATTTTTGACGTATGGGGCATTGATTTCATGGGTCCCTTTCCAGTTTCCCACAGCTTCATCTATATTCTAGTTGTCGTGGACTACGTGTCTAAATGGATAGAGGCCATTGCTTGCCGTAGCAATGACCATAAGATAGTTGTGCTTTTTGTTAAAGAGTATATTTTCTATCGATTTGGCATTCCCAAGGCCATCATTAGTGATGGTGGAACACATTTTTGCAACAAAGTTGTTGCATCACTTGTGAAGAAATATGGAGTTACAAATAAGGTAGCAATTCCGTATCATCCACAAGTAGAAGTTTCTAATATGGAAATCAAAAAGATCTTAGAAACAACTATAAATCCTGATAGGAAAGATTGGTCAAAGCGTCTATCTGATGCCTTATGGGCATATATGACTACTTTCAAAACTCCTATAGGTATGTCTCCTTTTAGACTTGTATTTGGGAAACCTTGTCAATTGCCTGTTGAATTGGAGCACCGTGCTATGTGGACTATAAAAAGCCTTAACTTCAATTTTGATGAGGCGGGTGTCAAACGCAAGTTACAATTGAATGAGCTTGAAGAAATCCGTAACGATTCTTCGCAAAGGATTATAAAGCTAACATGAAACGTGTTCATGATAAACAAATTTTGCGCAAAGAGTTTGTGATAGGTCAAAAGGTCTTACTTTACAATTCCCGTCTACATATTTTTCCAGGGAAATTAAAAACCCGTTGGACTGGTCCTTTTCTGGTTACTGAAGTCACCCCTTACGGGGCAATCACCTTGGTAAATCCCAATGACAACAGTACCTTTCAAGTAAATGGCCAACGGTTGAAACATTTTCACGAGCTATTGTCCCCTGATGTAGAGGAAGTCCTTTTACAAGATCCTGTCTATGAGGACTAACCTTTTTCATTGGTGTACTTCCTTTCATTTCCATATATTGGTAAGTGTACCATTAAGGTAATCGGGCCCTCCCTATGGAGTGTGTGGCTGTAAGTACCGGATCCTAAGTCCACGGTTACCATAATTCACCTTTTCCACTCTTGCATGTTTTCTCGGGTTTTGAGTCATGTCCCTCTATGGTGTGAATTATGCATTTAATGCTTTCTTGTTTTCTTATATTAAATTTTATTCATTAAAAGAATTTTTGTTGAAATCACAAACATAGTAAGTTAAGAAGTCTCGGGAATCTGACTTTTAAAGACCCACTTTTTAAAACAAATTTTCTCAACTCTGTGTCTAAAATTTGTTTGGGGGTGGGGTGTTCGTTTCCATCCTGGATTTTTTAACTTTCTAGTGGTGTCGTTTCGCATAATTTCATCATGCACGCACTTTGAGGCATTTTCCATGTCCTTATATGTCACCCACGGTCGGAATAGAGTGTTTTATGGATCATTAGATTGGAAATTCTCTCCTGATCATTTCCATATCTCATTAGCAAAAATCAGACCAGTAACGAAGCTGCAATTTAAGTTTGAAGTTGCGCTAAAAATCGAATTTTTAATGGGATTCGAATTGGGCTTTGGCCCAAGCCCACAGTGCAACCCAAGAACGCATCGCGTTCTTCTTCCTCCTCTTCTTCAAACCACCATTAACAAAAAAATAAAAAAGCTTCAAACCTAAAATAAAAATAGAAATAAAGATAAAACCTAAATACAACCACGCCCCAAGTTTAAACCCACACCAAATCTCCTCCTACCTACACCCACCACCACCTCCACCGATTTAAACAACAAAAAACCACCGGAATTTCAGAAATTTCAAACTACCACCACTACCACCGCGCCTCCTGCCATTATTTTTAGTTAAAGTGTTTTAAAACAAGTCTCCCTACCTTATTCCAACCAACAAAACTTATCAAAACTCCAATGGCTCAAAGACGTCGGATATTGCCGGAGCACACTTTTACTACCGACCACTTCGCTCCGTTTTAAGGTGACGAGATGGTTAGGAGAGAATGGAATGGTTTGTGGTACTCGATAGATGATTTTTACCATGAAGAATTGGTCCGAGAGTTTTATAGGATGAGGGAGTTGAATGGGAATCGAATTTTTGTTAAGGTGGCTGGGCGGAGGAGAGAGGTTACTACTGGGTTGTTGGCTGAGATTTTAGGCATTCCACCTAGACACCATCTCGATGCCACATTACAGGATTCCCAGTTTACTGCTGTAAAACCTTTGATGAATGCGACTGTTGTGGAAGGGAACTACAATGCGAGCTCGCATTGTGTTCGCCAGTTGTCTCTCCGAACTAACCAGCTGGCTGTAGCTCAGTGGATTGGTAGGAATGTCATAGGGAAGGAGAAAGTCAGCGATATCGGTCTGAACTGCCTTCACGTTCTATGGATACTCCAGGAGCAGAAGTATGAGTTCTGTATTTTGGAGTTTTTGCGTAACATGATTATGGGAGTTGGAAAGAGTATTGCACCTCTCCCTATTTTGATAACGAATATCATGATAACCTTGAGAGCGACTCCGAGGTCTGATAGGATTTGCCTGAAGGAGCACCGAAATCATCATATTTATACTGAGTGTATCCAGAGAGTTTGGAGGTTGCCTGAAGAGAGGGTAGTCGAGGAGACTGACTCGGAGGATGAGGATGACACGACATGTTTTGATGTCGATGCCTTGGAGAGATGTAGGTCTGATGCAAAACACATGGTTGTGATTCACCGTGGCATGCGTTCTCTCAATACTATTTGTGGAGACCTCCGAACTCGGCAGGCTACCATGTATCATAACTTCGAGACTCTTGCCCAGTGCAAAGATGAGCGGTGGGAACAGACGAGGGCCGAGATGGAAGCTCAGCGCCAGTTCCGAGATGACATGCTTGCATGCTTCCTATCCTAGGGGGGTTCTTCTTCGGAGGAGCAGTCTGTGAGGCATGAGGCTCGTCGCGGCAAGATGGATGGCTCTGGCCCATCGGAAGCCCAAAGGCCATCTACTTCTCGAGCGCATCCCACTACTAGCAGTGAGTGGTTCAGGGATCTAATGAGTTGATTTGTTTTATTGTATTTGTTTTTATTTAGTACGGATGTAAAAATATTAGTTCAGTAATTAAATTTGAATTTGGTTGTCGTATGTTATTTGAATTCAATTTTAATATAAGTTGGTTAATTTCAAATTATGCGTTGTTTTTATCATTAATCCCACCTTCCTGAATTGTTTGGGGGTGTTATTATTTAGCCTAACATAATTCGTTATATAATCATCTATTTTAAGAAGTTGTTTTGGAATGAGGGTTGAGAATATTGCCGATATGGGCATCGCTATAAATAGATATTGTGTTAGGATGAAATCTCGATAAATTAGGCAGTATCTAACCTAAAAGATATTAGGTTTGTTTTGGAATAGAGTATATGGGTTGTTTCCGTTTTTGGTTTTGGAAATTTTATTATTTTCGGTAATTGCCTTAAAACTTTTTGGGTAACTTCCTGATTCGTTTTAGCAACTTAAATCCTATAAAAACTGCATTCATTCTACACTCACAACCCCAACTACATCTCACATTCATCTCTCACATTTTATTCCCACTTTACCTTATTTTTCCTCTGCACTTTAGCCTCACAGCTCCCCGAGCCCACCTACGCCACCCACCCTACCTATGCCCTCAAAGATTGTCGGAGGAATTCTACCTTTAAGCGACTGCGCCCTCTCCAAAGACAAACCCGAAATACCACTGCGCCCAAAACACTGGAATTCTAGTTTTCATCCTAAGCGCACCCCGCGCCCATCCCAGGCTAAAGGTGAGCGCACCCTGCGCCCAAGTGCCTGGAATTCAAAACTCAACAGAGCGCACCCGTGCCCATCCCAGGCATACCTTGAGCGCACCTGCGCCCTGACCCCTGTGGGCACCAAAAATTTCAAGTTTTCCGAGGGTTATTCCGGGATAGTTGCAGTTGTTCTAGAGAGTAGTTTTGTGATGACTTCTCTTATAGTAATACTGGAGCAGTCTTTCGAACACTTGTTGGGGAGCGAGTCCTATGGACATTGGTTCCGCAAGAGGATCATGCAGTTCGGATGGAGGCATCTTCTGGTAAGTGAAGACGACTCTTATTCACCTAAGCTTACTGAATTTTTCTACAATAATGTTAAGTTCTATTGTAACCAGGATGGAGAACAAGAATTCTCCGTCACGGTTGATGACACACCCCTAGAATTCAATAAGTATGTGGTAGCATTAGTTTCGGAAATACCAATACCTGATCCTATTCACACGTGGGGATATATGACCGATAATTTATACCTCTATGACTATACATATTTCCATGAGTACTATGGGGGAGGGGTATTTCGTATAATGGACCAAGGGCATTACAACATAGCCCTTGGTAGCCTGTCCCTAAATGTAGGCACCACCATGTTATTCATCCTCATGAATATTCTAGGGGAGTGGCAGTTTACTTCTGCAAATAGTACCGTTGGTGACGTTTTCCTTGCTTTAGCTGAGGGACGTCACCGATATGACATTCCCCGAGTATTAGTGGCTAGTCTTAAGACAGCCCAAAGCATGCGACATAAGTATCTTCTTATGCCTGTTTTGGTTTCCCGCATCATGCTCAGTTGTCTACCTAAATTATGTACCCAGTTCACGGATTGGAAAAGGGTTGAAGTCGTGAGACCCACCAATTGGGTGGTTCGCTCATTTCGAGTAAAGACTTGGTCGGGATGGCAAGTGCAACTTCATTTGGTTGCTTCTTACACCCCATCAGACATAGTAACACTAGACAAGTTAGCACAAGTTGACGACACACGGCGGCAGGCTTGGCAAGTTATCATGGCATGGCAGGATGCTAAGGAACCTCATCTTTTCGAAGAGGGAAATGAGGAGGGAAATGTTTAAACGGGAGTGCAGGTAAGTGTTAGTTTCAGTTAGTGTCTGTTTATGTCCCAAGCAATCTATTTCTCATTAACCCCATAACGGGTAGAACTTTTATAGAGTTGCGTCAGTTTTTCTTTTCTATATTAGTATGTTATAACCTTGTTTTGCAGATATTTCGGAATTTCATGCATTTCAATGGTATTTTCCTACCCTCTTTATTTAAAATACTTTGAGGAAAAAACATGCTTCTTGTTTGGGGGGGGGGGCATAGAAACACGTGTAATTAAGACATCTGTTAGGATATAGATATGTATAATATGTACTTGTTTTCTAGCTAAAAAATTCAAAAATTTTAAAAATATAAATAAAAAGTATGTTATACACTTAGGAACATTGGTATTGTTTTCTTTCTCTATGCTCTCAATAATCTAGAAGTCTCACGTAGCTTTTGCATTAGAATAGTTTTTAGAAACTTAGTCTAATATGTAGGTAATAATCCTTGCATCTATCTATAAATATGTTATACAAGTATCTATGATTGTTGGCAGTAAGTTTCTGAAATCTAGGCTAGAGTACTTATTCTACAAATCCTGTGAGAATATAGCCTAAAGCCTTATATGAGTGACACATTTGAGAAATGACACAAGGGAGAAGCAAAATCCGAATAGAGAAATCACACGTCCACTTGCTAGATCACTTTACCATATCCTAAGCGAGAATTTAGGCCCTCTTTGGATCGATATAGCTAGAAATTCCAACCTTGAATTATTTTCTACTAGTCGCCCTCTGAGCCTTTCTTTAGCCTTTCATTAACCACAAATCCTTACCCTGTTACAAAACAAAACAAAATAAAAAATTAACCTACCCAATTCTTTGAATAAGTTTGAGAATAGAGGTGAAGAATAGAAAAGAGAATAACCTTTGAAATCAAGAATTCGTTAGTCGCTTCAGAAGAGAAAAGTAAGTTTCTATCCAAATAAAATAAAATAAAAAGTTAGAACTCCAAAAATAGAATCAAGGAGTCAAAAGCCAAAGAAAAAATATATATATGGCTAAGGATGGAAATAAAGTGTAGAAGCAAAAGTAAAGAATAAGGTTTTCTCTAGTTACATAATATGAAGACTCTTTTATCTCAGACTTGTTCTTTTTGAATATCCATTTCCTTTCTTCTTAAAACCATCTCCTAATCCCCGTAACACCTAATAAAGACCTCTAGCTCAATTAGGAATAGGTTAGTGTGATAGTAAGTGGTAGATGTGTTTGATCGACTCCGACTTCCTTGTGCGTCATTGAGTTTGTAAGGTAAAGTGTGCCCACTGCACACTGGAGTAGCAAAACTTGAGCGGAAAAATTATAGTGGTTTTTGTCTTGACATTTATGTGAGGACCTACTTAAGGACGCTATTCCGAGTTTTCAGAAACGGACATGCTAGTTCATCTCATAGTATTACTCATTGCAAATATGTTTATTCGTAGATGATAGATTATTATGCATATATTAGCTTAGGTTTCGACTTGATTATTCTGTATTCATTGGTAGTGAGATGTATAGATAATTGAGACATAGATAAGGAAACAATAGTTTTATTTCTGAGTCGTTGTAGTATAGATGAAGTTTGTGAGTACCTTCACTTGAAAACTCTCACGAGGCTATAACTCGTCCACTAAGGAATTCCTAGTGGTTTAAGGTCTTGTTGCATATGGTTAATGCAATCGCACTCGACGAAACGAGATTAGTTAGAACTCCATTTTTGGTCACTTATGCTAATTTCTCATATTTGCTTGAGGACAAGCAAAATGCTGTTTGGGGGTGGTTTGATTAGAGCCCAAAACTGTAGTTTTAACCCCTTAATAATACTACTTTTAGACCAATTATGCGAGTAATAAATAAGAGTTAATGCTAATTACGTGTTTTTATGTATTTCAGGCATGGAACTCAATTATGTGCAGAAATGTGCCACTTTGGCGATATAAAGGAGCAAAGGGTTGGTTGCTAAGAAATTCTGTGATAAAGGCCAAGATTCAAGGAGACAAAGCCTTTAAGAAGCCCGGTCAAAAGCTGAAAAGTTAACACGGGCAGAAATAGTGCACAAGTCAGCAGAACTTCCGAAGACCATATCTTTGGACTCAAGCCTTGGATTTGGGTCTACCATACGTCAAAACGACCGGCTCGGAAAGAGCTTTCGAATGGTCTAAACCTTGACCAAATCAGAGGAGTAGAAGTGGACAAAAAGTCTGCTGAAATCAAAGCCAGCTGAAATGGGCTCTGTGGACTGAAGAAATTGGGCTTTGGGCTCGATTTTCCGGCCCAAAACATGAGACCTCAGCCCATGCACGAAATTGTGGATCTAGTCTCCTCCTTTACCTAAAACAAGACTTAGCTCTTAAGAAAGGGATAGTTAGAGAATCTAGAATAGAAAGTAGCCATTAAAATAGCTTGTAGATCTAGCTTTTGAATTCAATTAGTTAAATTAATTAGTTTCATACATTGTTTTAGATTAATTCTTTGAATCATAGTTCTTCATTGATTAGATAAATAAAATAGTTATTTCTTATTCATTTCGATTTTGCCATTTAAAATTGTTAGATCTAATTTCAGTTGTTGTTATTCAATTCTTAGTTATTAATTTAGAATTCAATTATTGTTTAGTTAAATTTAATAAAGTTATAATCTTTATATTACGTCTAGTTTTAATTCACATCGTAGTATAATTCCCACCATTGCTCTTATTAGACTTTGAATAGATTAGTCAATCTAGGAAACTTGAATGCTAAAGAACTAAGAGTGGAATAAACTTTTTACTCCACTCTATTTCGATAGAATTGAGAGTATAGAAATCTTTGATAGCAACGCGTAATTAAGTTTAGTTTCACTTGCGTTTTGAGTTTCATCGTTCATTTCGTAGGTAAATTATTCAATTTTATGTTTATCATGAGGCATAACCAGAATCTGATCAAGATATCATGGGAGCCATTCAAGTTAACTGTAATTAGGAATTTGATTGCAATAGAGTCATATGGCTTTGCGAAAGTAACTTGGTGCCTTGAGCACAACAGTGTGTTTAATAATGATAGGTCCTATTTATTTAAAAAATAAATAGGTTATTGCCAGAACAGTAGTGGGGGAGTCTTCCTCAGTGCCTATCATGCCGATACAGTTCCAGTCCCATGATTTGCGTGTTAGGATTTGGATCCAACCCAGATCTTCCCAGCAACTCTTATATTAATCTTTCAAGAGCGGTAGGAACTGGCATATAGTTTTGTCTCTCAAGAACACTATCTCTTGCTCCAAGTCAAACTGGCATACAATTTACTGAACAGTTAGTGTGGTTGGATTCCCTAAATGCTTAACCCATCGAGGATAATCGCAGTTTGAAAGAACTGGCGTATAGTTCCAGCTGCGTGGGAATGGGAAACGATCTGGCGTACAGTTTGACTTTCCCATACTCAGTATCACTGGTTCTAAAGCAAATTGGCATACAATATTCTTGAACAGAAAGTGAGAAGATGATTCCCTAAAGGCTTAGTCCATTGTGGATCATAAATAAAGAACTAATGCAAGGAATAAATTCGATGGCAATGTGAAACACTTTATTGATGACTTGGAGAGGAGTGAACAGTGTATAGAAAAGCATAAAATAACAATTTATTGATAGTACTTGCAAAGGTGTTGCACGTTCCATGGTTTCAAGAACGTCCCCGTCAACAGTGCGTAGATAATAAAAACCAGTTCGACCAACCTTGTCGATAATGTATGGTCCTTCCCAGTTTGGCCCAAGCTTGCCATCGGGCTCTGGAATCTCTCACAAAACTAGATCTCCTATTTTGAAAGATCGAATTTAGACTCTCTTATCGTATGATCTCTTCAGAGTCTGCTAGTTAACAGCTAAGCGAAGTGCAGCACCTTCTCGATTTTCATCTAGGAGATCCATTTCTCTGCATAACAACTTCTCATTGTCCAGAGTGTGCACAACATCTGACTTCTGAGTGGGAGCTGCCAGTTCTGGAGGTATGACAGCCTCAGTTCCGTAGGTCAGTGAAAATGGGGATTCACTAGTTGACCGTCTGGGTGTAGTTCAGTATGCCCACAGGACCTTAGGCAATTCCTCAACCCATAAACCTTTTGCATCATCTAATTTACACTTCATGTTATCCAAGATGACCCTGGTTAGAGGCTTCAGCCTAGCCATTGCCTTGTGGGTAACTTGGAGTTGAGAACAGATAGGTAATGTGAAACTCCTCACAGAGTTCAGCGACCAATCCTCTAACGAACTGTTACCCATTATCTGAGATGATAACTTTGGGTATGCCAAACCTGCATACAATGTTGTTCCAAATGAACTTTTTGGAGTCATGTTCTTGAATGAAGATAAGGAGAATTGCTTCTATCCACTTGGTGAAGTAATATGTTGCAACTAGTAGGAATCGGACATTGCCAGGAGTAGGTGGTAGAGGTCCTACGATGTCAGTTCCCCACTGTGCAAATGACCATGGAATGGCCAATGGGTGCAGTTCTGTTGCTGGAGCATGGATTAGCGGAGCATATTGTTTACATTTTTCATATTTGCGAGCAAAAACCTGTGCATCCTTTTGCATATAAGGCTAAAAGTACCCTTGCCTTAGAATCTTGAAAGTTAGTGTTCTGCCCCCAGCATGGTTACCACAAATTCCTTCATGAACTTCTCGTATAACCTGTTTAGCGAGGTGTGGGGAGAGACATCTGAGATGAGATTCCAAAAAGGACTTTTTGTACAAATCATCGTCAACGACGGTGAATCTTTGTATTTTTACAAGCAGACGCCTTGCTACATTCTTATCCTCAGGGAGTGTTCCGTTTTTGAGGTAGAACTTATATGGATCCATCCAACTTGGAGTACTGGCTGGAACAACATAAACTATTGTAACTGGGATCTAAATGCTAGATTTCTCCTGGAAATCTATAGGGATAGAACCTGACTCACTGTTGCCCAACATTGAGGCAACATATGCCAAAGCATCTGTGTGTCGATTTTTAGATCGAGGTAGCTGATAGAACTGAATGCTCTCAAACTTTTCTTTGAGACCCCTTACTAGTTCCAGGTATTTGGCCATTCGCTCATCCCTGGCCTCATACCCTCCATCAACTTAGAACATAACCAGCTGCGAGTCACTAAAAGCTGTGAGGTGTGTTAGGCCTAGGTCTAGGGCCATTGTGAGGCCAACAAGTGTCACCTCATACTCTGCCTCACTGTTAGAGATGTTTTCTGCTAGTGCCTGACCATTCTCTGAGATTCTAGGGATGTAAATAATATCATATTTTGAGAGTTGCACAGACCATTTAGCTAGCCTTCCTGACCTGTTCGGTCTTTACAGAACTGATCGCAATTGGTACTCTGTGATCATTCTGATGGTGTGGGACTAGAAGTACGATCGTAATTTTTCTATGGCAAAAACAAGTGTGAAAGCGACTCTTTAGAGTTTAGGGTACCTTCTTTCTGCTGGTAGGAGCGTCCAGCTCAAGAAATAGATAGGTTTTTCAACCTTCTTTTCATCCACTCGTATCAGTACCGAACTGATGTCGTAGTCAGATGAACAGAGATAAAAACCCAAGACTTCTCCCTCAACAGGCTTTGAAAGTATTGGTGGTGCCCCCAGGTATATTTTGAGTTAATCAAACACCTTTTGGCACTCATCCGTCCATACGAATGAGCTGTTCTTTCATAGTAACTGAAAGAGGGGTTTACACTTATCTGAACTCTTGGAGATGAACATGTTCAGAGATGCTAACCTACCTGTAACTTTTTGAACCTCTTTCATGTTTTTAGGTGAGAGCATTTCTATGAGCATTCAGATCTAATTAGGGTTGACCTCAATCCCTCTCTTAGTTACCAGGTACCCTAAAAACTTTCCTGATGATATAGTGAAAGCAAATTTCATGAACTTCATGCGATATTCTCGAAGAACGTCAAATGCACGTTTCAAGTGGGAGAGATGATCTCCCTATTTCAGACTCTTGATCAGGAGATTGTCCACATACACTTCCACAATGTTGCCTATTAAACCTTCAAACATCTTGTTCACCAAACGCTGGTATGTGGCTCTTACATTTTTCAATCCGAATGGCATGACCTGATAGTAGTATAGGCCATCCTCGATTGTGAAACTGGCATGCTTGTGGTCCTTTTCATGTAAAGGGATCTGGTTGTAGCCTAACGACCCATCCGTGAAGGATAACAGTTCATGTCTAGCCATCGTATCCACTAACTTGTCAATTCGTGGCAGGGGGTAGCTGTCATTCGGACATGCACGGTTCAGATCCATGAAGTCAATACAGATTCTCCATAACCCATTTGATAAATGAAAAAAAAGTAGTTTTACCAATGACTAAAGCTCGCGAGAACTCTAAACGCTAGTAAAACTAGAACTATTTTCGTGTATCTAATTTATCAAAGTTTTCTACTCTTAATCAAATTAAGATATAGTGGAGTAGGAAGTTCGTTCCACTCCTAGTTCTTTAGCATGCGATGGTTTCGTGTCAACTAATCAATCATAAGTCTAATAAGAGATTTACGAGGGGAATTCTATATTACGAGGTGAATTCAATTAACAAGTTATGAATAACGAAATGATAGAATGCTAAGGGTTTGAATCTAGATAAAGAATTAAAGGGAATTGAATCCACCTTAACTCGACTTAATCATACTAACAAAGACTCGTCGTGATCCAAATTGAATGCTTCATATATCAAAATAGTAATTCTAATCCCTAATTATACATGGCATTTCTACCAATCCATAACTAGCATGTGAGCGATTAAACCCATTCTCATGGTGAATTAATCGTTTCTAGAGTGGAATAACTATCACGACGATTTCTAAGTTTAACAAAGATCAAGCTTCATCAAGGCTTCTTCAACCCCTCTAATGGAGGTTTAGCCTTGATTCATACAACTATCATTTCCCATTGAATTAAAACTAGACATCATATAAAAATTCTATCTTTATGCAATTTGTTTAAACAATAATTGAAATCTTAGGTAATAACTGGAAAATGAATAACAAGTAATAAAGGAATTTATATCTAAACAATTGTAAATGACAAAATCGAAATGAACAAGAATCTACTATTTTATTTATCTAATAGATGAAGAACAATGATTTAAGAGTTTAATCTAAAACAAGAATTGAATTGAAACTAAACTTAATTAAAAACAATTAAAACTAGATCTAGAATTATCTATAGTTTAGGTCTAATTAACTACCATTAACAAAGAGCTAAGCTTTTGTTTTTATATGCTTCAGATCCAAAAATCGTGCATGGGCTTGGAGCCATGTTTTGGGCCGGAAAATTGGGCCCAAAATCCAATTCTTTTAGTCCGAGAAGGGCTCTTCAGCTGGATTTGGCTTCAACAGACTTTTCATCCACTTTTGCTCCTCTGATTATGTCAAGACTTGGACCATTAGAAAGCTCTTCCCGATCCGGTCGTTTTGACATAAGGTAGACCCAATTCTGAGGTCTGAGTCCAAAGATACGGCTTTCGGAAGTTCTGCTGACTTTGTGTGTTGTTTCTGCCCGCGTTGACTTTGACTTCTTAGCTTTTACCGGGCTTTAGAAAGGATTTGTCTCCTTGAATCTTGGCCTTTATCACAGAACTTCTTAGCAACCAATCCTTGCTCCTTTATCTCGCCAAAGTAGCATATTTCTGCACAAAATTGACTTTACTGCCTGAAATACATAAAAAACACGTAATCAGTGTTAACTCTTATTTATTACTCACATAATTGGTCTAAAAGTATGATTATTAAGGGGTTAAAACTACAGTTTTGGGCTCTTATCAAACCACCCCCAAACAGCATTTTGCTTGTCCTCAAGCAAATATGAGAAATTAGAATAAGTGACCAAAAATGGAGTTCTAACTAATCTCGTTTCGCTGAGTGCGATTGCATTGACCATATGCAACAAGGCCTTAAACCACTAGGAATTCCCTAGTGGACGAGTTATAGCCTCGTGAGAGTTTTCCAGTGAAGGTACTCACAAACTTCTTCTATACTACAACGACTAAGAAATAAAACTATTGTTTCCTTATTCATGCTCTAAATTAACTATACATTTCACTAGCAATGAATATAGAATAATTAAGTCGAAACCTAAGCTAATATATGCATAATAATCAATCATCTATAATAAACATATATACAATGACTAATACTATGAAATGTAATAGCAGGTCCGTTTCTGAAAACTCGGAATAGCGACCTTAAGTAGGTTCTCACATATAAGTCAAGATACAAACACTCTGATTTTCCCGCTCAAGTTTCGCTACTCCAGTGTGCAGTGGGCACACTTTACCTTACAATCTCAATGACAAACAAGGAAGCCGGAGTCGATCAAACACATCTGCCACTTACTATCACACTAACCTATTCCCCATTGAGCTAGAGGTCTTTATTAGGTGTTGCGGGGATTAGGAGATGGTTTAAGAAGGAAGGAAATGGATATTCAAAAAGGACAAGTCTGAGATAATAGAGTCTTCATATTATGTAACTAGAGAAAACCTTGTTTTTTACTTTTGCTTCTACACTTTGTTTCCATCTTTAGCCATATTTTTCTTTTTCTTTTCTTTGGCTTTTGACTCCCTTTTATATTTTTGGAGTTTTTATTAATTTCTATTTTTCTTTTTCTTTTCCTTGGATGGAAACTTCTTTTCTTTTCCTGAAGCAACTAACTAATTTTTGTTTACACAAGTTTTTCTCTTCTTCTTTCTTCACTCATTCTATTCTCAGACTTATTCTAGATTGGGTAAGTTGAATTTTTTATTTTATTTTGTTTTTGTAACAGGGTAAAGGATTTGCGGTTTATGGAAGGTTAAGGAAAGGTTCAGAGGGGCGACTAGCGGAAAATAATTTCATAAGGGTTGAATTTCTGGCTATATCGATCCAGAGAGGGCCTAAATTCTCGCTTAGGATATGGTATAGTGATCAAGCAAGTGGACGTGTGATTTCTCTATCTGGATTTTACTTCTCCCTTGTGTCATTTCTCAAATGTTTCACTCATATAAGGCTTTAGGCTATATTCTCACAGGATTTGTAGAATAAGTACTCTAGCCTAGATTTCAGAAACTTACTGCTAACAATCATAGATACTCATGTAATATATTTATAGATAGATGCAAAGATTATTACCTACATATTAACCTAAGTTTCTAAAAATTATTCTAATGCAAAAGCTAGGTGAGACTTCTAGATTATTAAGAGCATAGAGAAAGAAAACAATACCAATATTCCTAAGTGTATAGCATAAACTTATTTATTTATATTTTTGAATTTTTTAAAATTTTAACTAGAAAACAAGTGCATATTATACATATCTATATCCTAACAGATGCCTTAATTACACGTGTTTCAATCCCCCCCCCAAACAAAAATGCATGCTTTGTCCTCAAAGTATTTTAAATAACGAGGGTAGGAAAATACCATGGAAACGCGTGAAATTCTGGAACATCTGCAAAACAACATACTAATATAGGAACGAAAACTGACGCAACTCTATAAGAGTTCCACCCGTTATGGGGTTAACAGAATTAAATTGCTTGGGACATAAGCAGACAATAACAAAACTGAAAACTTACCTTATCTCCAGCTTAAGCATCCTCGTCCTCATCAAAGAGATGAGGTTCCTTCGCATCCTGCCAGGCTATTATAACTTGCCAAGCTTGCCGCCATTTATCATCTACTAATGCTAACCTGTTAAGTGTTATTATGTCTGATGGGATGTACGGGGAGACCAAATGAGGCTGCACCTGCCATCCCGGCCAAGTCATAATTCGCAATGAGTGAACCACCCAATTGGTGGGTCTCATGACTTCAACCCTTTTCCAATCTGTGCATTGAGCACAGAATACAGGTAAACAACTAAGCATGATGCGGCTTACCAAAACAGGCATAAGAAGATACTTATGCCTCATGTTTTGGGCTCTCTTAAGACTAGCAACTAAAACTCGGGGAATGTCATATCAGCGACGTCCCTCAGCTAATCGCGAGGAAAATGTCACCAGCAGTACTATTTGCAGAAGTGAACTGCCATTCCCCCAAAATATTCATCAGGATGAATAACTTGGTGGTGCCTAGGTTTAGGGACAGGCTACCAAGGGCAATGTTATATCGCCCCTGGTCCATTACTCGAAATACCCCTACCCCCATAATACTCATGGAAATATGTATAATCATAAAGGTATGCATTATCGGTCATATATCCCCATGTGTGAACAGGATTAGGTTTTGGTAATCCCGAAACTAAAGCTACCACATATTTATTGAATTCTAGTGTCGTGTCATCGACTACGACGGAGAATTCTTGTTCTCCATCCTGATTACAATAGAAACTAACGTGGTCGTAGAAATAAGCAATAAGTTGTGCTGAATATGAATCGTCATCACTTACCAGTAGATGGCGCCATCCTAACTGCAGGATCCTGTTTAGGAACCAATGTCCATAGGTCTCGGTTCCCAACACGTCTTCGAAAGACTGTTCAGGTATGACTATAGGAGATGTCATCTCAACTACTCTTTGGAACAGCGACTCAAAAATCCTGGAACAACCCCGAGAAAATTGGAAATTTTCGTGTTTACTGAGGTCGTAGCAGTGCTTCGGTGTTTTTGGATTTCTGATGTTTTTTGGCACGAGTCGCTCAACTTGGGTGCAGGTCGCTCTGAGTAAAATTTCTCTGGCGGTTAATCTAGAGTCGCGAGTCGCTCTCTTGAAAGCCTTGAATGCTTCGTAAGTGTTGAAGCAGAAGTTTACAAGGAAAAAGAAGGAAAAGCTTGGAGTGAAAGGTGAGAGTTGATGGTGGGGTGTAGTGTGGGTTGTGAGTGTAGAATGAAGGAAGGTTAAATAGGTTCTGAGCTTCCAAAATAAATCGGCAAGTTGCCAAATTGTTTAAGGCAATTTTCGGAAATAGAAAATTTCCAAACCCGAAAACGGAAACATACCATATTCTTGATTTTATAACAACCCTGGTATCTTTTATAATGGATTTAGAATAGTAACTTTTAAACTCTCCTAGATTTCATGCTACCACCACACATAATCATAGATATGCCGATATCGGCCAAATTCTCAACCTTTACTCCAAGACAAGTTTACAGAAGATGATCATATAACGAATTATGCTCGGTATAAATATTACCACCCCCAAACAATACGGGAAGGTCGGATTAATGATAAAAACACGCACAATTCAAAAATAACCAATTATATTAAAAAAAATTAAATCCAAACAACATAAAACAAACAAATTAATATTTAAATTTAACTACTAAATTAAAATCCAACTAATAAAACAATAAAAACAATGAAATAACAGCGAACACAAACTGATGGTGAACACCTAGCCATGTGATGAAGATGGACCCTAAAATGGAGATTGGTCTTGGAGTGATGAATTGCCTGCGCCATTTATTCTTTGGCGACGACGCTCATGCCTCTCAGACTCATCTGAAACAGAACCCTCCAACGGTGGCATGCGTCGTAGCATCTCTATTCGGAAAAGCTACCGTGCTTCCATCTCCCCGAAGATCTGATCGCATCTTGGGCTTGGTGATCTTTGGTGGATAGTCTCCATGTTAGACAAGATATCTTCCTGACCTTTTTCGAGCATTTCAACTCTCGTCTGAAGGTTCGTTTGTTTATTTCGAACTACAATCTGTCTATCTCGGATATCTTCACAAATACCATAAATGCAACGCAAGGCAGTTTTCAACACTTGCATGCGTTCTAAATTAGAACTACAACTATCTAATGCATCTTCATCCAGACATGTCATATCTTCCATTTCATCCTCCAACTCAACTACATTTCCTTCAGACAACGGCCAAGTCTTGATAAGAGCCCAAAACTGTAGTTTTAACCCTGTAACAGTCATACTTTTAGACCAATTATGTGAGTAATAATTAAGAGTTAACACTGATTACGTGTTTTTATGCATTTCAAACTTCAAAGTCCATTATGTGCATAAATGTGCCACTTTAGCGAGATAAAGAAGCAAAGGTCGGTTGCTAAGGAGTTCTGTGATTAAAGGCCAAGATTCAAGAAGATAAAGCCTTTCTAAAGCCCGGTCAAAAGCAGAAAAGTCGACGCGGGCAGAAACAGCACACAAATCAGTAGAACTTCCGAAGGCCGTATCTTTGGACTCAGACCTCCGAATGGGGCCTACCTTATGTCAAAACGACCGGCTCGGAAAGATCTTTCTAATGGTCCAAGCCTTGACCCAATCAGAGGAGCAGAAGTGGATGAAAAGTCTGTTGAAGACAACTGCAGCTGAAGAGGCCTTTTTGGACTGAAAGAATTGGGTTTTGGGCCTGATTCTCTGGCCCAAAACATGGCTCCAAGCCCATGCACGATTTTTGGATCTGAATGTATAAAAACCAAAGCTTCACTCTTTGTTAATGGTAGATAGTTAGGTTAGAAAATAAAGGTTGCTTTGAATAGAAAGTAGTCATTAGAATAGCTTCTAGATCTAGATTTAATTGTTTTTAATTAAGTTTAGTTTCAAATCCAATTCTTGTTTTAGATTAAACTCTTAAATCATTGATCTTCATTGATTAGATAAATAAATTAGTAGATTCTTATTCAATTCGTTTTCCTGTCATTACATTTATAGATCTAGTTTAAATTCTTGTTGATATCATGTCTTAATTATTAATTAGATTTTAATTATTGTTTAAATTAGATTAGTAAATTTCAATTCTTTATAGTATGTTTTGTTTTAATTTAATTGGGAATGATAGCGTGATGATTCTCGGCTAAACCTCCATTAGAGGGGGGTTGAGAAGCCATGATGATAAGAGCCCAAAACTGTAGTTTTAACCTCTTAATAATCATACTGTTAGACCAATTATGTGAATAATAAGTAAGAGTTAATACTGATTACGTGTTTTATGCATTCCGGCTTCAAAGTCCATTATGTGCGAAATGTGCCACTTTAGCGAGATAAAAGGAGCAAAAGTCAATGAGAGAACTTCGAATGCCATATCTTTGGACTCAGACCTCGGAATTGGGCCTACCTTATGTCAAAACGACCGGCTCGGAAAGAGCTTTGCAATGGTCCAAGCCTTGACCCAATCCGAGGAGCAGAAGTGGACGAAAGGTCTGTTGAAGCCGAATCTAGCTGAAGAGCCCATTTTGGACTAAAGAAATTGGGTTTTGGGCCCGATTTTTCGGCCCAAAACATGGCTCCAAGCCCATGCACGATTTTTGGATCTGGAAGTATAAAAACAAAAGCTTGACTCTTTGTTAATGGCAGTTAGGTTAGGAAGCTAATGTTAATGGAGTTTAAGGTTAGAAAAAGATAGATCTAGATTAGTTTTTAGATCTAGATCTAGTTTAGAATCTCCATTTTTGTTAGTTTTCATTTCCCTTGTTTTAATTTAAAGTATTAAAATATTGTTATTGCTTCATTAGATAAATCAAGTAGTTTATTATTGATCAAATTCGATTTTGTCATTTATCTATTGCTTAGATCTAATTTCATTTCTTGGTTGTTAGTCATTTCGTAGTTATTGATGTTAGATTTTAATTATTGTTTGTTAAATTTCATAAAGTTAGAATCTTTAGATTTAGTTGTCTTAAATTTATAATTAGTTTTAGTTTAAACACCAAACACATCACTCTCACTGTTCCTTGTGTTTGAATAATTGAATTCTATTTAAGTCTTGAGGGTTTAAGAGTGGAACGAAATCCTTACTCGTTGTATTGCATGATTATGTTTTGAGAGTAAGAAGAATTGATTTAAACGTAAGAACGGTAGGATTACGTATTAGTGTTCTTGTTAACATTAATATTTAGGATTCTACTGTTTTTTCGGGTTATCAAATGGCGCCGCTGCCATCTTAATCTCGTTCATGACAAGAATTCAATTGCTTGAATCCAAGGGGCAATCCCCATTCTCTACCTACCCACCCTTTTAATTTTTCATTCTTATTTCTTGAATTTTCGGAACTGTTCACTGTTTCAGGTATAGGGGCTGCGGATTCACTGAGAAAAACACTGCGGTGAAGGTATTTCTAAATTTTCGAAAATTCTGAAAATATTCATACATAATATTTAATGTGTTGTTGATTTACTAGAATATTTTCAGATTTTTCAGAGTTGGTTTACGTTGTAAAACAAATACGATCTTTACAGTACTGCATTTCAGTTTTCACACCGTATGTTCTTGAAAAACAGACAAGTAAGGTTACTTAAGGAGTTCTAAAAATTCTATAATTTTTACAGGAGTATCTATCCTAATCCAGGAGTTTGTAGTAAAAATTTGATGAGTTTTTGATTTGTTTTGACCTCCTAAATAGTAGAGTGTTTCCAGTGTGTTTCTGCAGTGTTGCAAACACTTAATATCTGGAACACCATCCAATAAGGAGAGGTTGTAGAACTCCAATTGCTCTAAACTTTTTACAGGAACAACTAGAATCTCTCAGGAGTCTCCAGTAAAAATTTGGAAATTTTTGGATTTGTTTTGATGGGTTAACCATTCGGTTGTTTGTATTGTGTCCGAAAACCGTTATGCAAACTTTGAAGGGCTGTAGAGGGACTTTCACAACTCCGATCGATCTGAAATTTTACAGGCTACTTGATAGACGTCTTAGCAAATTACTGTAAAAATTTCAGATTTTTTGGAGTACGATAAAAGGCCTAAAACTTGAAAACCCTGGAGCGCGACCCGCGCCCATGTTGAGCGCGACCCGCCCTTAAACACTGTAATTTCAACTTACCTTGAGCGCGCCCGCGCCCAACCCGCGCCCTACAAGGAAAATTCATCCGAACAGCCCAATTTTCATAGGTAAATGCATATTTTTATTCCTTAAAGTTATTCAGTGTTTCTAACTTGTTAAATACACTAAAATCGCGTATCCAAGACGCTATTCAAACGCGTAGCAAAGGAGGCATTCAGTATTCCTTCTTCCCTACGCCTCTTACGTCGAGGAGTTTTAATTTTAGTATAATCAGGGCTTGTTTTTCGTAGAAATAAATACAACATGCCTATCTAGAATTTCACACACTACACTTGCATCAATGGCTAGAGAACAAGAGACTCATCTCTCGATTTTTATAAAGCCCTAAACGATGGCCCTAAGTGGGTGCATCGTTCTTTGCTGGACCTAGTGGGGATTTTGAATCCCCTAATATATTTAACTTGTTACCGGTTTTCATGGTTTAGACCACGAGAAGCCTTACCAGCACATCGTGGGATAGACCAAGTTCTCACTACATTCCATCATCCTGGCGTAAGTCGGATCAAGTTAAACTTAGGGTGTTTCCTTTCACCCTAGCCGACAAAGCGGCGTCTTGGTTAACTGCCCAAACGCCAAACTCGTGGACTCATGGGCTCAACTTGTTCAATTGTTCATGGAACAATTTTACCCACCACTAAAGACAGATGAAATGCTTCAAAAGATTCATTTCTTCGCCCGGAATCCTCATGAATCCTTTTTCAGAGGCACGGAATCGTTTCAGCGATCTTCTCATTGAATGCCCACATCATAATCTTCGCGAAAAGACACGCTTGTTCGTGCCTTCTTCAAGGGGCTTTTACATCGTCATAAGGAGGTTCTAGATATCATGGTAGGGGGTAGTTTTCTTAGTAAAGGAGCCTTAGAGGCTTATACATTCTTAGAAGATCAATCTAAGAGGAACAACAATTGGGGAGGTAACGATTCCTCCCGGCCTCTCCCTTCTTCGTGAGGTTAAACATGATCCCCGAGCTTAAAACTCTTATCGATGCCTTCACTAAAAAGGTAGATGCCATCTCTGTTCAACAACAACCCACTCCAGTCATGAACATTAACTCTACTTTCGTTGTAATGCATTTGTAGTCTTGAGCATTCCGACTTCTATTGTCCTCTTGTCTATGCACAAACACCACCACAACCATCACACTTCAACCAGTTAACTCAACATCAAGGACAAGGGAACTTAGGTGACCAGAATAGAGGTTTAGTACCCATAAACCAGAACTATCAACATCAAGACATGAACGGCTAACAAGCTTTAATTCCAATACAACCATCTACAGACAAAGTAGTAGTGACCTTGTTGGAGAAACAAAATCAAATTATGCAACAAAACTCCAACTTAATGAAAGATCAGCATGATCAAAACTCTAATATGATGAAACAAACAATGCAAATGATGCAGTCTTTGTGCCAAAAGGTTATTGACATGTCTTCTAACCAAAATAATAACCAAACCGGCGTGTTTCCAAGTCAAGCAATGCCTAATCCTAAGTCGACAAACACACCTTGCTTTGAAATAAAAAGTATTGATGTAATGGTAATATAAACCAAAGGGGACCTACAGTGATCCACTACCCTTTGTTCGAGGCGGTAGTTGATAACCAAGTGACTATGCCTAATGATTACCCACAAACTAAAAATGATACCATACCACATACTATAATAGAAACTGAAGACCACTACAACCTTGTAGAAGTACCGGTTAAACCACAACCAAAAAGGGAAAACATTACAAGATCCAATAATAGAAAGTGAATACCCTACACCTGTAGAGGTTCCAATATGGATACCTAGATGGAAAACGGATAGAGATAAAAGCAAAGCCTAATAATACTTTTATCCCTTCTGTTAAAAATAGCGATAAAGCACCATATCCCCAAAGACTAGTTGTGTTTAAAAATGACGAGAATTTTGATGAGATTAGGGAAGTGTTTAAAAATTTGACTATAAACCTACCTTTTCTAGAAGCTATAAAAAGTCTACCTGGACACGCTAAGTTTCTAAAAGAGTTGTGCACCAAGAAGAGGAAAACCAACATACCTCACGAAGCATTCTTAATTGAACAATATCCCTCTTTATCTGAACATAACGGAATTGTTAAGTACAATGACCCTGGTCGTCCTACTGTACAATGCACCTTAGGAGATTCTCACACGACGACCGCGCTACTAGACCTAGGGGCTAGTGTTAACTTACTCCCGTTTTATTTGTATAAACAAATAGGTCTAGAGGAGATGCAACCTACTAAAATGACATTGCAATTAGTTGATCGGTCTATTAAGTATCCTAAGGGTGTGGTTGAAAACATGCTGGTTAAAGTCCAAAATTTTTTACTACCCAAATAGGCTTAGTTATCCTCGACCACGAAGTCACTAACGACTCTGTACCTATCATTTTAGGGAGGCCCCTTCTTGGCTTTCTTTTGCCAACGCGCTTTATAAACTGCATGATGGTTCGATGTCCTTGTCCTTTGGCCATCTTTACGTTGAGGTAAATGTTTTCAAAACGAGGACACAGTATCCCGATTCATCTACAAATGGAGAGGTTAGCATGATCGAGAGCTTAGCTCAAGATTACTTCCAAAACATGTTTTCAGAGAAATAGATTAACAAATTCCTTTCCTTCGGAAATTCCGACTTTAACAATGACTCCCTGGTAGTAGACGAAATCGAAGAAGAATTCCTGCAACTCTTTTGCACCGGCTTCTTTACCACTTCAGCGAGTCCCCTTTGCCAACCCATTCATCCCTTGATGCTATGACGGAAGATGAATTTTTCAATCTCTATCCCAGTGATCCTTTTGACCCACCTATTGAGGAATGTCTTGCATATATCAAGATTTCTAATGATATGGACTTGAGAGCTCTAGCTGAGAAACATTCACCTTCCATCACCAATATTCCCCACCCTCCACCTTTTCAAAGGTACCTCGAGTTTGCACTCGATCCTATAGTTTCTCCTGTGCTTCATGATTTTTTAAATCCACCTAGTAAACAAATACATCCCAAGGATAAACCACTTGACACCTTCATTTTCAGACTTGAGACAGTCCCTAACTACACCATGAATGAGTTTTGTGCTAAACCCACATCCTCATTTTTTCCATGCTTTTTCTCTAAAACTTATCCCAATCCACCATATCTTCCACAACCATTCACTTTTCCACACTTATTCACTAGGACACCCTCTCGTTCAAAGATGAAACATAAGGTGCATGCTCGGTTATGTTTTAGATCTATAAGGCTTTGCTCTCATTCCACTAAGCTACATCATAGAAAATCTTGGTGCTTAATTCTGTTTGATGGTGCATTCCATGTTAATTATTTGTGGAAAGACCCACAACTTTTTAGATTATTGATATATGGGAAACTGCATGTAAATACATATATATCATTTTAAGTCTAGGGAATCTGACTTTAAAAGACCCATTTTAAAACAAATTTTTACAAACCTGTTTTCAAAAAATTTGTTTGGGGAGGGTGTTTGGTTTTCCATGCTTGATCACTAAACTTCCTATTCTTACCCCCACCTCGCTCCTTTGTAAAAAAAAAAAAAAAAAAATTCGTTTTCCACTCCAAGTTTTACCTTCTTTTTGCTCTAAACTCCGATTTCAACTTACTGGCGGCGCTGCTTTGTCGGGCGCGCTTTTTTACTTTTTTGAAGAATTTTTGTCGAGGCGTGATCGCCCTCATCTTGGCGACCATACCGGCCTCTTGGACCTAAGCGACCAGCCCTCATACCAAGCGCGACTTCGTGCTCAAACACTGGAATTCTAAATACCGCAGGCGCGACTTCGCCTAGTTGGCCTTTTCGTACTTCGACTTCCGTGGACCAAAAATTCCAGTTTTCTCGGGTAGTTTCGGATCATTCCACGGCTATTCCAGGCGTAATTTTGAGATGACATCTCCTACATTGATACCGGAACAATCTTTCAAGATTTGTTTCAAAGCACTACTTATGGTGCTTGGTTTTGAGGTGATCACACCGCGTGGTTTGGACTTGCTTATGGTTCTTGCAAGCATTTGTTCTTGGACTTGCCATGCCCGCTGAAATACAAGACCCATGATGCTATTGGGTAGATAATATGCATGTCTACACTTATGACTTTTGCATGAGGCTTATGGGTCCGGCATTTTCCGT
The DNA here is from genome assembly GCF_015680905.1 of Coptis chinensis. Classification (NCBI taxonomy): domain Eukaryota; kingdom Viridiplantae; phylum Streptophyta; class Magnoliopsida; order Ranunculales; family Ranunculaceae; genus Coptis; species Coptis chinensis. Next base: position 35,781,419 of record NC_141459.1, read on the forward strand.
GTAGAGGACCAAGGGACATATAACGTAGCCCTTGGTAGCTTGTCCCTTAATGTGATACGGTAATGTTCTTTATCATGCTAAACATATTAGGAGTGGCATTTTTCTTCGTGAATAATGCCACTTGCGATGTTTTCCTTGCTTTAGGCGAGGAACGCTGCTATATGAACTTCCTAAGACCTTAATGTCTAGTTTAGCACGAGCCCATAGCATGAGGCATAAGTATCTTCTTATGCCTATATTAGTTTCCCCGTTATGCTATGTTTCTTTCCCTGTTTTTGTGCCCGTTTCACGGATTGGGTTGGGGTCGACATTTGTGAGACCCACCAATTATATTATCAGATCTTTCCGTTACAATGACTTGGCAAGGATGGAGGATACAACCTCATCAGGGGTTGCACCTTACACCCCATCCGACCAAGTGGCTTAACGAGTTAGCATCCGTAGATGATAAATGGCGGCAAGCTTGGCAAATTATAATGGCATGGCGGATGCAAAGGAACCTCACTTCTTGATAGAAGAGGAGGATGACGAAAACTTATTTGGAGTGGAGGTAAGTTTTTAGTTTCATTAGTGTCCGCTTATGTCCCAAGCAATTTAATTTTGTTAACCCCATAATGGGTGGAACTCTTATAGAGTTCGCGTCGGTTTTTTATTTCCTATATTAGTATATTCTAACCTTGTTTTGCAGATGTTCCAGAATTTCACGATTTCCATGGTATTTTTCTACCCTCTTTATTTAAATGCTTTGAGGACAAAGCATGTTTCTTGTTTGGGGGGCATAGAAACACGCGTAATTAAGGCATCCTGTTAGGATATAGATATGTATAATATGCATTTGTTTTCAAGTTAAAAATTTCAAAAATATAAATAAATAAGTTTATGCTATACACTTAGGAATATTGGTATTGTTTTCTTTCTCTATGCTCTTAACAATCTAGAAGTCTCCATTAGCTTTTTGCATCGGAATAATTGTTAGAAACTTAGGTTAATATGTAGGTAATAATCTTTGCATCTATCTATAAATATATTACATGAGTATCTATGATTGTTAGTAGTAAGTTTATGAAATCTAGGCTAGAGTACTTATTCTACAAATCCTGTGAGAATATAGCCTAAAGCCTTATATGAAATAAAATATTTGAGAAATGACACAAGGGAGAAGTAAAATCCGGATAGAGAAATCACACGCCCACTTGCTTGATCACTATGCCATATCCTAAGCGAGAATTTAGGCCCTCTTTGGATCGATATAGCCAAAAATTCAAACCTATGAATTATTTTCCGCTAATTAAGCCCCTCGAGCCTTTCTTTAGCCTTCCATAAACCACAATTCCTTTATCCCTGTTACAAAACAAAACAAAATAAAAAATTCAACTTACCCAATCTAGAATAAGTCCGAGAATAGAATGAGTGAAGAAAGAAGAAGAGAAAACCTGTAAACAAAAATTAGTCGGTTGCTTCAGAAAAAGAAAAGAAGTTTCCATCCAAAGAAAAAAGAAAAGAAAAAGAAAAATAGAAATAAATAAAAACTCCAAAAATAGAATAAAAGGGAGTCAAAAGCCAAAGAAAAGAAAAAGAAAAATATGGCTAATGATGGAAACAAAGTATAGAAGCAAAAGAAAATAACAAGGTTTTCTCTAAGTTATATAATATGAAGACTCTATTATCTCAGACTTGTCCTTTTGTATATCTCCTAACTTATATCCATTTCCTTCCTTCTTAAAACCATCTCCTAATCCCCGCAACACCTAATAAAGACCTCTAGCTCAATTAGGAATAGGTTAGTGTGATAGTAAGTGGCAGTTGTGTTTGATCGACTCCGGCTTCCTTGTGTGTCATTGAGATTGTAAGGTAAAGTGTGCCCACTGCACACTGGAGTAGTGAAACTTGAGCGGAAAAATCAGAGTGATTTTTGTCTTGACTTTATGTGAGGACCTACTTAAGGACGCTTATTCCGAAGTTTTGAAACGGACACTCGCTAAGCATTTCATAGCATTACTCATTGTATATATGTTTATTCGTAGATGATTGATTATTATGCATATATTAGCTTAGGTTTCGACATGATTATTCTGTATTCAATTGCTAGTGAGATGTATACATAGTTGAGACATGAATGAGGAAACAATAGTTTTATTTCTTAGTCGTTGTAGTATAGATGAAGTTTGTGAGTACCTTCACTGGAAAACTCTCACGAGGCTATAACTCGTCCACTAGGGAATTCCTAGTGGTTTAAGGCCTTGTTGCATATGGTCAATGCAATCGCACTAAGCGAAACGAGAGTAGTTAGAACTCCATTTGTGGTCACTTATTCTAATTTCTCATCTTTGCTTGAGGACAAGCAAAATGCTGTTTGGGGGTGGTTTGATAAGAGCCCAAAACTGTAGTTTTAACCCCTTAATAATCATCTTGTTAGACCAATTATGTGAATAATAAGTAAGAGTTAATACTGATTACGTGTTTTATGCATTTCAGGCTTCAAAGTCCATTATGTGCGAAAATGTGTGCCACTTTTAGCGAGATAGAGGAGCAAAAAGTCAACAGAACTTCCGAATGCCATATCTTTGGACTCAGACCTCGGAATTGGGCCTACCTTATGTCAAAACGACCAGCTCGGAAAGAGCTTTGCAATGGTCGAAGCCTTGACCCAATCCGAGGAGCAGAAGTGGACGAAAAGTCTGTTGAAGCCGAATCTAGCTGAAGAGCCCATTTTGGACTAAAGAAATTGGGTTTTGGGCCCGATTTTTCGGCCCAAAACATGGCTCCAAGCCCATGCACGATTTTTGGATCTGGAAGTATAAAAACAAAAGCTTGACTCTTTGTTAATGGCAGTTAGGTTAGGAAGCTAATGTTAATGGAGTTTAGGGTTAGAAAAAGATAGATCTAGATTAGTTTTTATCTAGATCTAGTTTTGAATCTCCATTTTATTAGTTTTCATTTCCCTTGTTTTAATTTAAAGTATTAAAATATTGTTATTGCTTCATTAGATAAATCAAGTAGTTTATTATTGATCAAATTCGATTTTGTCATTTATCTATTGCTTAGATCTAATTTCATTTCTTGGTTGTTAGTCATTTTAGTAGTTATTGATGTTAGATTTTAATTATTGTTTGTTAAATTTCATAAAGTTAGAATCTTTAGATTTAGTTGTCTTAAATTTATAATTAGTTTTAGTTTAAACACCAAACACATCACTCTCAATTTTCTCCTTGTGTTTGAATAATTGAATTCTATTTAAGTCTTGAGGGTTTAAGAGTGGAACGAAATCCTTACTCGTTGTATTGCATGATTATGTTTTGAGAGTAAGAAGAATTGATTTAAACGTAAGAACGGTAGGATTACGTATTAGTGTTCTTGTAGCATTAATATTTAGGATTATATTATTTTTTCGGGTTATCACTTGATGAAAGCTTGATTTGTGTTAGCGTAGGATAGTCGTAATTTCTATTCCACTCTAGAAACGATTAGTTCTCCATGAGAATGGGTTTAATCGTTCACATGCTAGTTATGAATTGGTAGAAATGCCATGTATAATTAGGGATTAGGAAGAACCAATTGTTCTGCGTAGCAGATCAATTCGGATTACGACGATTCGTCGTTAGCAAGTTAAGTTGAATTAAGGTGGAATCAATTCCCCCCCTAATTCCTTATCATAGAATCGACGTAGTATTCCCATAGTTGTTTAAATAGTCGACTAGTTGCATCTTGTGGGTAGTTGCATCGTAGTCTAGTTGCCACTTCGTAAATCTCTCATTAGACTTTAGAGTTAAGAATACTTATACGTAGAGAACACATCATGCGGAAGGACTAGGAGTGGAACGAATCACTCTACTCCACTATATCTCATAGGATTGAGAGTAGAAACTTTGATAAATATAGACACATAATATAGTTTTAGTTTACTTACGTTTTGAGAGTTCATCGTTCATTTCGTAGGTAAACTATTCAATTTTATCGTTTATCAAATGGCGCCGCTAACATCTTAGTTTCATTTTCGCATTGTTTTCGTAGTGTAAGTACTTTTCTTAAAGTCCCATTTCACCCACCCACCCTTATTTGATTCATACTGTGGTTGTCCATTTCAGCATTGAAAACTTCCGAAAAAAAAAAATTTGACTTCATGACTCACTGAGTGGAGTGCCTGCCTAGCCCAAGTTACTAGAAGGCGATTCGACCACCAAAAGATCTGTAACAATCGAAGCGACCACTAAAACACTGTAATTTCATGATTACACGGAGCGACCGCCATACTAAGTGAGCGACCCCGCTAAGCTAGAGTTTTCGGTTTCTACGGTTTGATTCGAATTTTGATTTTTCAAGTTTTTCAGTGTTCTAACTTGTTATATACACTGAACACGCGTAAACAAGAAGTTATTCATAAGTGAAGCAAGGACGCAATTAGGTATTCCTTTCTTCTACACCTCGCCTCTCCTGTTAGAGGTTTATACTAGTATATCAAAATTGTTTGGAGTGTTGATGGTTTAGCTAAATTTGGTCTTAGCCTTGTATGAGATTAAGGTCTGGTCGAACAAAAACACCAAACGTAATCACACAACAACGTCAACAAACAATTCTATCTAGTAGACCACCCACTACACCTCTAGCTACTATTTCACACACACCACCTGACACAATGCCCGACGAAGGAGAAACTCCTCTCTCGGACTTTTATAAAGCCTTGAGCGATAGCCCCAAATCTTGCATCGTTCTAGCAGACCCTGTGGGGGATTTCCGAATCCCCCCAAATATTTTTAATTTGTTACCTGTTTTTCATGGATTAGACCATGAAAAACCTTATCAGCACATGCGTAGGATTGAACAAGTCCTAACAACATTCCACCATCTTACGGTTGGTGCGGAACAAATTAAACTAAGGGTATTTCCTTTCACCTTAACCGATAAGGCGGCATCTTGGTTAACTGCCCAAGCGCCTAATTTTGTGGACTCATGGGCTAAACTTGTTCAGCTGTTTATGGAACATTTTTACCCACCCCTAAAGACGGATGAGATGCTTTCCAAGATTCATTTCTTTCGACAAAATCCTCATGAATCATTTTCAGAGGCTTAGAATCGTTTCACCAATCTCCTTATAGAGTGTCCACATCATAACTTAGCGAAAGACACGTTAGTTCGTGCCTTTTTCAAAGGACTTCTACACCACCGTAAAGAAGTCCTAGACATAATGAATGGGGGTAGTTTCTTAAGCAAAGGAGCCTCGGAGGCTTATAAATTTTTAGAGGATCAAACTAAGCGAAATAACAACTGGGGGGGTAGTGACAATATCCACCGCTCCGCTAGTTCTTCTAATATAGTTAAGGCCGCCGGTATGTTTGAAATTAAACACGATCCCGAGCTGAAAACTCTAATCGAATCACTCACTAAAAAGGTAGAGGCCATTTCTGTTCAACAAAAGCCTATCCCCGTCATGAACGTAAATTCAAATCCATGTAGTTTCTGTTAGAGCCCTGAGCATCCCGGCTCCCACTATCCTATAGCCTATGAACAGGCTTGTTCCATTAATAGTGAACCTAATGCCCCTTGGAGACAAAATCCCAACTTCGGTTGGAGAAATAACCAACACGTCACACCTCTAGGGTACAATAATCAATATGTTAGGCCAACGCACAGTTTTAACCAAGCTCCACCACGTCAAGGACAGGGTCAGGGTAATTTTAATAATTATAACAACCAAGTGCAACCTCGACAAGGTCAAGCACAAGGTCAAGGTAGTTATAATAATTATAATGCTAATAGAGGTATCGTTCCGGTAAATAATAATTATCAAAATCCACCCATAAATAATTCACGGAAATAGTTCCAAATACACCACCCGTGACTACTACACCCACACAACCGGATCATCTTGACACCTTCATACAAGTGAGCCAAAACTTTTCCAAACCATGGCTCAATCTAACCAACGGCTTTCTACAATCCGTTAATAATTTAACCCAACAGTTGGCTCAAGATAAAGCCCAACCCAAAGGTGTGTTTCCAGGTCACGAAATACCTAATACTAAAACAACAAATACAGCCTTTGAGGTAACCGATAATACTAGTAATGAATATGAAAATGTAGGTGAGCTAAAGGCCATCACCACTGCCGTTAAGCAGAGTGGTTGATAACAAAGTAACTATGCCTATAGTTACCCCACCAGTAGCCCCTACACCTGCTATTTTACTAGATACCGAAATAGAAACTGAAGAGCCTACCACTGTAGAGGTACCAGTTACAACACAACCTAAGAAACAGAAAGCCATGGTTAAACATCCAGGTGATACCATTGTTAAATATAGACAGAAACCACCGTTTCTATAAAAATTAGCCATGTTAACTAGGGATACAAATTATGAGGAGATTAGGGACGTTTTCAAGAATCTAACTATAAACCTTCCCTTCCTCGAAGCTATTAAAAAGCTACCACACCATGCTAAGTTTCTTAAGGAGTTGTGTACTACTAGGCGTAGGACCAATATACCAAAAGACGCCTTTTTAACAGAACAATTCCCAACTCTATCTGAACATAATGGAATTGTTAAGTACAAGGACCCTGGTCGCCCCATCGCATAATGCACCTTAGGAGATTCTTATCGACGACGGCGTTATTAGACTTGGGGGCTAGTGTTAACTTACTCCTGTTTTATTTGTATAGACAAATAGGTCTAGACGAGATGCACCCCACTAAAATGACGCGTTGCAATTAGGTGATCGGTCTATTAAGTATCCTAAGGGTGTCGTCGAAAATATTCCTCGTAAAAGTTCGGATTTTTACTATCCGGCTGATTTTGTCATCCTCGATCTGAGAAGTCGATTAACGACTGGCCCCAATCATCTTAGGGAGTCCTTTCCTCGGCTCGCCAATCGCGCTCATTAATTGTCGGGATGGTTCAATGTCCATGTCTTTTGGCCATCTTGTTGTTGAAGTCAATGTTTTAAAACAAAGACACCGCGCTTATACCCGATTAGCTATATAGATGGAGAGGTTAGCATGATCGAGAGCTTTGCTCGAGATTATTTCAACAACACGTTCCCTGATAATCATATGCCCAAATTTCTTTCCTTTGGAAGTTCAGACTCCAACATTTCCATCCCTACACTAGTCGATACACATATTACGGATGAGGATGAGATAGATGACTTTCTCAAAGATGTAGAGGACTATCATAGTAACGAGGATATGACCAATCTAGATGAGCAATTCGATGAGTTTCTTAGAGCAGGTGATGATTCACCCTATCAAGAACTACTTCCCACAACATCCACCTCGACTTCCCTCCTTCCACCCTTTCAAAGGAATCTCGAGTTTGCACTCGATCCTTTTGTTTCTTCTGTGCTTCATAATTTCTTAAATCCACTTAGTAAACAAATACTTCAGAAAACAAAAGCATTTGACACCTTCATTTTTAGACTTGAAACAGTCCCTACACACACCATGAATGAGTTTTGTGCTAAACCCACATCCTCATTGTTTACATGCTGTCCTTCTACAACTTATCCATATTCTCCACAACCATTCACTTTTCCACACTTATTCACTAGAACACCCTCTCGTTCAAAAATGAAAAAGAAGGTCCATGCTAGGTTACGTTATAGGGTTATCCGACTTCGCTTTTATTTCACTAGGTTGCGTCATAGGAAATCTTGGTGCTTGATTGTGTTTGGATATGTTTTCTGTGATATTTATTTATGGAATGATCCACAACTATTTCGGTTGTTGATATATGATAAACTGCATGTTCATACATATGTTTAGATAAAGTCTCGGTATCGGCGATAAAATCGACTCAACTTTTGTGTTTGGTGCATTTCCTTTCATTTCCATATATTGGTGATTGCACCATTAAGGTAACCGGGCCCTCCCTACGGAGTGTGTGGCTGTAAGTACTAGATCCTAAGTCCACGTTTAACATAATTCATGTTTTCCACTCTTGCATGTTTTCTTGGATTTTTTAGTCATGTTTCTCTATGGGGTGAATTATGTCTTTCTTGTTTATTGTTTTCATTATAAAAGTAAAAAAAAAAAAAAATATATATATATATATATATATATATATATATATATATATATATATATATATATATATATATAATTAATGAATAAACATAGTAATCTAGGAAGTCTCGGGAATCGACTTTAAAAGACCAGATCGCTAAAACAAATTTTCTAAGCTTCGTTGTAAAAAAAAATTTGTTTGGGGGTGGGGCGTTCATGTTTCCGTCCTAGAATGTTTATGTCCCATTACAGTTGCTTAGGCCGTTTAATTGTATTTCGATCCGGGTTGACATAATCATGAATTTAGAGTTCAGTCCTTCGCATAACGTACGTCATGCACGCACTTCGAGGCATTTTCCACTATCTTATATGTCATCCATGGTCGGAATAGAGTGTTTTATGGATCATTGGAATGGAAATTCTCTCCTGATCATTTCCATATCTCATTCGCAAAAATCGGACCGGTAACGAAGCGGCAATTGTGATTTGAAGTTTTGCGAAAAATCGAAAAATTCAAAATTTCGAATTGGGCTTGGGCCCAACCCGCGCCCACCGACAGCGCACCCGCGCCCTTACCCTTGCCCAACATTCACGTTCATCTTCTCAAAACCGCCATTAACGCCCACCAAAGCTCCAAAAACCTAAAAAAAATAAATAAATAAAAATAAAACCAAATTAACCCACGCCCACAGTTCAAATCTACTTCCAATCTAATCTAAAAGCTTTCCATCACCACCTCCACCAAATTAAATAACCAAAAACCACCGAAAATTTCAAATTTTGAACTGCCGCGCCACCACCGCGCCACCACCACAGTTTGTTTCAGTCCGTCGATTCAAATTCCAACACCACATCCCATTTAAACCCCCACTACATTCCAAACACTAAAATGGCTCAACAACGTCGAATTTTGCCAGAGCAAGCTTTTACTTGCGACCACTTCGCGCCGTTTTACGGTGACAAAATGATCGATGAGAGATCGAATAGCTTGTGGTACTCGACTGAAGCCTTTTACCACGAAGACTTAGTCCGACGGTTTTACAACACGAAGGAGGTGGAGGGGACTAGAATTTTTGTTATGGTGGCGAAGAGGAGGAAGGAAGTAACTACGGGGTTGTTGACCGAGATTCTAGGCATTCCGCCTAGAATCCATCTGGATGTCATGTTACAGGAGTCCCAATATAATGGGGTAGAGCCGTTGATGCACATAACAGTTACCGAAAGGAACTACAATGCGACATCGCATTGTGTTCGCCAGGCATCCCTCAGAACCAACCAACTGGCTGCAGCTCAGTGGATTGGTCGGAACGTCCTGGGGAAGGAGAAGGTCAGCGACATCGGCCTTAACTGCCTCCACATTTTATGGGTACTCCAGGAGCAGAAGTACGAGTTCTGTATCTTGGAGTTTTTGCTTAACATGATTAGGGGAGTAGGGAAGGCTGTTGCACCTCTCCCTGTGTTGATAACCAAGATCATGCTGAAGTTGAGAGCAGCTCCGGCGTCTGATAAGTCTTACATCACCCTGCACCGAAATCCTCGGATCTATAAGGATTGTGTCCAACGAGTTTGGAGGTTGCCTGAGGATAGAGAAAAGGACGAGGAGGATGGTGGAAATGAGAATGCCGAGGAGGATGGGGGAAATGAGAATGCCGAGGAGGATGAGGAGGACTTAACTTGTTTTAATGCGGATGCCCTGGAGAGGTGTTGGTCAGATGCAGAACACATGGCCGTAATTCATCGTGGCATGCGTTCACTCAACACTATCTGCGAAGACCTCCGGACTCGATAGGCTACTATCCATCATAACTTCGAGATCCGTACCCAAAGAGAGGGCGAGCGGTGGGAACAGATGAAGGCCGAGCTAGAAGCTCAGCGCCAGTTTCGGGCCGACATGCTTGCACGATTCCCACCTCACGGGGATTCTCTTTCTGAGGACACACCATCGAGGCACGAGCGTCGTCGCCGAAAGACGAATGGTGCTGGCCCATCAGGAGCTCAGGAGACATCTCCGGACCGTGTGCCCTCCGTTACCAGTACCGCAGTGGTTAGGGTTAGTATCGTTTGATGTTTCTATTTTTATTTGTAGTTTCATTATTGCAATTTATTTTAATGTAAGTTTTATTTCCGTAATTTGAATTTTGTAGTGAAATGTACTTCGAATGAAATTTTTTATAAAATGAGGTTATTTTCATTGGGCGTGGTTGTTTAATATTGATCCCACCTTCCCAAATTGTTTGGGGGTGGTGTTATCTATTCCAGCATGATTTTTATATGACCCTCGTCTTAGAATTTATTGCGGAGTCAAGGTGAAAATATGGCTGTTTAGGCATATCTATGAATAAGTATCATGGTAGGATGAAATATCAATTAAATAAGTAGATTCTATCATAAATTCAACCTAAAAGATACTAGGTTTGTTTTAGAATCAAGAAAATGAGTTGTTTCCGTTTTCGGGTTTGGAAATCTTGGTATTTCCAAACCGCCGTAAAACCTTTCGCAACTTCCGATCCGTTTTAGCAACTTAAAACCTATATAAACTTCATACATTCTACACTCACAACCCACACTACACCTAACCTCCATCACTAACCTTTCACTCCCACGATTCCCACGTTTTGCCTCAATTTCCGAAGTTTCAAGATCCGAAGGCGCTTTGGCAAGAAGAGGAGCGCACTCAAGGCTTCTGCAATTTTTCAGATTTTTGTCGAGCGCTTTTCAAGGTGGCGGCCAATCAAAACACAGGAATTCCAAAATCTTCGAGCGCCCAAGATCCAAGCAGAGCGCGCACTCGCTACTACGACTTCCGTGGACCAGAAAAATTCCAGTTTTTCTGCGGGGTGTTCCCGGATCATTCGAAGCTATTTCAGAGCATAATTTTGAGATAACATCTCCTACATTGATACCGAAACAGTCTTTCGAAGATTTGTTCCAAAGCACTACTTACGGTGCTTGGTTTCGCGAAGCGATCACATATGTAGGTTGGGAACCGCTTATGGTAAGACCTGATGCACTTTATTCTCCAACACTAGCATCTTATTTTTACGATAACTGCATTTTCTTTGAAAGACCAGATGGAGAACAAGTGTTCTCCATCAACATTGATAATGAACCAATGGAAATTACCACGTTCTTGCTAGCATTTGCTCTTGGACTTGCTATGCCCGCTGAAATACAAGACCCATGGTGCTATTGGGTAGATAATATGTATGTCTACACTTATGAGTTTTTGCATGAGTCCTATGGGGCAGACATTTTCCGTATCGAGGACCAAGGGGACTATAACGTCGCCTTTGGTAGCCTGTCCATGAACATAGGAATTGTTATGTTTTGGATCATGCTAAACATTTTAGGGGAATGGCGTTTTTCTTCTGTTAATGATGCCACTTGCAGTGTTTTCCTTGCTTTAGCCACGGGACGTATGTGTCATGACCTTCCCCGAACCTTGATGTCTAGTTTAGCTCGATCCCATAGCATGAGGCATAAGTACCTTCTTATGCCTGTTCTAATTTCCGTATTATGTTATGTTTCTTTCCTTTTTTTGTACACGCTTCACGGATTAGATTACGGTTCGATTAATCGCACCTGCGACCCACCAATAGTATTATTCGATCTTTCCGTTATAATGACTTGGGAAGGGTGGAGGATACAACCTCATCGGTTGCACCCTACACCCGTCCGGACAAGTGGCTCTTAATAGGTTAGCAATAATAGATGATAAATGGCAGGAAGCCTGGCAAATTATCATGGCATGGCAGGACGCGAAGGAACCTCACTTCTTTATAGAAGAAGAGGATGAGGAAGATGATGAGTAATACGGGAGATAAGGTAAGTTTTCATTCTAGTTAGTGTCTACTTATGTCCCAAGCAATTTCATTCTTGTTAACCCCATAATGGGTAGAACTCGTATAGAATTGCGTCAGTTTTTATTTCCTATATTAGTACGTTCTAACTTTGTTTTGCAGATGTTCCAGAATTTCACACGTTTCAATGGTATTTTTCCTACCCTCTTTATTTATAATACTTTGAGGACAAAGCATGCTTCTTGTTTGGGGGCATAGAAACACGTGTAATTAAGGCATCTGTTAGGATATAGATATGTATAATATGCATTTGTTTTCTAGTTAAAATTTCAAAAATTTAAAAATATAAATAAATAAGTTCATGTTATACACTTAGGAATAGTGGTATTGTTTTCCTTCTCTATGCTCTTAATAATCTAGAAGTCTCCGTGTAGCTTTTGCATTAGAATAATTTTTTTAGAAACTTAGGTTAATATGTAGGTAATAATCTTTGCATCTATCTATAAATATATTACATGAGTATCTATGATTGTTAGCAGTAAGTTTATGAACTCTAGGCTAGAGTACTTATTCTACAAATCCTGTGAGAATATAGCCTAAAGCCTTATATGTGCGAAACACTTGAGAAATGACACAAGGGAGAAGTAAAATCTGGATAGAGAAATCACATGTCCACTTGCTTGATCACTATGCCATATCCTAAGCGAGAATTTAGGCCCTCTTTGGATCAATATAGCCAGAAATTCAAACCTATGAATTATTTTCCGCTAGTCGCCCCTCTGAGCCTTTCTTTAGCCTTTCCTAAACCACAAATCCTTAACCCTGTTACAAAACAAAACAAAATAAAAAATTCAACCTACCCAATTTAGATAAGTCTGAAAATAGAATGAGGAAGAAAGAAGAAGAGAAAAACTTGTGTAAACAAAGTTAGTTAATGGCTTCAGAAAATAAAGAAAAGAAGTTTCCATCCAAAGAAAATAAAAATAAAAATAGAAATAAAATAAAAACTCCAAAAATAGAATAAAAGGGAGTCAAAAGCCAAAGAAAAGAAAAAGGAAAAAAATATATATATGGCTAAGGATGGAAACAAAGTGTAGAAGCAAAAGTAAATAACAAGGTTTTCTCTAGTTACATAATCTGAAGACTCTATTATCTCGTGACTTGTCCTTTTCTCAATATCCATTTCCTTCCTTCTTAAACCATCTCCTAATCCCATGACACCTAATAAAGACCTCTAGCTCAATTAGGAATAGGTTAGTGTGATAGTAAGTGGCAGATGTGTTTGATCGACTCCGGCTTCCTTGTTGTCATGGAGATTGTAAGGTAAAGTGTGCCCACCGCATTAATCGGAGTAGCAAAACTTGAGTGGAAAAATCAGTGTTGTATCTTGACTATTATTGTGAGAACCTACTTAAGGACGCTATCCCGAAGTTTGAAAACTTAACTCCTGCTAGGCATTTCATAGTATTACTCATAGTATTACTCATTGTATATATGTTTATTGTAGATGATTGATTATTATGCATATATTAGCTTAGGTTTCGACTTGATTACTCTATATGCATTCCTAGTGAGAGGAATAGTTAATTTAGAGCATGAATAAGGAAACAATAGTTTTATTTCTTAGTCGTTGTAGTATAGATGAAGTTTGTGAGTACCTTCACTGGAAAACTCTCACGAGGCTATAACTCGTCCACTAAGGAATTCCTAGTGGTTTAAGGCCTTGTTGCATATGGTCAATGCAATCGCACTCAACGAAACGAGAGTAGTTAGAACTCCATTTTTGGTCACTTATTCTAATTTCTCATCTTTGCTTGAGGACAAGCAAAATGCTGTTTGGGGGTGGTTTGATAAGAGCCCAAAACTGTAGTTTTAACCCATATAGTCATACTTTTAGACCAATTATGTGAGTAATAATTAAGAGTTAACACTGATTACGTGTTTTTATGCATTTCAGGCTTCAAAGTCCATTATGTGCAGAAATGTGCCACTTTAGCGAGATAAAGAAGCAAAGGTCGGTTGCTAAGGAGTTCTGTGATTAAAGGCCAAGATTCAAGAAGATAAAGCCTTTCTAAAGCCCGGTCAAAAGCTGAAAAGTCGACGCGGGCAGAAACAGCACACAAGTCAGCAGAACTTCCGAAGGCCGTATCTTTGGACTCAGACCTCAGAATGGGGCCTACCTTATGTCAAAACGACCGTCTCGGAAAGAGCTTTCCAATGGTCTAAGCCTTGACCCAATCAGAGGAGCAAAAGTGGACAAAAAGTCTATTGAAGCCAACTGCAGTTGAAGAGACCTTTTTGGACTTAAAGAATTGGGTTTTGGGCCTGATTCTCTGACCCAAAACATGGCTCCAAGCCCATGCACGATTTTTGGATTTGAATGTATAAAAACCAAAGCTTCACTCTTTGTTAATGGTAAATAGTTAGGTTAGAAAATAAAGGTAGCTTAGAATAGAAAGTAGCCATTAGAATAGCTTCTAGATCTAGATTTAATTGTTTTTAATTAAGTTTAGTTTCAAATCCAATTCTTGTTTTAGATTAAACTCTTAAATCATTGATCTTCATTGATTAGATAAATAAATTAGTAGATTCTTATTCAATTCGTTTTCCTGTCATTACATTTATAGATCTAGTTTAAATTCTTGTTGATATCAAGTCTTAATTATTAATTAGATTTTAATTATTGTTTAAATTAGATTAGTAAATTTCAATTCTTTATAGTATGTTTAGTTTTAATTTAATTGGGAATGATAGCGTGATGATTCTCGGCTAAACCTCCATTAGAGGGGGGTTGAGAAGCCTTGATGAAAGCTTGATTTGTGTTAGCATAGGATAGTCGTAATTTCTATTCCACTCTAGAAACGATTAGTTCTCCATGAGAATGGGTTTAATCGTTTGCATGCTAGTTATGAATTGGTAGAAATGCCATGTATAATTAGGGATTAGGAAGAACCAATTGTTCTACGTAGTAGATCAATTCGGATTACGACGATTCGTCGTTAGGAAGTTAAGTTGAGTTAAGGTGGAATCAATTCCCCCCCTAATTCCTTATCATAGAATCGACGTAGTATTCCCATAGTTGTTTAAACAGTCGACTAGTTGCATCTTGTGGGTAGTTGCATCGTAGTCTAGTTGCCACTTAGTAAATCTCTCATTAGACTTTAGAGTTAAGAATACTTATACGTAGAGAACACAGCATGCGAAAGGACTAGGAGTGGAACGAATCACTCTACTCCACTATATCTCATAGGATTGAGAGTAGAAACTTTGATAAATATAGACACATAAACTAGTTTTAGTTTACTTACGTTTTAAGAGTTTCATCGTTCATTTCGTAGGTAAACTATTCAATTTTATCGTTTATCAAGTCTCTTGGATGCAATCCGTATAAATACTTGCATTAGAATGCAATTTGATCTTAATAGGAGCAGATTTTGCAACAGCTCTAAAAGACAGCATGATCTTAGTGATCAATACCGAAGGGGCGCATTCTCATTCCCCACCTCTAATCACATTTAAAATTAACTTCGAGGATGCAGACATTATACTTATTCGCTTGCAAAATCCGAGAACGTCTGCGAACATTGCGGACCGATGTCGCTGACTTTTTCTTTCCCTAGACGCGTTCCTACCAATCCACCGAGCTCTGATCCGGTTGGTTGGTTCTCGACTTTGATTTGGCGGGACTTGATGAGAACTCGGATTGTGTTCACCTTCCACGACAGTTTCTTTCATCAAAGCAGGAACTCCAGTATACTGGGATTCCTAAATGGTAGTTTCTAGGTTGCTTTCAGGCGTAACACCTAAAAGCTCAGCCAACAACTGTCTCGTTACTTCCCTCCTTCTCCCCGCAACCTTAACAAAAATTTGATCCCCCTCCACCTCTTTCTTCATATAGAATTGTTCTACCAAATCATAGTGGTAAAAATCCTCTGTTGAGTACCACAGTCTATTCCAATTTCTCCTAATCATCTCCGCGTTGAAAAATGGCGCGAAGCGGTCGGCAGCAAACGCGTGCTCTAGCAATATTCTTCGTCGTAGCGCCATTGAAGTTTTTGAAACAAACAATGGTTTTGTAGACGGTGGAGTAGGCGAGTGTGATGAAAAACAACTAAAAACAATGGTGGTGGCGATGGTGGGTATGGTGGCAGGTTGGAAGCTTGAATTGGCGGCTGTTTCGGTGGTGTGGGAATTTTGTTTGAGAGAACTCGGACTGGTGGTTAACAATGGGCGTGGTGTAAATAAGTGTTTGTTTTTTTTTTTTTTTTTTTTTTTTGGTTGTTAGGTTTTCCTTTAAACTTTGTTAACTGGCGGGATGGAAAAGGAAACCGACTGTTTGCATTTTGGGAAGGAAGGAGATGCATGTGCCACGCACGTGCGTGTGGTTTGGGCCCAAGCCCAAATAGAATTCCGAACTTTTTCGATATTTTGCGCAATTTCAAATTCAGTTTGCCGCTTCGTTACTGGTCCCATTTTGGCAAATGAGTTATGAAAATGATCAGTAGAGAATTTCCAATCCAATGATCCATAAAACATTCAATTCCAACCATGGGTGACGTATAAGAAGGTGGAAAAATTCCTCGAAGTGCGTGTGTGACATAAGTTATGCGAACGAAGGAAATCTAAGTTATAGATAACGTCATCCCGAATGAACTACGACTAACGGGCCTTAGCAACACAAATAGAAAGTTCGAGCAGTCCAGATGGAAAGACCGACTGCTCACCCCCAAACAAATTTTTAAACACAAAATTTGTTTTAAACGTGGGTCGTTTAAAGTCAGATTCCCAAGACTTGTTGGATTTCTATTTCTATGATTTTAGCAATATTATTTTTTTTTTAATAGTTTATTATAAGAAAAATGAAAAACAATAAATACATAATTCACCCCATAGAGGAACATGACTCAAAAACCGAGAAAACATGCAAAAGTGGAAAATGTGAATTATGAGAAACGTGGACTTAGGATCCGGTACTTACAGCCACACACTCCATAGGGAGGGCCCGGTTACCTGAATGGTGCACTTACCACTATATGGAAGTGAAAGGAAGTATACCAAATGACAAAGGTCAGTCCTCATAGACAGGGTCCTATAAAAGGACTTCCTCTACATCAGGGGACAGAAGCTCGTGAAAATGTTTTAACCGTTGGCCATTGACTTGAAAGGTACTGTTGTCCTTGGGATGTACCAATGTGATTGCCCCGTAAGGGGCTACTTCAGTAACCAGAAAAGGACCAGACCAACAGGTTTTTAGTTTCCCTGGGAAAATATGTAGACGGGAGTTGTAAAGCAAGACGTTTCATGTTACCTTTATAATCCTTCGCGAGATCGTAAGAATCGCAACGGATTTCCTCAAGCTCATTCAATTGCAACTTGCGTTTGACACCCGCCTCATCAATATTGAAGTTAAGGCTTTTTATAGCCCACAGAGCACGGTGCTCTAATTCAACATGCAAATGACAAGGTTTCCCAAATACAAGTCTAAAGGGAGACATACCTATAGGAGTTTTGAAAGCCGTCCTATACGCCCATAAGGCATCCAATAGACAACCGACCGATCTTTCATATCGAGGGATTTACTGATTGTTTCTAAAATCTTTTTGATTTCCCTATTAGAAACTTCTACTTGTCCGCTAGTTTGTGGATGATAAGGAGTTGCTACCTTGTGTGTAACTCCATATTTTTTCACTAGAGATGCAACAACTCTGTTGCAAAAATGTGTTCCACCATAAATGCCAAAACGACAGAAAATATACTCCTTAATAAAAAATACAACTGTCTTATGGTCATTGCTACGGCAAGCCATGGCCTCTATCCATTTAGACACGTAGTCCACGGCAACTAGAATATAAATGAAACCGTGGGAAACAGGGAAGGGACCCATGAAATCAATGCCCCAAATGTCAAAAATTTCTACTATCATGATTGGGTTTAATGGCATCATATTACGCTTCGTGATTCCCCTAAGTTGTTGGCAATGAATACACGTCTTGCAATGCACTTGGGCATCCTTAAAAAGGGTAGGCCAATAAAATCCACATTGAAGAACTTTAGCGGCTGTTTTCATTCCACTAAAATGGCCACCACACTCTTTGTCATGGCAGAACGATAGAACTTCATCATATTCCCACTGGGGAATACAACAACGAATAATTTGATCTGCACAATACTTAAAAAGGTAGGGCTCATCCCCGTAGTATAACTTAACTCTGGCCAAGAACTTCTTACATTCATTTCTTGACCAATTATAAGGAATAACATCAGCCGCTAAATAATTTAAAATGTCAGCATACCAATATGCTGAAAAAATAGCATACAGAGGTGCTCATCAGGAAAAGAGTCCGTATGGACTCAGAATCACTATCATCATCGTTTGTAAGTCTAGATAAGTGGTCGGCAACTACGTTTTCGACCCCTCTTTTGTCTTTTATTTCTAATGTGAACTCTTGTAGGAGAAGAATCCATTGGATTAATCTCTCCTTAGCATCCTTCTTTGCAAGAAGGTACCTAAGGGCTGCATGGTCCGTGTAAACTAAAGTTTTAGAACCAACCAAATAAGGATGAAACTTATCTAAAGCATAAATGACAGCTAAGAATTCTTTTTCAGTAGTTGTATAATTCCGTTGAGCATCGTTTAAGGTTTTACTAGCATAATAAATAACAGTGGACTTATTATCTAGTTTCTGTCCCAAGACAGCACCAACTGCATAATCACTAGCATCACACATGAGTTCGAATGGTTTAGACCAATCGGGAGGCTGTATAATTGGTGCAGAGGTTAGGGCGGCTTTTAAAGTTTCAAAAGCCTGCTTACAGTTAAAATTAAAATCAAAGATGGCATCCTTTAAAAACAGATTAGTTAAAGGCCTAGCTATTTGATAACTATAAAATGTATAGTCTACCTACGAAATGAACAATGAATTCAATCCGTAAGTAAACTAAAACTATCTTTTACTATCTCAATTATCAAATCTTCTACTCTCAATGCGAATTGCATTAAGTGGAGTAGGAAGTTCGTTCCACTCCTAGTTCCCTAGCATGGATTGTTTTCTAAGTCTAAGAAATCGTTCTTAAGTCAATGAGATATTTACGAATTACAAACTAGACTACGATGCAACTACCCACGAAATGCAACTAGTCGATTATCAGACAACTAAGGGAATGCTACGTTGATTCAATGATAAGGAGTTAGAGGGGGATTGATTCCACCTTAACTCAACTTAATCCACTAGCGGCAAGTCGTCGCCAATCCGAATTGAACTGCTACACGTAACAATCGGTTCTTCCTAATCCCTAATTACACATGGCATTTCTACCAATTTATAACTAGCATGTGAACAATTAAACTCATTCTCATGGTGAACTAATTATTTCCAATGGAATAGAAATTACGGCGACTTCTACGATAAACGGAATCAAGCTTTCATCAAGGCCTCTCAACCCCTCTAATGGAGTTTAGCCTTGAATCATTCATAATCATTTCCATTTAGATTAAAACTAAACATAATATAAAGCATTGAAATTTACTTAATTAAACAATAATGAAATCTAAATTAATGACTAAAATGAAATAAGAACAAGAATTGAAATTAGATCTAGAATGGAAATGGCAAAAACGAAATTGATAAAGAATACTACTTTATTTATCTAATCAAATTGAAGAACAAGATTCAAAGGTTTAATCTACTACAATGAATTGAAACTAATTAAACTAAGTTCTAAAACTAATTAATGGAGGCTAACTAATCTAGGTCTAACTATCTACCTAACCTAACTGCTCTGACTGCCTCTGACTGCCATTAACACTGAGTCAAGCTTTTGTTTTTATACATCCAGATCCAAAAATCGTGCATGGGCTTGGAGCCATGTTTTGGGCCAGAGAATCAGGCCCAAAACCCAATTCTTTCAGTCCAAAAAGGCATCTTCAGCTGCAGTTGGCTTCCACAGACTTTTCGTCCACTTCTGCTCCTCTGATTGGGTCAAGGCTTGGACCATTGCAAATCTCTTTCCGAGCCGGTCGTTTTGACATAAGGTAGGCCTCAATCCGGTGGTCCGAGTCCAAAGATATGGCATTCGAAGTTCTGGCGACTTTTGCTCCTTTATCTCGCTAAAGTGGCACATTTACGCACATAATGGACTTTGAAGCCCTGAAATGCATAAAACACGTAATCGGTATTAACTCTTACTTATTATTCACATAATTGGTCTAACAATATGATTATTAAGGGGTTAAAACTACAGTTTTGGGCTCTTATCAAACCACCCCCAAACAAAGATTTTGCTTGTCCTCAAGCAAAGATGAGAAATTAGAATAAGTGACCAAAAATGGAGTTCTAACTACTCTCGTTTTAGCTGAGTCGCGATTGCATTGACCATATGCAACAAGGCCTTAAACCACTAGGAATTCCCTAGTGGACGAGTTATAGACCTCGTGAGAGTTTTCGATGAAGGTACTCACAAACTTCATCTATACTTCTGGCGACTAAGAAAATAAAACTATTGTTTCCTTATTCATGCTCAACTATCTATACATCTCTCTAGCAATTGAATAAGAATAACCAAGTCAGAAAACCTAAGCTAATATATGCATAATAATCTATCATCTACAATAAACATATACACAATGAGTAGTACTATAAAATGTTTAGCGGGGTTTGTTTTCGAGAACTTCGGGAATAAGCGTCCTTAAGTAGGTTCTCACAATAATAGTCAAGAAACAACACTCGATTTTTCCACTCAAGTTTAAGCTACTCTAGTAATACAGTGGGCACACTTTACCTTACAATCTCAATGACACACAGGAAGCGAGTCGATCAAACACATCCGCCACTTTACTATCACACTAACCTATTCCTAATTGAGCTAAAGGTCTTTATTAGGTGTTGCGGGGATTAGGAGATGGTTTAAGAAGGAAGGAAATGGATATTCAAAAGGACAAGTCTGAGATAATAGAGTCTTCATATTATGTAACTAGAGAAAACCTTGTTATTTACTTTTGCTTCTACACTTTGTTTCCATCCTTAGCCATATTTTGTTTTTCTTTTCTTTGGCTTTTGACTCCCTTTTATTCTATTTTTGGAGTTTTTATTTTATTTCTATTTTTATTTTTCTTTTCTTTTGATGGAAACTTATTTTCTTTATTTTCTGAAGCACTAACTAATTTTTGTTTACACAGGTTTTTCTCTTCTTCTTTCTTCATCATTCTATTCTCAGACTTATTCTAAATTGGGTAGGTTGATTTATTTTTTTTTTTTTTTTGTTTGTTTTGTAACAGGGTAAAGGAATTGTGGTTTATGGAAGGGCTAATGAAAGGCTCGATTAGGGCTTACTAAGCGGAAAATAATTCATAGGTTTGAATTTCTGGCTATATCGATCCAAAGAGGGCCTAAATTCTCGCTTAGGATATGGTTTAGTGATCAAGCAAGTGGGCGTGTGATTTCTCTATCCGTTTTACTTCTCCCTTGTGTCATTTCTCAAATGTTTAGGCTCATATAAGGCTTTAGGCTATATTCTCACAGGGATTTGTAGAATAAGTACTCTAGCCTAGATTTGAAAACTTATCGCTAACAATCATAGATACTCATGTAATATATTTATAGATAGATGCAAAGATTATTATCTATATATTAACCTAAGTTTCTAACAATTATTCTGATGCAAAAGCTATGTGAGACTTCTAGATTGTTAAGAGCATGGAGAAAGAAACAATACCAATATTCCTAAGTGTATAGCATAACTTATTTATTTATATTTTTAAATTTTTGAAATTTTAACTAGAAAACAAATGCATATTATATCTATCTATATCCTAACAGATGTCTTAATTACACGAGTTTCTATGCCCCCAAACAAGAAGCATGCTTTGTCCTCAAAGCATTTAAATAAAGAGGGTAGGAAAAATACCATTGGCCGCGTGAATTCGGGAACATCTGTAAAACAAGGTTAGAACGTGCTAATATAGGAAATAAAAGCGACACAACTCTATACGAGTTCTACCCATTATGGGGTTATCAGAATTAAATTGCTTGGGACATAAGCAGACACTAACAGAAACTAAAACTTACATCCACTCCGCTGTTATTATTCATCTTAGCCATCCTCTACTTCTATAAAGAAGTGAGGCTCCTTCAGCGTCTGCCATGCTATGATAATTTGCCGGGCTTCACGCCATTTATCATCTATGTTTGCTAACCTATTAAGTGCCACTTGGTCGATGGGGTGTAGGGTGCAACCTGGTGAGGTTGTATCCGCCACCCTTGCAAGTCATTACCGCGGAAAAGATCGAATAATACTATTGGTGGGTCGCGACCGTGTCTACCGTAATCCAATCCGTGAAGCGTGTACAAAAAACAGGAAAGAAACATAGCATAATCGTTGAAATTAGAACGGGCATAAGAAGGTACTTATGCCTCATGGTATGGGCTCGTGCTAAACTAGACATCAAAGTTAAGGGAAGGTCATAGAACCCGGCGCCCCGTGGCTAAAGCAAGGAAAACGCGCAAGTGGCGTCATTCACGGAAGAAAAACGCCATTCCCCAAAATGTTTAGCATAATCCAAAACATAACAGTTCCTATGTTCATGGACCCGGGCTACCAAGAACAACGTTATAGTCCCCTTGGTCCTCAATCTGGAAAATGCCTGCCCCATAAGCCTCGTGCAAAAAACTCATAAGTGTAGACATGCATATTATCAACCCAATAGCATCATGGGTCTTGTATCTCAGGCCGGGGGCATAGCAAGTCCAAGAACAAATGCTAGCAAGAACACGGTAATTTCCATTGGTTCATCGTCAATGTTGATGGAGAACACTTGTTCTCCATCCGGTCTCTCAAAGAAAATGCAGTTATTATAAAAATAAGATGCAAGTCTTTGGAGAATAAAGTTCAGCCGGTCTTACCATAAGAGGTTCCCAGCCAACGTATGTGATCACCTCATGAAACCAAGCACCGTAAGTAGTGCTTTGGAATAAATCTTGAAAGACTGTTCGGTATTATTATAGGAGATGTCATCTCAAAACTACGCTCTGGAACAGCTGCAAAACAACCGGGTACTACTGGCGAAAAAACTGGAAAATTTCGGTCCACGGATGTCGGCGCGAAGCGCCATCAACTAGAGCGCGAAGTCGCTCTTTGTATTTTGGAATTCCGGTGTTTTAAGCGAGTCACGCTTTGCCTTGAAGCTGGCGCTCGAGCAAAATTTTCTGTCGTCGAAGTGTAGAGCGAAGCCAGCCTCCTGGCAGGCTGGCTGAGCTCGAGGATTCTGATTTTGCAAAAATGAAGTCGAAACGTGGGAATCGCGGGTGTGAAGGGTGAGTGATGGAGTTTAGGTGTAGTGTGAGTTGTGAGGATAGTTTGTATCAAGTTTATATAGGTTTAAAGTTGCTAAAATGGATCGGAAAGTTGCCAAAACTAATTACGGCAGTTTCGGAAATCCTAAAATTTCCAAACTTCAAAACGAAACAACTCATATCACGGATTCTAATTCAAACCCAGTATCTTTTAGGTTGATTTTATGATAGAATGTACCTATTTAATCTAGATTTCATCCTACAATGATACTTAATCATATTTCTGCCTAAACATCCATATTTTCACCTTGACTCCACAATTAATTCTAATACGAGGGTTATACAAAAATAGTGCTTGAATTGATAAAACCACCCCCAAACAAGTTGGGAAGGTGGGGTCAATATGAAACAACCATGCATAATGAAAATAAGCCCTTATATTAAAATTTCATTCGGAGTACCACTACAAAATTCAAATTACGGAAATAAAAGTTACATTACAATAAAACAACAAAAAGTAAATAAAACAACAACCACTATCAAACCTCAGACTCTCTAAACACCTGCGCCATGGTGGCGGGGCACACTCTCTAGTGGTGGCTCACGGGCTCCCCGAAGGTCCAAAGCCGCGTCGTCTTCGCTTCGTCGACGATGCTCATGCCTCGTAGTATGTCCTCGGCGAGCGTCGTATGAGGTGGGAAGCGTGCAAGCATGTCCACTCTAAATCGGCTGGGGGCCTCCATCTCGACCCTCCCTGTTCCCATCTCTCATCCTCTCTCTGGGTGCGGATCTCGAAGTTGTGATGAATAGTCGCCTGTCGAGTCCGGAGGTCTATACAGATAGTGTTTAGTGAATGCATGCCCCTATGAAGCACAGCCATGCATTCTGCATCAGACCAACACCTCTGGAAGGCATCTGCATCAAAGCAGGTCAAGTCTTCCTCATCCTCGGAGGCATCCTGATGTCCTGCAGCCTCCTCTTCATTCCCAGCTCCACCATCCTCTTCTTCTTCTTCTCTATCCTCAGCCCTCCTCCAAACTTGTTGGACACACTCCCTATAGATATGCGTGTTACGGTGCAGGGTAATGTAAATCCTCTCAGACGCCGGAGCTGCTTTCATCTTCAGCATGATCTTGGTGATTAACACGGGAAGAGGTGCCAAAGACTTTCCGACCCCCACGATCATGCTTTCGGCAAAAACTCCGGGATCACGAAAATCGTGCTTCGCTCTGGAGTACCCATAAGACGTGGAGGCAGGTCGGACCGATGTCGGCCGACCTTGTCCTTCCCTAGGACATTCCGACCAATCCACCGGTAGCCCGGTTGGTTGGTCTGAGGATGCTGGCATACCTGATGGGGAGTTTGTATTGTAGCTCCCATTGATGACGATCCGCCCCATCGAGGCTCTACCCGTCAAACCGGGGCTCTGTAAAGTGTCCTCGGATGGATTCTAGGCGGAATGCCTAGAATCTCAACCAACCAATCGATGAGTCAACTCCTCCTCTTCTTCCTTACCATCACAAAAATCCTACCCCTCCAACTCCCCGGTGTTGTAGAACCGTCGGACCAAGTCTTCGTGGTAGAAGGCTTGGTCGAAAAAGTACCGAAGACTATTCCATCTCTACTAGCCATTTCGTCACCGTAAAAGCGGTAGCGAAGTGGTCGGCAGTGAAAACTTGCTCCGGTATAATTCGGCGTTGTTGAGCCATTTGAAGTTTGAATACGGTTTGGGGTTTGTAGAGGGTGTAGGAATAATGAGGAAAGACCTTAGTGATAAAAACCGATGGTGGTGGTGATGTGGTGGCGTGGCAGCACCAATTTTGATTTTTTTCGGTGGTTTTTGTTGGGTTAAATTGGTGGAGGTGGTTTGGTTTTAGTTTTAGAGGAGATTTGAATTGGATCTTTGATGGTTGGCGTGAGTTATTTTGGTTTTCTTTTTAATTTTTATTTTTGTTAGGGTTTTGAAGCTTTGTCAATGGCGGTGGAAGATGAAAAAAAAGATGAACTGTTGCTGAGAATGTAAGGGCGCGAGCGCGCTGGCCGTGGGCGCGGGTTGGGCCCAAGCCCAAAATCGAAATTTTTGATTTTTTTCGATTTTTTTCGCGAATTTCAAATCAAAATTCCCGCTTCGTTACCGGTCCGATTTTTGCGAATGAGATATGGAAATGATCAGGAGAGAATTTCCTATCAAATGATCCATAAAACACTCTATTCCGACTTCAGGTGACATACGAGATAGTGGAAAACGCCTCGAAGTGCGTGCATGACGTAAGTTATGCGAACGAATGAACTCTAAATTAATAGATTATGTCAATCCGAATCGTAATACAATAAAACGGCCTAAGCAACTGTAATGGGACATAAACATTTTAGTACGGAAACACGAACACCCCACCCTCAAACAAATTTTTTACAACGAAGCTTAAAAAATTTGTTTTAGCGATGGGTCTTTTCTGATCGATTCGAGACTTCCTAGATTACTATGTTTATTTTTATTTTTTATTTTTTATTTTATTTTTAGAAGGAAAAACAATAAACAATAAAGACATAATTCACACCTTAGAGAAACATGACTCAAAAATCCGAGAAAAACATGCAAGAGTGGAAACGTGAACTATGTGAACCGTGGACTTAGGATCCGGTACTTACAGCCACACACTCCATAGGGAGGGCCCGGTTACCTTAATGGTGCACTTACCAATATATTAAAGTGAAAGGAAGTGCACCAAACACAGAATTTGAGTCGTTTATAGTCAGATACTCGAGACTTTATCTAAAACATATGTATGAACATGCAATTGATCATATATCAACAACCGAAATAGTTGTGGATCATTCCATAAATAAATATCACAGAAAACATATCCAAACACAATCAAACACCAAGATTCCCTATGACTCAACCTAGTGAAATGAAAGCGAAGTCGGATTACCCTATTGTGTAACCTATCATGCACCTTCTTTTTAATTTTTGAATGAGTGGGTGTTTTAGTAATTAAGTGTGGAAAAGTTAATGGTTGTGGAGAATATGGTGGATATGGATAAGTTGTAGAAAGACAGCCTGTACACAATGAGGATGTGGTTTTAGTACCGAACTCATTCATTGTGTGTGTAGGGACTGTCTCAATTCTGAAGATGAAGGTGTCAAATAGTTTGTCCTTCTGAAGTATCTGTTTTCTAGGAGGATTTAAAAAATTATGAAGCCGCGGGGAGAAACAAAAGGATCGAAAGTGCAAACTCGAGATTCCTTTGAAAGGGTGGAAGGAGGGGAATCGAGGTGGATGTTGTGCAAGTTAGTTCTTGATAGGGTGAATTGTCACCTACTCGAAGAAACTCATCGAATTCCTCATCTAGATTGGTCATATCCACATTACTATGGTAGTCCTCTACATCTTTGAGAAAGTCATTTATCCCGTCCTCATCAATAATATGTGTATCGACTAGTGTAGGGATGAAAATGTTGGAGTCTGACTTTCCCAAGGAAAGAATTTTGGGCATATGACTATCAGGGAACGTGTTGTTGAAATAATCTCGAGCGAAGCTCTCGATCATACTTACCTCTCCATCCATAGACGAATCGGATAACTGTGTCCTTGTTTTAAAAACATTGACTTCAACAGCAAGATGGCCAAAAGACATGGACATTGAACCATCACGGCAATTAATGAGCGCATTGGCGGTTGATAGGAAAGGGCATACCCTAAAATGATCGGACAGAGAGTGGTTAGCGACTTACGTATCGAGGACTACAAAATCAAGGGATAGTAAAATCAGCTTTTACCAAAGATTTTCGACTACCCTTAGGAAAATCCGATCGAAATTGCTTTTTTAGTGGGTTGCATCTTGTCTAGACCTATTTTCTATACAAATAAAATGGGAGTAAGTTAACACTAGCCCCCGATAACTTAATAGGAATCTCCTAAGGTGCATTGTCTAATTGACCGGGGTCCTTGTACTCATTTTAGTAAGGTTGGTTGCATCTTTTGGTATATTTGTCTTACTATTTGTACACAATTCCTTAAGAAACTTAGCAAATTTTAAAATGGGAAGGGAAGGTTTATAGTTAGATTCTTAAAAACGTCCCTAATCTCCTCGTAATTTGTATCCCTAGTTAACATGGCTAATTTTTTGTGGAAATGGTGGTTTTACGTCTCTATATTTAGCAATGGTATCACCGGATGTTTAACCGTGGCTTTTCTGTTTCTTAGGTTGTGTTGTAACCGGTACCTTTCTCTACGATGGTAGGCTCTTCAGTTTCTATTGCGGTATCTAGTAAAATAGTAGGTGTAGGGGACTCTTGGTGGGGTAACTATAGGCATAGTTACCTTGTTATCAACCACTCTGCGAGCAGTGGTGATGGCATTTATCTCACCTACATTTTCATATTCATTACTAGTATTATCGGTTACCTCAAAGGTGTGTGTTTGTTGTTTTAGGATTAGGTATTATGCGTGACTGGCAACACACCTTTGGTTTGGGCTTTATCTTGAGCCAACTGTTGGGTTAAATTATTAACGGATTGTAGAAGGCTTGTTGGTTAGATTGAGCCATGGTTTGGAAAAGTTTTTGGCTCACTTGTATGAAGGTGTCAAAGGCGATCCGGTTGTGTGGGTGTAGTAGTCACGGGTGGTGTGTTCGAACTATTTCCGTGAATTATTTATTGGTGGATTCGATAATTATTATTGACCTAACGATACCTCTATTAGCATTATAATTATTATAATTACCTTGACCTTGTGCTTGACCTTGTCGAGGTTGCACTTGGTTGTTATAATTATTAAAATTACCACGACCACATCCTTGTCGTAGTGGAGCTTGGTTAAAAGGCGTTAGTTGGCCTAACATATTGATTATTGTACCGCGAGGTGGGACTTGTTGGTTATTTCTCCAACCGAGTTGGGATTTTGTCTCAAGGGCCGTTAGGTTCACTATTAATGGAACAAGCCTTCATCATAGGCTATAGGGCCGATGGGAGTCGGGATGCTTTCGGGACTCCAACAGAAACTACATGGGTTTGAATTTACATTCATGACGGGGATAGGCTTTTGTTGTACAAAAATGGCCTCTACCTTTTTAGTGAGTGATTCGATTAGAGTTTTAAGCTCGGAATCGTGTTTAATTTCAAACATACCGTGGCCTTTAACTGTTGAAGAAGAACTAGCGAGGCGGGGATATCATCACTACCCCCAATTATTATTTAAACTTAGTTTGGTCCTCTAAAATTTATAAGCCTCCGGGGCTCCTTTACTTAAGAAACTACCCCATTCATTATGTCAAGGACTTCTTTATGGTGATGTTGAAGTCCTTTGAAAAGGCCTAACTAACGTCTTTTGCTAGGTTATGGTGTGGACACTCTATAAGCGGATCGGTGAAAACGATTCCAAGCCTCTGAAAATGATTCATGAGGATTTTGTCGAAAAGAAATGAATCTTGGAAAGCATCTCATCCGTCTTTAGGGGTGGGTAAAATGTTCCATAAACAATTTGAACAAGTTTAGCCCACGAGTCCAGTCCAATTAGGCGCTTGGGGCGGTTAACCAAGACAGCCTTATCGGGCTAAGGTGAAAGGAAATACCCTTAATTTAATTTGTTCCGCACCAACCGTAGGATGGTGGAATGTTGTTAGGACTTGTTCAATCCCTCGCGTGTCTTTTGATAAGGTTTTTCATGGTCTAAACCATGAAAAACGGGTAACAAATTAAAAATATTTGGAGGGATTCTGAAATCCCCCGCTGGGTCTGCTAGAACGATGCAAGATTTGGGGCTATCGCTCAAGGCTTTGTAGAAGTCCGAGAGAGAAGTCTCTCTTTCTTCCCCCATTATATCAGGTGGTGTGTGTGAAATAGTAGTTAGAGGTGTAGTGGGTGGTATACTAGATAGATTTGATTGTTGATGTTGTTGTGTATTTACGTTCGGTGTTTTTGTTCGGCCGGACCTTAATCTCATGCAAGACTAAGTCGAACTTAACTAAACATGCAACACTCCAAACAATTCTGATATACTATTATAAACCTCTAACAGGAGATCGAGGTGTGGAAAGAAAGGAATACCGATTCGTCCTTGCTTAAGCTTATGAATAGCGTCTTGTTTACGCTTGTTCATGTATAGAAGCGAGGTTAGAACACTGAAAAATATGAAAGATCAAAGTTTGAATCAAAACGTGGAAATCGAAAAAATTTAACACGTGGCGGTCGCTTCGCATAGAAGCGCTGATGGCGCTCGAGTAATTTTTTCAAATTACGGTGTTTTTTTAGGTGGTCGCTTCGATGTGAAGTCGAGTTCCAGTGTTTGGCGAATTGTCGCTTGGTATGAAGCGTGGCGCGCTCCGATGGTAGACAAAATTCTAGTAACTTAGCGGCGGTTGGCGCTCTCCTTGCCGGCGGCGCTCCATGTATTTTCTCGCCCCGAATTTGTCCTCTGAAATGGGCAACCACAGTATGAAACAAACAAGGGTGGGTGGGTTTAATGGGACTTAAAAATGACTACTTCTACTATGAAAACAATGCTAAAGTGTAACTAAGATGGCCCGGCCGTATATTTTGATAACTATAAAATGTATAGTCTACCTACGAAATGAACGATGAATTCAATCCGTAAGTAAACTAAAACTATCTTTTACTATCTCAATTATCAAATCTTCTACTCTCAATGCGAATTGCACTAAGTGGAGTAGGAAGTTCGTTCCACTCCTAGTTCCCTAGCATGGATTGTTTTCTAAGTCTAAGAAATCGTTCTTAAGTCAATGAGAGATTTGCGAATTACAAACTAGACTACGATGCAACTATCCACGAAATGCAACTAGTCGATTATCAGACAACTAAGGGAATGCTACGTTGATTCGATGATAAGGAGTTAGAGGGGGATTGATTCCACCTTAACTCAACTTAATCCACTAGCGACGAGTCGTCGCAATCCGAATTGAACTGCTACACAGAACAATCGGTTCTTCCTAATCCCTAATTACATATGGCATTTCTACCAATTTATAACTAACATGTGAACAATTAAACCCATTCTCATGGTGAACTAATTATTTCTGGCGTGGAATAGAAATTACGACGACTCTACGATAAACGGAATCAAGCTTTCATCAAGGCCTCTCAACCCCCTCTAATGGAGTTTAGCCTTGAATCATTCCGCAATCATTTCCATTTAGATTAAAACTAAACATAATATAAAGCATTGAAATTTACTTAATTAAACAATAATGAAATCTAAATTAATGACTAAAATGAAATAAGAACAAGAATTGAAATTAGATCTAGAATGGAAATGGCAAAAACGAAATTGATAAAGAATACTACTTTATTTATCTAATCAAATTGAAGAACAAGATTCAAAGGTTTAATCTACTACAATGAATTGAAACTAATTAAACTAAGTTCTAAAACTAATTAATGGAGGCTAACTAATCTAGGTCTAACTATCTACCTAACCTAACTGCTCTGACTGCCTCTGACTGCCATTAACACTGAGTCAAGCTTTTGTTTTTATACATCCAGATCCAAAAATCGTGCATGGGCTTGGAGCCATGTTTTGGGCGAGAGAATCGGGCCCAAACCCAATTCTTTTCATCAAAAAGGCATCTTCAGCTGCAGTTGGCTTCCATAGACTTTTCGTCCACTTCTGCTCCTCTGATTGGGTCAAGGCTTGGACCATTGCAAAGCTCTTTCCGAGCCGGTCGTTTTGACATAAGGTAGGCCTCAATCCGAGGTCTGAGTCCAAAGATATGGCATTCGGAAGTTCTGCTGACTTTTGCTCCTTTATCTCGCTAAAGTGACACATTTCTGCACATAATGGACTTTGAAGCCTGAAATGCATAAAAACACGTAATCAGTATTAACTCTTACTTATTATTCACATAATTGGTCTAACAGTATGATTATTAAGGGGTTAAAACTACAGTTTTGGGCTCTTATCACTATTTTCGAGAAATCTTTAATAAAGCGCCTATAAAAACCTGCATGGCCTAGAAAGGCTCTAATATCATGGATAGTCTATGGTAAACGTAGAGTCGCTATCTTATCTAGTTTGGCCTTATCTACTTCGATGCTATCACTAGATACAATGTGACCTAGTACTATGCACTTTTTAACCATGAAATGACATTTTTCCCAATTTAAAACGAGGCTCTTTTCTTCACACCGTGTCAAAACCTTAGACAGGTTTGACAAGCAATCTGTGAAGGAGTCTCCATATATAGAAAAATCATCCATGAAAACTTCCATAAGGCGCTCTACCATGTCACTAAATATATGAAGCATACACCGCTGAAAGCTACCAGGAGCATTACAAAGGCCAAAAGGCATTCGTTTATAGGCATACGTTCCAAAGGGACACGTGAATGTAGTCTTTTCTTGGTCATCAATATCAATAATAATCTATAAATAGCCAGAGTAGCCATCCAGAAAACAATAAAAAGCATGACCAACTAGACGTTCGAGCATCTGATCTATAAAAGGTAAGGGAAAGTGATCCTTTTGTGTCATAGCATTTAAACGTCTGTAATCAATACAGATTCTCCATTTCATAGGACCTTGTGTGAAAACATAGTCACCCTTAGCGCTACGTATCATGGTAACCCCCGATTTCTTAGGAACTACATGAATGGGACTTACCCATTCGCTATCGGAGATTGGGTATATGATACCCGCATCGAGCAATCGTAAAACTTCTTCCCTAACCACCTCTTTCATGGCAAGGTTCAAGCAACGCTGAGGTTCGCGAGAAGTCTTCGCATTATCCTCCAAATGGATACGATGAGTGTAAACATTAGGGTCAATTCCCTTAATGTTGGCTAGGGACCAACCAATCACTGACCGATGTTCCCTAATCACCCTGATTAAACGTGTCTCTTCATCCTTAGATAACAGAGAAGATATAATTACCGGATGACTACCATCCGGATCAAGTTGAATATATTTTAACTCCGGGAAGAGGTTTAAGCACCGGGGTGGAAGGAATGTCAATAGATGTTTCGTCAGGGTCCTCATCTTGCGTAATGAATACTTGCTTAGGTAGCAAGTTTTTATACTCAGTCTATGGAGCAACCGAAGGGTCTACAATTGGTGTGGACTCAAAGATGGTGTTGACTTCCTCTAAGTAGGAGTCATTTACAAAATCTGAAATTCCAAAAGAAAGGAATTTATACATATGGTTTTCGGGAAACGTGTTGTTAAAATAATCTTGAGCTAAACTCTCGATCATGCTAACCTCCCCATCTATAGATGATTCTGGTAACTATTTCATCATTTTAAAAACATTTACGTTAACAGAAAGATGGCCAAAAGATAAGGACATCTTACCATCGCGGCAATTTATAAGCGCGTTAGCAGTTGCCAAGAAGGGACGCCCTAAGATGATCGGTACAGAGTTGTTAGTGACTTCTGTATCGAGAATAACAAAATCTGCAGGATAGTAGAAATCCTGAACCTTAACAAGCACGTTTTCCACTACACCCTTAGGATACTTTATAGACATGTCCGCTAACTGCAACGTCATAGTTGTAGGTTGCATTTCCTGTAGACCTATTTGTTTATACAAATAAAACGGGAGTAAGTTAACACTCGCCCCTAGGTCTAATAAAGCGGTCGTCGTGTGGGAATC
This sequence comes from Coptis chinensis, assembly GCF_015680905.1. Taxonomy (NCBI): domain Eukaryota; kingdom Viridiplantae; phylum Streptophyta; class Magnoliopsida; order Ranunculales; family Ranunculaceae; genus Coptis; species Coptis chinensis. The sequence continues at coordinate 35,814,106 of NC_141459.1, forward strand.
TCCTAAGGTGCATTTTACAGTAGGACGACCAGGGTCCTTGTACTTAACAATTCCATTATTTTCTAATAAAGTTGGGAACTGTTCAGTTAGAAAGGCGTCTTTAGGTATGTTGGTCTTACGCCTAGTAGTGCACAACTCCTTAAGAAACTTAGCGTGGTTAGGTAGCTTTTTAATAGCTTCGAGAAAAGGAAGGTTTATCATTAGATTTTTGAAAACGTTCCTAATCTCCTCAAAGTTTGTATCCCTGGTTAGCATTGCTAATTTCTGGAGAAACGGTGGTTTCTCTCTATATTTAGCATATGGCTCAACTAGATGTGTAACCTTGGGTATCTGTTTCTTAGGTTGTGGTTTAACTGGTACCTCTACAGTGGTAGGCTCTTCAGGTTCTATTTCGGTATCTAGTTCGATAGTCGGTGTAGGGAGTACTGATGGGGTAACTATAGGCATAGTTACTTTGTTATCAACCACTCTTCCAGAACAGAGAGTGGTGATGGAATTTAGCTCACCTACGATTGTAGTTTTCGTACTAGTATTACCGTTTACCTCAAAGGCTGTGTTTGCTGTTTTAGGGTTTGGTATCACTTGGCCTGGAAACACGCCTTTTGGTTGGGCTTTCTCTTGGGCTAACTGTTGTATGCCCTGATTTATGGATTGTAAGATCTGTTGGTTTGATTGATTCATTGTTTGGAAAAGTTGTTGGGTAACCTGTATAAAGGTGTCAATACGATCCGGTTGTGTAGGTGTAGTATTCACAGGTGGTGCGACTGGAACTATCTCACGTTGATTATTTAGGGGCGGGTTGTGATAGTTATTATTGTTAACCGAAATGATACCTCTATTGGTATTATAACTATTATAATTACCCTGACCTTGTGCTTGACCTTGTCGTGGTTGCGCTTGGTTGTTATAATTATTATAATTCCCCTGACCTTGTCCTTGTCTAGGTGGAGCTTGGTTATAATTGTTTGCTTGCCTAACATTTTGGTTATTAAACCTTGGAGGTGTAACTTGTTGATTGTTTCGCCAACTAAAGTTGGGATTTTGTCTCCATGGGGCATTAGGAATAGGATAGCTATTAATGGAGCAAATATTATCTTGCTCTGATTGTTGTTGTTCATAGGAGAGAGGATAATAGGAGTCAGGGTGCTCAGGACTCAAGCAGAAATTACATGGGTTGGAGTTGACATTCATGATGGGGATAGGCTTTTGTTGAACAGAAATAGCCTCTACCTTTTTAGTTAGAGATTCGATTAAATTTTTAAGTTCTAGATCGGGTTGCATCTCAAACATACCGGCCTAAGCTAATGAAGAAGAAGAACTAGCAGAGCGGGGATATCATCACTACCCCCCCAATTATTATTGCGCTTAGTTTGATCTTCTAGAAATTTGTAAGCCTCCGAGGCTCCTTTACTTAGGAAACTACCCCCATTCATTATGTCAAGGACTTCTTTATGGTGGTGTAGAAGTCCTTTGAAAAAGGCACGAACTAACGTGTCTTTTAAACTGAGGTTATGATGTGGACACTCTATAAGGAGATCGGTGAAACGATTCCAAGCCTCTGAAAATGATTCATGAGGATTTTGTCGAAAGAAATGAATCTTGGAAAGCATCTCATCCGTCTTTAGGGGTGGGTAAAAATGTTCCATAAATAGCTGAACAAGTTTAGCCCACGAGTCCTACGTAATTAGATGGATCTTTCAAGCGGTTAACCAAGACGCCGCTTTATCGGCTAAGGTGAAGGGGAAATACCCTCGGTTTAATTTGTTCGCGCACCAACCGTAGGATGGTGGAATGTTGTAAGGACTTGTTCAATCCTACGCATGTGCTGATAAGGTTTTTCATGGTCTAAACCATGAAAAACGGGTAACAAATTAAATATGTTTGGGGGGATTCGAAAATCCCCCACTGGGTCTGCTAGAACGATGCAAGATTTAGGGCTATCGCTCAAAGCTTTGTAAAAGTCGGAGAGAAGAGTCTCTCTTTCTTCAGCCATTATGTCAGGTGTGGTGTGTGGAATAGTAGCTAGAGGTGTAGTGATTGGTATACTAGATAGACATGTTTGTTGACGTTGACGGTTAATTACGTTCGGTGTTTTTCTCCGGCCAGACCTTAATCTCATGCAAGTCTAAGTCTAAACACGAAAACACTCCAAACAATCTTGATATACTAGTATAAACCTCTAACTGGAGATGCGAGGTGTGGAAGAAAAGAGTACTTGAATGCCTCCTTGCTTCGCTTATGAATAGCGTCTTGTTTACGCGTGATCAGTGTGTATAACAAGTTAGAACACTGAAAACTTGAAGAAATGGAAAGTTTGAAACAAAGCTGAGGAAATCGGGCAATTTCAGCAGAGGGTGCAGGTGCGCTCTGTTTGGGCACAGGTGCGCTCCGTGTAACTTCAAGTTACAGTGTTTGAGCGCGGGTCGCGCTCGGTTTGGGCGCAGGTCGGGGTTTCAGCGTTTGAATGTAGGCTATCTCAGTGCCCGTGTAATTTTTCGAGGAACTTTTTAATGCTTTGAAACGGACAACCACAGTATGAATCAAACAAGGGTGGGTGGGTTTAATGGGACTTAAAAATGACTAATTATACTATGAAACCAAAGCTAAAGGGAACTAAGATGGCAGTGGCGCCATTTGATAAATGAAAAAAAAGTAGTTTTACCAATGACTAAAGCTCCCGAGAACTCTAAACGCTAGTAAAACTAGAACTATTTTCGTGTATCTAATTTATCAAAGTTTTCTACTCTCAATCAAATTAAGATATAGTGGAGTAGGAAGTTCGTTCCACTCCTAGTTCTTTAGCATGCGATGGTTTCGTGTCAACTAATCAATCATAAGTCTAATGAGAGATTTACGAGGGGAATTCTATACTACGAGGTGAATTCAATTAACAAGTTATGAATAATGAAATGATAGAATGCTAAGGGTTTGAATCTAGATAAAGAATTAAAGGGAATTGAATCCACCTTAACTCGACTTAATCCTACTAACAAAGACTCGTCGTGATCCAAATTGAATGCTTCGCATATCAAAATAGTAATTCTAATCCCTAATTATACATGGCATTTCTACCAATCCATAACTAGCATGTGAGCGATTAAACCCATTCTCATGGTGAATTAATCGTTTCTAGAGTGGTATAACTATCACGACGATTTCTGAGTTTAACAAAGATCAAGCTTTATCAAGGCTTCTTCAACCCCTCTAATGGAGGTTTAGCCTTGATTCATACAACTATCATTTCCTATTGAATTAAAACTAGACATCATATAAAAATTCTATCTTTATGCAATTTGTCTAAACAATAATTGAAATCTTAGGTAATAAATGGGAAATGAATAACAAGTAATAAAGGAATTTAGATCTAAACAATTGTAAATAACAAAATCGAAATGAACAAGAATCTACTATTTTATTTATCTAATCGATGAAGAACAATGATTTAAGAGTTTAATCTAAAACAAGAATTGAATTGAAACTAAACTTAATTAAAAACAATTAAAACTAGATCTAGAATTATCTATAATTTAGGTCTAATTAGCTCCCATTAACAAAGAGCTAAGCCTTTGTTTTTATATGCTTTAGATCCAAAAATTGTGCATAGGCTTGGAGGCATGTTTTGGGCCAGAAAATCGGGCCCAAAACCCAATTCTTTTAGTCCAAAAAGGGTTCTTCAGCTGGATTTGGCTTCAATAGACTTTCTGTCCACTTTTGCTACTCTGATTGGGTCAAGACTTGGACCATTAGAAAGCTCTTCCCGAGCCGGTCGTTTTGACATAAGGTAGACCCAATTCCGAGGTCTGAGTCCAAAGCTACGGCCTTTGGAAGTTCTGCTGACTTTGTGTGCTGTTTCTGCCCGCGTTGACTTTGACTTCTTAGCTTTTACCAGGCTTTAGAAAGGCTTTGTCTCCTTGAATCTTGGCCTTTATCATAGAACTTCTTAGCAACCAATCATTGCTCATTTATCTTGCCAAAGTAGCACATTTATGTACAAAATTGACTTTACTTCCTGAAATATATAAAAAACACGTAATCAGTGTTAACTCTTATTTATTACTCACATAATTGGTCTAAAAGTATGATTATTAAGGGGTTAAAACTACAGTTTTGGGCTCTTATCACCATTCTTCTTTCTTATTGGGATAATATTAGAAATCCAGGTGGGGAAATTGATTTCCCTGACAAAATTAGCTACCCTTAGTTTTTCAACTTCAGCTTTTACCTCCCTAGATCTGTCAGCACCATCCTTCTCGGTTTTTGCTTAACTACTACTGCATTACTGTAGACATTGAGCTGGTGGCATGCCACGTGGGGGTCAATTCCTGGCATTTCTTCGAATGACCAAGCAAACACATCTCTGTGCTCTAGGAGGAATTGTATCAGAGCTTGGTGCTCTTCATAACTTAACAAGGTGCTGATGAAAGTGGTCTTTGTCGAGCTACCACCTACAATTTCCACTTCCTCTAATGGCTCCAGTGAGGGGGGATCCTCCCTCTCTTGTGAGACCAAGTCCGGGAGAGGTGGATCCAACTGTAATTGCTATTTGACGGGTCGCCCCACCTCCATTGGTTCAAAAGGGAGTGGGGACTACTTCGTCACTAGCATGCTTTGGCAGCCACCTGATCCCCTCTGATTGTCTCAATTATCCTATTATGTGGGAACTTCAGACATTGGTGATAGGTGCTAGGAACACCTTGGAGTCTGTGCAGCCAGGTCCTACCTAAGATCATATGATAGGGTGTGTTAGCTTTTACTACGACAAAGTTTATGATGAGAGTTACCGGACCAGTAGCTACGGGTAGTTAGATCTCCCCAACTATCAGAGCTTTGTCCCAACTGAATCCATATAGGTTAGAGCTGGTGGCTACCATTTTAGAGTCAGGAATTTGCAGCTTTTTGAATGTGGTGTAATATAGCACATCTGCTGAGCTGCCTGGATAAACCAATATGTGATACAAATCATAATCTCTAAAAGGAAGTGTCAAAACAAGCACATCCTCATGGGGGCTCTGGATGCTACAACAGTCAGCCTCAGTGAAAAAGAAGAGTGGATCTTTGTGGGGTACTACGTTAACCTGAGCTCTTGTAGTCAGCTCATTGTTCATGATCCTCATCTGCTTGGCGATGCGGATTTGATATCACGCACTCTTTTCAGTGATATGTCCACTCCGTTTACTTGATTTTCCGTCAATCATATTTATCTAGAGTCGGCCATTGAGCGGTTTAGTACTTGGGGGATCCTGAACTGACGTGCTGATCTACTCAGACTGTACTGCGTTTGCCTGTTCGTGTGCCACAAAGTATTTCAGATACCTTCTTTCAATCAAATCATGTAGTTTATTTTTCAGGGTCCTGCAGGCCTTAGTGCTATGACCCTTACTCTTATGGAACTTGTAGTAGGTCCTTTGGTCTCTAGTACCCAGGGAGCCTGGCTTTAGCGGAGCTGGCCATTTGAGGTAGCTCTGATTTTTTATCGAGTCCAGGACCTCATCTGGCATTTTGTTCAGAGGGGCAAATTTTTTGTCCATCGAGGGAAAAGCTTCTTCAGTTCCTTCCATACGTGGCTTCTTATGTGGTTTTCCATCTGTGCTACTGGCTACATTTTGGTATTGCTCTCTAGGCGTTCGTCCCTTTGATGGGGATTCGGCCCTTTGGCGATTACGATTATGGTCTCTCTTTGACTTTTAAGGGGAAGTATTTCCATTCCCTTCTCAGGGAAGCCCAGGAACTGACCGAATTGTCTTCTTCGCTTCTTGACGTCTGTTTAGGACATTTTCTTCCCACCCCGCATGAGTTTTAACCCTGTCAAGGAGTTCCTCTAAATCACGGGGTGGCTTCCTAGAGAGATATCTGAATAAGGCATTGTTTTCATCCAACCCTTATTTGAAAGCTATTACACCAGCCTGTTCGTCACAAGACTCTATTTGGATTGAAATTTCCAAGAACCATTGCATGTAGGATCTCAATACCTCTCCATCCTTTTTCTTGATGTTGAATAGTGCATCGATCCGTTTTGGCTGATGCTTGTTGCATGAGTACCTGTCTATGAAAGTCCTAAATAGTTCTTTTAAGGACCTAATCTGACACTCAGGTAATCTATGGTACCACTGGAGCGTAGATCCAGACAGGGAGGTTTTGTACTCCTGACACATGATATGGTCATATCTCTCATATTGTCCTATAGTAGCACGATACCTGAACACATGATCAACCGGATCTGACTTGCCACTAAAGACACTGAACTTCGGTTGTCTATACCCACGGGGATATGGCTTCCTCAACACCCATGATGCAAAAGGAGATCTACCTGCCCCCATTATGGCAGATTGAACAAGGGAGTCTTGCATTTTTCTCCCCTTGCCTGTTATCCGATGCATTTGATGGATCAGGTCATTCTTTTTAGTTTCCCATGCACTTTCTTTGGTAGAAAGTTTCCTGTTCTGAGTTCTTTTTCGGTGTCGAGGGTCGACATCACGATCCCGGTCAGTGGACTCTGGCTCTAAGGCTGTTCCTGAGACCTCATTTGAGTTGTTATATTTTTACTCAGATAGCTCGGGCTGAACTGAGTCCCCATGCCTTGGGTTCCTAGCACGACCACCTTCCGGAGGGTCGTCATCATCGAGATCAATGAGTGGCTCATTTCCAGTGTCAGACTGATATAAGTGCCTTAGCACCTATTATTCTCGCTCAAGGTTACTTCTTTGCTGTTCTAGAGCCTGCACTTCTTGACTCGCCTAAATAGACTCTAGGTTTGTAAGGCCAACATTCTTGCCATTTCGACATTCGTCCTTAGCGTTATTCCTGGGACCTACTACGGGAACAACTGGTCCATCGGTGCTGGTCATAGGTTCTTGCGGGGGGGGGGGGGGATCATTCGCATCTTGATGATCGGCATTCTCAACCCTTTCATGCATCTTTTGCACGTCTTCTCTGATGGCGATGCTGCGCGTGGTAGTGCTACCCTTTGTTTTCTTTGCTCCTGCCATCACAATAGTAAGAGTTTTTAGAATAAATCAATCATTTGCAACGAATATTTACTTGCTTTTGTCCCCACAAACAATGCCAAAAGATGTAGGGGAAATTCCGAGTATCCCCTGATCTTCCTCTGTGCCTTGTGATCTGGAATCCTTTGCCGAATAGAGAAAGGATGAGATTATGGTGAGTTCAGGGTTGAACCGTCTGACGGCTGCTTACGTATCTCCTTTGCTCTATTGGAGAATCAAACCCTATTTTGCATAGTTCCTAAGAGCGAATCCCTATCGTTTATATAGGAAGGGCGACGAGAGTCCTAGGGTTAGGGCTGTCCTCACCGCTTGTGAGTTCCCTTCCATCTTTGGACTCTACATTCCTATTAGGATTCATCTTCTTATGGAAGTCTGAATCTAGACCATATCTTATGAGAGGTAAGTTTCCTTGTTGATCATAATGTCTCATCGTGTATGGGAAGATTATATCTAAAAGGTAACTCCTAATATATGTCTTCACGATTCCTTCCTTATCATCAAAGATTGTCATCTTCAGTTTCCTTCTGTTCAGGAACTGTCTATATCAGTTCCTAACAACTGGGGTAACTGTTATGTTTAAAGGCGGTCAGTCATGTGCCTGGCACATGTCCACTAAACACTCATGCTAAACACGAGATTATCTATTCACAGAACTTATCCGATGGTCCTCGTCTCATTCTGGACATCTGTAGTCTTAGGTTATTTCCTATACATGTGTCATCTGTTCAGTGACGGGAAATCCCCCCTACAACTGCCATGTTGTTTATCCTTCTAAGCATCATGGGGATTGGCATTTTTCCACTACCTCCGAATCAGCTTGCAAGACTTTCCATGCTCTGGCATAGCAACATACCTCCTTCGACATCATGAACCTAGTAATTGAGGACCTAAAAAAGGCTCACCTTTTTCAATAGCATTATATCATTTTGCCAGTTACCGTATGCCAGATAATGAGGACATTCTTCCCACAGTTTGCGGCCACTTTTTATGACTGGGTATGAGTAGATTATATGTGTCCGACGAACAGGCTAATTCGTTCTTTGAGATTTTGGGTCTAGCGTCGGCGCTCTTCAAGGTACCTGAGGAACGTTCGTTGCTTCCCTAATGACAAATACATGATAGCTCATCTGGACACTTCTAGAAAGAGGAAGTGGAGTGAAGTCTGGAAGACCATGATAAACTAGCGTGACACAAAGGAATGGTATTTCGATAAAGATGAAGCTAGAATGGACATACCCCTAATTCGTAATTAGAGCAGTGTAAGTTGATGTACATATTTGTTGTTTTACTTTTTGATGTTAAAAATAAATAACCTAACAGTGTCCTTTCCCTTTTGTGTTGTATACTGTATGTGGTGTTAACATAATTTTTTTTTTCTTAGAAATAAGCTAGGGTTAGGCAGACCCCCACCTGTATTAATCAAGAAAAAGGAGCATACATAGTTCCCTTAGCATCCTCTTCTACTAACATACATAGTTCCCTATCTATGGGAGGCCCAACAAAAGATAAAAACTCTATAGGCCCTAATCCCAAACCTACTAAATAGTCAGCCGGTTTATTAGATTCCCTATATACATGGTTAAAGGAACATAAAACAAAGAGAGTACTGAGCTATTAAATATGTGTAACTAAGTCCAAGCAATACCAAGGAGGTGCAGCTATTTTGGTGATAGCTTGAACGACCATCAACGAATCTGATTCCACTTCCACCATACGGATATCCATATATGCACATCTGCTCAAGCCAATCTCGATTGCCTTCAACTCCTACAAAATCACCGACTGCTTACCACCTGACCCTGTGAAATCCACTAGGACCTTCTTGTTACTATCTCTTATCAAACCTCCATGATCTGTGTCAAGACCGTGCAAGCTTCCATCAGTATTCAGTTTTGCTCTTGGTTCGGGGGAAAGTTACTTGAATGCCCAAAGCTAAACACAAGGACCGTGTTTTAGTAGTATCAATCAAGGAGGTTACTTGAACTTGAATATATGGCTTCAATTGTCTTTTGATTCGGGCAAGAATGATTGTAGCAGGCTTGGCTCTATTGGAAAATCTTCGGGCATTTCTTTCTTTCCAGATTGCATTCACTGCAGCACATATATATACTTTATAGATCTCCCCCATATGTTTCCTCTATTTACAGATTCTCAAGATGGAGGACCATTCCCTATTTGAACTCCTTGAATTAGTTGCAATACCAAGGAAACTTTTAATACCTGTTATGATATCAGTAAAGAAAGGACACTCGAAGAATAGGTGGTTAGAATACTCTCGGCTTTGATTACAAAAACAACAGGATAAGTGATTAAGGATCTTCTTATAGACAAGCCTATCTTGAGTTGACAAACTATTGGAAAATAGTTGCCAACAAGTGAATGAGCGTCGTGGGATTACCAACTTTCCCTACAAAAATCGCTGCCATCTCTCCCTCGGTCCTTGTCGACTCAAAGCAACATACACACTATTGGAGGTAAATTGACCACTATGATGTGGTTTCCATATCACTCTGTCCACTGGAAGATGGTCATTAATGATAGTATTCAAGATGTCTTCCTTAAGCTCCGCACATTGCAAATTATGGATAATACTACTCCATGTACCATTATGTAAGAGATGATTTACAGTAACATCTAAAGGAAAATGGAGCTCAAGAACTACCTGTGAGTGGAGGAGCAAAAGACTGTTCTTGCACCACAAATCATGCCATATAAGAGTATTCTCACCATTGGCTATAGAGTACTCGATGTGCTCTTTTGCATCAGTTCTGCTTTTGAGTATACTCCTCCACGACCATGCACAGTCAGAGGGAATATTCATGGTCCAGAAGAATTTTTTCTTGATGTGATTTTGCCATATCCATTCAACCCAGAAACTTTCATCCTTTGTAGCTACTTTGAAAACGAGACCGCAATATGCACTCTTATTCCACACCTTCATATTCATAATACCCAACCCTCCTTCCTCTTTTGGTTTACAAATAGTATGTATACTTGCTTGGTGGAGACTTCTTTTGGAATTAATCCCACTCCAAAGAAAGTTAGCACAAATTTTTTCCACTTGTTCTAAGACAGTGATAGGGAGAATAAATGTTTTGGACCAATAGATGTGGAATTGGCTAAGAACATAAGAAATCAACTTAAATCTACCAGCATGAGACAATAACCTAGATTTCCAATCAACAATACGGCCAGTGATTCTCTCAATGAGGGGTTGGCATTCTCTAATGCCTAAACAGGCAGAGAATAGAGGCAGTCCCAGATATCGAACAGGAGGTTTCACAAGTTCTATGTTCAAGATATTGGCCAAATCCATAGCAGCCTGCTGACTTAAAGCACCAGTCATGATGGTTGTCTTATGAGAATTAATTTGACGCCCAGTAGCATCCCCAAACTCCTGAAGATAGTCTTTGAGAGCATAGATAGATTGCACATCCCCTTTGCAAAAAAACAACACATCGATCATCTGCGAAAGCTAGGTGAGTAACTTGTGTTTTTTTACATTTCGAGTGGTACTTCTTCTGGCTAGAGCATATTTTTCCTTTTATAACACAACATAAGATCTCCGTCACCATAACAAAGAGATACGGAGAGATGGGATCTCCATGTCTAAGACCTCGAGCTCCAGGGAAGAAACCCTTGGGAACACCATTCACTAACACTGAGTAAGAGGTAGAAGAAATACACATATATATCCATGACATGAACTTAGATGGGAACTGAATTTTTTTTAGCATGCATGAGATAGTGTCCCATCTTACCATGTCATAGGCCTTCCGAATGTCGAGCTTGACAGAGCACCTAGGTGTTCCTCTCTTCCTATCATAGCCTCTAAGGAGTTCATGTGATAAAAGAATATTATCTTGTATCAATCTTCCAAGGATAAAGGCCAACTGATTTGAAAAGATGAGTGAATCTATGAAGATTTTGAATATGTTGGTGAGGACTTTAGAGACACACTTGTAAACAGTGTTACAAAGTGCAATGGGTCTGAAGTCTTCCACTTTAGATGGGTTGCTCACTTTGGGGATGACACACAAAAAGGTGGTGTTAACTCCTCGAGGTATCTTGTTTGTTATGAATACATTTTGGACTGCTCGTGTAAAGTCTGAACCCACCACATTCTAGCAATGCTTAAAAAAATGGGTTAAAACCATCTAAACCTGGCACTTTGTTATCCGACATATCAAAAAGGGCTTGCTTGATTTCCACTTCAATTGGACATTCATTGAGTTGTTGTTGCAGAGCAGGAGGAACTACTTCTCGAAGTTGTAGCTGCATAAAAAAATTCTTGTCACTGACAGGGGCAGCAAGTGAGCCTAACAGAGGTTTATAGTACTCAACCATGAGCGCAGCCACTTCATGTTGACCAGAGGTCGTACCTTGGTTTGAAGAGAGAGACTAGATACCACTCCTAACTTTCTTTTCTTTGATAGAATTAAAAAAATAGGTAGTTCCTTTATCCCCCTTCATCCAGAGACAATCACTTTTTTGCAGTATACCGATATCTTCTGCGAGAGCTAGGTCTTTATACTTCTTCAAAGCTACTCGTTCCTGTTCACCAATCATTGCATCATTTGGGTTTTTTTGTAGGAGAATCTGAATATATTGTTGTTCCTGCGTGGCATTGAGTACTCTTTCATGAAGGTTGGAGAAATTTAGCTTATCCCACGACTTGACCTTTTCTTTTAGTAATTTGAGTTTTTGAATCAGCATATACATAGGGTTGGAATATATGGGAGTATTCCAAACATCCTCTAGCATAACAAGGAAGCCATCTTGGATCACCTAGAAGTTACAGAATTTGAAAGGCTTTGCAGAACTCTTGAAGTCGATCCACTGTAAAACCATGGGAGAGTGGTCCGAAACTCCTTGTGGCAAAAATTCAGCATTAGTAAAAGGAAATTTCGAGTGCCATAAATTATTAACTAGACATCGATCAATTTTAGACATGATATTAGTACTCCCAATGGATTTATTTGACCATGTAAAAAAGAAACCATTATAATTAAGATCAGAAAGACCTGCCCCCTTGCAAACACAAGTTAAAGTCCACTGCTTCTCGAGGATGCATAGGTTCTCCTCCAGCCCTTTCATTTGCAAACAAAATGTTGTTGAAATCTCCTGCAACACACCAGAGGCCATTTATAGAGTTATTGATGAGCATGATATCATGCTATAGTTGTAACCTCTCAGAATGGGAGTTACTTGCATATACCACTGTCAAAAAGAATTTTTCATTTTGCGGAAGATAGACCACCTTGTAATGAATGAACTGTGATGATTCTGAAATTTTCTGGACACTCATGAAGAAAGGATCCCAGCAGGCCCATATGCGCCCTGCATTACTCTTATTATAGTTGTGGACATGTTGCCAAGAAGGGCAACATATATTCCTCATTTCATCATACTTATGGATTCTAACATTTGTCTCCAAGAGACCAAAAAAACAAAGCTTCTTCTCGATCCTAATTTTGTTTATTTCCTTAGCCCTCTGGATGTCATTGGTGCCTCTCACATTCCATATACTTAAAGGAGCAATCATCTTTAACGATGTCTTTTATTTCTTGAACCCTTAGGACGACCCAGTACTCTTGCTTGCACTATCATCTTGTGGTTTATTGTGTGATCTCAGGATAGGGCCCTTCTTTTTATGGAACAGTGGAGTGGTGTGTTCAGCTGGTTCCAAATGAATTGTATTCCTATCATTAAAGTATTTGGTTTCTTCGACTGAGATTTCATCATCATCTGACATTTCCCCGTCTCTAACATCCACTGCTAGGATGCTAAAGGTATTGTAATCTTCATTATACTGCAATTCTGACCCAGTTGTATTATCCAATGTCTCAACATAAGGTATTATGGCATACTCCTGCTCCAAAGAATAAGGCATCAGGGAACTACGCACTTCTAAAGCTCTTGCTAGAATATCCCCTTGAAGTATTTCCTCATGTCTAAGAGCTAACTCTGTACTCACACCTTCTCATACAATATCCATAGCACTCTCTACTGGATTAGCATCTGAACATTCAAGCACAATTACTTGGGTAGTGTTACATGCTACTACTTCAGCAGTATTCAGAGGTTGTGGCACCACTTCCCCATTCTCCGTTCTCCTACCACCACTTTCAGGATAAGCATGCCCTTCAACCGCACTGGGAGCTGCATTACTATCTGACCCACTCTATTTCAAACAGTTTATGGTCTTGTGTCCAAATTTTCTACAATTGTCACAGAATTTCAGAACCCAACCATATTCCACTACGATTCTCCTTACATCATCACCACCCATATTGATTTCGAAAGATTCAGGTAATTCAACACTTATCTCAACTAACACACAAACTCTTGCATACATAATTCTCCTTTTGGATGCTGTTAGGCCATCCATTCTTTATGGTTTACCTATTCTACTAGCAAGGAAACCCAACCCTTCTCCAGTTCATAGGTCGTTGGACACCTCATGCAAATTTACCCAAATAGGAATAGCTTTAACTGTCTTTTTCTTCTTTTCAATCTCCGGTGACCATTCTATAACAACAAAACATCTACCACCAATAAAAACCGATCCAGCTTCCAAAGACGTCTATCTATCTTCTTCATTCGAAACTTGAAATAATACAAGTTTGCATCCAACACCATTTCAAATTAAGCTCTTAGTAATGCATACTTTTTTTTTCAAGATTTCTTTGACCACTTTGTAAGGGAGATGATGCTCTGAAAAGAACCCAACTACATACTCTCGCCAGTCGCTGAAACCTTTATGAATTATATCCATCGGGACTTGAGCAACCCCTTCAACAATTTGTAGATCAAACTATTTGAGAGCAACATCCGAAGAATGACTCGTACTAGATTGAAAGAGTGAGCTCTAGTTTCTTCTTGTTTGATTGGGTGTAGGAGCTACACCATTGCTCTGTAGTGGAACAAAACCTATTTGTTGTGTTGTTGCAGCACCCATCTCATTGCTCAAAGGGGGAGGGACAAGAATAGTTGGAGACTCACCTTGCAAAGGAGTCTGACCTTGCGAAGTAGAAAAGATTGAATCTTGTTGTTGAACTTGAGACGAGGTTGGAAGAGAGGGAAAGGATTGAAGATTATCAACTAATAAAGTCATCAGGATAGTTAGAAAGAGATGGGCTTAGAAGTTCAGGTATCTATCGAGTATAACCGAGATAACTGAGGCCCGATGGTCAGTCTACACAGTCAAAGCCAACTGAGAAGCACCCAAAACTGTAATATTAAACCCCGAGAGACATAGCATTTTGGTCGATTATGTGTTTAATAATCATGTAATAATTATATTTTTGTACTTTTGCAGATTTCCACAATTAAAATGAATATAATGATAAAACATGCATCAAAGTACAGGAATACTGGAATATTTGAAGTTTCCCACTCAACCCCCGTGAAACCCAACAAAGCCTGACTAAAGCCGAAGTTTCCAAAAGAACAAAACCAGTGCAGAACGGGTCCACATATAAAGAAGCAGCAAACTTCCGAAGCTCAAATCGAATAAATCTAGATGCCGACGTTGGCTAGTGAAGGCGCCATAGCGAATTCGGCGACGAACTTTAACTCGCTAGAAGACGAAAAGTCGTAAAAACGCCAAAATCGACGCCGCCACTGGACATACTAAGTGGATCCACTCTGCGGACCCAAAGGCATGACGAGTTAGCATAGGCAGGTGGCAAGTAATGGTCACAAATTTGTGCCACTTTGCAATGAGAAAGACACGTACCAATTCAATGTTTGAATTGAATTGGGCTAAAAGACAAAACCAAAACATAAAAGGACAAAACAAATGATAATAAAACAAAACTTTATAAAAACCGAAGTTCTGATCCTAACAAACTGAATTAGGCTAAAAAAAACCTAATTAAATGTTGAGATTTCACGTGAAGGGTCCCCAGCCTATATATATGTGAGGGGGGTCTTCATATATTGGGGCTTCAGCATTTTCATGCTTTAGCATCCGCTTAGCTTTAGTTCGTTTTCTTTCAGTACTTACATTCTGTCATTTCTATTTCAGCAGCTTAAATACTGTAAGTTATTTTACCCTTAATAACGATCATTTCTTTTCTAGTGTAATTCATCCCCGCATTTATTTACTTAATGTATACAGCAAGTTTTATTATTCCTTCTATGACCATGAGCTAATCCCCCCATTCAGGGGGAGGGTTATGCTGCTCGTGTGAAAATTTGGATTGACTCTTTAATATTCTAGAATCACTACTTAGGATTTAGGCATAGATTAGACATCCGGTCCCAAAATGACCGAGATCGTACCAATTTGAGATCTTGATGCTCGAATAGTCTCGTCGCTACCCAAAATGTCTCGTAGCGACTCTGCAGTGTCGACGACTCTCAACTTGTCCAAATTTATGTGAAATCGAGTCAAGAGCTGAAATAATATACCAGAGATGAGATATTAGTTAAACTCCTTATGCTAATGCAATGCGACCTAGAGATGTGGACATGCGCTAGGGATCAATACTCGACGTCGTCTCCGAACACGAGATGAATTAGAGATGTAGTGATGTAATAGTAAACTGTTGAAAAACGATTTTTGCATGAGCATGATTAACTCTCTCCCTGTTTCTCCATCTTTGTTTACCTACATCAAAATCACCGTAGTAATTTACATTAATTGCACTACCGTTAATTTAATTAAATCCAACTAAAAAACCTAAAATCCTACTCACCAAAAGTTGTAATTCCAGTTGTGAACCTTTTCCGAGCCCTAAGGTTTGGACGATCCCTTACTCGACCTATCCTACCAAACCCACGTGAGTAAGGTAACTTGACTAAAACGTCATTTAACTATCACGGACGTTGGACTTTGGACTTTGGACTTGGGTCTTTGGACTTCGGACTTTGGACTGTGGACCTCGGACTTAAGAAAATAAGTAACTGAAATCAATAAACGTCTATTATGAAGGTTTTATCAAATGGCGTCGCTGCACGCCGAAGGACTCTGGACTTAACGTAATAACTGGAATACATCCATAAAAACCCCCTCCCCTACCTCCTCATCTTTTTAATTTTCATTTCTATTACAATATTAACGAGTTATGTAACTCTCTACCCTAACTTTTTCTTCTAACAAATAGCTGTGAACCAAGTTTTGTTTATTTTCATTAGCACAGTCTAAGTACTCCATAGGAATTTGAAGTACTGAACAGACAAAAGAGTCTCGGACGAGACTGAATTAGTAAGCACGCGAGACTAACCTTGAGTATCAACACTCCGGTTTTCAGGTACAAGCCACTTTCCTTTTTCAGTACTCTTTTGGACTCTCTGGTCCTGTTTTTCTAGTAAGCATAAACTCGGGAGTTAGTCGATCACTATACGAGGAATCGCGGGACGCTAGGTTTCAAACTCTTAAACTCCTCAAACTTTGTCGAGGATATTATTTGCTATAACCTGTTTTACCTCGTATATTTGTATGTTGGCATGAGAACTCCTTGCATGTAAAGGTGGTTCGTCATTACATATTCACGTTAACACAATTAATATGATTCGAATATATTTGGATATATCCGTAGCTTCAAACCACCTGCTTAGAATATTTTTGTATGTGTATGTTACATCAATTCCGCGTCGCAGATTCAATTGCATGAGTTAGTTCTCGACATTCCCCTAGCTCACATATAACTTACATATAGTTGCACGTATAAGTAATATAGATTTGCATGTGTAGACTTTCTGCGTAAACTAGTATATGTTAGTTAGTTTCTATTTTGGCATCTATCGTTTTTAATTGTATATTTTGTAATCACGTCTCCATAATACACTAATTACGAAATTAATAAATAAATAAATAATAAATAATAATAATAATAATAATAATAAAAATAAAAATCATAGTAATTAAAAATTTCATCTTAATAATCTTAATAATACCCCGCATAATACACTATCATAAATCATCACCCTATTCCATCAGTGTCTAGAAAACTCGAAAGATTGAGGTTGTCTAATTAAGGAACGTGCTAGCACGGACAACCTCCCTCAATCCTCTCAGGTGACCTGGCTACTTGAATATTCACATGTTATCCTAGCTTACCTGCTCGAGTTAGCAACAGCTCAGGAAGACGTGCTTCACCTCCCTCCTTCCTAAATTCTAAAACCTCCAGTCATTATTCGTTCCTTATGAGCCTTAAATTAAAATTTATATTTGTATGAGACTACGGTCTGGTAAACATAAGGAATTAGAACTTACATATCATCGTCGAAAATACAAGAAACAACTGTTTATGTTATCTCCTAGACATAGTTCCTCCTCAGTAAATCAACCTCGTCAAACATCTCCGTTGCCGTCATCTCCTTTAATTATGGCTAAGGAAAATCTCACAGTCGAGAAACCCCTTTCGGATTTCTATACTGCCTTACAGGAAGGACCTGCTTCCTGCATTAAACTCGATGCAATTGTAGGTGATTTTTGCATTCCGCCAAACATTTTCGGTTTGTTACCTGTTTACCATTGTTTAGACCATGAAAAACCATACAATCATCTTCGTCAGATGCAACAAGTAGTCACCACTTTCCGCCATCCGACCGTTACCAATGAACAAGTCTTGCTTAGGTTGTTTCCCTTCACCATAGCTGATAAAGCTTCAGTTTGGCTCGCCGGACAAGCACCGCAATCCATTGACACATGGGCCAAACTCGTACAAGCATTCATGATAAAGTTCTATACTCAGAAGAAAACTACATAAATGCTTCAAAAGATTCAATTCTTTCGCCAGCACCCCCAGGAATCCTTTTCGGAAGCATGGACCAGATTTACTGATCTGCTTCTCGAATGTCCCCATCATCAACTCGACACCGTTGTATTAGTCCGTTCATTCTTTAATGGTCTCTCTAACCATCAAAAGGAAACAGTAGATATCATGAACGGCGGTTGTTTTATGGACAAGGGCGCTACTGAAGCATACACTTTTCTTGAGAAACAGGCTTCACGAAGCACCCATTAGGGAAACACTGATTCTTCTAGATCTTCTAAAGACACTCATGCCAAAGTTATGTCTATGTTCGAGGTCAAATATGATACGGAATTAAAAACTCTAATCGAGTCCCTAAACAAAAAGGTCGATGCTCTTTCGGTACAAGTAAATGAACAAAAACCCAAACAGGTCATGGCTGCTAACGCTTCCCCATGCCCTCTTTGCTTAAGTCCTGAGCACGCCGATTCTTATTGTCCTTTGGTATACGAGTATCCTCCCCAATCTTCTGAAGAGGCTTGTACTTTCAACATCCCTAATGCACCTTGGCGACAACATCCGAATTTAGCTTGGGCACCCCCTGTCCAACAACAAGCTCCTCCAAGTGTCAACAGCGTTCCTGTATGACCACCCACGAACTACAATTCCTATCGTCAAGGAAATCCTCTGCAATTCCAGCAAGGGCAAAGTAATTTTCCCAACAACGCAAATATAGGGTACCAAAAAAACCGCAACCTTGTTCCCGCTAATCAAGGATATGGCTACCAAAATCAAACCGTGAATAATAACCGTGAACTAATTCCTACTACTCCTCTGGTGCAATATACAGCCGATAAAACGGCTGAAACTTTCCTGACATATATGAATCAACATAATCAAATCCTAGCTTCTATCCAACAGTCTCTTCAGCTGTTAGCTCAGGATAAAAGTCAAAAGGGCGTGTTCCCTGGCCAAGCAGTTCCAAACCTTAAGCCTACAAACACTGCCTTTTTGAACTCAACAATGCACCAGGATCTAGTAATCCAAGCCAGGGTGAGGTAAATGTCATTACCACTCTTCGTTCTGGCCGAACCATCGACAATAATATACGTATGCCAGATGAGGAATCGACGGAAGCCACGACTGACGTCCTTCCAACTCCTACCTCGCAACCTATAACGGACAAAGTTGTACCTTCCAAATCTACACCCACGTCCCTAAGAAAAGATACTACTGATCCTTATATGAGATTCCGCCCAAAAGCTCCGTTCCCTGCCCGTTTGGTAAAGAACAAACATGACCAATATTTTGATGAGATCCGTGAAACCTTCAAAAATTTGACCATAAACTTACCTTTCCTAGATGCGCTAAAGCATTTGCCCAAGCATGCCAAGTTTTTGAAGGACATGTGCACCACCAAACGACGTACGAATGTACCTCAACAAGCGTCCCTCACTTAGCAGTTTCCCTCGATTACCACTACCAATGGTGTGGTAAAGTATAAGGACCCAGGTCGACCAACTGTACCATGCACGTTGGGCAACAAGTATACCGCCATCGCGACTTTTAGACCTAGGTGCGGTGTTAAGCTACTCCCATACTACTTATTTAAGCGGTTAGGTCTTCAAGAATTAAAACCTACCAATATGACTCTGCGAACTTCGGGATCGCTCCATCAAGTACCCAAAGGGCATAGTAGAGAACGTCATAGTCAAGGTCCAAGATTTTTACTACCCGGTTGATTTTGTCATTTTAGATCTTGAAGTGGTGCGTGACTCCATTCCTATCATCTTGGGGCGTCTTTTTCTTGCAATCGCTAACGCTCTCATAAATTGTCGGGGCCGGTTCAATGACATTGTCTTTCGGGAACCTTTCTGTCGAACTCAACGTGTTCAAATTAATGAAACAGTTTCCCATCCTATAATGGAGGGCGAGATTAGCTTGGTTGATAGTCTGGAACATGATTATTTCACAAACTCTTTTCCCCCAGACGAGATACACCAATTTCTTTCTTTTGATAATCCAGAGTTTGACGATGACTCGTACATAAAGGATGTCCATGCATTATTAGAGTCAGTACCACTATTTGACCCTAATGCTGCGTTGCAAACTGATTTATAAGAACCGGATTCACTCTTTTCCATTGAAGAGATGATCCCTCATGAATCCTGGATCCCCAATCCTCCAACTCCGGATTTAAAACCTCTACCCTCTAATTTGAAGTACGTGCATCTCGATCTCGATGGTAGTCACCCTATAATAATTTCTGCCCACTTGACTACCGACGAAGAGGCACGTTTGATTCATGTCATTCGTGAACACCGCTCCGCTATCGGATGGTCCTTAGATGATATCAAGGGAATAGACCCTAGCATATGCACGCATCGCATACATCTTGATGACGGCACAAAGACATCGCGAGAACCACAACGCCTCCTTAATCCCGCCATGAAGGAAGTAGTGAGAGAGGAAGTTTTACGTTTACTTGATCGCGGGTATCATATACCCTATCTCGATAGTAGTGATGGGTTAGTCCCGTCCACCTTGTTCCCAAAAAGTCGGCATTCAAGTTGTGCAAAATGAAAATGGTGAGTGCATCTCCACTTTCGCATTCCTTTGAAATGGAGAATTTGCATTGACTATCGCAAACTTAATGCGGAACCCGTAAAGATCACTTCCCTCTCCCATTCATTGACCAGATGCTAGAACGTTTAGCCGGTCATGCTTACTACTGTTTTCTTGATGGCTATTCCGGATACTTCCAAATTGTCATCGATCCAGCTGATCAAGAAAAGACAACTTTCACATGTCCCTTTGGAACCTTTGCATACAAACGAATGCCTTTTGATCTTTGGAATGCCCCAGGCACCTTCCAACGCTGCATGCTTCACATTTTTAGTGATATGGTGGAACGTTATATGGAAGTCTTCATGGACGACTTTTCCATTTATGGAAATTCCTTTGACGACTGCTTATCCAACCTTTCTAAAGTATTAACGCATTATGAAGAGAAAAATCTGGTACTCAATTGGGAGAAGTGTCATTTCATGGTTACCAAGGGACTTGTTCTAGGTCATATTGTTTCGAAAGACGGGATAGAGGTCGATAAAGCTAAAATTGTTAAAATTGCTTCGCTACCTTTCCCACGTACAGTTCATGATATCCGAGCCTTTTTAGGCCACGCTGGATTTTACAGGAGATTCATTCAGGATTTTTCTAAAGTTGCTCGACCCTTAACCAATCTCCTCCTTAAGGATGCAGTATTCGACTTCAATTTCAATTGCAAACAAGCTTTTGATACTCTAAAAACTGCTCTGACTACCACTCCTATCATTCAACCCCCTGATTGGTCTCAACCATTCGAACTGATGTGTGATGCTAGCGACTTTGCTATTGGCGTCGTACTAGGCCAACGATGTGACGACAAACCCATTGTCATTTACTACGCTAGTAAAACTCTTAACGACGCTCAACGTAATTATACCACAACTGATAAAGAGTTCCTAGCTGTTGTCTATGCTTTGGATAAGTTTCGCCCCTACCTAGTTGGAACATCGACCATTATATATACTGACCATGCCGCAATTCGGTACTTACTCGCGAAAAAGGACGCAAAACAACGATTGTTCCACCGGATCCTTCTCTTACAAGAATTCACCCTGGAAATCAAAGACAAGAAAGGAACCGAAAATGTCGTAGCCGACCATTTATCAAGGCTGGTTGGTGATATCAATAGTGATTCTGAAGCTATCGATGATTCCTTCCCAGACGAATACTTGTACTCTATTTTCTCATCTCCATGTTCTGCGGATATCGTTAACTACCTAGTTACTGAGGAAGTCCCCTCCTTTTGGTCACGTCCTGATCATAAAAAGTTCTTATCCACTGTGAAATATTATTTCTGGGATGAACCCTACCTCTTTAAGTATTGTTCCGACCAACTCATTCGTCGCTGCATTCCCGACTGGGAACACACCGACCTATTATCCTTTTGCCATGAACAATCTTGCGGAGGTCATTTCAGTGGAAAGAAAACTGCGGCCAAAGTGTTACAATGTGGTTTTTACTGGCCTACCCTTTTTCGCAATGCAGATGAACATTGCATAGCTTGCATTCGTTGTCAGCACCTAGGTCGAATTAGCAAACGAAATATGATGCCCCTAAATCCTATCTTAATTATGGAAATTTTTTATGTTTAGGGCATTGATTTTATGGGACCCTTCCCTATTTCTCAAGGTTTTCTATACATTTTAGTCGCTGTAGACTATGTGCCCAAATAGATTAAGGCACTCACATGTCGCTCAAATGACCATAAGACTGTTGTGAGATTTGTAAATGAAAACATTTTCTCTTGTTTTGGTGTTCCCAAAGCTATCATCAGTGATAGGGGTACACATTTTTGTAACAAAATATTTGGGTTTTTAATGAAGAAATATGGAGTTAGTCACAAGGTTGTTACTCCATACCACCCACAAACAAGTGGCCAAGTGGAAGTCTCCAACAGAGAGATAAAGTCTATTCTGGAGAAAACTGTCAACCCATCAAGAAAGGACTGGTCTCTCCGCTTATCGGATGCCTTGTGGGCATACCGAGCGACATTTAAGACACCTATAGGGATGTCTCCTTACTGCATTGTTTTTTTGAAAAACCTTGTCATCCGCGGTTGAACTTGAGCATCGTGCCCCTTTGGGCCATCAAAAGCCTCAATTACAATATCATCGGGGCAAAGGTGAGAAGCAAAACTGCAATTAAATGAGTGGAGGAGATTCGAGTGATGCTTATGATCTCTCGAAATCCTACAAAGCTAATATGAAAAGTGTGCCACGACAAGCACATTTTATGTAAGGATTTCAAAATTGGCCAAAAAGTTTTCTTGTCATGACTTGGAATACACATCTTTCCTGGTAAATTGAAAACACGATGGTCTGGTCCTTTCATTGTGTCAGCTGTGAAACATTATGGGGCAATCTATTTGCTTAATCCAAAAGATAATAGTGAATTTCAAGTCAATGGATAACGCCTAAAACATTACCACGAATTACGATCACTAGATGTTGAACAGACTCTTCTTCAGGATCCAGTATACACAAACTAGATGTTTCATTTGGCGTACTCAATCTTGTTTCTATAGAGGGTATGCCATTTTGGTAGCCGGGCCATCTTCTATCTTATGATCTCCAAAGTTCTTTGAAGTGTGTGGTTGCAATCGCCGGAACCTTAGTCCACGAAAACTTTTTTTCAAAACTGAGTATAAATGTCTTCTACAACACGAGAAAACGTGCCTTTCGGTAAACGATGGGTACCTAAAATTACACCTCCTTCCTTCTCTTTCCTTTTCTACTCTCTGCCTCGCGAACTTCAGCTAATCATTTGGTGTAAGTCTCACTCATCACGAATAGGGAATGGTCGTAGTTCTTTTGCTCGTAAACGACATGCGCGAAGGATGGGCTGGTGTATGCATTGCCAAACACCCTTCTGTCTAGGCCCTGGCTTCCTATCCGATACTAGCCAGTTTAAGGTATACTTTTGTCTGACACCAGCTGCGCAGGATAATCTTCGTCGCCGCACCATTTCTCCCACAGGTTGGGATTCGTCTT
Organism: Coptis chinensis; assembly: GCF_015680905.1. Lineage (NCBI taxonomy): Eukaryota > Viridiplantae > Streptophyta > Magnoliopsida > Ranunculales > Ranunculaceae > Coptis > Coptis chinensis. The sequence goes on from NC_141459.1 coordinate 35,837,413, forward strand.
GAGGATCTGACGTTAAAAGACTCGATTCGTCTTAAGGATCTGACATTAAAAGACTCATCTTGTAGATATGTTTATATTGTTGCCTTTTCCCTTTGCATTAAATTTTGCACATGAGATTCGTGTCCAACCTCGGATGTTGCATACTTGGAACATAAACGGGCAATGGATTCCACCAGACCAACCCTAGAATTGGTTACTTTGAGTTCCCTTGGGGCGGTTTGAGGATAGCCGTATGTAATAAGGGCAATTTTATTAGGCTCAGAAGCGCGACGGTCTAGGATGGTACCGTCCTGCCCCCCTAACCCCATAATACATAAAGGTAAAGCCACGATCACGGCTGGATTAGGTTCACTCGAGCCGACATGACAGTTGTCTATGATTATAGATGGTGACTCTTTTGGACATCCGGTGTTCTTCACGTTTATCTCCTTTGTATATAAATAAAATCTTGGTTTATAAATAAAACACCCTCCTTCTTTTCAAAACTCTTGTGACCTTTGAGGATGACTCATATAATTGGATAGCATTTTTCGTGCCGATCATTTCAATATCTCATTCGTCCAATTCGGAGTCCAAACGAGTCGTGGGTAAGCATTTAGATTTTTTTTTAGGCTTAAATCGGGCTTTAGGCTTGATTTGAGCTTGGGGAATTTTTGCCCAACCAAAATATCGAATTCTCGGTCCATTTAAACACAAAAAACCAGAACACACGCGTCACATTTACGTCATTCTTCTCCCTAAAAAACCGGATCTTGCCCCCTCTCGATTTAGTCTCGCACGAGATAGGCCCACACTAAAACCAGGTCTCGCGCGAGACCCTCACATCTCCGACCAAGATTTCCTTCTGTTAGAACATCCCATTTCTCCCCCTAATCAGTAATCAATAGCCATCCTCTCCCTAAGACCAGTAATGGCCGGAAACAGGCGGATTTGTGTGGAAAAAAATTTTGGAAATTTGTTTGAAAACGGGATGTTTGCTCCATTCTTTGATCATGAAATTAACTCTAGAGGATGGCAGAGTTTGTTATATGCCAATGGAGGGCTTTATTCCAAGGATTTGGTGATGAAATTCTACGACAATGGGAGCTTTAATGGCGACCATTTTTGGGTAACCGTCGAGGGTGTGCGCCACGAAGTCACACCTGTGTTGCTCTCCGGGATCACGGGCATTCCTCTGGTCGACCACGTACTGACTCAGCAGTAGTCCGTGTAACCACGGACTTACGACCTAATGCTCGACACGCTAATCGAGGGAGAACACAACATCGACGGGAAATGCGCCAGATCGATTGCCGGTCGCGACGGAACCCGGTTAGGCTGTGACTCAATGGTCGGGACTGAACGTCATTGGCACCTCGAAGCCTTCGGACATCAACAAGACCTTCCTCCACCTTCTCTGGATCCTCTAGGAGCAAAAAGGTAACTTCTGCATCGTTACCTTTGTTTTTGATATTATCACACATGCCACTCTTAGGTCAGCCCCTCTTGCCGTTCTAGTAACGCAAGTTATGATTAATCTAGGTTTTCTGTCCGCCACCCCACTACTCCCTATACCACAATATGAGAATATGCTTGTCTTCAAGAAATGCATACAGGACCCTTGGGAACCCACAGCACCTAGGCCTGCCGAGCACGCTAGCGTAGGATCCTCTCACCCACCCTATTTTGATGAGATTGCCATGAGTAAGATCACCCACCCCATAGAGGCCTTACATGCTGTGAACAGTGGTCTGAGAGACATGTACACTCGCCAGGTATCGATAAGACGTACCTTGGGCGAGTTAAGGACAGATATGACCACTTTCCCGCGAAGTCGATGATGACGGCATGGGCGAATTACAGCCAGGAAATGAGAGCTTCCATGACTGCATTCCAGACAATATGCTTACTCGCCGAACCAGTTCAAATAATGTTCATGGCGAGCCAAAGATTCGGGCTTTCGGTGATGGATACTCTGGGTGATATCCAAGAGCAGTTAGCCTCCACGGGAGCTCGTACTGCACGACGTCGCAGGACTCCTCGTTCTTCTTCTGCATCCCCCGAGGATTCTGCTACAGCACCTGAGGATCATCAGTAGCTAGATTTATTTTTTTCCGGTCTTGTATAATATTTATATCAGATATTTTATTTACGTGTTTGCATTTTCCAGCTTAATAGTAGATTGTTTCCTAAAAATTTCTATCTTGATATATTATCTATATCTAATATTATAGTATATAGGTAGGAACATATATTGGTAATAATAAATTATATACAAATATATATTTTAAATGTCATACTTAAACAACAAATTTTAACGTAAACTAACGTTTTATAAAACGTTCAGAAACTGATAATGAAAACGCATCAAAAATGGTCAGAAAATGGTCATGAACCACATCTAAAAAATGGTCAGAAAATGGCAACTTTCTTTCTATAAATAAGTTCAACTCTTCCTCCATATTCACCCATTTCATATTCTTCCCTCTACACTTCTTATTCTAAAAAACGTTTTTAGATCACTCCAAGTTTGAGCAGCAGCAGATTGAATATGCTACTCAAGTCTTCATGCTCGGTTGTTTTATTATAGTCATGTTGTTAATGTGGCATATAGTTCTATCTAATATTTAGGTTTGTATTTAATTCCTCGTATCATTATGTTGTGTTTCCATACCGTTGTACGTTCTTACATCTTATTGTGATAGTATATCTACATTTTCCTTGTCCTTCTACTTTTCTAGTGTAAAAAAAAAAAAAAGGCACTCCTTGTCACATGCCCCATTCTTCTCATCCACACTACATCCATTTTTGCGCATATCTTAGAAGATACACGTGGTCTAACTACCCTGTGACACCTCGAAACATATCTTTTACATTTTTGGATGGGTGCCTATTTATAACAAGGATGGACACCTCAAAAATCTAACTTCCCTTTTTCAAAATAATCTTTTTCTTCACCACTCCATCTTTAATGGCCCTCACTCGAAGTTTCGTGCCCGAGCAAAATTTTATGGAAAATTTCCAAAATGGTCTTTTTCATCCTTTTTTTGACACTGAAATATTACGTCAAGGATGGTACCCTCTTTTAAACCATAAGCAAGCATTTTATTCCTGAGAATTGGTCTTGTTATTTTATAAAAGCGGTTATTTCCAAAACGGACAATTCTTTGTCCGTGCTAACGGATGCGAGCATGAATTGACTATGGAAATCATCTCTGAGATACTTCAAATTCCAATTACAAACCAAGGAGTGCACCTTCAGGATTCACCTTTCGATAATATCCGGCATCTGATGTTTGCAACTATCTTTCACGGTGAATACAATCAGAAAAACCGTATTGTTTATCAGCGATCTTTGCAAAATAACCAATTATCTGTGATCCAATGGGTAGCTCATAATGTCCTCGGCACGTCTAAGACTTCCAAAATAACCAAACCCCTCATCCATTTACTCTGGGTCTTGCAGAGTAACTATAATGATTTTTGCATTATTAAATTTCTCTGGAATGTGATCGCACGTGCCAGGAAAAAGGCAGCTCCTTTACCAACCATTGTGACACTTATCATGATACATTGGGGTTTTTCTAGTACTTCTCCTCATACACCTCTTCGAACAGCTAACATTCTTACCATTCACTCAGTATGTAGGAACGGATTCTGGAACCCCGACGTTGCAAAGAACCATGTCGGTGCAGAAACTGACGAAGATTGCTTCGCCGACAACATCTTCACTGAAAATGCATTATGCAACATATTTAATCCCATGGAAGGGCTTCGCTTAATTCAGTAAGGACTGATGACATTATTCAAACGTCAGAACATTATCATCACCAGCCTTCTTGAATTTCAGGACCTACGGACAATAAACGAAGAGGAACAAGCACAATTCTTGCACAGCCACAACCAATTCTTGGCAAATCACACTCTCATAATGGAGAACCACATCGAGATTTACCGCATTTAAAGCAAAATGTTGCAACAACAGTTGCGGATTGGATTGACGGCATAGAAAATCTTATAAACGGATGCCTCCCACAAAAGGATCCTCGCCGTTATTTGGGGCCAATGAAACCATTTAAATTTTGCAATTTTATATTATTTATCATTTTCTTTTTAGTTTTTAATTTTCGTGATGGTAATTTGTTTTTACTTAATTATTCTCATCATACTCTAATATTTGTTTATCCTTGTCTAAACAGTCACATTTTTTCACACATCTTCTACAATGGAAGCTCCAAGGATGATTCGAACAATCTTTCCATTCGTTTCTTTGAATTCTCCGGCATATGGACATCTTTTCGGAGACTACATCACTCAAGTTGGTTGGAACTCTCTTATTCTACACACCCGAGCGGACATACTCCCTGGTTTGGCAACTTATTTTTATGATCACATGGAAGATCTACCAGCTCCGGGGTTTCCCTTTGAATGGTTTTACACTCACGTATTGGTAACACCCGACACGCTTTTTATGAGCCAACAAAGTGGCTATGGCTCTAGACATTCCCCCCTCTTCTTGACCCGGATCTCCCATTCAATACATGATAGATAATAACTTTAATGACTATTCTAAGGAAGATTTTGCTGCCCGGGTATGGGGATGGCCTTGCCCACGTCAAAGAACGCGTGCGGGCCGATGGCGGACTTCACTATTCCACTAGCCAATATGACCATGAATGTTGGACCGCCATGTTATTTATTCTTTTGAACATCATGGGGATTGGCATTTTTCCACCGCATCAAAGTCAGCGTGTAAGACATTCCATGCATTGGCCCAGCAACATACCACCTTCGACATTACAGAACTAGTAATTGAGAATCTTAAAAAGGCTCGGTCTTTTCGGCAACACTATATTACCCTGCCAGTTACATCATGCAGGATAGTGCGGACGTACTTCCCTCAATTTGCGGCCACCTTTCAGGACTGGGTAAAGGTCGACTCTATGTGTCCAACAAACAAGATAATTCGTTCTTTGCGATTTCAGACATGGTGACGCCCTGCAAGGTATCTTAAGAAAGTCCATTCTTTCCCTAATGATGATAAAATGATAGCTCATCTAGACAATGCAGAGAAAAGGAAGTGGAGTGAAGTCTGGAAAGCTATGATAGATTGGCGGGATGCAAGGGAATGGCATTTCTACAGGGATGAGGCAAGGATGGACTATCCCCCAGTTCAAGGTTGGGGCAATGTGAGTTGATGCATGTACATATTTGTTTTCTATTTTGATTTGAAATAAATAAATAACCTAACAGTGTGCTACTCTAACAGTGTGTTTCTACTTTTATGATGTATAATATATAGTGTGTTACAATAAATTTCTGTGGAAGATGTCAGCTAGATTTTTGCTCAAAGCCTCTCAGGTATACTCTTTCTTCCTCTTAACACTTTGAGGACACAGTGTCCGACTGTTTGGGGGTGGTGAGAACCTTTTGCAAAAATTAGGCATGCATAGTTGTAAATATTTTACTTAATGTCTAAATAAACGTATTTAGTGACAAATTCTCGTTTCCCTTCTATGATGAAAAATATTTAGAAATCTCACCCTAGCATCAAAATTAGGACTTGTCCTTAAAAACTTAATTTAATACGTATGCAATAGTTTTTACATCTTTTCATGAGCATTCATGCACTGACTATCATTTAATGTACACAGCAGTAAGTTTCTGAGACCCACGATTAGACAACTTAGTTTCCATATCCTGTAAGAATCTAACCAAAAGCCTCAAAATGTGTGATATATGAGTAATGACATAGAGGAGTAGTTCTTCCGAATAGAGAAGTTCACACGTCTACTTACTTGATCACTACCCAAATCCTAGGCGAGAATTTAGGCCTTCTTTGGATCGATATAGCCAAAAATTCACACCTGTAAAAAAAATTTACCGCTAGTCACCCCACTGAACCTTTCATTAATCCTTTCTACTTCACCAAAAAAATCATTACCCATCTAGTAACCACAAATAAATAAGCCTACCTAGATGATGAGTATGAGAAATAGGATGAAGTGCACAAAAATGAAGAGAAAAACCTTGTCAACAAATCAAAATCAGTTACATGTTTCAGAAGAAAAAAAATAGAAAATAGAAATATGTTTCCAAAAATCAAAAGAAATATCAAGGTTAGAATTCCCCCCAAAAATCAAATCAAAAGGGAATACAAAAGCTTGAAAAATCCAAGTATGGAAACCCATGTTAGAAGCAGGAAAGAAAATAAGAATTCTCTAGTATAAATATCTCGAAGACCTTATTCTCTCATACTTATCATTTTTTAATTTTCCATTCCAGTTCTTTTACACTACCACCTAAGCCCCATAACACCTAATAAAGACCTCTAGCTCAATTAGGAATAGGATAGTAAGATAATAAGTAGTAGTAGTGACTTCTCGACCTTGGCTCCTCTGACTGTCATTGAGTATGTAAGGAAATGTGTGCCCACTGCACACTGGAGATAGCGAAGCTTGAGTGGAAAAATAAGAGAGAAATTGTGTTTCGACACATACCTGTGAGAACCTACTTAAGGACGCTATCCAAAGGATCCGAAAATGGCCCTTTCATTACATTTCATGATAAGATCACTGCATGCATGCTCATACGTAGATGTTTTGATTATTGTATGTATATTGGGGGGGGGGGGGGGGGGTTAGGGAGACTAGGAGATATATATATATGAGAGGTTAGACTTTAAGTTTTAGCTTTTATATTCTTGCATTAGTTTCCTTCCGTTGTATTGCATTCTTTTTCCAGTAGCTTTTTATTCCAACATCAAGTACTGTAAGTCTTTTACTTTAATAAAATTCATTTCTTTTCAAGTTAAATTCATGTTCTTCATTTACTTATTTATTGTATACAGTAAGATCAATTAATCATCCAATGACCATGAGCTAAAATCCTCCCAAAAGGGAGGGTTAATGATGCTCATGTGAGGATCCAGATTGACACTTTAATGTTCCAGAATCACTACTTAGGAATTAGGTGTAGATTATGCATCCGGTCCCAAAATGATTGAGACTGTCTAAGTTTGGAGTGCTGATGCTCTAGAACAGTCTTGCGAGAGACCTAAAAAGTCTCGCGCGAGACCCTATGGTGGCCGTTAGCTCTCTGGTTTGTCCAGCTGATGTAGAATTGAACCAGGAGCTGAAATAATATTCCAGAGATGGAATAGTAGTTCAACTCCTTATGCTAGTGAGATGAGCTCAGAGATGCGTGTATCTCACTAGGGATCGATACTCGACGCCGTCTCAGGTTTGTATATGAACTCGAGACGGATTAGAGTTGTAGTGATATGGTACTCTAACTATTGAAACTGATTTTTGCATGAGTACGGTTAACCCTTTTTCATGTATCTTTATCCCTGTTTATTTTACGTAGAAATCAATCGTTGTAATTTTATGATACTTGCATTCCAAGTTTTAATTAAGCAATTAACCTAAAATCCTACTCACTAAAAGCTATAAATCCAGTTGTGAACCTTGTCAAGCCCTAAGATATGGACGATCCCTTACTCGACCTATCCTACCAACCCACGTGAGTAAGGTAACTTGACTAATCAGACGTTTACGGACTTTGGACTTTGGACTTCGGATTAAAGGACAGAAAACCCTGAAATTACCGTTTATCAATAAGTGGCCTGAATTTCTATGTAACCTGAAAAAGGCAATAAAAGCTATGAGTTGTATTTTCATTAAGCGTAAGAAGGGCTATAATGCAGTAATATAAGGGTAGTAAAATGCACATTTTGGAGATGATCACCACCCCTAAATAGCATCTTGCTTGTCCTCAAGCAAAGATGAGAGAAAAAACTAAGATCACAAATGAGTGATTTATTATAAGTTATACTAATCTCATTTCCCAGAGTGTGATTACATTGACCATATGTAGCAAGGCCTTAATCCACTAGGAATTCCCTAGTGGACGAGATTTAAGCCTCGTGAGAGTTTTCTAGTGAAAGTACTCACAAACTTCTTCTATTTAGTACAAAGGGTCTTGTTTCCTTATTTATTCTCAGAAGTCCATACATCTCATTAGCGGGGAATAAGGACAAGCTCCTTTAAACTTAGAATAATATATATACAGTAATTTAATTATATAGAGATAAAGTTGCAAAACATGAGCATTGAAATGCAAAAGCAGAGTCATTTTCGAGACTTTTTGAGAGCGTCCTTAAGGTGGGTTCTCACAGGGGTATGTCGCAATCACAACACTCTGTTAGATTCACTCAAGGTTCATTCTCTCAAGTGCAGTGGGCACTTATATTTCTTGCATACTCAAATGACGTACAAAGAAACCAGGGTCGATTGATCACGCTTGCCACTTACTATCACACCATCATATTCCTAATTGAGTTAGATGTCTTTTATTAGGAGTTACGGGGCTAGGGTGATGTTTTAGAAAGAAAAAATAAGGGAAAACAAAATCTGATAAGTTGAGAAACTTGGCTTTAAGATACTTGTAACCAGAGAAGAATCTTGTTTTGTTCTTTAACTTCCGAATTGTGATACATTCTTTTAACCCTTTGTCTTTGTGATTCCATATGATTTTAAATTTTGGGAGTTCTAACTTTTCTTTTGTTTTTGTTTGTTTTTGTTTCTGATATCGTCTCCTTTTGATTTTGAACTTTTAGGAGATTCGATTTTTTACTCCTTTGATGTTTTTGGAGTTTTGGTTTTTTATGGATCTTTCTTTTCTTCTCTTTCTTTTTCTATTCTTTTCGACGCAAATAACTGTTCTATTTTTGTACATGGTCTTCTCTTCTCTTTTTCTGATATCCATCCAGTTCTCAACTCGTCAGTTGGGTAAGCTTTTTGTACATGGTCTTCTCTTTTTCTGATATCCATCTAGTTTTCAACTCGTCAGCTGGGTAAGCTTTTTATTTTGTGTTGTAATGGGTTAGGAACTTTTAGTGAAGAATAAAAAGACTTTTAGAAAAGGTTGAATGCTCAAGAGGGGTAGTAGAGGAAAACTATATTTTTGTGTTTTTAACTTTTATTTAGTTATATCAATCCAAAAAGTGCCTAAATTCTCTATTAGGATATGGCGTGGTGAACAAGCAAGTGGACGTGTGGTCTTTCTATCCAAACATCCTTTGTGTCATCACTCAATAAACATTCAGATGAAGCTTTTTGGCTAGATTCTCACAGGATATGGAATTTAATTGTTCTAACCTTGGCTTCGGAAACGCACTGCTATATACAAACAAATGTTGATGCATGCAATTCATGAAAAGATACATAAACTATTGTACTTTTTTTTTGCTTAAAGGTAATTGATTAATTAATAAAATAGGAAGTTACAAAATTTTCTAACTGTACAAGTATAGTTGATCCTCACCAAGTGTCATTTTTCTTTCTAATTAACAAATCTAAAATAAGTGAGATCTGTATTTTCTACTCTCAAAAACTCTAACCTCACATCCCACCACCTATGTATACCAGCAGGCAGTGTCGCCGCATACTTTGACATGCAATATGTAGCAAAGTTAACTTCTCGCCAAGTGTGAGTGATGTTTATCCATGAAGCCTCTCTTTTTAGCTGCTTCCAAGTGTCCTTCATTGACCAATGAACCTTGTTGTACTGAAAAGCTTGAGCCATAGCCTTCGAGTCTGTCTCTACCCAGATGGATGTCCATCCCAGCTCCAGTGCCTTTTTGATTCTTTCCAAAATTTCCCCTACCTCTGCCATGTTATTTGTTGTGATTTCGAGCCATCCAGCTGCAACTCCCAGAACTTTGCTCGTTTTGTCTCTAAATGTGTTACCCCACCCTGATCTTCCTAGATTCCCAATTGAGCAACCATTTGTGTTCATTTTCAGGATATTCTCTGGTGGCAGTAGCTAATAGCATTCAATTACCTTATGCAAGCCCCGAAGCTTGTGTTTTAGTCGTAGTCTTTGCAGGAGCATCATATCTTGCGTGTTGTTATTCATGTGCCCCTTCAATTTACTATGGGTGATAAGTGCTCAAAAAGTGCAATTTAACCCTCGATTATGCCTCTTGTTTAGCCATCTTAGTGGACTAATAGTGCTTGTAAGTTGTGTTTTATGATTCTACAGGTGAAAGAGAGAGTTTTGTGGAATATTAGAGAAAAAGGGGTAAAACTGAGCAATTCAAAGCATTAAGGATCACATGGGAAGCCCGTGGACAATTATGGAGAAGGCCAAGGAATTGAAGCTATTAAAGATGCAACTTGGACCAATTTTAAAGCCTATTTGAAAGCCCAAGGCCAAAGAATTCGTTGCTTGGACCAAAGCCCGCAAAAGAGGATAGAAGGATAAAGCAAAAGAGACAAAATAGACTTCCGCATTTGGGACGCATGGATCGCGCGTCCAGACGCATTGCTCGCGTCTAAGACGCATGGATCTCAGTTTTGGAGACAAAGTTGGATTGTGAAAGAAGTTGATTTGTATTAGGAAACAAATGGCAGTTTGGAATGCTTCTAGAACTCATTGTAACCCCTATAAATAGAGGACCTAAGTGCCTCATATAATTTGCCAATTCACTTATACTCTTGTCTCCAGAACTTGAGGCAAAGAGAGATTAATAATAAAAGATTCGGTTTTAACTTGTCGAGTCTTAATAAGTTAGTCTTTCTAGTCTTATGTTATTCGACTCTTTTTCTTCTCGTTCTTCGTGTTCTTCCTTCTTTATGGAAGGCTAATCTTCTCCTTCAAGGGAGGAGATGAAGTCAGTGCTTAAGATTTAATGATTCTTCTGGTTCATGATGTTCTTCAATCAGGTTAGTTCTTTATGTTTTTAGTTATTAGTTCCATTGCCCAGACCAGGGGATGGAAGTATAGATTAAGGTTTTTATTTATTGCAATCGAATATCATGCTAGTTTAGGGTTTTATTTATTGCAATTGAATATTTGCTACTGACATGCTTTTATTTATTGTAATTGAATATAATGCTAGAATAGGATTTTATTTATTGTAATTGAATATTATACTATTATTCTCTACTTTTCTTTTAGTTGTGTAGTGTTTTAGAGTAAGGGAAGTATTCCTTGTGTTTGCCTTAGATGGTGATTCATTGAATAGCTGCCTAAGCTCACATAAAAGAAAAAAATATATTAATAGCATAAACATAGGAACAACCTTAAGTAGAGTTAATCGTTAACGATGTTTCATCCAAAACGGCATCGGCACTCGCTCGATTGCCTAATTGTAGTCTACTTGTGAGAACAGCCATAAAGCAAAAGGTCACTGATCAAAAGTATCGGTGGAGTCTAATCTCTTGAATTCCCTCTCTTATAAATTCTCAATAGTTTAGTTAGTTTAGTTTAGTTTAGCATTAGAATCTACAATCTCTACAATCATAGTTTTTAATCCCTCAAACCCCTTTTCCAATCCTGTCCTTCATATAAACATACACTTAAAAGTGGAACGATACCTTACTCATCCTTTACTTATTGAGGGATAATTAGGCTTTGATACGCTTCTATTTTGTTCAATGACCATCATCTATCTACATCATCCATATACCATCCAATAAACACACAAAAGAAGGTGTACTTGAGAAATGAATTTTGAAAATTAGTTTTCAAAAAACCAAAAATATTTTTGTTTCTATATCAGCAGTATGAGAAAAATGAATTTGAATGATGAGTCTGGGATATATATTATATACTGCTTAGTGTTGAGTTTGATAGATAGTTGATATTATTGATTTCATTATCGCTTAGACTATTTATTATGCTCGGACATAGTTCTTGTTGATAGAATTCTTTATCAAGGAACCACCATAGTACTTGGTCAGTTTTGTGTACTTTTGCTAGAAGAGAGATTTAACCCCTAGTAAACTAGAAGTAGATTTTTTTGGACTTAGCCCATGAGACTTGAGCTTTATACCCATTCTTTGGAGAGTCTTACAAAAAATCCAAGTCTTACTGACTCAACATCTTTCAGTTCTTTATGTCGTTGTAATATAGTCTCATTATTCGTTGATTTGGTTAATCACGAAGTGACATCAACTGGGGAGATAGCCATTAGGTCTTGTAGTCTATTCGAAATAGAGTATCATACTGATAAGTCAAGTAGTGAACCTATTCAGCCTTTATCCCACCTAGTAGGACCATCATGTTAAACCTTTTTGAGCCTTACAATAAGCCATTTTCTTTCATAAAACCCTTTACCCTTTACCCAACTCTAGACAAGGAGTATAGCCAAAATCTTTATCAGCCATACCCATATGTTTCTGAGAATACGAGAGGCACAAAGAGGAAGAAATATCACAAAAGGAAGATTACAAGGAAATACGAGAGAGATACAATGAAGACCATCATTCTGTTCTAAGTGAAAGAAGCTAGTGGAAAGCAAGCATATCCAGTACTAATCAAGGATATACCACTGAGCTAAAAAAAAAAAGAATTTGAACAGAATAGATGGAAAAGCTAAGACAAATGATGAATTTTCTCTGCAATAAAGAAAGAAGCAAAACCCTTAGTATTTTAGAAACAACCTTTGAATCCTTTTTACCTTTCCTTCATAAACCAATACCCAAGCCAAGTTACAACCCATGACTTATCACTACAGTATGGTACGAAGTCTAGAATAGGTGAGAGGATGCTAAAGTGAAGGACCCGACACTTCATATGTGATTGACATTCTTTCCATGAGACTACTGTCATCTAGAAGTTCGTTTTTCAAGGTAGTATGTGGGATGTTCATATTCATTATTCTTTTCCCCACATACATGAGGTAAAATAGTAGACCATCTTCTGAGAGATTCTTTTCTGAGAGTATGACCGGTGAGGGCTGAAAGTCAAGATTATCTATCTAAAGGTAAGCTAGGGATTCCATTTCTTGGATAGGAGAGTATAGGAGATTGACTGAGTACACACATAAGCCTTGATTGAGAATTTTGTCAATTTTTACTATCTCCCATCATAATCTATGAGTCTTTGCAGCAATGTAGTTAGTAATGGAGACCGTCTGTTTGAGTAAGCACTAAGTGGGTAAGGAATTTCTCTCTCTGAAAAATACTATCATTATTGAACATGCTATTAATTGATTTTGTGGGTATATCACCTGAAAACCCTCACAAGACTATAACTCGTCCTTTTTGGGGAACTTAAAGGTTTAAAGTCTTGTTGCATATGGTAAATGCAATCGCGATGCCTGCGAAAATGAGTTAGGATTTTATTTTTGTTATTAGGATGTGATTTTGATCACTTATCTATTTTTTTATCTTATTTGCTAAGAGACTAGCAAAAGCCTATTTGGGAGTTGTGATAAGTGCTATGGGCTTTTACCATTTCTCTTCTGATTTCCTGACAAATGAAATTGAAATTCGTTGCCTTTTCATCATAGATTACCTGATTCCTATTTTTCCATATGCTGACTAAGCAAGTGATGCGTGCCGCTATCCACATGTCCAGCACCAGTGAACTGAAGTGTTTACTTTGTTGTAAAATATTGTTTGTTTCATGAGGAATCCTTGTCAGACTAAAAAGATTGGCAAGGTATTTCCAAGCTCTCACTGCTATTCCACAATGAAACAACAAGTGGGTTTGTGTTTCTTCATTTCTCTTGCATACTCCGCATCTGGATGCGAGCTTAATCTTCATTTTTTTCTTTCATTCTATCATCAGTATGCATTGCACCATGAAAAATATTCCATCCTATTCCTTTAACTTTCGGTGAAGCAAGGGAGCTCCATAGAAATTTTGGCCATACCTTTTTTTGTGATTTGCTTCTGATATCTTCATAAGCCCCAACCACTGTGAAGTTTCCCATATGGATGAAATCCATATTCGTCTATCTTCTATTGATGGCCTTGGCTACTACAGTATGTCGATGTCAATGCCTACTCTTTCTAGGATTTGTAACATTGAGTTGTTAAAAGTCCATTGGTTGCCTTGTATGTAGCTTTCTAGCTTGTCTTTGAGCCTGATGACCTCTTTTATTTCTGCCTTGAAATGGTCACAGATTGGTTTTGTCAAGGACCAGTTGTCCCTCCAAATGCTTATGGAGTTTCCCTTACCTATGACCCATCCTTGGTGCGGTACCATTTGTTTGATTGCCCATTTGATTCCTATCCAAACTGTGGAAGTTTTGTACTCTGACCAACCTCTGACTCTGTTGGTGTACTTAGCCTTTATAAAATTTGCCCAATCCGAATCCTCATTTAAAAGTGCCCATGCCAACTTCATAAGCATTACCAAATTGATATCCTTCAGCTTCTTGAGACCCTGCCCTCCTTCCTCTGGTTGCTTGCAAGTCTTTTCCCATGAAATTGTGGTAGCTTTCTTGGTTGATGGATCCCCAGTTCATATAAAATTCCTGATGATTGCCTCCCCTTCTTTTATGACAGGCTGCGACCACTTATAAATCGCCATATTGTGCACTGGGATGCTATTAAGTACATGTTTTGCCAAGACCACCCTTCCTTGGAACGATAGCATGTGTCCAACCCATCATGCAGCTTTCTTCCTTATTTTATCCACTAGCATAGCCAAAACTGCTTTGGTAGGCTTTCCCATAAAGAGTGGGACTCCCAGATATTTCTCCAGTAATTCTCCTTCTTTCATATTCAGAATTTCAATGAGCTTTGTCTTCTTTCTTTCTGTCATAGGGCTCAGAAAGATCTTACACTTTTCTTTGTTGAAGAATTGTCTCGAGGCTGCCTGATACCTGTTAAGAAGCTTAACAAGATTTTTAATACCTCTCAAATTGGCATTACAAAAAAGGAATAAGTTATCAGCAAACATGAGGTGAGAAGGGCTAGAATATTTTGAGTTTAGTATCATGTGCTTCAACTTTCTTTCCTTTACCAAGTTATGTATGCCTCTACTAAAGCAATCCTATGCTAGTGCAAAAAGTAGAAGAGATAGCGGATCTCCTTGCCTCAGCCCTCTCTGTGCTTCAAAGAAACCAATTGGCCCCCTATTCAACATGATAGACATAGAGTTACTTGAAGTAGTTGCTTGCACCCATTGAATCCATCTATTCCCAAACCCAAGTCTTCTCATAACCGCCCAGAGAAACTGCCAATCTATGGTGTCAAAAGCCTGAGATATGTCAAGCTATATTCCAATGCTACCCCCATGTCGAGTTATCTTGAGATCATTGACAAGTTCTGATGCTAGAACAATTGCTTGTTGTGAATTCCTGTGTGCAATGAACCCATACTGTTCCTTTGAGACTATTCTCTCTGCAATAGGCCCCAACCTTGTGGCCATGATTTTGGTGATGACTTTGAAGGCAAAATTTGATAGGCATATCGGCCTATATTTGGTGAGTTACTGTGCTTCCTGCTCTTTATGTACCAGAACTAGGAAGCTGGAATTGAACCCTTTGGGCAACCTTGCATTAAAGAAGTATAGGATTGATCTAGTCAAATCATGTCCCACAATAGCCCAATAGTGCTAGAAGAAGAAGCCGTTAAATCCGTCTGGTCCCGGAGAGTTGTATTTTTTAAGTCCAAACACTGCTTTTCTTATCTCTTCTTTATCTTTCATCTGACATAACATATTATTATCATCCTCCTCGACCATTTCTGGCATCATACTTATCAGTTCCTCATTCGGATCATGTACCACATTGCTAAATTTCTCTTTATAGTGATTCACCATGTAGTTTCCAATGTCCTTCTGATTTCGTATCATGATTCGCTCATTGTTTCTCATTTCCATAATCATACTTTTGCTCTTTTTCAGATTTACTAGAGCATGAAAGAACTTAGTACTTCTATCCATATCTTCATCCTAGTGAGTTTTTGACTTTTGTTTCCAAAAGCTCTGTTTTTTATGTAAAAGTTCTTCTACTATTGACTCCTATTCCATCACTTCCAGTGTAATCCTTTCATTATCTCCATCTTGCTCAAACAAACTTTGCAATTGCTCAAGTTTCCTGGCTTCATCTTCCAACTTGTATTTGATGTTACCAAACACCATTTTGTTCCACTGCATTAGTTTCCTTTTGAGAAGCTTCAGTTTTTGCCTAAGAACAAATATTGAGTTTCCTTCCATTTCTACATTCCAACTGTCTGCCACTTCCTTCATGAAATCTGGATGCAAAGCCCACATGTTAAAGAATCGAAAAGGAACATTCTGTGGCCTTGGTACAGTCTTAACTCCTCTAATGAGAGGCGAGTGATCTGAGAAAATCATGAGCCCCACTTTGTAGTTCCAACCTGCATGGTTGTTAGCCCACTCTGCGTTGAAGAAAACTTTGTCCTGTTTCCCCAAAATCTTAAACCTTCCTACCTGTTTATTCCACCAAGTAAATCTATACCCAGTTTCAGGTGCTTCCATAAGTAAATTTGAGTGGACTGCGTTCCTGAAGTCTTCCATGGCAGCGTTAGTTGGTCCTAATCCTCCTTTCTTTTCTGTAATGCTAAGATAAGCATTAAAGTCTCCCACTACAAACCAAGGTCTACTGAGAGAGTTCAAAATAGCCAATTCCTCCTATAGTGCACGCATATATGTATATAGGGAATTTGCATGCACTATGGTGATAACACTTCCCTACATATCCACTGTTAGCTGTTGGCATGAGTAGTGGACCATTTCTGGTGAGGGTAGTTTCTTCCTCCATAGAAGCCATAGATTTGGAACTTTATTGTTGTTTTTATTGAAATGAAATGTAGTGCTCATTCCCATTGATTACAGTTAACCAAGTGGGATGTCATTCGGAGATATCTGAGGCTCAGCAATGCCTATGAAGTCAGGTTTCTCCTTCTCCACTAGCTTAGCTAACCTCTGTTGGGACTTGTGGTTTCCAATTCCTCTGATGTTCCAGTATAGGCTCCTCATTGAGAAACTATTCACCTTTATTCAGTTAAGTGATAAATCACTTATTTAAGGGCCCAGCACCAACTTTGGCTCTGGTAGTCGGTGGTGTTGTACTTTGTAATTGCCATTAAGGCTTCTGAGGCTTGTATCCACTATAAGGAGGTGCTTCTTTTGGCCTTGTTTATGCTTCGTCATCTGTCTCATCAGCCCATCTATCCTTTTGAGATGAATCTCTGTGTTTGCTATTTTCTTATTTTTCTTGTTTCTTGTCTCTTTGTACCAGCATTTGAAGTACCATTTATGGTTCCCCAAAGTCATCTTTTCCTTGTAGGTTTACATGTTCCACCTGCTGGCCTTGTGTAGTAATATTCTCATGTACTACTATCTGTTCTTGACATTGTGTTATCTCATGGGCTGCCATCTGGTATTCTTCTTCTGTTAAGTCCTCTGCAGGGGCCTCTCCCCCTTGTTTTGCATCTACATAGTGCACTTCCTCCTCTGTGTTATCATTTTTCTCACTAGTGCTCTCCACGCGCAATTGGTTTTAGCCTTTGATCAGCCAAAACTATTACTTTGACTATCTCATATGTGCCTGTTTCTATTTCATCCCCATTTATATCCTCTTCTTCTACAAGAACACCAAAACTATTTTTCTCCACCAACACAGGCGCCGCTACTGTTTGAGGCTGCCATTACTTACTGCTTTCCTTAGTGTTGTTTCTGTTCCTTTTCTTTTTTTCTCTTGTTGACCCCTTCCTCTATTTGAGGTGGTGGAGTAGTGTCTACTACCACCTCTTTATCCTTATTCTGCATTGATATAACACTTTTTAACTTCCTACATTCCGTGACAAGGTGTCCAACTAACTTGCAATGATTACACATTTTAGGAAGTTTTCCCACCTCCACTGTTTGCCAGAATTAGACTTTCTTGGTTCTCACATAAATTTGATCAGGCATTGGCTTTGACAAATCCACATCCACCATGATGTTGGCGTAATACCCATATTCCCTGTTCAAGGTTTTCTCATCAATGAACATAGGATATCCAACCCTTCTTGCTATGGACAAAAATGATTCTTTCTACCAAAACTCTTGGTCCAACCCTGGCAGACGAATCCAGACAAGAGCATGAGAGGGGTTGTGGCTTTCTGGATTAAAGTTTAGGCTCTAGGGGCTTAATCTAAGAAGTGCATTCCTAAAGTCCCAAGTCCCGTGCGACCAAATTCTATTTAGATCCTCATCACTGGATAATCGAATAAAGAGATAGCCCTTTCCAATTGGAGTGATTATCCATTCACCAGAGACGCTCAATTTCTCCTTTGCAAGCTCTCTAACTTTTTCAATTGGCACTTTGAACAAATTGATACGCCAAATTAAGTAGCGTTTGTAGTAATTTAAACCCCTTTCATATGCTTGCTCTGGGATTGTAATTAGTGGGAAATCTCCCATTTGATCGGGCTCTAGCAGTTCATTCAGTTCCACTTGTTGCTGAACTGCGTGCTTTGCTATTTCCGCATATGAGGGCCCTTGAGTGGGAGCCTTTGCGGTTGTAGTTCTATTCCCAGCAGGATTTTCCATTTCATAAAGATCCATTATTGTGTGCTTCCTCTTCTGAACTCTCATTGTCTGCGATGGAGGATTTTACCAGAAGAGGAAATAAACATGAAGCTACCAACGGATAAGTTTTTTCTACCAACTATTTTTAACTATAGCAGGAAATAAAAGCTAAGGAAAGGGCACCGGATCACTAATGCAACTTAAGTAATATCACTACAAGTCACACTAAAATTGGTCCCCATTGTTGCAAGATGAATGCAACTATTGAGAAACTATTGTTCGTATATTAGTCTAAGTACGAAGAACGAATCCTTACTCTATTGCTATAATGAGACTTCTAAACTTTTTATTCATTATATAGAAAAGGAAACAAGACTTTTTAATACTAAACAAAAAAATATTTTTGGTCTTTTTTTCAAAAAAAATTTTAGAAAGGAAGAAATATACTATTATATCTATTATATAGAAAATGTCTAGTTTTGCAAAATATTACTATACCACCCCCCAAATAGAACTATGCTTTGTCTTAAAAGTATGTAGAGATAAGGAAAGAGATTACCATAGAAATATGAACAAAAACGGCGATACACCTGTATTCTGTTCTTCATGATGAAAATACGCCACCCCCAAATAAATTTGGGGTGTAGGTTGTTTGATATAGAACAAGAAATACATGGTTTATTATACTAGAGATAACTATTCTATTAATATTATGAAATCTTTTTGAGGTTTTGTATTTTTGAAAACTTGCATGGAAGAAAAATGGAAAAATTTGGCATGATGTATCTGTTTGACCTTCTACTCATAAACCAAACTCCATAAGAAAACAACTAAAACAAACATATATAATATTAATCATATAATTAAACTTATACTAAACGTCATAATAAAGAAAAATAGAACAACAACAAAACATAAACTATCTATATGAACATTATGGAGCTGCCTACTCAGAATCTGTGCGTGACTCGTCTCGGCATCTAGAAGATCCTTCTCCTTGATGACGTCGAGTCCTAGCATGTCTATCACTATGCCGGAGCGCATCTCTAATGCTCTGTAGTGTTCTAGTGACACTGTGCTAAAATTGTCGCTGCTCCTGCTGGAAGGACCACTGCTCCTCTCTGAGGGTATGTTGTTCCGCTCTGATGGTCTGCTGTTCCGCTATGATGTTTCCCTGAGTTTTCCATAGCTGGTGGAGGTACGAATGCATAATCCTCTGGCCTCCATAGAGGAAGTGAATTCCATCCATGGGCTGAGTGAACTGTCGAGTGGCATCTTTAGTGAAGTAATCCACTTTCTCAGTCGGGCGTGCTTGCTCAGCAGCTCTGGCAGCAGGTGGAAGCCATAATTTATGGATGCAGTGGGCATAGATAGGACCTGTGGTAGCGTCTTTGACCTCCACTAGGGCGTCAATGGCCTTGAACCTCCAGTGTTGCATGATCCTGGTGACTAGCACTGGTAGAGGAGCGGTGGACTTCTTGGGTTTACAGAGTTGCTCCCAAATGAAGGTGACGATGCAGAAGCTGTTCTTCTGCTCTTAAAGAACCAAAGAATATGGAGCATCGCCTTATCGATATCAGAAGGCTTGGCTGAGCCTAGCAGGTTGTAGGATGTCCATTGAGATATTGCCAACTGATTCCTTCGAAGTGAACTTTGAAACGCGCAGTGAGACTTAGGGTTTTCACCCCCTCGAGAAGAGTCTCTACCATCATCACATCAATGGTCTTGTTGTCTGGGGACTGCTCCATCTGAACATAAGCTTTTAGAGGAATCCCCAAAACTCTACTCACCACCTTCTTGGTGAGCTCAAGCGAGCGACCATCCTTGACAATCATGATGCAATCATCCTCCCCTCTAAGCATGCAATTATAAAACTCGAGCCTTGAAGTGCATTTCAAATAGATTGGAATTTAAGAGATTTTGAAAATTTTGCTCTGGCACGATTTTAAGAACTCGAGCCATTTAGAGTAGGGATTGAGAAAATTGGGGTTTTTAGTTGGATTGGGGGTTGAAAATGGAGTAGGTTGTGAAAAAAATCAGGTGGTGGTGTGTATGGGTGAACGGGCGGTCACGAGCTAGTGTGGGCGGCTAGGGTTGGGGATTTTTGTGAGGAAGAAGATGAATGTAGGCGGTCGCATGGGCTAATTAGATTTGATGAGGCACGCGCCTTTTAAGTGAAAATGAATTTTTGGCCCAAGCCCAAATAAAATCAGAAAATTCCGATCTTGTCCTCAATGCCTTGCCAACTTCAAGAGCCGATCCGCACTTTGTTACTCATCCGATCTTAACCCGTGAGATACCAAAACGATCAGCATCGAAAATGCAACGTAACTATATAGGGTACAATCACATCCAACAGTGGATAAAAACAGATGAGGGAAAGAAACAAAAAGGAATTGTAGGGAAATATGTACAGATATCAGAAGGAAAAAATTTAATTACTTTTTTTGGGTTTTTAAATGAGTTTGACTGAAACTTAAAAAGGTGGGTCGTTTTAAGTCAGATCCCCAAGAATTGAAAGTTTTTGAAAACTTGAGTCAATCCCAACCAGATGGTTGGATTACTCTCTTAGACCGAGCGTAATGCACTGGAGGATAACACGTGTAGAATTTATAAACAGAATTATTATGAGATTGAAGACTGGGGCAAGTTGGTGTTTGACAGTTCAAGCACCAGCCTTCTCTCATAGCTCGTCTCTTACGTGCGTATGAACTCTTACCTAAACCAGGAATGATTTTCAGTATATGTGTTCATATCTTCAGTTGTAGTTCTCTACAAAGTGCATGCACACGATCATTGAAACTTATTCATCTAGTCTTGCTAGGTGGAGGGTTTTTGTTCGCTACAGAAGACATTTTTGAAAGTTTTTGAAAGAGGGATTGAGAAGGGGAAAAGATTTTAAACGAAAAGGGAAAGATTTTTAAGAAAGGAAAATTTTGAAAATTTTGTACAAGTTTGAGTCTTTTAATGTCAGATTCTTGAGATAAAATAGAAAGGTGGAGGCAAAAGATAGAATTAAATAGAGAATAGTATCACTTTGGGTTACTCTATTTGTTTAATTCTCGTTTGGAGACGCCTCGTCCTTTTTTTTTTAAATCCAGTTGGTTTTCTCAATCAAAATATATATCTAACCATATAGAGATTTTGACAAGAAGATAATATTATACGTGAATCTGGTATCATTTTGGTTACTCCAGGGCATATAACTTTCTTTTTTATATCATCTAGTTTTGAAAATTATGGAGAGATGTTTTAAGAAAGTCATACTCAAAAGCTATGAATCTAGACGCTACTACTTGAAAACAAACCATAACAAATAATCTTAGGCAACTTTCCTGTCGGCTCTGTGGCGAACCCAATCTAGACAGACAGAGCTTCAGCTACGCGAGTTAGGGGAATTACTGCGCAAGATATGGAATGTCCTGACCTGGGCGAATAGCTCGGTGATATAGGCGACCCTTAGTAAGCAAAGTTGATCTCAAATTGCCCCTAGATTGCATTGTTCTAGGGGTTGGTATGTGTAAAATCCATTGCCCATTTTGTTTTTGAAAAAATCACATAACTATTGATGTATCGAGAATTATCTATTATAAGCGCGGTGAAAATAAACAATTTTATTAAAGAAAGAAAGAAACATTTGTTTTTAGTTTTTGGTTTTATGTTCCTAAATTACTATGACAAAAAAATATAAACTATAAAACTACTAAGAAAAATCACTATGACGAAAGTGATCCTCCCAATAGAAGGTGCTTGAAATTAAGTGATTCTAATTGAGAACCTGCATGGGGTTTGGCTTGCCCTAGATTGTGCACTTCCTTGTTTTGCAAGAAAATGAATCTAGTGAAGAGGACTAGCTCTATTGTTAGATAATCTAGTCTCTCCTCTCCTAATCTCCAGTTAGCCCTATTTCGTAGCTATTCCAACCAGAGAGAAAGATGAAGCTTGAAACAATTATAAATCACCCATAGAAGGAAAAAGTTTTCAAAATCAAGGGCCCTAGCTGCTAACCATCCCACGGTATAGCATGCATATGGAAGACGAGACATGTTAAACAACCATGAGAGACAACCATAAGACACTTTCACTTAATCCCCATCGCTCTCTTATTTGTTTCACATCTCTTCTTTGTAGAGGAAAGACTACTCAGCGTCAAAGGTGAAGATTGAAAGAAAAATTCTTATGTAAAAATAGAAATAGGGAAATGAAAATAAAGACATGAATAGTAAATGACAGAAATAGAAAAGCTATTCTAAAAAGAAGTGTAAAATAAAGAAAAGAAAATTTGTATACTTGCTCCATAAGGGTACACTACTCAAACGACGAGTAAAAGTGCTAACATGGAATGCGCAAGATATACTGTGGACTCAAGTCTCCTGCACTTACAACCACACCCTCCAAGTGGAGAGGTTCGGTTACCTTATTGATGTATTCCCTTAAAGAAAAAAATGGAATGGAATGGAGAAGGAATACATCGGAAAAGAGGATTTAATCCTCGTAGATGGGATGACTAAGAAAGAGTTTTTAGCGCTCCAGCTTCATTCACGTTGCTTGTTGTAGATATACATGGAATATAAGGTAGTTGCTATTTGCTGAGTTAGTATTATTTGCTTGGTCATTTCCTAGTAGAGTTGGTCTATGATGGATGGTGGAGTGAGATATGAATTTGATATGGATGGTGATATGAATGGGAATGGGCTTTGGGTGAAACCGCACTCTGACTGACCAGGCGGATATATGAATAGTGGTTGACTATTTGTGGTGGAACTCTATGAATTCTCGACATGATTAGCAAACTCTTGAATGTATGGGGTACTAGGGAAGTTTGGAAATTGAAGTTTGTAATCGTAAGGATTCCCGTAGTAGACTCGAATTCGGTATATGATGGACAATGAGATAACCAGTGATAAGGACTACCGCAAGAAGAACAAGGTTATGGATTTGCATTGTAATTCCATGACGGTTGTGATGCATATTGATAAGACATGAATGTTCAATCAATGATGATGCACAAACAGTAGAAAATTTTTTTTTATTATTTTTTGAAAATATTTGCTTGGTCTATAGATTACTATGCCCTGTTCAAGGGAACAATTGGGCGCGAGACTAGGATGACTCTACTACACGGTTCAGAAGAGTAGGCAGTCACTTCACCAAGTGGTGTGCTACCAAGAATCTCACTCACGATGAATCTGGGGGAGTAGAGTGAGGAAGGCAGTTGCTCCACCGGAATCTGGTAACTAATTACTCTAAATCTTCATGGCTATATTTTTGTCCTTTTCTGGAGGAGCGTGACTACTTTGGGTTCTAGTTAATTGATTTTAATTCTTTTTTTTTTTGTCTAGGGCTTCAAGAATCAAGCAACGTCCAATTTATCTATATTGGGGAATGACTTCCCAATGGTTGTTATGTGCCTCGGGTTTAGCCTTATGCATGAATGTAAATTGCAGTGCAGAAATTAAATTTCAAACAATCATGTAAGCATGCTTGAACACACAAGGTATCCTCTTACGTGGGCTTCGAGGAGGTTTAGAAATTACCTCTCAAGCTGTGCTTACACGCTTCTTGAGGAGAAGGCATCGTCGGTTGGCACGTGATCTGATAATCAGGCCCAACCTTCCGAGCTTTACCTTGTTTTAAGTTACAGTAAAGGTCTATTTAAAAATCCCACAAGTTGGGTTTTTGATAATTAAACAACTTTGCCTTCAAGGGCCCAAAACTTAAAACTAAACTAATACTATACTAATCTAATATATTAACTAGTTTAGATTGATTATCTAGATTAACTGGAGTTAAATAGACTTAGAATGTTGATTACCAAGTTGGTTCAAAGTGTGTGAGCGATGATTCACGACATGCCTCGCGTACTTGAACTTCCCAAGGCAATGAAAACTCTAATTTCTTGGTAAGTTTACAACTTTAACCAAGTTTCAACTCATGTTCATCCACAAAAATCAATCAAAAACCATTTTTCCTAAAAAAAAATTTCATTTTTATTTTTAGCTCTAACTATTACAAACAAGTTCCATTAACTTATACTACTTTATTACAAAATCTAGGTTCGGAGTTCAACTACACAAAAAAAAAACCAACTGGAACTGGAAAAAACTAGACGCTCGTGCGTGGAGGTGCCTGGGTGGTCGCCCACTGGCTAGGGCACGGTCACCTGTCCGGTTCTAATGAACTTTCGTCAATTTTCTTCCATAGCTTCAACTTCTCTCCAGTATGTTGATCCCGAACCCTGATTTGTAAAAAAGTACGCCAGTAATGAAAAACAACGAAAATTCAAAAAAAATAATAAATGGAAAGGTGAGAATTGTGCTTCTTCCTTAGATGCTCAACCAAGCGCTCTCGCTTCTTCAATCCATGACGGTGGCACCATTTGAAGTAGACTAGTTTAGAGTATCTCAAAGTTTGTTTTTAATGTGGTTCATCCTAGATTGTTTAGAGTTTGAATGATGGGTGTTTGAAAGAAGAAGGTAGACTCTTAGTTTAGAACTTATTTAGTTTTTAGTTTATGAATGAAGAACATTGAAAGTTTAAGTTGATAAAGATTGAAATAACTCAAAATATTGAAAGAAAGTGATTGAAATGATAGATTTAAACAAGAACAACAAAAGAAGATTGATTGATTGATTGAAATAAAGCAAAATAACAAGATTAGAATGAAAATGAAGAACAATAAAGTGAAAAATGACTTGAAAAATAAAATACTAGAAATTAAATCCTACATGACACTAGATTAAGTCTAGGTGCATTCTCTCTCCCTAATTTTTAGATTATATACCCCTACTTTATGTCTTTTACTGATTTGCCCTTCTCTATTACATTTAAGACACCTCACACTTCACTTTATAATTTTGCTTTTTCCTTTAACTTTTTGATTTCTTCTTTATCAAGATAGGTTTTGGAGAATGCCATATTATGAGATAAGGACCTCCATCTCTGGTCTTCTTAGTTGAAGGCTTTGATCTTTGACTTTGACCATTGACTTTGAATTTTTTAGCACTTTTTCATAGCAGCTTCTGGTCTTCATAATAAGCGTGATTAAGGCTCTTTTTGGTGATAAGACGCAGCCTTTATGATAAGTGGTCTGAATTTCTCTATAACCTGAAAAAGGCAATAAAAGCAATGAGTTATCTTTTCATTAAGTGTAAGAAGGGCTATAAAATATAAGGGTAATAAAATGCACATTTAGGAACTGATCAAAAACCTTGTACAAAAACAGAACAATTAGTTGCTTCGAAAAGAGAAGAAGAGAAAAGAAAGATTCATATAAAAAAAATTAAAACTCTCAAAAGTTCAAAATCAAATGGAGTCGATTTCAAAAGAAACAAAAGCAAAGTTAGAACTCCCAAAAATCAAATTCATATGGAGTCACAAAGCCAAAGGGCAAGAATGAATCACAAATTCGGAAGCAAAGAACAAAACGAGGTTCTTCTCTAGTTACAAATATCCTGAAGACCGGTTTCTCAACTTATCAGAGTTTGTTTTCCCTTCCTTTTTATTTCTAAACCACTACTTTAGCCCCATAACTCATAATAAAATACCTCTAGCTCAACTAGGAATAGGATGGTGTGATAGTAAGTGGATATTATGATCAATCGACCCCGATTTCTTTGGACGTTATTCGTGTATGTGAGGAATATAAGTGCCCTCTGCACTTGAGAAAACAAAACTTGAGTGAATATATCAAAGAGTTGTGATTGTAACACACCCCTGTGAAAACCCACCTTATACTCCAAAAGTTTCAGAAACGACTCTGCTTTTATATTTCACCGCTTATGTTTTGCATGTTTATCTTTAGATGATTAAATTACTGTGTATATGTTATTATGAGTTCAAATGAGTTTGTCTTTATTCCTCGCTAATGAGATGTATAGACTTCTGAGAATAAATAAGGAAACAAGACCCTTTGTATTAGATAGAGGAAGTTTGTGAGTACCTTATATGGAAAACTCTCACGAGGCTTAAACTCGTCCACTAGGGAATTCCTAGTGGTTTAAGGCCTTGTTGCATATGGTCAATGCAATCGCACTCTGTGAAACGAGACTAGTATAATAAATCACACATTTGTGACCTTAGTTTTTCTCTCATCTTTGCTTGAAGACAAGTAAAATGCTATTTTGGAGTAGTTGATCAATCTCCAAATGTGCGTTTAACTACCTTTACAATGCTTCAAATATGCTCTTCTTATACTTAATGAACAAACAACTCATAGATTTTGCTACCTTTTGCAGGATACATGCATTTTAGTGCAAAAAGGAGTGTTATCGACGCTACTTGGGGAGATTCCAGCTTAAGAGAAAAAGTTTCGAAAAGTCAAGGTCAAAGCCAACGGTTAACAGTTAGGGACTCAAAACCAAAAAGATAGAAGGTCATGTCTTTAACCCACAAGACCAAAGATTATGTCCTCAACTCAAAAGTTGGTATCATTAGCAAGCTTGTTCAAGAAGATACCTAAAGCATAAATAAACCCTAATGAGGTGTCTTATTTCTAAAGGATGGGAACAAAGTTGTAATATGTAAATGGTGTAGTATATAGGCCAAAGTGAGAGGAGAGAAAACTTACCCTAAAATGAATCTTTGGTCATTAGGAGTAGATTAATATGTTTTAAATTACTAGTTTAATTGTTATTTACCTTATTTTCCATTTTCATTCATTCACCCAACCAAAGTTGGTTATACTCATTTGGATCAATCAAATTAGTCTAACTTGCTAACCAAGTTACCTTGTTCATATCAAGTTCTTCATGCTTTTCATTATCAAACTACTCTTATTTCCTTGTTTTCAATATCAAAACAAGAATAGCTAGTTCTCAACTTCATTATACATAAAAAAAAACAAACCCAAAAACAATAGAGGAATCAAGAAAAAGGTGGGGTACGATTTTCTCCATCACCATTCTTCCCACTTAGATTTAAGATGAACAACAAAAACCCCAACTCAACCCACGAATTACTAATGTCATGTTTGTCAAAGACGAATGTGATTCCATTAGTCCTAAACCGACCAAAAACATTATCAGTTGTTTTTTATATCCCATTGCATGTGGTAATGGTGGCTGTCGTTTGTCAATATGGTGTTTCAGTAACCTTGATCATTTGGCATTTAAACAGTAAACTCCTTTTAAGTTTCACTACTTAGGTCAACTTTAGCAGAAAAAAAAAATAGATCAAAACTTAATGTGTGTCTATCTTTTGACTTTTGCTCTACTGTTTCAATTCTTTATTAGTTTAGGAATGCATATGCTCAATTTAATTAGCTTCATGTATTCTAAAAAGAAAATTATGATACTTAAGCAACTAAACACTATTTGGAAGTAAATCAAGTAAAATTACAGTAGATACTTAAAACCTTAGTGAAGAAAAATTTGATGTTTCCCAAGCCATTGCATGTTTTCCAATCGAACAGTGACTTCTCTATGAATTATTAAAAAGTGCCCACAATAATTTTTTGAACTACTCCCTTTGACATTGGCTCTAAGCTATCATGCTTCACTCATTATTCAGATAAGGTACAAAAAGTTGTAAGAAATAGAAACTTAGTCCTTTCAACTTTAATACAATCTTATGGAAGAACTTTAATTGCAATGTTGGAATGGCGCGGCTCATAGAAGGTATTAGGGTTCAGGTCAAAGATACATTGATTATATGATATTCAAAACTTTATTCAATGTGTTTGCACTAATATTTTGTGGTATATATGCGTATTAATTAATTAGTAAATTTCAAGTATTTTATATATACTTCTTTCGTGTCAGGAATGATGATTTTTATTTCAGAATATGATCTTTCATATAAAGCATTTGACACAATTGTGGAAGCAAATGGAAGAGTTACCCACTATTCATTCAAGCTACGAAGAAAGGTAATAATCATCCAAATTTACCTAAAGCACTTTGTTGTAGAATTTGTTTTAATAAAGATTATTAAAATTGGTTGTTTTGGCAGATTCGCCACTAATGATAGCAGCGGAATTGACATTAGCTTTATGCACTTGAGATTGTTGTTAAGGTTAGTTCTTGGATTTTCAGTTAAACCATGCCATATTTTTTTTAATAAATTTATATCAGAATACATAGTTTTTCTATCTATTTCATTTACCTTTATCTTGATGTAAGATTAGAAGCAGTGTTTCCATGGTTCCATTCAAAAAACATGTCAAGTATTGATTAAAATACTTTGAGGCAGTTAGTTGAAATTTGCTTACGAAGATGATATAGAATTTTTAAAAAGTAGGAATGGAAAGTTTGACATGAATAACATATAGGTAGCTAGAAATATTGGTTATACAATACAAATAAATTGGACATGATGTTGCATCAATTTGGTATGTGGATTTGTATGAGATGATTTAAGGATAGTGTCGCCAAACAACAACTATAATCGATTATGCCACCTTTTGGGGTTTAGGAACAAAAGAAAATATAAAAGAGGACCAGGTATACTGCCAAGTAATGTTTTAGCTAAAAAAAATTGTAGTATATATACTAACCATGAAAGTGTAGTCATGCATGATGTTTATATCATAACTTAGAGCTTAGAATGTTAATTGTTATCCTTCGTTGTCCTAGAGGACCTTGCTTCGCAGGCATCTATATCATTGAGAAGTCAATAGTATTTTATGTCGTAGGTGATAAGGTAGTGTTTTTTTTGTTTCTGCCTCCAACTTCCATGAATGGCATTCATAGTCTATTATTTTCCTTGCAAAGCTTGCACTTAAGGTACAATATTAACTTCATTTCCAATCCCACCTAAATTAATATCCGTTCTTCCAAGATGCTCATAGTGACCCACGTCAGCAAAGTTTTAAATAAAATCCCCACTTAAAAATAATTACTACGTTGATTACCAAGTTAGCCTTATTGTTGGCGTGTTCAGTAATTTATAAAAATACCTTTTGGTCTTTCCACATGTTTTCAGAAAAACAAAACAAAACACACACATGATATTTACTATTTGCCCATTAAAAAATATTGTAGTGCTAATATTTTCATTAAGATCAGTCTTAGTCTACTAAAACCACATCAACAATCTTATTTTATTAAGCAAGATTCCACCGCAACCATTGAATTTTTTTGTCGTAAGGTAGTGCAGATCTTCTTTTACTTCTATGCTATGTTAATTAAGTAGCATAAGAAGGGTTAAGGTTATAACAAATGACAATTTGCAACACATTGGAATACACCATAGTTTGGAGAAGCTTAAATCGATCAAAATTTTGCAATCAATATGTTTGACTCAAAGCCGTAGAGGTGAGTAAAATACTTAAAGCGACTAAGGTTTTTGGAAGAAGTGTGTCATCAGTTATTTCTTAGTACATTGCATTAAATTCGTTCTGCAAGAAGCCGATAGTAAAGTTTCTCAGCTCAAAAGGTACTATCCTCATTAAAGTCCTTCACAAATCATGTGTTGTAATGTCTTCTATTTTGCAGGAATTCTCCCAATTTAACACTTTAAAATATGTGTTTGACTCATCCTTAGCTTTTCAAGTGTTCTATCAAAACTATATTATTTATTACATGTGTGACACAGATTAAACTATTAAACAACTTGCAAGCCTTTGATGGAATTCTTATTATTAGCCTATGTTACATGTTACTAAACAAATAATAAGGATACTAAGACTATGTTACGTGTTCACTATATTTAGTATATGTTTGGATTTTGGACTTGGTATCCTTATAATTATTTGTTAGAACTTACAAGGTCGACTTTTCTATTTTTTACAATAAACCCGATAGCCTAGCACTAAATTACAGCATAGTGCATTATTTGATGTTAGAAAGGACTTTGGTTTTCAGGTTCCATCTTTATGCGCCAGTATAGTTTACATGATTTTTCATTATAAACAATTCAAAAGCTTTTAGTATTTATTTTTGAATTAAAAGCTTATAGTAGTTCTTTTTCAATGTAAATGCTTATGTGTGAATTGGGATTCTACTTCGCACCCAATGTTTTATTTATCCGTGAATGTTTTTTAGGCCTAAGATGTGATTCCATTAAAAATTTACAAGCAAGTGATCGTTGCATACAGTCTTAATATCAAATCATTATAACTTTTTCAGGGCTATGGCATGTCTGAGTCCACTGTAGTAGGAATACGTGGTTTGAAATAAAGGTAAATTCAAGAAGAATGCGTCAATGGGACTTCTAGCACCAAACATGCAAGCTGAATTTGTTAATCTGAACTTTGATTATTGTATGCCTCCAGGCAATAGTGGTGAGCTTTTGTTAAGAGGACCTGCTGTTATGAAAGGTAAATGGTAAAAAGTTATGGAAAAGAATGGGATAGGCACAGATGCATCCATACCTGTCCATATAAACATCATTTGTGAGCGAATTATTGTGCAATTATAATATTTTCCTATTGTCATATGTACATGTTGACTCAGCCCTTCCTTTTAAAATTTAATCGTTGTTATAATGATCGTAGCAAGTGTATTTCTTCTTTTTGGGCATTTGAATCGATATAGAGGCTATAATTTATGACATACCTCCTTTAAATATATAATTGTTCTTTTAAATTAAAGGTACATGCGGGAAGGAGATTGGTGCCTACTACTTTGGGAATGACCCAGATAAGGGGATATCAAACCAATGATCCAGACCTTTGATTGCCAGATATTTATAGCTTCATCGAGCAACAGATAACCCTAATTGCTAAGGGTGATCAAGCAACCTATTCCTCTATTCTGGAACATCTACTACATCAATTCAGCCAAAAATACTCTTAATTTATTAAGCAAGTAATTTCATTTCAATATGTTAAGCAGGGCAGTTTATTATATATATGCAGATGTTGGCATTTTTGTAAAATGTGCTCAATGATATAATCAATTTACCAAGTCATTAATTTGGTGACTGTAAAATCTAGGAGGGTATTAAGAAGCACCATACCTTTGTGTCGTCCCAATATTCATCATTTAGTAGTGCATGAGGATCGTTAACTTCTTAAATTCTTCATATCTGAACTTATTTTTCTTCATGTACTTGGAACAGCTCATATGGTTATATAGCACACTTAGGTTGCTTCTTATTGGGTTTAGTTAGTATTAAAATACTTAAAATTCAGATTGACATTTTTGGGTTTGAGTTCATAAACCATTGCTTTAAAACTAAGGTATAATGCAAGCACCCAGTCTTTCACTCTATACTTTCCTTCTTTCCTACAAACTCAACCTTTTCTCAAGCATTACTTTTATATTACTTCAGTTGAATGTGTACTAGCTTTCAATATATTGGATTCCTTGATATGACATATACATTTAAATGTGAGTATTCAACATATTATTGACAAAGGGTGCAGTGGGTTTATTTTAATTTGTATAGGGCTATTAAGGATATGTGACTCCTTTTTAGCGTGTGTTGTGGGCACACCATCTGGTGAAGTGGCAATCTTCCCTCGTGACGGGTGTAGAGCCAAAATCCTAGATTTATGCCCACTGTTCAATTCGAACAGCGCATAATATCTAATCTACAGACATTGCATGCAAACTTTTCAAAAACTTCAAAGTCAGAAATGAATTTCTACAGATTGTGCATCATGCTTGTTTGAGCATCCATGGCTTATCAATATGCATCGCAACCATCATGGAATTACAATGCAAACCCAGAACCTTGTTCTTGTTGTGGTAGTCCGTATCATTGGGCATCTCAATGCACATCATATGCCGAGGTTGAGTATGCTACAAACAATTCTTACAATTTCGAACCTCAATGTTCAAACTTTCGTAATACCCAATACACCTCAGAGTTTTCTAATCATTCATAGAGTTCCATCTCAGATAGTCTACCACCATTCAGGTATCCATATGGTCAGTCAGAGTGCGGTTTCACCCAAAGCCTATTACCATTCACATCACCATCCATATCTAATTTATATCCCACTCCACCATTTATCACATACCAACTTTACCAAGCAATGGTCGAGCAAACAATTCAAATACAACAAATAGCAAAGACTTTCTATTATCTCCAATCCATTTCAATCAATATCACATCTGAGACTAATGTTCTTCCCACTAGTCCAAAAACCAACCAACAAGAGGAGCAAGGTGTTGCTATAACAAAGCCAATTGCTAAAGCCCATCTTGACATTTATGACCAATTAAAGCCACATCACCATCTATGTGACTATCGTGTGAATTCCAGTTCTTATGATGATTACATGCCTAAAGTTACAGTTTCTCCCATTTGTCTTAGTACACCAATGGATGAGAACACTCCGACAGAAGAAAATCTAGAACATGTGTTGGAAAATAACTCGACAAACTTGGACGATGACATTAAGAAAATTTATGAAGTTCTAGATAAAGAGGACAAAGAAAATGAAGTGTCTGGAGAAGAGGATATATATTATATAGTGGGAAGTGGATCTAATTTTAGTTTGGTCATTTAAGACTTATCGATGGAACAAATTTGTGACATCCTTAATATTGCTGATATGAACCACAAATTTGTGGAAACGCCAAAGCTAGATAAAGAATTCTCTGAGTCCTTGAGATCATATAAAGAACCACCACCCGACCATCATTCCCCCGAGTAAACACCTCTCGAAAGCCAATCTCCATTCATCAAAAACCCACCAAATTCTGAGGACTCCACCGCTAAACCATTTCAAAGAAGCCTCAAACTCGCACATAAGCCAATTGCCTTGGAAATCCTTCATAATTTTCTAAACCTTCCCAGTAAAGAGACTTTGCCCAACATACAAACTCCCGAGAATATCATTCCAGTTGAGAAGAGCCTTGCATTGATTGAAGTACAGAAAAAGAGGAAATAGAATATAAGGTGGGATATGAGTTCTTGAGAGCATACAATGATCTCTTTATTCAAGTGGTTGAAAAACCCAGTTTGCCATATGTCGCATCATCTAAGCCTCATCAAGAACAACTACTTCCACACTCACACTCTCTTGGACAATTCAAACATAATGGGTTACTGCATAAGTTCTATGATGGTTTACATAAGCCTTTTTTTATCATTCTACATCTTACACTCCAAATGCATCATTTCATTCTGTTTGGGGGTAAATGCTTTCATATGTTTTCCAATAAAGATCCCCAACTATTTAGACTATTAGTATATAGTTAACAGCATATCATCCATCTCATATGCATAGTCTTGGAGAATCTAACTTAAAATGACCCCACATATAGTCTTGAATATCTGACTATAAAATATTCATGTTATGTTTTCTCAATGCATTCTATAGGAGTGCATCATTAAGGTAACCGGACCACTCCACTTGGAGTGTGTGGTTGTAAGTGTCGGAGCCTTGAGTCCACGTATATCTTGCATATTCTTTGTTAGCACTTTTACTCGTAGTTTGAGTAGTATACCCCTATGGAGCAAGTATACATTTTTTTTATTTCTTTATTTTACATTCTTTTTAAAATAGTTTTCTTTACCTGCCATTTACATTACATTTCCTGCTTTCTGTATTTCCCAGTTTTCTGTCTGACATAAGTTTTTTCTTTCAATCTTCACTTTTGACACTTGAGTAGTTTTTCCTTTATAAAGAAGAGATGTGAAACAAAGCAGAGGAGAGATGGTGATTATGTGAAGGTGACTTACGGTTGCTTTTCATGGTTGTTTAGTATGCTTCGTTTTATATAGGCATGCCAAACCATGGGATGGTTGGCAACTGTACTCCTTTATTTTCGAAAACTTTTTCCTTCTGTGGGTGATTTCTAGTTGTTTCGAGTTTTGTCTTAAAATCTAGTTGAAATGGCTTTAACTAGGGCTAACTAGAGCGTAGGAGAGGAGAGACTAGATTATCTAGAAATAAAGCTAGTCCTCTTCACTAGATTTGCCTACTTGCAAAACAAAAGGTGGAAGCTCTAGGGAGGTCAAACCATGGGATGGTTCGCAATTTGAGTCACCTAAATTCAAAAATTTTGTTCCTTCTATTGGGAGGATCGCTCTCCTCATAGTGATTTTGCTTAGTAGTAATTTTCTCTTTTTATGTTATTGTTTTAAGTAATTTAGGAACAAAAAGCCAAAAAGAAAAACCCTTCTCTCACCCTTTCATAAAAGTTCTTGTTTTTCCTGTGCTTATAATAGAGTTTCTCGATACATCAATAGTTATGTGACTTTCCAAAAACAAAACGGGCAATAGAATCCACATATACCAACCCTTAGAAATACGCAATCTCCATTCTTCTAAGGGCGGTTTGAGGATCAGTTATGTGTTACTAAAGGTCGCCCATATCACTATGATATTCGTACGAGACATCTTAAGTCTTGCACAGTAAATCCCCCAACCAGTGTTGTCGAGGCGTTAAAGTGCATCTAAGGCGCAACACCCTCTTTGTGCCTTAGGCACAAGGCGTGAGGCGTGGCGCGCGCCTGATTGAAGTGAGGCGCATAGTAATAAAAAAAAATAGATATATCAAAAAAAAAATAAAATAAATATTAAATATGACATAAATTATCACTGATTTGTTTAGCCAAACTTTAAAATTAATTTTATGTGATTGTAAACATAAAACCATTGTAGTCATTTAAAAGAAAAATCTTAAGCAATAAGTAAAGAGCAAAATAAAACTCATATCTCTCAATACAATCTAGCTCAACTTCAATAAACTAAAATAATGAACCAATCGAATTGAGCCAAATGAGTTCTTCATGAAATAGAACACGTGATTCACATTTTAGAATCTCGTAAAACTTCATTTAATGCATCTTTGTGTCTTCTCTCAATCCATACAACTTAACAAAAACTAGTCAAAATTAATTTTAGAGTGTACTCCAAACTGAAACTTATTAAGTTTGTACAACTTCTTGTACCATACAACAATTGGATCGAGTGTAAATGTGTCACGTATAGCAAAAATTGTTAAAAAAATGAAAAAAAAAAAAAAAAAAAATAATAAATAGGTGTGAGCCTTGACAAAAGGCGCAAAAAGGCACAAAAAATCCGCGCCTTATGTTACCTCCCGCACCTTGGTCAAGGCAAGGCACTAAAAGTCTTGACTCTCTACATACTTTAGCGCCTTAAGCGCTCTTTTCTTTTGACTACATTCCTCCCAACACACATAACTGAAGCCACAGTCTAACTGAATTGGGTTCAATAAAAGCTGACACGAAAGTTGCCTAAGATCACCTGTTATAATTTGTTTTTCAAACTTAGGTTTAGAAATCACAACTTTTGTACGAGTTATTTTTATAACATCTCTCCATAGTTTTTCAAAAAACTTGAGGATATAAAAATTAAAATCTTACGCCCTAGAGTAACCAAAATAATACTGGATAAATATATGATTTTATCTTCTTGTAAAAACCCTCTATATGGTTAGAGATACCTTTTGAGAAAAATAGGATTTAAAAAATAAAAATAAAAAATAAAAAACCCCAAAATTTTCATGGTAGAATAATTATGTAGCTTACTATTTAGATAAACCATGTATTTCTTGTTCTATATCCAGCAAACCACGCTCCAAACTTGTTTGGGGGTGG
The DNA here is from genome assembly GCF_015680905.1 of Coptis chinensis. NCBI lineage: Eukaryota > Viridiplantae > Streptophyta > Magnoliopsida > Ranunculales > Ranunculaceae > Coptis > Coptis chinensis. Next base: position 35,873,140 of record NC_141459.1, read on the forward strand.
TATATTCTCAGCACGAAGAACAGAGTACAGGTTACTGCCGTTTTTGCTCATGTTCTTATGGTAATCTCTTTCCTTTTCTTAATACTTTGAGGGCAAAGCATATTTCTATTTGGGGGTGGTATAGTAATATTATGTAAAAACTAGGCATTTATTATATAGCATTTCTTATATTATATATATTCAGTATATTTCTATACTTGTTTCTATCTATTTAGTAAAAGAAAATTGAAAAGACCAAAAATATTTTTCTATTTAGTACTAAAAGTTTTGTTTTCCTTTTTCATGATGAACAAATGGTTTAAAAGTCTCATTATAGCAATAGAGTAAAGATTTGTTCTTTGAACTCAGACTAATATACATACAATAGTTTCTACATCTTTTCATAAATGGCATGCATCAACATCATTGATTGTATATAACAATGAGTTTACGAAGCCGAGATTCAAACAATTAAGTTCCATATCCTGTGAGAATCTAGCCAAAAGCCTCATCTGAATGATTATTGAGTGATAACACAAGGATGTCTAGATAGAAAGATAATACGTCCACTTGCTTGATCATCACACCATATCTTAAGAGAGAATTTAGGCTATTTTTGGATCGATATAGCCAAATAAACGTTAGAAACCCAAAAATATAGTTTTTCTTCTAGTTACCCCCCTTGAGCCTTCACCAATTTCTAAAAACCATTTTATTTTTTCTCCATCAATCCCTGAATCGTTACTACACACACAATAAAAAGTGTACTCAGCTGACGAGTTAAGAATTGGATGAACAGTAAAAAAAAAAGAAGAGAAGGCCTTATACAAAAACATAATAGTTAGAAGCTTCCAAAAAAAAAAAAAAAAAAAAAAAAAGATTCAAAAATCGAAATCTCCCAAAAGTTCAAAATCAAAATGAGTCGATTTCAAAAGAAACAAAAGCAAAGTTAGTACTCCCAAAAATCAAAATCAAAATAGAGTCACAAAGCCAAAGGGTTAAAGAATGAATCACAAATTCATAAGAAAAAGAACAAAACAAAGTTCTTCTCTAGTTACAAATATCCTGAAAACCCAATTTCTCAGAGTTTGTTTTCCCTTCCCTTTATTTCTAAACCACTACCTTAGCTCTGTAATTCCTAATAAAAGACCTCTAGCTTAACTAGGAATAGGATGGTGTGATAGTAAGTGGATATTGTGATCAATCAATCCCGGTTTCTTTGGACATCATTCGTGTATGTGAGGAATATAAGTGTCATCTGCACTTGAGAAAATGAAACTTGAATGAATCTATCAGACAGTTGTGATTACAACACACCCCTATGAGAACCCACCTTAAGGACGCTCTCCAAAAGTTTCAAAACGACTCTGCTTTTGCATTTCACCACTCATATTTTGCACATTTATCTTTAAATGATTAATTACTCTGTATATATTATTCTGAGTTCAAAGGAGCTTTTCTTTATTCCCCTGCTAATGAGATGTATAGAACTCTGAGAATAAGCAAGGAAGCAAGACCCTTTGTACTAGATAGAGAAAGTTTGTGAGTACCTTCTATGGAAAATTGTCATGAGGCTTAAGCTCGTCCACTAGGGAATTCCTAGTTGTTTAAGGCCTAGTTGTATATGGTCAATGCAATCGCACTCTGTGAAATGAGACTAGTATAATAAAGCATACATTTGTGATCTTAGTTTTTTCTTTTTCATCTTTGCTTAAAGACAAGCAAAATGTTGTTTGGAGGTAGTTGATCAGTCCCCAAATGTGCATTTTATTACCTTGAGATGTAAAAAATTAGGCATCCAATGTTTTTAGGATCTAAACCATTTGGTTTGTAGCTTTATTTTTCATACCATAGAACTAATCTTTGGTCATTAGGAGTAGATAATATATTTTAAATTAATAGTGTAATTTGATTTACTTGTTTTTCATTTTTTTGTTCTTCAAGCTTTAGTGATTAAATCAAGTTCTTATTATCTTTAATACTAGTTTTCAATCTTCTCTTCAGTACAAGTTTTCATTATTTCTCTAATCTTTGATTCAATCCCAAAAACACTAGTCATACTCATTTGACAAGTTCAAATGAGTATAACTTTGTGAGCAAGATATCTATAAAAACCATTTCCATACATGTTTTGCAATCAAATCAATAGTTTATTCTAGATTTCAACCCATTCTAGATAAAGAACTAGTGTTTCCACCATTAAAACATCAAGAACAAGAGTAAAGAAAGTGTAGACAGTTTAGAAGGAGATTTTTCCAACCATCAAACCATTTCTCCAAACAAAGGATTTAAGATGAACAACAAAGCCCAATCCCACTTTCTCAACATGTCATGCACGGAGAGAGACGAGCTAGGATATTGTTCTGTTAGAGTTTGTCTTTGGACACAATGTTAGTATTAGTAGTTTATTATTACTATTATCATTATTATTATATTTGTTATTTATCAACTACATTTGAATTACTGTAATGATTTCATTTTGTAAGCCAGTTATTTGACTACTCTGGCATTTGTCAAGATAGTTAAATAGTTAGGTTCTCTGACTCATTATATCTTGGGCTGATTAGGTAAAATATAGTGGGTTGGGGGAGTTTCAGGATTTAGTATGGAAGTTAAATGAGAACGACTCGAATTTCGAGGGTCCCAAAGGACATGAATTATTTAGGGTGTTAATATTCTCACCACGTTATCTCTATAAGCTCACCCCTAACCATTTTGATTACCCATTAGACCCTCTCATCCTCCACCACTTTCAAAAGCTACTAATTACGTCTTCAAATCGGTCTAATTTCTGTGCTTGGGTAACTCAGAATTTGTTACTTGCAATTTATTTATTGAAATTGATTACCAACTTACACTATAATTTGTGAGTTCAGCCATGGAATCTATTGAGAATGACGTTTGAATTATAATCCCACCGTGGAGATTTTCTTAAGCCAATATTCATGTATTAGACAGTACATACAAACTATTCTCGATGAAGCAACATTATGCTTTTGAAAGTTTGTCTTGTTAATTTGCTATTAAAACTGTTTCTTTTTATTAAACTAAGTTAATACTATTGATCAAACAACAAATATAATTTTATACAATAAATACTAATTAGCAAAACTATGCCCATGGAAGGAGGGAAAAAAAACGGATGCATCAATTGATATCTTCGAGTAGAATAAAAAAGAGTGCTTGGTTGAAAGGGAATAAATATAGACTATGTTTATTGTCTAATTGTTTTTATTAAATCCAAGTATACTAAAAAAAAAATATTTTCTTCTTTTTTTTTGTTTTTTTGTTTTTTTTTTAGATTGGTAAGCCTGATTTTAAATGAGATCAATAACTCTTTGATGCTAGCGGGGTTCAAGCCCCAGACCTCTGGTATCATCACCCAAAGGTTTTTTATTTTCTTTTTTATTCTTTAAGCCTAATTTAGAAGTGTCTAGAAGTGTAGTTTGTGAGTTCCAATAGTCTTAGAAGATTACTATTATAATATGCATAGATTAGGAAAGTGGTTCTTAGTGTTTTAGTAGGTTTCTAAGATGATTTGATAGAGTTCTCTATACAAAGAGCTTCATGGACGAAAATTCTAATCAACTCGATCTTCAATATTATCAATAAACTTATGTTTTAATTTATCTCTTTTATGTTCTAATGAACTTTTAATATCGTTTCTACTACGTCAATTGGTATCAGATTCTGACGATGTTATAAGATTGATATCCAGTTTAAAGTTAAAGAACATTCCCAGGACGTAAATACTGGGTTTCTTCTATTCAGAGTATCTTTGGATTCAAGATTTTTGTTGAAGGACTTGCGATTCACTACCTATAGTGTTGATACAATCTTTCCTCATTGAAGATCACAACAAAAAGGCAAAGGTAGGAATTTTCAATCAATTCCAATGCACTAACTATAGTGCAACCTCTATATCTTCAGGTTAGATTTTCTATCATCCACGTTTTTCACCTTCCACCCCATCACCCTACCACCAACGATCCTTACTCACCATTGTTTTCATTAAACCACCACCACCACACAAAAAATAAATGAACTGAAAAATAGACTAGAAAATACATCATTTTCCTGAGCTTTTATAGATCGCAATACTGGGATTTAGATTGCGTGCTATATATCATTACGAAGCTTATCAAATCCAATTTCCAATGCAACTGATGGTGTCTCGTTTGGAATTATCTAGATAGAGATACTTCAATATTCATCCAGCATGTCAGATTTTAACAAAAATTTGAATTTTAAAGGAATATATATATATATATATATATATATATATATATATATATATATATATATATATATATATATTCTCAAGCACAACAACTTCATGTTTCATGCTCGAATTTGTGCTATCAAAACAAAAATATGTGAGCTACAAAATGATATTTGAGATATTGATTTTGAGTATTATAAATCTCCTCACCATGATTACTATGTTCGTTTAAGGCATGAAAAAGACTATCTTGATTGTTCTTACAAGTTGTCTCGCTTACAAGCTTCTCATAAAAAATATTCTCATGCACTTCAAGATTATGAATTTCGTTTTCAAGAAAGTATTAGACAACAACAACTTTCGGCACAAAGAATTGCTGAAGCACAGATGTATGCACAAAGAGTTTCTGAAGAACAAATGTATGCTCAACAAATTGATGAAGAGAATTATTGTTGAGTGCAACAAGAAATGAAGAGAATTATCATAGATTACAACAAGGAAAAGAAAGAAGACGACAAGAGGAACAAATACAATGGCTTTCTGACAAGAGTAAAAGAGTGATTTTTGGAAGTCGAGCTTCTGTTACTAAGTAGTCATCTCCATCTCTACCATCATGTGTTTTCTTTAGTATAAATAACAACCCGAACACTTCTCTCAAATTAACTCCCATCTCTCCCTCTAACTATCTCGTCTTCCTCTCAATTTCCCACGACTAAATCGTGTCTTCCTCTAGAAACGATACAAAAACCCTATAAAAGAAGGATGACAAAACTCTAAAATCGATTGAAGTTCGCCAATTTCTTCTGAATTTTCAAAGTTTGGGCTGATATTGGTCGCTGGAGTTTTATTGTTTCATTGATTCAATGGTATCTGCAACATCGAAGATCTTTTATACTTCAGAGGTTAAATCTTTCTCACCCCTTTCATTTTATTTTTCAAAGTCATCACTTTTACCAAGTTTTGAATGGTATAAAAGGAATTACATATGGGTTAACTTAATTGATGTTTACATCCAATTTGAACTGTCCAAATTGATATTCTAGCATGCCCTTAGTCTCGTCTTAGGAAGAGTGCATGAAATCAATTTTCCTTTTTCTGGAAGATAGATGAAATCAGTACGTGAGAAGTTATTAAATTATATGTGAGGCACTTCAAATTTCAAAGATTTCATTTTTGTTCTTTTCAAATGGCTAGTGGATTTTGCAGGCTTTTAAGTTTGAAATTGGTTCCCCCTTTTTTGGTTAAGACATTCCAATACATGAAGCTAGCCTTCATACTTATTTAATTTAGTCCCTCTTTTCTTGGTGTTGCACTGAACTAGCACATCGTTGTCTGTGTCCAGATCAATCCAATTATAATAGGTATGTCTTGTTTGATCAACTCTATTTTTAGTTTTTGCTAGGTTCAACTCTATTGTTATTTTCAAACAATGGTTGCTTGGAGTGCTGGTACATATGCATGCAGTGGAGGAGGTGGTGGTAGTGGTATTGCTATCTTCAATTCACAACAGCCATCACAACCAGTACTCGGCCAAAATCTATTTTTAACACAGAGGGGACCCAATCAGTCCATTAACTCACCTCAATTTCGTGCTTGGACAGACTCGTCAATTGCCAATTCAAATCAAATGCAATCAGTTAAACAGTCATTGATATCTGGAATTAGATTTGCTTATGGTGGATTCTCATGGTTTCGCATTCCAGCATGAATTAAAGGTGAAGAGGAGCATGATGTGGCTTCTAACAAGCCGCCATCTGCTTCTCGCCATTAAGAAACAAGAATGCTGAAATTAAACTTTTTACCAGGTATAAACATCCAATGCCCAAGTCTTGAAAATTCAAGTAAATATATTATTTACACAATGTATCATATGTTACATAATTATGCCTTTTGTTGGAATGTAATGAGGTAGAACAAATGCACTTCTGTTGGAACTTGAAATGAGGAGAAAGGCAATGCGAGGAGATTTCAGTTTCTAATTGACTATGGTCTATCTATCTTGGGATGAAAATTCTATTTGAAATCAGATGTTTCTTTCCTATTTATATGGTCCTATAGTTTGAGAGGACTCTATGAGCTCTACTACTATTTCAATTTTTTCTTGCATTGTTTGTTTAAGTATTGTTTTAATTTGGACCTTGTTATTTGCAATTGCATTTTTTTTTTTTTTGCAAGCAAATGTGAATATATTATTATAATAATAAAGTTACATTATAGAGTTTTCACCATAAGTAACAAAAGGGCATCTTGCTACACTCTAGGGAAATCTAAAGTATAACTGGTCCTAGTTTTCCAATTTTGTGACAAAAGGTGGTCTTTCCACGCTCCATACAAATTCATCCTTTTCTAAAGTGGCTCCATGCTTTGCCACAGCATCTGTGCTGAAGTTGGCTTCCCGCCATGCGTGCGATATCCTATAGGAGGAGAGCGCCGCAGTAGCTCTCACCCACCTCGATTTCAGGACCCAGGGTATATGGCCATGAGAGAAGGCTAGTGCGACTGACTGTGAATCTGTTTCTAGCCAAACTCTTGTCCAGTTCCTTGCTGCCGCACCTTCCACTGCCAAAGTTAGTGTTTGATACTCCGCTTCATAGTTAGTAACTATCCCCAGTCCTTGTGCGAGAACTCTGAGCAGGTGGCACTGATGGTCTCTGAAGATTAGTTTCACACCCCTTCGACCAGGATTCCCAATAGAGCTACCATCATAATTGATCTTAACAACTCCTACCTCTGGTGGATACCATTTGACTTGTTGAATGGCTTTTATCGGTTTGGGCTTGCAAACAATCTCCAGAGAATGCATAATTACCAATTCCTTGACATAATTGAACATGTAGCTCTTAGACAATCTACCAGTTATATGAATTCCTTGCCAGACCAGTTTTCTTATGAAATGATGGTTGAAGTTTGAGTCGTTGTACCTCTGCACATTTCTCATCTTCCATATTGCTACCAACAAGCGCAGAACTGCTGCTGTCCACAATTCCTTGATCAGTGGGCTTGCATGATTTGCCGCTTTCAGAACTTCCTTCATATCTATGTTTCCCTTAACTGATAGTGCATTCAACTGGAATAAGGTTTTAATCCAATCCCAGAGAGCCTGAGAGTTTGGGCAGTACCAAAAAAGATGAGCAAAGCTTTCTTCGTCTTCCTTGCATCCGTTACAGCGAGAAGCCAATTAGATACCTTTACTTGTAACTTTATCATCTGTTGGAATAATGATAAGATGCAAAATCTTCCAAGCCATTCCAGCAGTTTTGGGATGAATGTAGATGTTCCAGATAAAGCGATGCCACCAGACAATTGCCCCTTATCCTATAATGTCATAAGCCGAGAGGACTGTGAACTTGCCTTCCTTGTCAAGTTTCTAGATTCGGCAATCTTCTAGCTCATTGCAAGGTGGGGGTAGAGAGAGAAGTGACATGCCCAACGACTCAAAGAGCTACAGAGTTTTGGTAGGGAAATGTCACTGGTTGCTCTTTATCAAGTTGCTAACTCTGGTTTTGGGGTTTCTCCAGTCGATGTGTGGGAGCAAGTCCGCCACCGAACTAGGCCCAGCCCAAGCATCTCTCAACATGTCCACTGTAGTACCATTTCCAATGACCCAAGAAATGTTGTTTCTCATGGATTCCAAAGCCCACTTAATCCCGTCCCAAATGGAGGAACACTTATAATAGGCAAGCCATTTGCCATTTTTTATTTTATACTTCTGTTCCATGTACTTAGACCAAGGGTTGTCCATGGTTAGCAGTTGCCATGCTAGTTTCATGAGGAGAGACAGGTTCAACTCCTTGAGAGATCGGATGTCGAGCCCACCTTCATTCTTTGGTTTGTAGACTTTTGCCCATTTTAGAGTAATGAACTTTCTCACTGTGGGATTACCTGACCATATGAAGTTTCTGATGGCATCTTTTCCTTCTTTGATGCTTTTCCAAGGCCACTTGTAGATACCCATGTATTTACAATTGCATACTGTCATGATAACCTGTTCACATATTACGCTTAGGCACTTGTTGAATTTTAGCATAAAAGGTGATCTTTATTGTTGTCATATATATACTTAATTACTTAGGAAAGTTTGAAAATGCTTATACTAGTTTTGGTTATGAGAATGCACTCTTAGTCTAATAATTGACTTATAATCCGTAATATGAGTTTTAATTTAATCTTCTTGTCAGGGGTGTGGCAGTTGAGGATCCAAGAGCTAAACATGTTGTAGAATTGACAATTGATGATCACCCGTTCGCTTATGACGACTTTGTATGCTTGGATGTTTAAACTCAGGTGATCGATTGTGCTATCGTTGTTTGTCGAATGTTGATACTATTACATCTGGTATAAAGCTTCGAGGATGGAGGAGAGAAGTTTGAAAGAAGGCTATCAAGAAGATGAGAAAGATGAAATATGGTGGCTAGTCATTGAGAGAGAGAGCTCTTTCTTGTGTTTTTACAAGTCATTGTCTAATGCTTCCTTATAAGTGTAGGAACATATATAATGTAGGCATTGTTAATACTATTGTTGAGTGAAATTTATAATTTGGGACTACGTATGTAGCCGGTTTACATTTGTTGACAATTGAGAATATAATACAATGTTGTATAAAATATTTTTAATATAAGATTATTTTTTCACTTGTTATATGGTAATGAGTTATGGATGAATGGAAAGAAATTTATAGTAGTGATTGGAGCACCTGTAGGTAGTTTTAGAATGTGGCTTGCAACTTTTTTTTTTTTTCAATATTAATACAAATAAGTGACGGAAAAATGGTCTCACAAATCTAGAATGCCGTCACAAATTTGTTACGCCAAAACGCCGTCACAAACCAAGTGACGCCAGAATGCCATCACAAATGTGAAAATGTCGTCACAAATTTGTGAAGCCATAATGCCGTCACAAAAATTACCAACGCCAAAATGCCGTCACAAAAATTAGTAACGCAAATTGAGATGCCAAATTTCTGACGCCAAATAGGCGTCACAAAAATTATTTGTGATGCCAAATAGGCATCACAAAAATGTTGTTATGGTGTAGTGAATGGTATTTTCTATATCCACTCTTGAAGTTTGTGGTATAGTGCATTCTACTCCCCAGAAAGATGAAGTCCAAGTGCTTACAATTGTTCTAGTATCAAATCACATTGTGGAGAATGAACAACTGTAGATATTTATTTTGAGGAGGAGAAAAATATTCAATAGAAGGTTAATGTTGCTAAAGTTTTAGGAGATGATGTTGATTTGCTTGAGATAATGTCAATTGTTGCTAAAGAAGTTGTCAATGTTTCTAATCTTGAGCAAGAACTTGAGGACGAGTTAATTATTAAAGAGAAGGAGAATATGGTATATCACAGTTATCCAAAGAAATTTATTTGTGAAAACCCATACTTGAAGTTTTGTGAAAAATTGATTGATGTTCCTGTTTGCCTCAAGAATTTTGTATTGGATTGTCAAAAGAAAATATAGAATAATCAAGCTATTGTGTCTACTTTGCATTGCTCCAATTGAATAATTGTCATTCCTATGTATAACTCGAGGGCGAGTTCGTTATTTTAAAGAAGGGGAGAATAATGTAGAATATAAAACCTATGTTTATTGTCTAATTGTTTTTAGTAAATCCAAGTATACTAAAAACAAATTATTTTCGTTTTTATTTTTTAAGCCTAATTTAGAAGTGTGTAGAAATCTAGTTTGTGAGTTCTAGTAGTCTAAGAAGATTACTATTATGATATAGATAGATTAGGAAAGTGTTTCTTAGTGTTTTAGTAGGTTTCTAAGATGATTTGATAGAGTTGTCTATATAAAGAGCTTCATAGACGAAAATTGTAATCAACTCTTTAATATTATTAATAAACTTATGTTTTAATTTATCTTTTTTATATTCTAATGAATTTTTAATATCACTTCCGCTACGTCAGTGATGGTGTTGGAATAAAGAATACAGGGGTATAATGGGTATTAAAAATGTTTTTGGGGGGAATTTAAAGTGGTAAGGGGGTGAGAATATTAGCACCCACTATTTAGAGATCACATCTTAAGCATAAGCTTGCCCCCTTCTATCACGATCTTGTTGTGTATTTTCAGTTTTCAATTGAAAACATTTATTGCTGATTTATTATGGAAATATTTATTATGCTAAATGGTTTTTATTTTCTATTTTTGGTATGTGAAGCGAAAGTAATATAATTGAGGGTTTACATTTGTAGTTCTATACTATATATCTTGAAACTAATTAGAATTTAGGAGTTATGTAAATATGTAACCACAAATGCTTTAATAACTATTAAATTATCATTTACTTAAGCCCAATTAGTTAAAACAAAGTTAGTACAAACCCAAAGCCCACTTTAACCCAAGAAGATTTCCACCGCGCACATGTCAGCTCAAACCCGATCCACATCGGGCACAAATGTACCGATCTTTTTTTTTGAGTATATGGTTGATATGGTCTTAGGCTGGGTATGGTACATTGGTATGCACATTGCATAAGTTACAAAATACTTAAACTTGGCCCAAAGCCCAAATATATAACACTTAACTAAACCTTCGACATAGTTACACTACCTCTAAAGTCAAACATGAAGTTACACTATCTCTAAAGTTATAAGTAGTATGGACTAGATTTTGGACCCGGGCATACGCCCGGGATCTATTAAATATTTTGTGTGTTGAAAAGGCTTTACAAAATATCTCACACAAATTTTTGAATTAGAATATATTTTTATTGATAATAAACCAAAATACGTTAATAAACAACGATTATGGTGCATAGGTACTTGGAAACTAAATGATCAAATTGAGATAGCCTCTTCACTTTGTGGTCTAGGATATTAATCTGTAATTTTCAAATAGAATTATCTTAAACTCGATCTAGCTTGTATAATAGTTTTCTTAGATTTATGGTGATTTAGCTTCAAATTTTCAAATCAGAATATATTTTTATTGAAAATAAACCGAAATACGTTAATGAGCAGCGATTATGGTGTATAAGTACTTGGAAACTAAGGGATCAAATTGAGATAGCATTTTCACTTTGTGGTTTAGGATATTAATCCATAATTTTCAAATTGAATTATCTTAAACTCGATCTAGCTTGAATAATAGTTTTATTAGATTTATGGTGATTTAGGTAAATCATCACTACTCGGCTTACATACTAATGTGTACAAATCACTAAAACAGATTAATTGTTTCCATATCCTCAAAGAATACACTACTCCCACTTGAAAAAATTTATTACATGAACATGTTCTACGATGAATTGATGAATACAAAAAAAAAATCTCTTTCAAGAAAATGCGTTCACCTACTTAGAATACTCCCCCAAGTATTTTCCTTTTTTCTAGGGGATTGTTTGTATACATGCAAAATATACTTATTCAATTCCAACATGAATAACATAGAAGATCATGTCGTTCTATATTTTTCGTCAATGTAAACATGTCAAAGTATTAACGTAAGATTGGGTGGGTAAAATGAGTAATTACCATTAATTTTAGATTTGAACAATCTAATAATCAATTGGATGGAAGAAGAGTGTGTCTTTCAAATAACATTCCCTTTCCAAACTTGAAGCTTCTAACACACACCTTGAACTTACAATAAAATGCCTAAATATTCCATCTTATTCCACCTTTTTCCTTATTTCTTATAGTAGATTTATCTATTCTTAATGTTTCTACAACCATATTGCAAAACAAAGTTTGGATGAAAAAATAGTACCACAAAGTTCTTCCAATATTACACTACTATTGAAAGGGTTAAGTTTGATGGTATCAATAAAGTGCCACAAAAATAAGTATAACAATAATTCACACAAACACTATTCACTCTTTTGGACCAAAGAATTATCATCCATCAATTATTAGTAGAACACTAGTAATAATTTTTAAGCTTCAATATATTTTACTCTAAAATTATTAAAATTCATACAACCAAAAAATGTTTAGGTGGGTCTCTTTGTAACCAAAATTTGTTGCGTATCAAATAAATGTTGTTGAGCTATTGCAAGTTCAACTATAGTTCCATCGCTTTGAAATGCTCATCACAATACAAATTCAATAATAGCTTTCTTATGCAATACCAAGAGTAGTTCATATAGGACATCATATTATTATACAACTTGGCAAGATCCTACTCCATGATGATATATATATTCTATAAGCATCCACACTCATTTATGAAGTTAGAGAGGTGAAACATACTTGGCAAGATCCTACTCCATGATATGGACATTCTATAAGCATCATGACCCATATCTTTTAGCACTATCCCATTTTCCTGTACTCAGGAAAAAAAAAGAACAAAACTTAGGAAGCCAAAGACAGCCGCCTCGATCAATTAATTTAATCATCGCTCCTAAATGAAGTGATTTCACTCACCGTATCTTGTATTTGTTATAAGAATCAGTTCCAATTTCTATTCCAGGAGCTGAAATGAAATGTAAGAAGGTTGTATGTATTCAGAGTAAAGAAAGCCAATGTATTGTTTATAAATGAAATTAGTTAAGTACATATACTTAAGGTTTTGCTTACCATTTGGGCCCTAAAGGAAATCATCTCAAGTGCCAAATATATTTTTGCTTTTGAGTTCATTTGTGTTTCCCGATGATATTCGATTACATAATCTAGATTATTATAGTCAGCTCTTATTATGATGGAAAAAACTCTATGGATTCACATGTAAACGTACTTTATTGCTCTATATACATTAAATAGAAAAACAACATCATATGCATAACCATGCATTGCATCTACCTGTCTTCCAAATATGATTATCAGTGATCATCCGATCCTTTCATAGTGTTCTTAAACCGATAGAAAAATAGTTTTCTACATTAATGAGAAAGAACTTGGGAGAGTTTGCACCTTGGCATTTGATCTCGTGTTAACTTTGGCATTTTCTGAATCGAGTTTTCGGGTGTATGTATGTGAGAGGTTGTGTTTGGATGATTATTTGATATATCATTAGATTGTCAAAAGAAATAATGTCATACAAATAAGCATAAATCAAATGTGTAAATAAAAGCACCCCTTCATAATAAGTCGATGTTCTTTTTATAGGTCTCGACTTTCAATATGTATTATCATATTGTAGCTTTTATGTGTTTGAAAATCAGAATGAGATCCAATAAAGAAAAACGAAAATGAAGAAAAGTGCATATGTTAAAAATGTGAGTACGTGCAGTGATGGGTATTCGGAAACTTACTCGGGAAGTATATTGGTCTACTTCTTAAGATATTAATAAGCAACAACAAATACAAATTCCAGGTATATGAAAGGGTTATGCAAATAGCATTTTGAGTGTTCTGATTCGGTATATCTCACATAATCCTTAGAGAATGTGGGGAACTGTCAGAAGCTAAATTTACACCCTATAATAAGTTATTAACTGAAGAATATGTAGTGTTTTTTAGGTCGCGTTAAGAATATATTCGAAAGAAGTCGGTGCTTTATCATAGACGACACTAAAAGTGTATGATTTGTAATAGGAAATTAGCTTCTACAAATCACTTATTTTTTAACAATTTTTTTATTTGATCAAATATATAAGAATTAGAACACTAAAAGTGTTTGATTTGTAATAGGAAATTATCTTCTACAAATCACCTAATATATAAGAATTGGAACACTAAAAGTGTTTGATTCGTAATAGGAAATTACCGTCTACAAATCACCTATTTTTTAGCAATTTTTTTTATTTGATCAAATATATAAGAATTGGAAATACACTCAAACTCTCCAAAGAGGTTCAATATATGTGGGATTATAGGCAATTATAAAAGACTATATATATATATATATTTTTCATATTATAGTGTCACATAGGAGAGAGAAAATGTCATATTAGAGTGTCACATAGGAAAGAGAAAAATCTTTTTTGGAGGTCTCTGCTTTAGTATATAGTTATATTAACTGGAGAATATGTAGTATTTTTGGGGCTGCGTTAAGGATGTATTCGTAATAAGTCGGTGTTTTATCATAGACACTAAAAGTGTATGATTTGGAATAGGGAATTAGCTTCTACAAATCACTTATTTTTTAGCAATTTTTTTTATTTTATCAAATATGTAAGAATTGGAACACTAAAACTGTTTGATTCGTAATAGAAAATTACTTTCTACAAATCATCTAATATATAAGAATTGGAACACTAAAAGTGTTTGATTCGTAATAAGAAATTATCTTCTACAAATCACCTATTTTTTAGCAATTTTTTTTATTTGATCAAATATATAGAATTAGAAATACACTCAAACTCTCTAAATATAAGAATTAGAAATAGACTCAAACTCTCCAAAGAAGTTCAATGTACATGGGATTATAAACTATTAGAAAAGACTATCTTTAATATTAGAGTGCCACATATGAGAGAAAAAATGTTATCTCTCATATTATAGTGCCACGTAAGAGAAAGAGAAATCTCTTTTAGAGGTCTCTGCTTTAGTATATAGATCGTAGATTATACCTTCCATTCCATGTTTGAAAGCGTAGAAATAGGGAAAATTAGACAATTCGTAATTTGTAGTTATCCTCCAAATTTGTTTGGATTTTTAACACATGTCATGTTGTAATAGGATGACGATGGAACTAAAACTTGGGCCCCTTCAGGAGGCCCTGTGTGATCACACAGGTCGAACACCCTCATACCTGGCTTTGAGTCATTGCACCTCACAAATTTAAACTACTTTAAAAATCGTCCCGCAATAGTGAAAATTCATTTTTTTTTTTTTTTTTTTTTTTTTTTTTGTGTATCTCTAAATCTCTTGGCCACTTATTTAGGATGTTTTTGTCCCTATTTGAATTATTAAATTTCATGGCTGTTTTTGTCAAATATCATAATATATATCGTATTGTAAAGGTATAAAAGGAAATATAGATTACTACTTTTTACAGCTGTCTGGACATTTTTTTTTCTGCATGTGTTACTCTCACATGCACTAAAACACGTGCTTCTGCACGTGCATCATACTAGTTAGTATAGGTTAAAGTATATATCTTTATTATGTTATAATGCGGCTTTGTCGTAGTTGATGTCATGGTGTTCGACAGATTTTGTCAGTTTTTCTTTTTTTTTTATGGGCCTCACTGAAAATAAAACTAAAAAAATAATACATTTTCTGTTTTATCTCAGGTGATCTTGGACACACCCATAAAAACACTCCCATACCCCCAACTTTTAAAATAAATAAATGAAATGGTTTTAGACACATTTAGATTCCTAAATTACCATTTCTTTTATTAAGCATGCCCAAGATGTACAAAACAAGTCATTTATTAGAATATACAACGTGGGACTATTAAATACTCCATACTAAACCCTAGATACTTTACGTTCTTCACTTGTAACTAAAATAAAACATGTTCTTCTTCTTCATATTTCAAAAGAAAAAAAAAATGTTTTTTATTTGAATCAACCGTACCAAAGTAATGAGGATGAATACCACCTAATGAGGATGGAGACAAAAATTCAAAATCAAATTTGGACGAATGGGAGAACTCATAAGATCGACAATTATACTTTGGATTTTTATTTTTATTTTTGATAAATAATTATACTTTGGATTAGTACAATAGATAAATACAAATACCCACGTATTTGGTCAGGCCTAAGTCTCGACCAACAACATCTAATGGTTTGGAATTCTGAAGTGCAAGATTACAAGGCCGTGTGTTGTTTTTTTTTTTCAAGTGAAAATTTTATTGATAATAATAACTATATATAGTTTTTTTTTTTTTTTTTTGGGAGATATTATTATATTGGATTGAGGCAGTTATTGGGGTATGACAAAAAATTTAGTTAGCTATGGAGTATGAGAGTGTTTTTATGGGTGTGTCCAAGATCACTCTTTATCTCTTATGTGGCTCAACTCCACTGGCATTTAATTATTTTATCCATTTTTTTTTTTTTTTTTTTTTTTTTTTTTTTTTTGTCCCCTCTAAAAACAAAACTAACGCCAATTTCCATTTTTTTTCTCCTTTGCTAAGGGCCCTACAAAAAAGGGTTCCACTAAAACAATATAAATTAAACATCAACGTGGAAGCCTAATAAAGGTGTACGTGTGGATTAGTGTGTTCTTTGAACAACATACAAAGCGCGCTTAGTACTAGTTTCCTACACTACAAAATATGGTGCGGATATTCTTCTAATTTTGGCTTTTATATATATATATATATATATCCGGATAGGTTGACAGCCGAAATTCTAACAACAATTCTACATCCGAAATATACTATTGGATCAAAGGCCCAAATCTAAGCAGAGAAGGGGTATTTTTGTAAATTTTAATATTTCTCTCCCAAATTTCATTTCTATTTCTATTATGTGATCAAAAACCCTTACCTTCTTTCCTATCGAAATCAAAAAAAAAAACTTACGTTCTCATGGCTCTCTCACTCTCTCCTTCACTATTCACTATTGTAAATCGAAAATTGGAATAACCCTAAAATCAAACCCAAAATTTCTACTCCAAAATCAAAGCAAGCAACCAACTATTTAGCTCGATTTACAGCACCCAAATTTGAAGAACCCATCTCTGATTTGGGGTTTAAAATTTGATTTGAACCCATTCTCGATTCTCACAAGGTATGTACTTTTTAAAATTTTGAAATATTTGTTAATTTTTTTTTTTAATTCTTGAGTTTGATTTTTTTTTTTATATTAATACATGTTGTTTTTTTTAATTATGTAGTTTGTTTTGTTTTTCATTAAATTTGATAAGTCTCTTCTAATATCAGCATCCAATAAACAGCTAATAGGAGAATAAGTATCCAAGACAGAGCATTATGGGAAGTCAACTTCAATTCTGTAAGTGAATGAAATGGCTTTAAAATGCTTCAGGTCGTTGGTATTGTGACATATGGGCAAATACCATGTTGTGCCACAAGGTTTTATCTAGCTTAGCACTGGCGGAATGGAAGTCCACCTTTTCTACATGACAAGACTACCTACTATAATAGATTTGTCGAACTCCCCCAATCAACTTGGTCGGGGCAAATTTCTGTACTCCTATCCACTTGATCAACCAAATGGGCAAACCCTTCCCAACTTTGACTGATCTATTAGCCAGCAAATTCCATCGTCAATAGGGCTCATCAATAAATACTAAACATTCTAATTTTTTAGGCGACATTTAGAAATTAATTCACGTCGGCCAGCAATTACGGACATCAAACAAACAGGAGAACGGAAAGCTACCAAATAGGTACTACATATAAATTAACTATCAAGACACTTTCAAAGGCAGTCATTGAGCATGTACTTTGAGTCTTAAACAGTTAAATCCATTTATCGTGCCCATTTACACAATCCTACAATTCTCATCTTTAATAATTAACTTAAACTTTTTCAAAGCCTCAAAAGTTCCATCCAACTCTACATGCTAGAGAAAGTATCCCCCTATTTGGTCTACACTAATTATCAGCCCAAACAAAGAAAAGCAGCAACAGTAATGAAGAAACAAGTAATGAACACTACTTATGAGCTTAAACTGAACAATCCAAGAGCAAATAAACAAATCCCAATTAAATAATAAGACCACTAAACCAATGAAAATAAACCTTCATCAGCACTAACAGCTCATCAGCACATTAACACCTTCATCAGCCAACCTTGGGTATAAAAGAACATTAAACTCAGTTCAAACAACAAGCCTAATCATCATATAAACATATACCTCAAACAAACAACTTCAAGAACCAATTTTTAATAAAAGACATGGCAGTAAAATATTCAACTGTTGAGTTTGAAAAAAAAAAACAAATACCTCAATAAAATCTTCAGCATCTTCTTTGTCAACTTTGATCATCTTAAGCTCATCATCCCACGCCCAACCGCTCCTTTCCTTAAGGCTCTTAATCATTGCATATTTTGCCTTAGTAGTTTTCATACGACCAACAACATTTTCCGCAGTGCAAGTGTCGTTAAAGGCATCGGAAACAACTTTTAGTCAGCTGCTGTAAAAAAGTGGACTTCTTTGAATGTTTTTCCTTCTTTTTTCTCCCTTTCTCGCACACTCGCTAAAAATGAGATCAAAACTTTCTCTTTCTTATCACCACCACCTATAATTCTTTTTCTCTTGCTTGGACTTTCCTTTCACAGATTGTTGAGTTTCTTCCATTCCTAAATATTATGTTAGTCACATGACACAATTAACAAATCAACATAGTTATCCCATGTATGGAACAAGCAGGTGCAAGTAACCATCGCACATATCTAAACTACCTTAAGCATAACAAAAATTACATCAAACGTTACACAATCAAAACATAGTATCATATTAATCACCATTGAAGTCTTATACAAGCATAGAACTAGGAAAACAAAAACCATAATAGTCTATGTACAAAGCTTGCATCACAAATTCTTCTACAGTACAAACACCACTTGTTATCCCACTCCTAATTTTTCTAAAGTTGCTCTTTCATGTCACCTTTGCTTTTTTCTTACTAAGTTGTTATCCCACATAACCTGTGCCATATTCAGCCTAAATGCAGCCCACTCTTTCTTTTGCTCACGTTGCTCCTTCTGAGTAAGTTTTGTCTTTTTCTCTGGAGGCTCTCCACTCTCAGGTTCAGGATCTAGCTCTGAAAGGAACAAATCATTAGGAGCGACACCGATGATATAGTTGTGTAGGATACAACAAGCCAGGACCACATCTACTTGTGTATCAAAAGAGAAGAAAGATTCGGAATCATCCAATATCTTCCAGCGTTTCTTTAGGATTCCAAAAGCTCGTTCAACAGAGTTCCTTAATGATGAATGACGAACATTAAATAACTCCTTCTCATTTTCTGGTTCATGCTCACTCCATTCTTTCAAGTGGTATCTAACACCGCGAAATGGAGCAAGGAATCCCATGCGATTAGGATAACCAGCATCTACCAAGTAATATTTCCCTACAAGGGAAATAACATTATTTATAGGGATCATTATCTACCATATTACATAAGTAAACAATACATTCATATATACATTTATATATATACCTTCAGGGACTTTAAGTCCATTAGGTCTTGTTAAAGCATCTTCAAGTACCCGTGCGCCATGAGCTGACCCTTCCCAACCAGCTAACACATAAGTAAACCTAAGATCAAAGGAAACGGCAGCCAAGACATTTTGTGTAGGTTTTTCTTTCCTCCCACGAAATCTATTGCGTATACCTTCAGGTACCTTCACACGAATATGAGTCCCATCTATTGCTCCAATGCAATCCTTATTTACAATCAATAAAAAACTAATTACTTAAAATATAAGAAAACTTTTAACAATTTTAACTAAAGAATATATTTATATTTTACCTTAAACCAAGGCCGAATCTCACTTCATTACATCATTATAATTGGAGGTGTTTCCATATCAGTGGTTGGTTCCACCACTAGATCCTTGTAAAGACTAAGAATCGCTTTTAGAACAATATGAAAATATCGATTAGTTGTTTCTCCTGAACGTAAAAAATTATGTTTGATGACTCGGGTTTTAACGTTATGCCCTATAGTATGAAGGAACTCAGCAACTTGCTCTTCAACTTTCGTATTCCTTGAATCTCTTAACAAATTCTTTTCTCTAAATAAAATAACCAACTTTCGGAACGACTCTTTACTCATCCTCAAAAGATCGTAACACTCACTATCATCATTGATTATACCATCCAAGTACAATTTTACATGCGATGTCACGATTCACATATGGCTTCCTTGGTATGCTATCGCTAGTCGAAAAACAGTGATTTATTGCACTTGTAAATCACGCCATAGCTCCAACGACGGCAGCCTACCTTTACGCGATCCTTTCAAAATCGTTGTCACTACTCATCTAAGTAAAAGGAAAGATCATAGCCAATGTTCACAATACAAACAAAGTACAAAGGAAATTCAAAAACACAAGGCTAGATCGAACTATAGAAGAAGAAGCTTCAACATAAACTTTCAATTTCACAGTAAAAAAGGAAGTTTGCATACTAGTTTTCTGGTCTTACAAACCGAAGAAGAAGACCAAAAACACACGCAAAACTCAAAACCAATATGAAACAGTAACAAAGTTTTACAAAATGAACAACTCATCACTATATAAACATCAATAAACACAAATTAACTACCATCAACAATCTCAAAACACCAGATCTACAACATCCAAACCACATAAACAATAAAACATAAAAATGAACTAATTGGTACAAAGAAATCACAACAACGACCCCAAATCGATATTTTAATCGATGGTTTGAATCAAATAACAAAAAATTCGTACCTTATTATGCTCAAACAAACGCTGATTTGATCGGTGGAGATGTGTTTGAAACCTTTGAGATATGAACACAGAAGTGAGGGAGACCACCATTAATCAATGAGAGAAGAGAGAAGAGAGTGGGAAACTTACCTTCTCGAGCTTGAACAATTTTTTTTTCCAGTTCACTAGCCGTGAGTTGTTGTCGGGATGGAAAATAGAAAACGACTTCCTTTTTTATTTTAAGTTAGTTGTTTTCTTTCCTTTTTATGTTTTAGAGAAACCAATTTCTATTTTTTTGGTTTTCCGCATGTTACCAAACACGTGACGCATTTCAAATTCCTGGAAAACGTTTTATTTTCCACCTTTTTCCGTGAACCAGACAAACCCTATATGACTGTATGTTTGATTTGGGGTTTATGCATAAGTTACTGTGGCGAGTGTTTTACCAGTTTTTGGTAACTTGGGGTTGGTTCAAATTGGGAAAATAATGCATTGTTGGGTAATTAGATGTGGGGTTGAATTGAATGTGTTTGTAGAGACAGGTTTGGTGGATATGTATGGAAAACTTGGACTCTTGGGTAATTCACAGAAAGTGTTTGATGGAATGTCTGAGAAGAATGTGGTTTCGTGGAATGCGATTATTATGGGGTATTCGAGTAATGAGTTTGGTGAAGATGCTCTTTGGCTTTATAAGATGATGTTGAGAAATGGGTTTAAACCTGATTTTATTACTGTTATGAGTTTGCTTGTCGCTTGTCCGAGTTGTGGGTGTTTGAGAATAGGAGGTGGGATTCACAGTTGTATTGTTAGAAGTGGATTTGAGAGTGATATGGTTATGAAGACTGCTTTGATTGATATGTATGTTAAATGTAGGTGTATCAATAATGCTTATAGGATATTTAAGGATGAGATTCCAGTCAAAGATGAAGTCACATGGACGTTGATGTTATCGGGATTTTCGGATGCTGATATTAATACAAGTGGGTTATCGATTTGCCTCCTTTTGTTTTTGTTTCTCTAATTAATGAGACGGCTTAATAAGAATAGGCTGTCAAGTCCAATTCCAAGAGGTGTTGCTAACCTCAAAGGTTTTTCATTTATGAATGTTTTTGTTTTTGTTTTTGATCTCATCAGCTATGTTTTTTTTTGTGAGCTACTTTTTAATTATGTTATTTACCTTGTTACTTTGAAATAGGGACCTATCATTTAATAATATTGGTGGTCCTGCTCCAAGAATACTTGCAAAAGATTACAGATGAGAATTGATCTACTGCTTTAATATCAATCATCTACTGCTTTAATTTCATCTAATATTGTAGATTCTGCTTTAAGGGTTTATTTAGAATTTTAGTTACGTAATATCCTATATTGTGTACTAAGGGTAACTTCCTTGGTAAATTTTATTGTTTACTGATGCTTGATCTAACGTTATTTTGAAATGACGTTTTGTGGTTAAAGATGCTATGCTATATGCTTCCCTATAACTTACATATAAATAGTGTACCCTGAGAATAATTATTTTTATTGTACCAATCAATTTGATTTTTTTTTTCAAGATTGCAGTCCACAGTATTTTCTTACCGTTTCCACATCTTCATCCAGCTGTTGTTGAGTTTGGAAGCAATAAAGCTGATGCTTCTTTTGATTCCCCTACTGCAATTGGTGATCTTGCTATCTTCAAGGCTAAAGAAGTTGGAGTTATGGATTCTTGTGCTGCTGATAAATGGAAAGGTTGTCGTGTTACTCCTGTGCCGCCGAATCGCATGAAGGATTTGTTGTATTGATTCTGCGAAAGATGAACTCATTAAGATTAGTTTTTCTGTGGGAAGTAGTCATGGTATGTAATTCGTACTTATTGCTTTTGTGCAGTACTAAGACACTTCTCTTGTTTCAATTATGAGTGACTATTTTGTAAAGAAAATTTCTCTGCAGTCTACTGCTTTGGGGTTTACTGAACCTGCTTTGGGGTTTAAGCATTACCCATTCCTCTAGTCCACAACCCACTACATTATGATTTAAAGGTACCAACGTAATCAAACTTGGTAGGTGTTACTGCGCAAGCAGATAGTGTGGACAAGTAAATACCAATGTATCGTGGTTGGTATAAATTTTCTTGTAATGACCCAAACAATTTCCAGGTCCAAGATCTAATGGCTAGCAGTCAGTAGTCACCAATCATTTAAATCTAACGACCCAAACAAATGTTCTGCATAACCACAAGTCCATAACTATGTCTAACTTCCCAGGTTTGCTGGTGAAATGAGTTTGACTACAGTACCCAATACAAAATACCCTCTAATTTATATATCTTACCAAGAGCTTCTGACATCAAAACATAGGAATGATTTAAGACAAACACTACTGACACACCACTTTAGTCCAGTGCTCAAACCTACAACCTCCAATTTCATACAATAATAACTACCACTTCACTCCCAGCAACAATGGAAAGTCCTAAGAATTCATGTAATTAACAAAGTTCTTTCCCATTAAAAACAGCTGCAAGTTTGCCAACAGGTAAACCATTTTCACCAAGAATTTCAGTCAACTTCTTCGCTACTTCAAGCATATTTTTGTTTGATCTTATGCAATTTCTCTTTGGGTCCCTCACCATGTACTGGTACAACTTGGTGGCATTGTCCACATGTGGCTTGGACGATCTCACGGCATCGTTTGTAAAGAGCTAGAGCGGTCTGCAGCCATCGTTAGGAGAAGATACTACTGACTTTTGAAGAAGTGAAGGGGCGCACGCCCCCCTTGCCGTGCACAGGTAGGAGTCCAATTTTTCAGCAGACAAACTGAGTTGTTTTGGAATTTCGTTTTACACCGAAATTTTAGAATGCTATATATATATATATGAAGTTTGGGTTGTTTACCCAAGCAGCATACAAGTCATACAAGAGAGAAACCCAATTTTGAGAGCAACCAAAATTAAGAAAAAACCCTTGCAAAGAGATAAAGGTTGTAATGAGATATTAGTGAAGAGAGATCTAGTAAGTTTGAAGAGACTTGAGAAAAGTGATTGTAATCTTCCTTTCTACACTTATAAAAGAATTTGCTCTTGTGGAAGTAGGCATCATTGACCGAACCACGCTATATCTTGTGTCTCATTGTGGTAAGTTTTATTTTACATTGATATTACTTGTTTGTGATTCCATAGCTTAGGTTTGTAGTTGTTGGTTGTAATGAAAGCTTAAAATTTTCAATTGGAGTTTAGAGTGTTCATATTCAAGCTATCTTAGTGTGGATCGATTGGTATCGTTTTCCCAACAAGTGGTATTAGAGCCGTGGTTAGATCAATCACAAAGATTGTTATTCCAAATCTTGCTCGAAAATTGTTTGATTAAATTCCTAAGAGAAGGTTTGAGTTAATATAGTTTGTTGAGAAGGATCATTCTATAAACACTCGCATGACTAGTCTAAATAGAAGTAATTACACATTTTGGAAAGTAAAGATGGAAGACTTGCTATATTGTAAGGACTTGGCACAATCCATTGAGAATGGAGGAGTAAAACCGGATGCAGTGATCATGGCTGAGTGGAGCAAACTTGATAGAAAAATTATTGGGTACATTCGATAGTGGATTGACGATAGTGTATTCCACCATGTATCCCAAGAGACTACCTCTTTTAGCTTATGGAAGAAATTAGAAGACCTCAATGAGGGGACAAAAAGGGGTGCACATAGTAGCTCCTGTCACTCAATGATCCTTGTCACAGAAAGGCAAGAGAATGGCAAAAGTAGAGAGCCATCTCATTCTAGAGGTGATGACAAAAGAAAATCTAGGAGCATGAGTAAACATCCTAAGAAAGATTTGACGTGTTATCAGTATGGTATCCATGACCACTTCAAGTATGAATGCATAGAATTGAATAATGATGGGAAGAATAGTACCATACACGAAGACAAGTTAGAGTTGAAAGAAAGCACCATCGGCCAAAACTCTACTATCATAGCATCAGAGTGTGAAGTAGGGATTGTGTCAGATTGTGGTGAGTTATGCTTGAGCACTTCATGCCAGGGTACAGAGTGGGTGGTAGATATAGGAGCTTCCTACCACGTCACACCCCACATGAGTTTCTTCACTACCTACAAATCAGGTGATTTTGGTGAGGTGAAGATGGGTAATAATGGAGTCTCGAATATTACATGCATTGGTGATGTTTATGTAAAAACTATTGCTGGCTACACCTTCACACTCGAGGATGTAAGACATGTCCTTGACATTCGACTAAGCCTAATTTCCGTTGGGAAGTTAGATGATGAAGGCTTTCAAAACTCGTTTGGTAACGGGGTATGGAAACTGAGCAGAGGTTCTATTGTAGTAGCCAAAGGGAAGAAGTGTTGTTCGCTTTATAAGACACAAGCTAGTTTGTGTAAAGCAGAGTTAAATGCGGCACAAGAAAAAGCTTCCACCGAACTATGGCAGAAGAGATTGTGTCATATAGGAGAGAAAGGCATGGAGGCTCTTGCCAAGCAAAAAACATTGCCAAACATCAAAGGTACGCATTTAAATATATGTACTCATTGTTTGGTTGGAAAACAACATAGGGTGACTTTCCAAAGATTCCCCTCTCACCGAAAGGAGAATGTCTTTGAGCAAGTACACCCAAATTTATGTGGTCCTATGAAAGTGAAGTCCCACGGGAGAGCTTTGTACTTCTTGACTTTCATTGATGATGCGTCAAGAAAGATATGGGTATATAGTTTGAAGACCAAAGATGAAGTTCTTGGTGTGTTCAAGACTTTCCATAGCATGGTGGAAAAAGAGACCGAGAAACATTTGAAGTGTATCCGTTCGGATAATGGGGGAGAGTATATTGGGTCGTTTGAAGAGTATTGCAAGAGTCACGTGATTCATCATGAGTAGACAGTTTTCAAGACACCACAACACATTGGTATAGCCGAGAGGATGAACCGTACCATTATAGAGAAAATGAGATGAATGTTGCCTCATTTTAAGTTACAAATGAGTTACTGGGTAAAAGTAATACGCACAGCCGTACATGTGTACAACCTATCACCTTTGAAGCCTCTGAATAGTGATTATTGATCTAGAGAGAGTATGGTCAAGTAGAGATGTTGATCATGGATACTTTAGGGTATTTGGGTGTAGAGCATTTGTTTATATTCCTAAGGATGAGAGATTAAAACTTGATGACAAAGCCAAATAGTGCATTTTTCTGGGTTATGGGGATGAGAAGTTTGATTACAAACTTTATGATCCGATCAACAAGAAGATTATCTGAAATCAAGATGTTGTGTTCTTCAAAGACCAAACAATAGAAAACTTTAAGAATGGTGAGAAGCTAAAAGCTTTCATTGATGATCTTGTTGATTTAGAACCAGAAGTTCCTCATGTGGAACGAATTGCAGGAGGCATTGAGAATGCAGAGAATCATGGGTTTGAGGCTCATGAAGATGATCCTATTTTTCATGATGGGATTGAATCTATTGAAATAAAAGATGCAGATGAAGTGTATGAACCACCACCTGAACAAGAAGAAGTGCATCCTCCTGAGCCAGAAGAAGATGGGGTGAGTTGATCCGAGAGAGAAAGACAAGCTTCAACCAGGTACCTACCACATACATATGTTTTACTATCCGATGGTAAATAACCTATGTACTATCAAGAGGCGCTTCAAGGTACAGACAAAGAGAAGTGGTTGAAGGCCATGTAAGATGAGATGAGTTCTTTACATAAGAATCACACTTATGACTTAGTTAAGAAACCGAAAGGAAGAAAAGTTCTAAAAAATAAGTGGATATTCAAAGTCAAGCATGAAGAGAATAATTCACAACCAAGGCACAAACCTCGCCTTGTTGTGAAGGGATTCAATCAAATGAAAGGTATTGACTTTGATAAAATTGTCTCTTTTATAGTTAAGATGACTTCTATCAGAGTGGTATCGGGGCTGGCCGCAAGTATGAACCTACAGGTTGAGCAACTAGACGTCAAGACAACTTTTCTTCATAGTGATCTTGAGAAAGATGTCTACATGGATTAGTCAGAGGGTTTTGAGGTCAAAGGCAAGGAGCATTTGGTATGCAAACTGAGAAAGAGTTTATATGGGTTGAAGCAGGCACCAAGACAGTGGAATATAAAGTTTGAGTTCTTTATGGTGAAGCATGGCTATAAGAAGTCTGCGTCCGATCACTGTGTGTTTGTTCAGAAGTTTTCAGATGGGAATTTCATAGTGCTCTTGTTGTATGTGGATAATATGTTGATTGTTGGCCAAAACATCAATTAGATATCCAAGTTGAAGAATTACTTTAGTAAGTCCTTTGAGATGAAGGATTTAGGTCAATCAAAGCATATACTTGGTATATATGCGGATCACTCGTGACAGAAAAAGTTGGAAATTGTGGCTTTCTTAAGAAAACTATATTCATTGAGAAGGTGCTGAAGAGATTCAACATGGATCAAGCGAAACTGGTGAGTTGTCCGCTTGGTGGCCAATTCCGCATGACAAAAGATAAGTATCTGAAGGGTGAGCATGAGAAGAAAGAAATGCAAAAGATTCTTTATGCATCCGCAGCTGGCAGTTTTATGTATGCAATGGTGTGTACAAGGTCGGATATTGTTTTTGCCATTGGTATTATAAGCAGATTTCTATCAAATATGGGCAAAGAGCATTGGGAAGGTGTTAATAAGTGAATATTGAGATATCTCAAGGGCACTTCCAAGGCGTGTTTGTGTTTTGGTGGAAGTAAGACCTTACTTAAAGGCTACACAGCTGATGCAGACATGGCAGGTGATGTTGACTCGATGAAGTCTACTTTCGGTTATCTGTTTACTTTTACGGGGGGAATAGTTTCTTGGCAATCGAAGTTGCAAAAGTGTGTTACCCTCTCCACTAGAGAAGCTGAGTATATTGCAGCCACTGAGTGTTACAAAGAGATGTTATGGATGAAAATGTTCTTCAATGAACTAGGGCTAAAGCAGAAACAATTTGTAGTTCTTTGTGATAGTCAGAGTGTGATCTATATGAGCAAGTATCCGAGTTTTCATTCTAGATCCAAGCACATATATATGCATTATCATTGGATTAGAGAAGTTCTTGAAGAGAAGCAATTATGTATTGAGAAAATCCATACTGACAAAAATGGGTCAGATATAATAACCAAAGTTTTGCCGAATGGCAAGTTTGATGTTTGTTGTGCTACCACCGGAATGGTAGCATACTCCTCCTATTGATTTGGAAATGTGTGGAGGTATCCCCTCTTAAGGCTTGGGAGGGGGAGATTGTTGGGGTCCCTCACCATGTGCTGGTACAACTTGGTGGCATTGTCCACATGTGGCTTGGACGATCTTATGGCATTGTTCGTAAAGAGCTAAAGGGGGCTACAGCCGTCTTTAGGTGAAGATACTTCTGACTACTGACGTTTGAAGAAGTGAAAGGGCGCACACCCCCTAATTTGCCTTGCCCAAGGGGCGCACGCTCCCTTGTCGTGCACAGGTAGGAGTTCGATTTTTCAGTTGACAAACCGAGTTGTTTTGGAATTTCGTTTTACACCGAAATTTCAAAATTTTATATATATATGAAGTTAGGTCGAGTTGTTTACCCAAGCAGCATACAAGTCATACAAGAGAGAAACCCAATTTTAAGAGCTACCAAAATTGAGAGAAATTTTTTGCAAAGAGATAAAGCTTGTAAAAAGGTATTAGTAAAGAGAGATCTAGTAAGTTTGGAGAGACTTGATAGGAATGATTGTAATCTTCATTTCCACACTTATAAAAGGATTTGCTCTTGTGGAAGTAGATATCATTAGCCGAACCATGTTATATCTTATGTCTCATTGTTGTAAGTTTTACTTTATATTGGTATTGTTTGTTTGTGATAGTTAATTTCATAGTTTAGGTTTGTGGTTGTTGGTTGTAGTGAAAACTTAAATTTTTCGATTGGAGTTTAGAGTGTTCATATTCAAGCTATCTTAGTAGGGATAGATTGGTATCGTTTTCCTCAACACTAAGATGCGAGAGATTACCGATTGATAAGGTTATCAATTGGTAATCTCTCGCATCATATGGAAAGGAAATGCCATTTTTGTTTTTAAAAAAACAAAAGAAGTTGCTTTCCGTAGATAGCATACTGAAATGGGATTCTAAATCTCCAAATTTGCTTATCATTCTAAAAAAAATAGTGCTAGAAGTTTCACTTTAAAAACGGTACATAGCGTTTGTACCATGCTCTTATGCTCACAATCCCAGTATGAAGAAAACTTTTTTTCCAAGTCAGGGACAGCCGGACAGGAACAGTATTAGTTCTTGGCAAAAAGGAGCTAGACAGAGATTACACTTATTAATGTAGATGAGAAACCCAACATATATAAGAACGCAGCTACAAACAAAAATCAATTTATTTTTTTTGAACGGAAATATTTGCGGTAAAAGAACTGAGCAGCATTTTGTCGATCAACTTGTCTAGGTTCAAGTACGAGGATCCGCCAGGTGCAGTGGCCTCTTGGGCGCTCTTCTTCCATTCTTTGGATCTCATCTTCATCTCCATACCTTTATCTCCTTGCATCAATTCTTTCACAAGGCTCTCTATTTCATCTCTCTTCACATTGTTATCGATTTCCATGCCCATACCCCATTTGGTGCATAAGTATCGACAGTTAGTTTGCTGTTCTGCAAAGAATGGCCAACACATCATTGGCACACCAGCACACACACTTTCTAAAATAGAATTCCAACCACAGTGTGTTAAAAATCCACCAATTGAAGGGTGATTCAGTACTTGTTCTTGTGGACACCAACTTACTAATAGACTTCTTTCTTTAGTCTCGGTTATGAACTCAGGTGGAAGAATTGCTGAGTCACCAGAGACTATATCAGGTCGAATAACCCACAAGAATGAGTGTTTGCTATTAGCTAGACCCCAAGCAAATTCAATGAGTTGGTGCGATGTCATGACTGTTATACTACCAAAATTCACATAAACAACTGAGTTTGGTTCCTTTGAATTGAGCCATTCAAGACTCTCGATTTCTTCTTTCCATAGATTAGACCCAATGGAATCTAAAGCGGATTCTGAAACAGGTTTTGAAAGCAATTGAAGAGGGCCAATAGTGTAAATAGGTGGTAACGGTGGTGTCAACTCATACTTAATTGCATCTAAAACCTCTTGTTCAAATGCATCAAAAGTATTTAAAATAGCAGCTGAAACTTTATAGCTGCTTTCAAGTTCTCCGATAGCATAGTTGATCATGAAGTCGTTT
Source organism: Coptis chinensis (assembly GCF_015680905.1). Classification (NCBI taxonomy): domain Eukaryota; kingdom Viridiplantae; phylum Streptophyta; class Magnoliopsida; order Ranunculales; family Ranunculaceae; genus Coptis; species Coptis chinensis. The sequence continues at coordinate 35,902,788 of NC_141459.1, forward strand.
GGATCCGTAGTTCGAACAAAACTTGGTAGATCTTTTAGTCGGACATCTCTCATTCCCGGTATCCAATCCATGATTTTGTCTAGATAACCATTTGTCAAATCACTTTCATCTACGTGCAAAATCAATATTATATTAGCTACACAACGAGGGAGAAGTTCATTCTCAACTCAAAAATATTTGCATTAAACTTGATAGTTACTTGTGTATATTACCTTTGAGTGGTATGATACCTCTTTGGAGCAGATGGGAATAGTGGAAGTAACCTGTCAAGCCACAAGCACTGTGTGTCCAGAAATAGACTATAGGAATGGAGAAGTCTTGAGAAACTTTTAGAGTGAAACTCATGGTCCCATCAGATACAATGCAAGAAACTGGCGGTACATTAGAGATTGAAGTGTTGTTCAATTCAGTGACTAAATTGCCCAAGGGAACCGCGCAATTCTTTCTAGTGGAGTCACATAGTGATGGAATGTCTTTATAACACCCCGTGTTTTTATACGTATTTTTCTATTTAATTAATTAATTTAATTGTTTATTTTAAAAATTCGTCGGATTGGACTCGGGATACGTGGGCTGGTTTTGGGCCAAGTTCATACTTGGGTTTGGGACCCAAGATATAAACACTTTTTTAAAAATAGGGTTCGAAGATAATATAATATATTAAAATGGAGGCGAGAGAGAAGTTTGGTTTCTTTGAGGTGGAGCTGACGATTCGGACGACGAGGATTCGTCGGGTTTTAATACAAGTGAGTAGAGTTAACTCTCACCACTACTAGAACTATGATTTTCGCCCGCTTAATATTTCGCTTTTATCGGTCCATAATATTGTTTTGATTCGACGTCGTGTTGTCGAAGTTGTTAAAACTTCGAAAGTGAAACTTCGGAGTTGATTTAGAACTGTCGAAACTCTGTTGAGGCGATTTGGTCATTAATGGAGCCCCGAAGCCCTCGCTCAAAACAAAACAATGGTCCCGCATATATTAGTACTGTTGTGTTTTATTTTTCGGTTATACAATCGATTGTGGTTTTTTTTTGAAATCGTCTCGATTGGGGATTAGTGGGGGATTAAATGCCGGATTTGGGTGGGATTGAAGCTCTTAACAGGGTTAAATGGAGGCTACATAATACGCTTTTTTGTAATTTATCTTGGATTGTTATTTTGTTTTGGATGTTGGTTGTTGGGTTGTGTAGTGGGATTATGATGGGTCGAATGGGTCTTTGAAGCTCTCGGTGGAAGCTCCTGACTTGTTAATAATGGCGCATCTTGCCGATAATCTTTGGAACTTGGGGTTATCGTTTTTAAAAATCGCTTTGAACCGGGTTTGTTTGGATTTGATGTTTGTTTGTATGTTGGATTGGTGTGAGGTCAGTCGGAGGTGTTGAAGCTATCAATGGCGCTGATTTGGCTTGAAGTCGCTACCGGTGGTCAGGTGAGGGAAGATGAAATCGAAGTTTTTCATATATTAAAGGTGTGGGTTTTTCTTTAGGAGTCCAACCGCTTGGTTGGAATGGGTAGGCGATCGGTATTTGTGGTGGTGGTCGATTTGGAGCCGGGTCAGCGGAGGAAAGGAGCCCGATAGAAGATGATGAACGATGATTTCGGTGTGGGCTTGGGCCTTAGGTGAGATTGGGCCGATCCAAATCTTTTAGTTTGGGCGGTTCTATTTTTAGTTGGGGCCAGTTCTAATTTTTAGTGGTCAATAAATTTAAATGTTTGGTTGGGCGGATTGTGTTTAATTTGGGCGGTTTAAGTTAAGTTTTGTGGACCAGTTCAATTTAAGATTTTTGGACCGAACCACTTAACAGTTTTTGGGCGAGTTTCTAATATTGTTCGGGCGAGACCATTGGACTTAAAATAGATCTAATTGGGTCTTTAAATGTTTATACTTCCGGGTTCTAAGGTTTGGGCTTGGCGCCACCGGTCCGAACCATTACCTTGGTCATGAGCCATGAGCCATGCACGTTGACCTTAGCCATGAACCATGACTACGACCCTGAACCTGTCGAACATGGAAACGACAGTTTGACTTTGAGCCATGCACCTTTGACTTTGACTTTGACCATAGTTGACTTTGACCGTTGACAAGAGTTGACTTTTAACCCGGATTATGATTTGGGTTATTAAGATAGGTCTAGGACTATTAGCATACTTGACTTTAGGCTAAGACCTCTATATATACGTGTGTATGTGTATTAACTACTATGTGATTTTGCAGTATTTTATGATATACAACGTTATGACACTAAGACATCCCTGAAATTAATAACGCGTAAATCAAAAATACAGGAATCAAGATACTCATTCGTTATCTTAAATGATATATAAAATAAAGTTCAATAATGCATAAATAAATTTACCGCACTCTTTTAGAACTCCACGACTCAAGTTTTGGATTTGAGTTTTATGACTGATGATGTCATATGTTAGGTGGGCATTTATTGAATGTGCCATAAATGGCCCGTTAGCGTTATATAGGGGTATTCATTGAATGTGCCATGAATGACCCGGGTATTCATTGAATGTGCCATGAATGACCAGATTGTTTGGACTACCCTAGAGAGGAACTAAGGTATTCGCCTTGCGGGTTAGTTGTATTCCTTGAGTGTACGGGAATGTAGGGTTGGGTATTCCTTGAATGTGGCGGTGGGAATGACCTAAGGTACATAGGTTGTGAAATGGGTGTATAAGATAAAGTAATTGATTAATCGATAAGAGAAATGGATTTGTTTATACGAGTGTGCTTGGGTTTACTATTGAATACATATAGAATATCTACATATGTTATATATACAAGTTCTAACTTTCTTTTGCAGGAGGGTAGGACTTAATAATATTTTGTGCAGGGACGCGGTCCTACCCTTATACAGCGGCGGATATCGGTAAGTGTAATTCAATTATTTAGATATTAAAAGGAGTTATTAGAATGAGTTAATAAGATGGACGTTAATAAAATGGAAGTTTTGCTTGGGAAGAAATTATGCCGGTTAAAATGACTCGGAACTACCGCCTTCCAAGCCGCGAATGATTAAGTTATGGGATAATATAAAGTGATTGTTTGAATAATCAAAGTATGATAATGTTTATATGTATTTAGTCTACTCATACCAAAGAAATTCAATTTGTCGACCCATGTTTGCTTTGTTTTGGCAACGTGGGTGTGTTCTTAGGAACATAGGTGGAAGGCGAATCAATTCATGCGTGTGATTTGGATTCTTGTCCGAGCAGTCCGGGAGTTTATATTTTAGGTCTGTTCTTTTTGGAAGTATGTAATAGCGTAGTTTCATATTCATATGGAATGAGAATAAGATGTTGAGGACCTGTTATTCTTAGAATTTTATATTGATGATTTTTGAATGGAAGAGAGAATTTTTTTGGAGTTTTTGTTGTTAAGATTATTTATGATGTGGGTTTTAGGTTTTGACATGTGTAGTATCCACCCCGTCATAGCCTGGGTTTTTAGACAATTGAACCAAGTGATGTTTGAGATATTTATATTTCAAATATTCATTTTTTTTAATTGGTTTGAAATTCGGGCTGTGACACTCTTGGGTGGTGTTAGTATCAGTAGGAGGAAGACCATCTGGGATTGTTTTGAATTGAAAATCAGGCAAGCCATTGAGGGAATCAGGACCTCCTGATTTTAGTAATCGTTTATGGTTGTATTCAGTGTTGACAAAGGTAATGTCAAATCCTTTTCGGTATAGGAGCTTGGCTAGTTTGAGCATAGGGCTAATGTGGCCTTGGGCTGGGTATGGTATACATAATGCATGAGGTTTAGTGGTATCTGATACAGAACTCATCTCCAGCTACTTTATAATTCCGTGTGTGGTTTTAAAGGTAAGGAGACTAACAAGAGATTACAACTTATAGGCAAAATATGGTACGGTAGGTAGAAACCACATTTAGGCTGTGTTTGTTTAGTGGCAAACCTCTAGTGGGAAAATATTAGATTTGACAGCATTTTCCCACTAGAGTTTTGCCAGGCTAATTTGTAGTGGGAAAATTTTAGTTTGCCAGTGTTTGTTTGCAAAAATTCATAGTGAGAAATTATAAGATTTGCTAGTTTTGCCAGCGTTTGTTTACATGGTTTTTTTTTTTCCGTGGCAAATGAGTTTTTAACTTTTTAGAAATATTATTTTTTTGGTTTCCAAACTCAATGAAGTATAAAAATAGAAAGAACATTGAATTCCAACTACGTGAACTTTCCAAGTATGGCGGGTGAACAAACACCTCCATTGGAGAAACAAATTCAAATTCCAATATCCCGACTGCTCAATAAACATCATCACACCACTAACTCATCAAGGATCATCATTAACTCATATTTCTACAATATTTCTACAACACCATTTCATTAACTCATCATCTTGATACATCACCAAGGATCATCAACTATTGCAAAGATGGAACTACCAAATTAAGCAAGTAAATTGGACAATTCAAAACCTAGTCCAACATAAGAATTTTAAAAACCAAACATCCCATTAAATTAAATGCTTGAAACCTCTACTCACATATGCAAAACATAGAATACCAAACTGAAAAGAGCTCCTCGCAGCAGCACGTAACACCCAACGCCTTGCAAATAAAGACGCAAATAGCGGAAGACAAAGACGCGTAGCACCCAACAAAGACACAACAAAGACACCACCACCCAAAGACCTTGCAAATGTGCGCCCACACACACCCGATGGTAGCACACATCCCCAATAGCAGCGGCGAAGTGAGGCACCCCAAAGACGTTAAAGACTCCAAAGACCCAAAGAAGAAGACGCAAAGACCCAACACACATCAACCAAGAACCAGCAGTGGCGGCCTAGCACGCAATAACACCCCAAAGCGCCAAGAACACCCCAACACCTTGCGGCGGCGCAACAACAACACCAAAGACCTTCCATTAGCACCCCCAAAGACGCAAAGAACACCCAACACCTTGCGGTGGCAACAAACACCCACCCAACCATCTAAACCAACCTGCACACAAACACTCCACCCAGCAGCAACAACACACTACCCAGCACACACTCACCACAACACACAACACCACAGTCACACACACACACACTCTCACCACCCAACGCCCACTCGCACACACCACACTCGCACACATAACACCACAGTCACACCCATCACACACTCACCAAGACACACAACACCACAGTCACACACACCACACTTGCACACACTCACCACAACACACAACACAACAGCCACACACACACACTCACCACCCAGCACACACTCACACACACCACACTCGCACACATAACACCACACTCACACACACTCACCACACACTCACAACACCACACAACACCACACTCACACACAGCACACTCGCACACTCGCACACAACACCATAGTCACACACACACACTCACCACCCAACGCACACAACACCACAGACACACACACACACTCACCACCCAAAGACTCACCACCCAAAGACACAACACCACACAACACACACACACACACTCACCACCCAACGCACACACTCACACACACCACACTCGCACACACACTCACAACACCACAATCACACACACACACACTCACCACCCAGCACACACTCACACACACCACACTCGCACACACTCACAACACCACAGCACACACACACACACTCACACACACTACCACTACCACCACCACCACCTACACACACTCACCACACTCATCACACTACCACCACCACCAGCACACACACACTCATCACACACACACACACACTCATCGTCATAATATTGAATAGTTCAACCAAATCTACAAGCCTTGTTCAACATACACTATTTTCAGTAAAATCAAAATCAAAACCAAACCAAACCAAATAATACCAATTATAGTGAGAACGAAATCAAAACCCCAAAAAAGAAATCAAACCCAAAATCATACCTGATGGCAGCGAGTTGGCGAGAGCTAGAGAGATTACAAGAAGAAACGACCAAATCGAGAAAGAGAGAAAAAAAAAAAAAACAAAGTGAGAAAATGAGAGAGAGATCTTGAGAATGTAAAATTTACAACAAAACATGTCAAATTTTAAACTGTTGGTCGATTCAAAACAGATTGAATTGATTAAAGAGATTGTTGTTTGAGTTATTTGAGTTAGAAATTGAGTGAAGTGAGAGATGAGAGATTACTTGTCGAGACACGAGAGATGCAAGCGAGAGAAGGAGATGAGTGCGATAGATTGATGGTGGCAAATGTTTTGATCATAGTGGGAAAATTTCAGTGATTTTCATGCTGGCAAAAGAGTTTAGGGGGGGAGGTGGATTCTATTTTCCCCACTTCTAATGAAAATTTTGTTCTTCAAGAATAGGGAATAGTGTTTGCCACTACCCTTAAATGCAGCCAAACACTGGCTAATGGTGCATCTAGTGGGAAAATAAAATTTGCCACCCCCATTTGCCACTAAACAAACACAGCCTTAGGTATCAAACTCAATTTTGATGCTTTTAGTAAACTGTGGTAACATCATCAAATTTTCTCGATGCTTGGGTCATACACGATCTAATTGTGCGAAAATTGTTATAAAATTATTATATTTTTTTTTATGTTTGACAATATAAAATTATAATATCCGTTATAAAAATATTACTAAAATATCTATCTTAACTGTTTAGATAAAAACCAACCGTCATACTATTTCTTTGTTTTTAGTGTCTTATTTTTTTGGGTTGTAGTCCATGTAAATTAGGCATTCGTGTAACTTCGAATCGTTTTACATCATCATCTTTGGAAAACACACGGTCATCCGTTCATATTCCTTCCTATCAAATCATTAATGTCATCATGATGATAAGCACCAACTGTATCTTCCAAGCTCCCACGTGTTATTTTTTCCAATTTATTATTTTTCAATAATGAACTCGTACGGCGGCCTCTTAGTTGAGCAGCATAAATCCAGGCATCCAGCCAATCTAATTGTTGAGTTTTAATTTAACGAGTAATAATAATGCTCCTCCCAAGTCCCAATCAAGGACAGAACTTTTTGGGCCCTCACAACGTGATTAATTAATGGCTATAAAAACTAGAAGTGTGCCGGCCAACCCGTGAAACTCGACCGGAATTGAATTGGTCTGGTTTGGGTCGGTTATATTTATTAGTCGGTTTAGTGTATGTGAAAATTGATAGGGTCGGTTCGGTTGTTGGTTTAATTCCAAATCCAACCCGAACCGACCCGTCATATATAATACATATTAAAAATATATATTTAATTAATTTAATTTAAAATTTTGTGAAAACCGGCCAATTCGGGTCAAAAATCGGTTAAATCATAACCCAATCGGTTTGGTTCTGGTATTGGTTTAGTTGGAAAATAGTTCGGTTCGGTTTGATTCGATTCGATTAGTATAGCCGGTTCAATTCAGTTCCAAAAAAATGTAAATTGATAGAATCGGTTCGATAGCCGATTTAGTTCCAAACCCTACTCGAACCGACTCGTGCACACCCCTAATAAAAACCCAAAACAGAGATATTTTTCTATTTTTTCTATAGGCTTGTAGAAAAAACTTTAAATTTGACAACTATCCTAGCCTCCATCAACAAAAGCATGCAGAGAAATTGATACTTTTTTACTAAATTAAATTCCCAACTCTCCATTTTGCCCCTCCCTCCTAAATATTTGGAAATCAATTATGTGGAGCCTTATTTTCTACCCGCCATTGTCACTGCATAGAGCATGCATCATTCTACCAAAACTCAGTCTATATGTAGCTAAATTAATAGCAATAGTACTGACGGGTTGGTGTTTTGACACACCATTGGATCACAATTTTCGTTATATTTAGTGGGATGGCACACCGTTAACCTAAAGCTTTTGTTAAATTTTTTCGAATTTGGGGCTATAATTTTTATAGTAGTGATCCAGAAAGCTTACACTGAGCACTCTATTTCTCAAGCTAAGTATCCAATGACCCAAATTTCTTGTTTACAATCTCAAGGCAACAAATTGACGCATGTACTGGAAGTCTTGAAGATGTTAAATCCAGCTTGCCTATTGAAAGTTTGAAGCGAAAAACTCGAAAAAAAATAGTACGAAGAAAACAAAGGGGCGTGTTATTGACACCACTTTATGGAATTGACACTCTTTTGGCAAAAAGTATAACAATAATGGTTATTTTTTATATATCATTTTATACCCCACATGCCCAATAGTTCTATGGCATCGGATTGCCGCGAGATCCCATATCTCACGATAGGCAGTTGCCGCAAGATCACACAAACCATGACATCGGGTTGCCACGAGATCCCATATCCCACAGCAGAGAGTTGCCGCAGAAGATTTTTAGTGTTTTTTGTTTTTTTTTCACTTCAAATTTTGCGTATGAATACATACGACATATAAATATCTCATTTTTTTTTTCTTTAGAGCTTCTTTATACACTTTTAGAACAACACCAAAACCGTGAAAACAAAAAGTACAATCGAGGCATAATTTTGTAGCTAGGGGTGTGCACGGGTCGGTTCGGGTCGGATTTGGGCTAAAACCGACTACCGAACTAACTTTGTCGGATTATATGCAACTGGAACCGAACCGAACCGATAATCCAGATGCAACCGATCCAAAACCAAACCGAATAATTTCTAACCTAACCGATATCTGATCCGAACCGATTATTTCACGGTTTTAACCGATATTAACTGAACCCACCATACAATTTTTGCTGTCTCAAGTTCAATTCTCTTAACTTGTAAATAAATTCTGAAAATCAAGTAAATCAAGTTCTCTCAACGTTTCAATGAAATAGGAATAGAAAAGAAAAAAGGAAGAGATGAAGAAAAGAATACAAACATTTGTTAATGATGGACTGGTCGCGTCGTGGTGTAGTACTGGTGATACAAAATGAATGAGGAATGGAGGATGCTGGGTGGCAGCGGCTGGCTATGCCCTAGCTTTCGAAGAAGTCAAAAGTGATTAGGTTAAAGTTTATAAAGGTGGGCTTACACGTGTGGGCTTTATAGATGGGCTTTTTATAGGTCTATTTGATACTAATCAAATAACTTATTCTATTATCAACATGTACTCACGTAAATAGCGGTCGGGTCGGTTAATTTCGGGTTTTACAAATATAAACTGCCATCTGAACCGAGGTAGTCGGTTTTGGAAATAATCAAACTGATCTAAACCGATAGTAAATAGATAACCGACTCATATGGGTCAGGTCGGTCGGTTATGTCGGTTAGAGTGGATTTTTGTACACCCCTACTCGCGGCAAATATTTTCATATGCTATAAAAAAAAACTTGTAATCAAATTAATAAAGAAGAGTTTTGATAATTAACACAAACAATGACTTCATTTTAGTGAACACAATTATCTTACAGCAACTAACTTTTTTTTCGGTGGCTATTAAAAAAAATTTAAAACAAATAAGGACCCACGACAACAACTTTCTGTGAGATATGGGATCTCGCAGTAACCCAATGTCATGGATTGTACGATCTCGCAGCAATTTTTTGTTTTGGAATTGGTCAAAGAGGTGCAAATCCCATAAAGTAGGGTGTCAATACCGCGACCCGAAAATAAATCACTCCATTGCGATGATGCATTTTCTGAATTGGCATCTATTTATTTGTAAATATAAGTGAATAGTTAGTTTGCAAGGAATTCAGTTGTTTTTATCTCTGATCTACTAGTTATTATTTATTCCATTGTGCGTCACCATCGTTGAAATCTAAGGACTACGTTCTTCAAATGACATCCCCTTGAGTTTATGATACTTACGTATATTTGATGCACTAAAGAAAATACACTAACGTTCTTATATGAGTCTATGAGATATATTTGTTTACCCTGAGAAACGCTAGAGAGGGGGTACTCTGTTTAAATAAAGAGTCCCGATACTAAAAGATCGATCTGTTGGTGTTGTGGTACATTTTGCATCTCAACCGTTAGATAGTATAGTGATGCTAGACCCACATGCGCTTTTTCCGTCACTTACTTTTTTTTTCCCAATTAAAAGAAAAGCAAAACAAAGGAAAGTGCGAGTGCGAGTGCGAGTGCGAGTGCGAGACAAACAAACTCTCTCTCTCTTTCTCCTTCTTCGAATTTAATTCCCTTAATTGTAGTTGCTGCCGCTTAAGAATTTCCTTGGTTGTATCTGCTGTCTGCCGTTTCTATTTCAGAGTAGATTATTATTATGAGTTAATGGGTTCTCTTCTTTACACAATTTCACATAAACCTGATTTCTTTATCAAAGAAACATAAACTTGAATTTCCTTGATTTGAAACAGGTAATGTTTGACATGTAACTTTAATTTTTGTTGGATTTCAAACTCCAAACTTCAAATGTGCTAGCCACAAGCTTGTGTACTTCGAACATTTATGTTGTTTCAGCATCAAACATGCATTCTCCAAGTTTTTAAATGGTGGTTTCATAGTCTACCTTACTTCTGGAATATAAGAATGTGGTGTAGTATAGTACTTTGGGTTGCCTGAGGACATTGTTAGTGTTCGTGACACACAATTCATTAGCCGTTTTTGGATTGATTGTGCTCTTCAACTTGATGGAGTTAGTGTGGAAGATTTCCACAGCAATCATCAGCAGACCGATGGCCAAACAGAGATGAATCATGAAGCACATACAATTGAACAATACTGGCAACTTTTCTGCTCTAAGGTTCGAGGTTCTTAATAAGCTTGAAAATGGTGGTAGAACACCCATTAAAACCGAAAAACTATGGAGGAAGAGAAAGGGAGAGACTTTTCACTATTCGTCTTCCTCGCACTTGCACTGCCTTCCTATTTCTCTCGGTCTTTTGTTTCTCTTTTAAATTTGGAGAAGAAAAAGTTTTGTCCGCCTTGTCCACGTGACGTCTTTTCCCTAACTTGAACAATAGTGTTCACAGTCTCACACGACTGTGATGATGAAAATGAGAGAGAGAGAGAGGTTTGTCTTCCTTGCACTCACACCAAAGAGAGAGAGTTTCGTCTTCTCTCGCACTCCCACCTTTTTCTCTCGGACTTTCCTTTGTTTTGTTTTTCTTTTAATTGGGAAAAAACAAGTAAGCGACGGAAAAAGCACGTGTGGTCATCACTATGCTATCTAACGGTTGAGATGCAAAAGGTACCACAATACCAACAGATCGATCTTTTCGTATCGGGACTCTTAAATAAATAGAAGGATAAAACGATTTTTGATCGGACGACTTGATAATTTTAGACATTTACTTTAAAACAAGTTCTGCCACGTAGATTAATCGATTATGGTACCAAACTCAAGTCAAATCTTAGTTTGTGCAGGTGCCGACTAGCAAAATCGGTAAAATCTTTGGGTGATGATACCAGAGATCTGGGGCTCGAACCTCGCCAGCATCAAAGAGTTACTGATCTCATTTAAAACAGGCTTACCAATAATAATAAAAAAAAAAAAAATCTTAGTTTATAAATATTTAGAATGGATCAATCTAAATAGAACTTGTTGTTAAACTTGTTTATACAAATGAGACATTGCATATTCATTACCTCCGCTCTAAAGACACTTTCACTTTTTCTTTCGTTTACCTATATGGAGTCAAAAAATACTTGGGAAATAAGGAATGAAACTAAATTTGAAACTATGAAGGCGAAGAGAGAAAGGATTATCAGAACAAGCAAGTCAGAAACTGGAAAATGCCTCTAAGAATTTAGAGAAGAGCAATCTACTTCTACACCTATCTTTATTCAATCTTGTTTAGAAAGTTTAGATGTTTGATTCCCTATTATACCCAATGATTGTATTTCAATTAACTTTGTTGCATCCTTTATCAGGGACACGGACTGGGCAGGAGCTGGCTGCATTGCCTTGGACAATGAAGGAAGCATTATGGAAGCAGCTATTCGTCGATTCAGAGCTAGGGAAGTAGTCGAGGCAGAGTTGCAGGCTCTTGAAGTAGCAGTAATGCTTGCTGAAAGACTGGAAGGAAGAGAGTTTGCATTTCAAGGGGACTGCCTGGAGGTCATTAAGGCTATGAATGAATCAGTTTGTGCTTGGAATCTGGAAACTCTCAGACAGTCGATTAAAGCTCGTATTGCGGTGTTTAATTTTTCTAGGTTTAGATGGTTCAGTAAAATTTCAAATGGGGATGCTCACTTACTAAGCAAGTTGGACTAACCATCTGCTAGGAGGAGAAATTGTTCTGAAGTGTATGCTGGACAGAAACCTGGGTCCTATGTTTATCTAAGTTTAATAGAGAATGATTATATATATATATATATATAATCATTCTCTAAAAAGTAGCTACTTAAGTTAACTTAAAATAAGTACGTAGGTAAAACTTCACCTAGAAAATGAATTCAACCCCAATGTTTTGTGGATATGATATACCCACTATAAAGATCATCTCCATAAAATTTCAGCTCATTTGGAAACCTCCAACATTGACCAAACATTATTGCAAAAACTCGACATTTCTAGATCGTTAGATTTATTTTTAAAGATGACAACAATTTTATCTATGTTAGAGGTTTCTAAATAAGCTGAAATTTTGTAGAGATGATCTTTATGGTGAGTGCTTTATGACCACAAAAAAAATTAGGTTTGAATTTGTTTTATAGGTGAAGTTTTACTTACGTATTTATTTTAAGTTAACTTAAGTAGCTACTTTTTAGAGAAGGACCATATATATATATACCGGGCTGGCTACGTTGACATACAGAATTAACATACATAAATGACATACGCATTTCAAAAGCGGATTCGCACATCGAACTAAGGGCTAATTTTTGGTTGAGATGACTTACCTACCATAGATAGTATCTCCTCAAAAAATTAGCTCAATTGGATGTCTCTAGTCTTATAAAAAATGTGTTTAAATTCTGGACCGTCAAATAAATTTCTAACTTGAAATCAACTTTTGATAGGGTTAGACGTGTCCAAATGAGCTGATGTTTTGTGGAGATGGGCTCCATGCTGTGGAGATCACATCCTCACAAAATCAACTTTTAGTTCATTGTGTAGGTAGGTAGGATTGCGTATGTCATTTCCATATGTCAATTTTGTATGTCAACGTAGCCCGCCCATATGTATATACGCAATATGTTCAAATGTCTTACACAATGAACTAAGGGCTGATTTTATGGGAATATGTTCTCCATATAATAGAGATCATCTCCACAAAATATCAAGACATTTGAACATGTTTAACCTTGTCAAAAATTGTGTTTAAGTTCGATATTTATCTAACGGTCCACAATTTTAGCACTATTTTTAATAAAGTTAGACATATCCAATTGAGTTGAGTTTTGGTGGAGATTTTATCGATGGTAGGAAGATCTGCTCTACAAAAAATCAGCCCTTAGTTCATTGTGTAAGTTGTGGATGTCAAAATAAGATGTCAACGTAGCCACCCATATATAACCCTTGCCTGAAGGCTTACATTACCCAAAGGCTCATCAACGCCGAAGCCAATCGCTCCTCGGTTCACCCATCGTAGCAGCACCCTATCTCTAGCCCGAAGGCTCACTTGGCCCAAAGGCCCTTCACATAATTACACAAGAGATAAATCCCAACCAACACTTAGTGGGATTCAAACTTGCAACCTCTCCAATGAGAAGAGGGTCGGGGTACATAACCAATTAAGCTAGAAGCTTGATAAAAATAGTAGAATCCTAATATCATGTTAACAGAACACTAATACGTAATCCTACCGTTCTTACGTTTAAATCAATTCTTCTTACTCTCAAAACATAATCATGCAATACAACGAGTAAGGAATTCGTTCCACTCTCAATCTATCAAGACTAAATAGAATTCAATTTATCAAACACAAGGAACAATGGTGAGAGTGATGTGTTTGGTGTGAAATTTCTATACTACCATTCTCAACACAAGAACAATAATAACAATAAGACATAATTAAATTAAACTGAATTTAAAACTAAGATTGTGAATAAAGATAATTAACTTTATTGATCTAATAAAACAATAAGAACAAGTCATGATTGAATGAATAACAACTATTTTATTTATCTAATGAATGATATTCAATGATTTAAATAACTAATCTAAAACAAAGAATGAAACTAATTAATGGAATGAATGTAAAAACTAGATCTAGATCTAAAAAACTAATCTAGATCTATCTTTTTCTAACCCTAAACTCCATTAACATTAGCTTCCTAACCTCACTGCCATTAACAAAGAGTCAAGCTTTTGTTTTATACTTTCAGATCCAAAATCGTGCATGGGCTTGGAGCCATGTTTTGGGCGGAAAATCGGGCCCAAAACCCAATTCTTTCAAATCAAAAGGCCTCTTCAGCTGCAGTTGGCTTCCACAGACTTTTCGTCCACTTCTGCTCCTCTGATTGGGTCAAGGCTTAGACCATTGCGAAGCTCTTTCCGAGCGGTCGTTTTGACATAAGGTAGGCCTCAATCCGAGGTCCGAGTCCAAAGATATGGCATTCGAAGTTCTGTGACTTTTCTCCTTTATCTCGCTAAAAGTGGCACATTTACGCACATAATGGACTTTGAAGCCCGAAATGCATAAAAACACGTAATCAGTATTAACTCTTACTTATTATTCACATAATTGGTCTAACATTATGATTATTAAGGGGTTAAAACTACAGTTTTGGGCTCTTATCAAACCACCCCAAACAAACATTTTGCTTGTCCTCAAGCAAAGATGAGAAATTAGAATAAGTGACCAAAATGGAGTTCTAACTACTCTCGTTTATTTGAGTCGCGATTGCATTGACCATATGCAACAAGGCCTTAAACCACTAGGAATTCCCTAGTGGACCGAGTTATAACCTCGTGAGAGTTTTCCGTGAAGGTACTCAAACTTCATCTATACTACAACGACTAAGAAAATAAAACTATTGTTTCCTTATTCATGCTCAACTATCTATACATCTCTCTAGCAATTACATAAGAATAACCCAAATGAACCCTAAAGCTAATATATGCATAAAAATCAATCATCTAAAATAAACATATAACAATGAGTAATACTATGAAATGTAATAGCAGTCCGTTTCTGAAACTTCGGAATAAGCGTCCTTAAGTAGGTCCTCACATAAATGTCAAGACAAAACCACTCTGATTTTTCCACTCAAGTTTAAGCTACTCCATGCGATTGGGCACACTTTACCTTACAATCTCAAATGACAACAAGGAAGCTCGGGTCGATCAAACACATCCCGCCACTTCTATCACACTAACCTATTCCTAATTGAAATAGAGGTCTTTATTAGGTGTTCATGGGGATTAGGAGATGGTTTAAGAAGGAAGGAAATGGATATTCTAGAGGACAAGTCCGAGATAATAGAGTCTTCATATTATGTAACTAGAAAACCTTGTTATTTACTTTTCTTCTACACTTTGTTTCCATCCTTAGCCATATTTTTTCTTTTCTTTGGCCTTTGACTCCCTTTTATTCTATTTTTTTGGAGTTTTATTTATTTCTATTTTTTTTTTTTTTTTTTTTTTTTTCCTTTTCTTTTTTTTTTTTTCTCTTTGGATGGAAACTTCTTTTCTTTATTTTCTCAAGAACTAACTAATTTTTGTTTACACAGTTTTTCTCTTCTTCTTTCTTCCTCATTCTATTATCGACTTATTCTAAATTGGGTAGGTTGATTTTTATTTTGTTTTGTTTTGTAATAAAGGAATTGTGGTTTATGGAAGGCTAAAGAAAGGCTCGAGGGGCGACTAGCGGAAAATAATTCATAGGTTTGAATTTCGGCTATATCGATCCAAAGAGGGCCTAAATTCTCTTTAGGATATGGTTTAGTGATCAAGCAAGTGGGCGTGTGATTTCTCTATCCGGATTTTACTTCTCCCTTGTGTCATTTCTCAAATGTTTTACAGCTCATATAAGGCTTTAGGCTATATTCTCACATGATTTGTAGAATAAGTACTCTAGCCTAGATTTGAAAAACTTTCATCGCTAACAATCATAGATACTCATGTAATAAATTTATAGATAGATGCAAAGATTATTACCTACATATTAACCTAAGTTTCTAACAATTATTCCGATCGCAATGCACTTCACACGTGAGACTTCTAGATTGTTAAGAGCATGGAGAAAGAAAACAATACCAATATTCCTAAGTGTATAGCATACTTTTTTATTTATATTTTTGATTTTTGAAATTTTAACTAGAAAACAAGTGCACATTATACATATCTATATCCTAACAGATGTCTTAATTACACGTGTTTCTATGCCCCCCCAACAAAAAGCATGCTTTGTCCTCAAAGCATTTAAATAAAGAGTGTAGAAAAATACCATGGAAACGCGTGAAATTCTGGAACATCTGCAAAACAAGGTTAGAACATACTAATATAGGAAATACAAAAACTGACGCAACTCTATAAGAGTTCCACCCATTATGGGGTTAGCGAATTAAATTGCTTGGGACATAAGCGGACACTAACCAAACTAAAACTTACCTCCACTCCGGTGTTTACTCGTCATCCTCCTCTTCTATAAAGAAGTGAGGTTCCTTCAGCCCTGCCATGCCATTATAATTTGCCAAGCTTGCCGCCATTTATCATCTACGGATGCCAACCTGTTAAAATTATGGGGTGTAAGGTGCAACTTGATGAGGTTGTATCCTCCACCCTTGCCAAGTCATTGCACGGAAAGATCGAATAATAGAATTGGTGGGTCTCACAATGTCGACCCAACCCAAATCCAGTGAAAGGGGCACAAAAACAGGGAAGAAACATAGTATAATGACAAACTAATATAGGCATAAGAAGATACTTATGCCTCATGCTATCAGGCTCGTGCTAAACTAGACATTAAGGTCTTAGGAAGGTCATATAGCAGCGTTCCTCGCCTAAAGCAAGGAAAACATCGCAAGTGGCATTAATCGCTTGAGAAAAAAATGTCACTCCCCTAATATGTTTAGCATGATAAAGAACATTACCGTATCACATTAAAGGGACAAGTTACCAAGGGCTACATTATATGTCCCTTTGGTCCTCTACACGGAAATTGTTGGACCCATAAGCCTCATGCAAAAGTCATAAAGTGTAGACAT
The DNA here is from genome assembly GCF_015680905.1 of Coptis chinensis. NCBI lineage: Eukaryota > Viridiplantae > Streptophyta > Magnoliopsida > Ranunculales > Ranunculaceae > Coptis > Coptis chinensis. Next base: position 35,919,763 of record NC_141459.1, read on the forward strand.
GAATATTATCTACCCAATAGCATCATGGGTCTTGTATTTCAAATGCGGGCATGGCAAGTCCAAGAACAAATGCTTGCAAGAACCATAAGCATCCCACTACGTGTGTGATCACCTCACAAAACCAAGCACCATAAGTAGTGCTTTGAAACAAATCTTCAAAGATTGTTCCGTATCAATGTAGGAGATGTCATCTCAAAATTACGCTCTGAATAGCTGTGAATGATCTGAAACTACCCGTGAAAACCGAATTTTTCTGTCCACGAAGTCAGCGCGGCGCTGGCGCTGTATAGTAGCGCGCGTCGCTCTGAAATTTTTAGAATTCCAGTGTTTGAGCTGGTCGGTCGCTTTGCTAGGCGCCAGCCTCAAATTTTAGAATTCCGTGTTTGAGCTGGTCGCGCGCTCGGCGGCAAGCTAGGTCCCGATCGATGATGGCGGTCGCTCGGCTTGAAGCTGGCGCCGGCGCTAACTAAATTTTCCAAAATGTGAAGAAGCGCAGCGCCGCTCATGGAAGCGTAGCCTTCTAAGGGTTGAAACCGGAGTTTAGATTTCATCCTACCACCACATCTAATCATAGGTATGCCAATTACGACAATATTCTCAACCTTCACTCCAAAACAAACTCTAAAATGGAGGATCTTCTACAAATCATGATATAATAAATAATACCACCCCCAAACAATTCGGGAAGGTGGGATTAACACTAAAATCCATGCACAATTTGAAAAGAACCACATTATATTAAAATTGAAATTCAAACAACATTTAACTACCAAATTCAAAGTTAACTACTTTAATTTAACAACGTAATATCCTATCTACTAAAAATAATAAAAAACAACATCAAAACAACAAACAAGAAGAAATCTAGCTACTCTTCAAGGGGTGAGGTGGGGGTAAGAATAGGAATTTGAGTGATCAAGAATGGAAAAACTAACCACTTCACCCCCCAAACAAATTTTGAAAACAGTTTGTAAAAAATTTGTTTTAAAAACGTCGAGTCTTTTAAAGTCGATTCCCTAGACTTAAAGTGATATATATGTATTTACATGCGGTTTCCCATATATCAATAATCTAAAAAGTTGTGGGTCTTTCCACAAATAATTAACATGGAATGCACCATCAAACGAATTAAGCACCAAGATTTCCTATATGTGTAGCTTAGTGGAATGAAAGTAAAGCCTTATAGATCTAAAACCTAATCGAAATATACGGTTTCTTCTTTGTCCTCCTACGGGCGGAATGCCAAGTAAATGAACATGAGAAAATTGATGGTTGTGGAAGATAATGTAGGATGTGGATAATTTTGAGAAGGGAAAAATGGAAAAAATGAAAAAGTGTCCGGTGGCTTGTCCTTGGGTGTTACTTCTTCACTAGTTGGTTTTAGATAGTTATGAAGCATAGGAGAAACACCAAGGTCAAGTACAAACTCAATGGTTCTTTGAAAAGGTAGAGGGCGGAACATTAGTGATGGAAGGTGAATGAACATGAGGATGTGAGGTGGGTGAATGGTGTTCAACTAGTGTTCTTAGGTCTATATCATCGAGGGCCTTGAGATATGCAAGACATTCCTCAATAGGTGGGTAAGAAGAATCACTCGGATAAAGGGCAAAAAAATTCTTCTTCCGTCATGGCGTCAAAGAGATGAATGGATGTTAATAGGAGAGAACTCAAGGAGTCGAAGGAAATCTTCCTCGATGTTATCTACGCCTAGGGAGTAGAAATTGTGATCCTTGTCTTCTTCCATAAGAGGGGTATCTACTAGTGTGGGGACTAAAGTGTCACCGCGACTAATGTGAGGTATAAAACTCCGATGGACTTCACTTCTCCTTCTATAGGCAAACCTAGTTGTCCCCTGTTTTTGTCTAAACATGTTAACTTCTACGAAAGATTTCCAAAAGAAAGAGTCATTGAGCCATCCCGACAATTGATTTGGGCATTGGCGGTTGCCAAGAAAGGATACTAAGATGATGGGAATGAAATCATGAGCAACTTCTCTGTCAAGAATAACAAAGTCGGGCCGATAGTAAAAATCCTGAACTTTAACGAAATATTTTCAACTACACCCTTGGGATACTTAATAGAACGATCGGCTAACCGCAAAGTCATTTTGGTTGGTTGAAGTTTTGTTAGACCTAATTGTTTATATAAATAAAAAGGAGTAAGTTAACACTCGCCCCGTGTCTAATAAAGCAGTTGTTATGAAGGTATCACCTAAGGTGCATTAGACAATGGGACGACCGGGGTCCTTGTACTTAACAATTCCGTTATGTTCGGATAAAGAGGGATATTGTTGGCTTAAGAATGCTTCGTGGGGTATGTTGGTTTTCCTCTTCTTGGTGCACAACTCTTTTTTAGAAACTTAGCGTGTCCAGTAGACTTTTATAGCTTCTAGAAAAGGTAGGTTTATAGTCAAATTTTTAAACACTTCCCTAATCTCATCAAAATTCTCGCCATTTTTAAACACAACTAGTCTTTGGGGATATGGTGCTTTATCGCTATTTTTAACGGAAGGGATAAAAGTATTATTAGGCTTTGCTTTATCTCTATCCGTTTTCCATCTAGGTATCCATATTGGAACCTCTACAGTGTAGGGTCTTCACTTTCTATTATTGGATCTTGTAATGTTTTCCCTTTTGGTTGTGGTTTAACCGGTACTTCTACAGTTGTAGGGTCTTCGATTATAGTATGTGGTATGGTATCATTTTTAGTTTGTGGGTAATCTTTAGGCATAGTCACTTGGTTATCAACTACTCATACGAACGAAGGGTAGTGATCGGCCAGTAGGTCCCTTTGGTTTATATTACCATTACATCAATACTTTTTATTTCGGGCGGTGTTTGTTGACTTAGGATTAGGCATTGCTTGACTTGGAAACACGCCGGTTTGGTTATTATTTTGGTTAGAAGACATGTCAATAACCTTTTGGCACAAAGATCGCATCATTTGCATTGTTTGTTTCATCATATTAGAGTTTTGATCATCCGATCTTTCATTAAGTTGGAGTTTTGTTGCATAATTTGATTTTGTTTCTCCAACAAGGTCACTACTACTTTGTCTGTAGATGGTTGTATTGGAATTAAAGCTTGTTGAAATACTCATGTCTTTGATGTTGATAGTTACGGGTTATGGGTACAAAACCTCTATTCGGGTCACCTAAGTTCCCTTGTCCTTGATGTTGAGTTAACCGGTTAAAGTGTGATGGTTGTGGTGGTGTTTGTGCATAGACAAGAGGACAATAGAAGTCGGAATGCTCAAGACTACAACCGACATTACAACGAGTAGAGTTAATGTTCATGACCGGAGTGGGTTGTTGTTGAACGAGAGATGGCATCTACCTTTTAGTGAGGGGCATCGATAAGAGTTTTAAGCTTCGGGATCATGTTTAACCTCACGAAGAAGGAGAGGAGAGCGGGAGGAATCGTTACCTCCCCAATTGTTGTTCCTCTTAGATTGATCTTCTAAGAATGTATAAGCCTCCAAGGCTCCCCTTTACTAAGAAAACTACCCCCGGACATGATATCTAGAACCTCCTTATGATAATGTGAAAGCCCTTGAAGAAAGCTGTCTTTCGCAAGATTATGATCTTGGGCATTCAATGAAAAGATCGATGAAACGATTCCGTGCCTCCGAAAAGGATTCATGAGGATTATGGTGGAAGAAATGAATCTTGTGAAGCATTTCATCTGTCTTCAGTGGTGGGTAAAATTGTTCCATGAACAATTGAACAAGTTGAGCCCATGAGTCCACGAGTTTGGCGTTTGGGCAGTTAACCAAGACGCCATTGTCGGCCAGGGTGAAAGGAAACACCCTAAGTTTAACTTGATCCGACTTACGCTAGGATGATGGAATGTAGTGAGAACTTGGTCTATCCTACGATGTGTGCTGGTAAAGCTTCTCGTGGTCTAAACCATGAAAAACGTAACAAGTTAAATATATTAGGGGATTCAAAATCCCCACTAGGTCTGTAAGAACGATGCACCCACTTAGGGCCATCGTTTAGGGCTTTATAAAAAAATCCGAGAGGAGTCTCTTGTTCTTTAGCCATTGATGCAAGTGTAGTGTGTGAAATTCTAGATAGGCGTGTTGTATTTATTTCTATGAAAAACAAGCCCGATTATACTAGAATTAAAACTCCTCGACGTAAGAGGCGCTGGAAGAAGGAGTACTGAATGCCTCCTTGCTACAGCGTTTGAATAATAGCGTCTTGTATATCGCCGATTTAAGTGTATTTAACAAGTTAGAAACACTTAATAACTTTAAGGAATAAAAATATGCATTTACCTATGAAAATTGGGCTGTTCGGATGAATTTTCCTTGTTGGGCGCGGGTAGGGCGCGGGTTGGGCGCGGGCGCGCTCAAGGTAAGTTGAAATTACAGTGAATAAGGGCGGGTCGCGCTCAACATGGGCGCGGGCGCGCTCCAGGGTTTTCACGTTTTAGGCCTTTTATCGTACTCCAAAAAATCTGAAATTTTTACAGTAATTTGCTAAGACGTCTATCAAGTAGCCTGTAAAATTTCAGATCGATCGGAGCAGTGAAAGTCCCTCTACAGCCCTCCAAAGTTTGCAAAACCGTTTTCGGATACAATACAAACAACCGAATGGTTAACCCATCAAAACAAATCCAAAAATTTCCAAATTTTTACTGGAGACTCCTGACAGATTCTAGTTGTTCCTGTAAAAAATTTAGAGCAATTGGATGTCTACAACCTCTCCTTATTGGATGGTGTTCCAGATATTAAGTGTTTGCAACACTGCAGAAACACACTGGAAACACTCTACTATTTAGGAGGTCAAAACAAATCAAAAACTCATCAAATTTTTACTACAAACTCCTGGATTAGGATAGATACTCCTGTAAAAATTATAGAATTTTTAGAACTCCCTAAGTAACCTTATTCGTCTGTTTTTCAAGAACATACGGTGTGAAAACTAAAATGCAGCACTATAAAGATCGTATTTTTTCACAAGGTAAACCAACTTTGAAAAATCTGAAAATATTCTAGTAAATCAACAACACATTAAATATTATGTATGAATATTTTCAGAATTTTCGAAAATTTAGAAATACCTTCACCGCAGTGTTTTTCTCTGTGAATCCGCAGCCCCTAAAGCTGAAACAAAGGAAACGAGTTCGAAAATTCAAGAAATAAGAATGAAAAATTAAAAGGGTGGGTGGGTAGAGAATGGGGGATTGCCCCTTGGATTCAAGCAATTGAATTCTTGTCTTGAACGAGATTAAGATGGCAGCGGCGCCATTTGATAAATGTAAAAATAGTAAAATTCTAAATATTAATGCTACAAGAACACTAATACGTAATCCTACCGTTCTTACGTTTAAATCAATTCTTCTTACTCTCAAAACATAATCATGCAATACAACGAGTAAGGAATTCGTTCCACTCTCAATCTATCAAGACTAAATAGAATTCAATTTATCAAACACAAGGAACAATGGTGAGAGTGATGTGTTTGGTGTGAAATTTCTATACTACCATTCTCAACACAAGAACAATAATAACAATAAGACATAATTAAATTAAACTGAATTTAAAACTAAGATTGTGAATAAAGATAATTAACTTTATTGATCTAATAAAACAATAAGAACAAGTCATGATTGAATGAATAACAACTATTTTATTTATCTAATGAATGATATTCAATGATTTAAATAACTAATCTAAAACAAAGAATGAAACTAATTAATGGAATGAATGTAAAAACTAGATCTAGATCTAAAAACTAATCTAGATCTATCTTTTTCTAACCCTAAACTCCATTAACATTAGCTTCCTAACCTCACTGCCATTAACAAAGAGTCAAGCTTTTATTTTTATACTTTCAGATCCAAAAATCGTGCATGGGCTTGGAGCCATGTTTTGGGCCGGAAAATCGGGCCCAAAACCCAATTCTTTCAGTCCAAAAAGGCCTCTTCAGCTGCAGTTGGCTTCCACAGACTTTTCGTCCACTTCTGCTCCTCTGATTGGGTCAAGGCTTAGACCATTGCGAAGCTCTTTCCGAGCCGGTCGTTTTGACATAAGGTAGGCCTCAACCGGGAGTCCGAGTCCAAAGATATGGCATTCGAAGTTCTCACGACTTTTGCTCCTTTATCTCGCTAAAGTGGCACATTTCCATAATGGACTTTGAAGCCCGAAATGCATAAAACACGTCGATCGATTAACTCTTACTTATTATTCACATAATTGGTCTAACAGTATGATTATTAAGGGGTTAAAACTACAGTTTTGGGCTCTTATCAAAGCTTTTGTGTTCAGATTTGGTACTTAGTTTGGTATTTATTTTAAAGCCCTTTTAGGAGTCGGGCTATATATATATACCTCTCTCTATATTAAAGCAGAGTACATCTTATGTGGACAATCTCTTTCCTAGGTGGCATTCTTGAGACATAGGTATACCACGTGGACACTCTTAATTAATCATAAGAAGTTTTCTAATACAACATGAACTCTTAATCTTAAGAATTTTCCTAATACATCATAACTCTAATAAGTTAATTAACATCTGACAAGGAAATTTTATATGACCCCAATAAGAAAACATTGCTAAATCAACTCCAAAAACTTATGCAAATAATTATCAGTCATTGAATTCCTCACAAAAATTTATGGGATGTGAATTTTAGAAATGATTCTGGCCATATAGCCGGGTCTAAAATCTTGTCTATATACTAAAGCAAAGACCTCTAATATGAGAGATAGCATTGTCTCTCTCCTATGTGGCATTCTAATATAAAAGATAGTCTTTTCTAATAGCCTACAATCCCACGTATATGGAACCTCTTTGGAGAGTTTGAGTGTATTTCCAATTCTTATATATTTGATCAAATAAAAAAAATTGCTAAAAAATAGGTGATTTGTAGAAGCTAATTCCCTATTATAAAATAACAAAATACAAATCATACACTTTTAGTGTCTATGATAAAACACCGACTTATTTCGAATATATCCTTAATGCGGCCTTAAAAACACTACCTATTCTTCAGTTAATAACTTATTATATGCTGTAAAATCAGCTTTCGACGGTTCCCCACATTCTCTAAGGATTATGTGAGATATAGCGAATTAGAACACTCAAAATGTTATTCACATAACCCTTTCATATACCTGGAATTTGCATTTGTTGTTGGTTATTAACTTCTTAAGAAGTAGACCAACATACTTCCCAAGTAAGTGCCCGAATACCTATCACGCACTCTCACATTTTTAACATATGCACTTTTCTTCCTTTTCATTTTTCTTTCTTGGATCTCATTCTGATTTTCAAACACATGCATGCTAGAATATGAACATATTGAAAGTCTTGACCTGTAAAAAGAACATCTGCTTTTTATGAAGGGGTGCTTTTATTTGCACATTTGATTTATGCTTCTTTGTATGACATTGTTTCTTTATACAATCTAATGATATATCTAATAATCATCCAAACACAACCTCTCACATACACAGACTCGAACACTCGATTCAGAATATGCCAAAGTTAACACGAGATCAAATGCCAAGGTGCAACTCTCCCAAGTTCTTTCTCATTAATGTAGAGAACTGTACTTCTACCTGTTTAAGAACACTATGAAAGGATCGGACGATCACTGATAGTCATATTTGGAAGATAGGTAGATGTAATGCATGGTTATGCATGTGATGTTGTTTTTCTATTCAATGTATATAGAGCAATAGAGTACGTTTACATGTGAATCCATAGAGCTTTTTCCATCACAATAGGAGCTGACTATAACAATCTAGATTTTGTATTCGGATATCATTGGGAAATACAAATGAACTCAAAAGCAAAATTGTATTTGGCAATTGGAATAGTTTCCTTTAGGGCCCAAATGGTAAGCAAAACCTTAAGTATATGTACTTAACTAATTTCATTTATAAACAACACATTGACTTTCTTTGAACTGAATATATACAACCTTCTTACATTTCATTTCAGCTCCTGGAACAAAAATTGGAACTGACTCTTGTAACAAATACAAGATACGGTGAGTGAAATAACTTCATTCAGGAGCGGGGATTAAATTAACTGATCGAGGTGGCTGTCTTTTGTTTCCTAAGTTTTGTTCTTTTTTTTCCCGAGTACAGGAAGATGGGATAGTGTTTAAAATAAATTTTCAAAATTTGTGCTCATTATGAGTGTAGGAAGATGTGATAGTGCTAAAAGATATGGGTCATGATGCTTATAGAATGCTCATATCATGGAGTAGGATCTTGCTAAGTATGTTTCACCTCTCTAACTTCATAAATGGGTATGGATGCAAAAAGAATCTCCATATCATAATGGACTAGGATCTCTCCAAGTTGTATAATAATATGATTCCCTATATGAGCTTACTCTTGGTATTGCTTAAGAAAGCTATTATTGAATTTGCATTGTGATGAGCATTTCAAAGCAATGGAACTATAGTTGAACTTGCAATAGCTAAACAACCTTTATTCGACACGCAACAAACTTTGGTTGCAAAGAGAACCACCTAAACATTTTTTAGTTGTAGGAATTTTAATAATTTTGGAGTAAAATATATCAAAGCTTAAAAATTCTTATGAGTGTTCTACTAATAATTGATCGATGATAATTCTTTGGTCCAAAAGAGTGAAGAGTGTTTGTGTGAATTATTGTTATCACTATACCAAAACAGGACATTCCTAACGGTCAGAAACCGTTACTAAAAATATTTGTAACAGTTTTTTTGCTTCACAGTTTTGGCGTTTCTAATTCGTTATTAATATTTGTAACGGTTTTACCGTAACTAAAAATATTTGTAACGGTTTTTACCGTAACTAAAAATATTTGCTAACGGTTTTCTTTGCTTAATTGTGTTACTCTTTTCTAACAATAGTAACGGTTTTTATAGAGTTAGTAACGCTTTTTGACCGTTACTCTTTTCTAACAGCAGTAACGGTTTTATAAAATTAGTAACACTTTTTTGTGTTACTCTTTTCTAACAACAGTCACGGTTTTATAAAGTTAGTAACGTTTTTTTGTGTTATTGATTTATAGAATTTGTAACATTTTGGTAACGGTTTTGTTGCTTCGTAAGTGTTACATATTACAAAGCTTAGTTACGGTTTTCCTCCGTTACAAAACTATTTTATATGTAAAAAAAAAAAATTCCCCCAAAACCACCCTTTCTGGGAGACTACTAAGCCTACATAAAGATGCCCCCACTTATTGGGTATAATCTTCCATAACATAAACAAGAAATCTCACAAATACATCCAATTACATAATCTTTTATTAAAATAATATCACAAAAACGTATTTTCATAAATAAGACTTGCCACGAATGAAATACACATTGTTTTCCAAATCAATGAGACTTGTCTTTAAACTCAAGCACTCACGTCATTTGTACAGAACTCCCACCTTCAATAGTTGCAAGCATCAGGGGATGACTTTGGGATGGTATCATAAAAAAAGTCCCTTTCACCATATACACCAATAGAAATAAATAAAAGAGAGTCAGGCAGTAGAAAACAAATATGTATAGATATATACTTATATATATATCTTATTCTTAAGTAGTAGCTCCTTATACTCAAACTTCAGAATTCAAAAAAGAGAGTAGCAGCAGACTAGTAGCAATAGAAGCATAGTATAGACACGAAAGTTTATGTACCGCCCCAAAACCCTATGACCTTGTCACCTTGACGAAAAATATAAAAATTTCGGCAGAATCTCCTCTGTATTTTCAACATTTCATAGACATAAATCCTGTCATAACCTGAAAATCAAATAATATACTTTCATAACATATATTAAAACCTCGGACTTCGGGTCAGAAACCCAACTACTCAAATATTTATTGATTAATTAGAACCAGCTACTTAACCATCTCGACCAATGCCAGTTAAGTCAAATAACCAATCCTCGAATCATAAGGACACTATAAATTATATACCAAAATTAAAATGAAAACAACATATACATCACTTCCACTTATATCGGTGTTATAAACCTCTATTAGTTCCAACCATAGATACCACACTTCGAATATATATACACCATACATTCACACTACTCATATGTAAGAAATCATCTTCCAAAACAAAACTCATGAATATTCCAACACCTGCATACACTTGTGACATATGAAATGAAAGAAAACCACACGAGGACCTTACCTTTCATTAACTGCTAAGTCTCCTGTTGTTGCTCTCCATCTACGTTCCAATACATCACCAAACAGAGATGCATCCGTTCAAATATACAACGAAACCCTTGAATAGATCTATTCTTGGACCAAAGTGAATAAAAGAAAAAGATACAAAAACAAACATTGTATAATATTACCAGATACAAGCCTTCTGTACTCGAAAATGAAAAGAAATTTCGCACGAGGGGCTAAAGGCTTGTCAGAATTTATCCCTAATAGATATTTCAACAACTAGGTTAAGAAAATTCAAGTACAAAACTCAAAAACACAATGCTAATTTGCTAATAAAGATTGAGAAAACCCCATTGAAGGAACATCACTATATCTATAACTATCACTACTTGTAGGATCAACACCCTACTTGTCCTAAAAACTGATTATGTCTCTGCTAGAACTGAAACATTTCTATATATTGTTATAGTTGTTGAGAAGAAGATAACTCGTTAAATCTACCACCACAACCCATCCAATCTTGTTAAGCACCACCAAATAAAGAGAAGCCAACCAAATGATATGGATGAGCTTGAACAGCCATGTAAAAGCAATAAGAATAATATTTACCTTTATCTGAAAGTGCCACCAAAGAAGCCAATTGACTACAAGCTGTGACCTGCATGTTACAAGCACCCCACATTGAGGCTATTATGCTACTAGTCAAATGCTACACAAGCTTCTAAAAAGTCTAGAAGGTAGGAAAAATAACAAAAATGGATGTAAACTATAAACTTGATTACAAATGGATGTATGTATTCACCTCTGCTGAAAGCATGTTATTGCAAGACAGCTTACTCCGCTTCTCCTCACAAGAAGCTTCCTCTAAAGCTTTTCATTAGACCATATATTTTTTATCTCTTGCCCATAGCCTAAGACTGGTAAGAGGCTCAGAGCCCATAGCTAGTATAATGAGCTTGTGAGAAATTATCACATTACCTGTAGAATATAGCCCATTCAGGACAAACATCGTATAGTTTATTACCCTATTTCAAATAAGTAAATAGAATTCAATTGACACAAAAGAGATATTACTTGAAAAGAAACGCAGACTTGGAGTCTTGGGCTAGTGTTTAAATTACTGCTCAGTTGTATCAAAGGTCGATTAATGGTGTGAGATCTTTATGACCAACTGACTCCTGCATCCTGACATAGTTTAAGTCCATTTCAAAGTGAGACAACCTAATGATGTCATAAAAATAATAACAGTAAAACAAGGTCAGACCTAGTCTCACAGCAACGCATTTTAATCTATCTCACAGCAGCACATTCTTGATACACGAAGAAATAAGGTCAGACCTAGTCTTGAAGCCTGCCTACATCTGAATAGAAGTGCACCTATAGGTCTGTACTTGGAAGGATATTCAAACAAAGAAAAAGGCCCTAATTTGACAGATCTTCTTCATCTCAATAACATTGATATAAGCATGAAATCCTCAATAAGCTAGATTACATTTTCATGACACCCATTTATCACAATTTTCCTTTTTGAAGGTAGAAACAACAAAAAGTGTAGCTAAAGGCATTTTGTGCTGCACCATACATAGCTATATGGAGGGAAACATACAAAGAGTGAAAAGTTCAAACAAGATAAAAAAAACTAACGTTTTTCTGGTCACCTAAGTTAAATGAGTCTACACCACATAAATTCTAAATTTCTTGAAACCTTGTGATCAATATAGTCCTCTAATAATACAAATGATGTGTGTACACATGTAATTTTCTGCAACTATAATACATTAGAAGCAATTACTATCACTAACCACATTCTGCCAACTACCCCATAGACCGTTCATCCCAATTTGCTGACTATAGAGAAAACTTTAAAATGCAACAAAGAGATATTATACGAAATACCTTAAGCTTAGGCACAGGTCCAATGAGATCATTAGAAGATAAATCCCTGAAATGTGAAATGCAATACAAGAACACCCATTAGACAAAGCCACAACATATATGGCTTAGCAACATGCACATGCTGAAAAAAAGTACTCTCACGAAGGTCAAATGCAAGTGTTACAGTTTATGAATAATACACATTGAGTCCTTTCATGAATACTTGCATTGCTTCATGAACAAATCTATATTTCATAAGAAGAGGCCATGTATCTTCAAAATCTATCTAAACAGGCTTATGAATAGAAAACATCTAGATCGATGGAACTGGATTTGCAAAAAAAAATTAAAGAATTAACACGACATTCCTAAGTTTTTGGCTAAGTTTCATACGTTGTTTGTCATTTGGGTGTGGACATTCCTTGAACAAACTAATTAACACCACAACTAACAACCCATTAATAAGAACAAAATCAGCAATGAATGAACTTACATAGATTAAACAATAAGTGATTTTGAAGTAGTAAGAAAAGGTTACAGAAAAAAATACCTTCAACGAGTCACTACAAGCATAATGCTTCCCCATAACAATTTTCCCCCACTCAAGTCGAGCACCCCAAATATTCAATTTCAAAGACATTAAAACTACCAAGTTCTTATCGATCAAGACTGCTACAAACAAGTGGAATCTTGAACATAGTGGGTTCGAGTAACTTAGAGATGTGAGAATTTTGCTACCAAAGGAGGCTACTACTATTAACTACTACCACCAATGCTAATTGCCAAATCAGAAAGAGTACCAACATCAAACAAAAGGAGGGAAATACTGTTGCTAATGTTAACCATCATCCTCCCTCCAATGAGCATACACATGTCCACACCAAAGAACTGGGTGAAACATATATTTAAACACTTCAACGCCGACTCAATGAACTCTAAACCATACTCAATTGTATCCTTCACTCAAAATTCAGGTAGTACATGAACTAAATTACTTGCATCAGAGACATCAATATAAGACTTTTATGTGGGAGGCAATTGCTCAATTCTGATTATCAGAAAAACAACATGAAATAAGCTAAGGAGAGGTTCTATATAATAGCCAAAAAAGTGAACAAAAAAAAAATCATAGACGTCCACCATAGACTTTAGTAGCATGATAGCTTAAGTTTCATAAACATAGCTGCTACCGCTATTCCTAAAGTGCAAAGAGATACAACAACAATTTCATCTACTCACAATTGGATCTCTATACAACCTATCTCAACTTGACACTCACAAATGCAAGTTCTCTCAGGCAGCATAATTACTTGTTACTTCCACAGTCCACACTTTTCAATAATAGTTCCAAATCAACACAATGAACAAGGAGGTAACTCATTGTAACTAGATTAAAAATTCATAAAACAATAATTACTTGAGACTTATATTATTAGATTTAAAAATTGGATACACCAAATAAAATGCAAAACTAAGCACCAGTAAACATGAAAATTTTAAACTTATCGCAATTCAAAGCTAAAATTGCGTCCAATCAAGAGCTTATTATTGATATATATGGAATGTACGTGGCTCTACAACCCACCACCAAATGTATGAGTCTCACTCGTATTTGACACAAGCACATTAAATTTATACTCAATACTAGTAGTAGTAGTAGTAGCAGAAGAGTAAAAATAACCCAACAAACTGAAACAGAGAACTAACAACACCCAAAAACAATTAATTTTTATGCCCGATTCTTATGCAAAAGTAAAAATCATAAGCCCTAAAATCATCCCCTTTGCAGACAAGAACAATTAGACTACAAGATAGTAGTTTCGCTCGAAGAACACGCACAAATGCAAAAATAAAAATCGTACCTTTTGCAGCAACTCAAACCGAACTTGGACTGAAACAAACCAAGCAAATCCCTAGATCATAATGGATTAAAAAGCGAGAGAGATAAGTTAATTAGTGCTACCAAAGAATTACCAAACCCTACATAATTGAAAGGAAGAGGAAGGGGAAGGCGTACTTACAAACGGCGGCAGCAAACAGCTCAAGAATGAAACAGATTTCAGAGAGATTGAAAGAAATTTGAGAGATTTAGTTGCGAGAGATCGAAACAGATTTGTGAGAGAGAATCGATTAAAGATAGTTTTTTTTCCCATAGTTAAAGAGTGAATACGTGAAACTTTAAGAGAGCGCGAGTTTTTATTTTACTTAATTCCCAAATTTCTAATTTTTTTTGTGTTTTTTTGTAGTGTTCACGGTTTGACAATGCATATATTTCGTAAGAAAATTCCAAAAAAATGTTAGAAATTAATTCAATTTTAATGGAAAATCATTGTAACAGTTCCTCATAACTGCTAACAGTATTAAAGTGAGAAGAACTCTCTTATGCTTAAAAATTGTTACTAATGAAAAAAAGCGAACGTTACTAATTCCCTGTTTTGGTGTAGCGGTAGTAGTTATATAGTACTAGAAGTTATAAGTACTGTAAAAGAAAAAGTAAATAAATGAGAAAACTAAATAAACAAATAACGACTTAAAAAGGAGAGGCAGTTATATAGTTATGACCTTGAGGTGCTCCAAATTGATCTACCTAAACCAGTAGTTCACTCCAATAAAACTTATACTACCAAGCTACTGTCTGAGTATCTGATGACAATACAAGACTATGACAAATGCTAAAGAGCTAGAATTACAAGTGAAGAGGTAACATACCACATCTTTGATCTTAGCAAGATTGCTTTCCTTTGTGGTTATCTCTGTTTCATTTGTTTGTAATTTGTTTGAGACATCAGCTACTTGTCTTCTTTGCTGCCTGCTAGTCTTTGCACCGAAGTCATTAACAAACCCTCTTGTAACAAGAGGCAGAAATAGTGATGGCTCAAAGGATTAATATATATGGCCATCTCGATATATTAATATCCTCCCGAACTTAATTACACTGAGAATATCTTACAGTTTAGTTTAAAGGGAGTGGATCTGTAATTATGTATACAATAGCTTCTACCTTGACCCTACCGAGTTACTAGATAGGAACCACAAGCTAGCAAATGCCCATTCCAGCAGGGCAACTCTGAATGCACACGCTACTATATCTTTAACTTTTAAAGGGGGTGGACCACATGAGTAGAAGAAGTGTGTTCATAACTTCATATTTTTCTTAGCTGTTTAAGGACTAATCCTACATTCTATCAGCTACGTCAACTTTCAAATACTATAGAACTCACAAACAAACTTCACTAGTTCCTTTCACACTTCCATCCCTTCTATTTATGATTCCCTAATTCTACACTTCACTCCATTTCTACCCTACACTAAGTAAGTATTCAAAGGCTCTTAATGTTAATAGTTTAAATGGAGTGTTGAACTTGATACAGTAGCTTCTAATTTGAGCTTATCAGATCGGAGACACAAGCTAGCAAATCTCCACGCCCAGGGCGCAACTCTAAACATCCATGCTACTAATTAAGCTAACTTTAGAAAAGTTACTAAATGAGCAGAAGAAATTTGTTAATTATTCAAGGCTATATTTTCCCTAATATCTCTATGAACAATCCATAGCTGACAAAGCCTCACTAATCATACATTCAAAGTCTTTCAAATGCTAATAACAATTGAGCCCCATGTTACAGAACCCATAAACACACATGCCCAACTAGATATAACACAAAAAATCAATACTTTATTTCGTGAACATTAACAAACAACTATTCCTAGTAAAAATATCAATCATTTATCAAATCTGACCTGGCATAAGATCGAAACAAGATCTGCGAAGAGTGAAAAATAGAAGAGATTAAATTTTTTGAACAAAGTTCAAACTTTCATCAAACAATTTAAAAATTCAACGAACATTAAGAGATAATCAACAAAACAATGAACCTATGTTCACAAATCCCTTACCAAAATTAGTTTTCCAAATCAGAAAAGTTGAGCGTCACATTGAGAAACCTAACTCGTTCTCAAACCAAAATCTGAAATCCAATTAAACCGTTGGTATATAAGCACAAAAAGTAAATAAGAGAATTGAAGAGGAAAGCACAAAAATAAAAACCTAAATTTTCTAAACCCTAAAAAGAGAAGAAGAAGAAGAAGAAAGAGACGAATAACTAACACTACACCAAAACAGGATATTAGTAACGCTCCAGTTTTTTGCTTAGTAACGGTTTTAAAGTGTAACTAGGTTCCTAACGTTTTATAAGCGTTACAATTATATATAAAGTGTTACCTTAATTTTGCCAAATATGAGAATTAATTTGTTACGTTTTAAAATCGTGAATATTAAATATAACATTAAAATAATAGCTAAATTAGAATTTAAGATTTCTAAATTAAAATTTTCGGTGAGAGGAAAGAAATTTCGGTGAGAGGGAAAGACCAAAATTCTCGCTCTTCTCCCCCTATTTAAGATTACTAATGAATAGCCCTATTTTCATCGCTTCTCTCGTCAAGTTTTTGGGAGTCAAGATCGGTCATTCTTTGCTGCCGCTATTAGGTAACGTGACTTTATCGCCTTCTTCTTCTATGATTTTTCTATGTTTCATCATCTCATATCTCTTTTCAATTTTTCACACACACGGTCTGTATTTTTTTCACACACACGGTCTTCATCTCAATGTTTCAGCCCAATTAGGTAACGTGCTTTATGTTATGATTTATATTTTTCCCGGTTTGTGGATTGTTAGATTAATATTCATGCTAGCAAACACACACACGGTGCGTATAATGAATACCACCAGTCTCCGTTGATGACAAACCCAAACCCAAACTCAATTTCATACGGTTATTATTATTACTGAAGAACCATCTCTTGACAAGAAAGAAGAAGAAGAAGCAGAGGTTTTAACGACGGAGAATCAAAATATGATGGATATTGATTCTTCTTCTTCAATTATTGATGAAGATGATGATTTGGGGACTACTACTACTAATCCAAACACTTGTTTTCCAGATTAGTCTTAAACAACCCACTTCTAATCTCAGGCATAAAATGAGTGTTCCTGGTCTCTGTCGCAATTTCAGGTCACTTTTTTCAACTCCGGACGTCTTTGTTTTCCTTTATTTCATTGCCAAATCATGAAATGAATCATCTTTTTTTGTAATATATGAATTTGATTGAGAAATTTATGATATTTAGCTGGTTTTTATGTTCTGATTGGGGTAATTTGTGTTTTTTGAGGTGCCCCTTTTAGTAATTCTATGTTATAACTGTTTCTCTTGGTGAGGGTAGTTGCCTTGACGCCGGATACTAAAATGCTTGAAACCTATTACACTTTTATGGTTTTATCTTGTTGTTGTGCCACTTTTTAGACAACAGTCGATAAGCATTACTCTAATTTATTGATCCCATTATTGGGAATATGGGTTTGCTTCCTGTTTAAGAGGAGTTTACTTTTTCTAAGCTCTATACTTTGAGTTGTGTTATTTCCAGTTTTATCGTATTCAAAATGTATTGGATTCCAAGATACGGGTGTGGACAAAAAGGCAACTAATAATAATGTTGCTCTTGAGTTGAAATTGTTGGAGAAATTTAGTGAAGATATAAAAAAAGTTTCCGTGATGATAAAGGGTTGGAAGAGTTTATAGGTGTTCGGTTAATGGGTATGGGAAAGCGGTACTTGCTGGGTATGGGTGGTATAGGGAGAGGGATTGGGAAGAATGCGGAACGAGATGTTAAGGTTGTTCAGTATAGAGGAGTGTTTGAAGGTAAAGCTGGTATAGGTTTTGTTCTTCGAAACTACCTAATTAAGGTACAAGTTTACCAAAGAGTTTTATTATAACGTTATGAGTGCCAAAGAATGAACCCGAGTAACTCCTCTCGACTTAAACCCTAGTTTTTGGTTTCTTCCCTCGCCTCAAACAACGCGACGACAATGAAGCTCGTCAGGTTTTTGATGAAGTTGAACAACGAGACAGTGTCGATCGAGCTTAAGAACGGCACTATTGTTCATGGAACTCTCATTAACATCTCTGTATTTATTATTTCCATCTTATTCATCTCTCTCAAAATTTTGAAATAATGGCGATAACTTGATTAAAAAGAGGTTGCCTTCGAATTTAAGAAATGTGACCTTTGGATCTTTGGAAATTGAGAAATTTAACTAATGGTTGGATCTTTCTGTGGTCATAGACACACCTTTAATTTCGGGGTTAATTGAGTTTATCATAAGAAGAGATCGAAATGCAAAATTAGAAAGAACTTTCAAAACAAAATAATTTCTTTGAAAAACAGAAAACAAAGATACGACGGAGAGAGCAATTAGAGCGACGAGCTCTCTAATTTTTTGGCATTTTTTCATATTATTTTTGTATTCTTGTTCGTCTAATAGATGTGGTCTCTACGTAGATCAAACTAGCTAATCGTGATGCACACCATCCGACTCTAAACTGAGATAACTAGTAGTTGTGTGTTTATGAATTGTGTTTCTACTTTCCTACAAGTTATCCGCTCACGGTTGTAGCATTCATTGGCTCACCCTGGAACAAAATCCTGGCTCCGCCACTGATTGTTAGTAGTATCTAACTCCTTTTTTTTTTTTTAGTTTGATAGCGTGGATAGGGTTTTCTAGAGTTCATGCTGGAATGGGTTGAATATTTAAACAAAGAATAACCCATGTCTTGTTTCTGGTAACTGTGGGTTTTAAAAGATAAAATCTGAACTAGTACACAAAGTATCTCTTTTTGAAATTCAGACTCATATTTGAAGCAAGTTCAAAATTTTCAAACTTGTATCGAAGTGATTTGACAGTCCGCATCCTATTGGCTGAGCCTTTGGAATAAAATCTACAATGAACTACATGAGTTTGTATATATGTGCAAACCGATAGCATATATTTATATTTTTTAAGACTGAATTTCGGCAATTATCTTGAGTAGAGTAATACGATGTTGGGGAATGAGAAGTCTTTTATTTTGTCTTGCATTTTGTGCTTTGTATATGTTATAATGCCTTCAAAGTAAAGCGTTTGAAATCAGTCCACACTTAATCCTTCCAAAGGCCAAGTAGTTCGTATCTAATTGTGTTTACCAATTGAAGTACATCTGATCATGTTTAGCAATTTAATGGTTAAAATGTAGGCACCGTTTAGCTTGTTTACCGAGATAGTTCAATATTTATAGAACGTTATGCATCAAATTTTCATAAACAGATAGTGCTAAAAGCCGGGCTAGTAGGAAATGACATTGACCCTATCACTTGTTCCTTGTGTTTACTTGATGTGCTACTTGCGTATGTCTCAACCGATTCCAAAAGATTGGATGAATGAAAATGACAGACTTGGGAGTGTGTATAGGCAGGGGGTTTCCGATTTTATTCTATTCCGCTAGTGGCAAAGACGAAACGTCGACCACGTGTCCTTGCCCATGTAACAAATGTCGAAATAGGAAAAGGTTTGCATATGATATAGTTAGAAAACATTTGATTCATAACGGTATAGAATCAACATATCGTGTATGGGTTTTACATGGTGAGAACCCATATAAGGATCGAATGGTAAACCGAGTTGAAGAAGAAAATAGTGAGAAAGGACTAGGGATAGGGAATTTTGTTGATGTTGCTTATGGCATGCATGAAGAATTAGTGGGTGATTTGAGTGGAGGCGATGGAAGTCAAGCTGAAGATGTTGAACCACCTATTGTTCTAGAACCTGATTTGGGTAAGAGGTACAATGAATATAAGAAAAAAGCAGAAGAAAAATTATACCCCTCATGTGAGGCTCCTGTCACAACCCTTTCAGCAGCTGTGGACCTCCATAACTTGAAGAAGCAGTATAATTGGTCGGGAAATAGTGTGACCGCGCTTTTGTCTTTGTTGAAAACGTGGTTGCCAGATGGAAACACTTTGCCTTCTAAGTATCCTGCAATGAAGGCAATGTTGAAAGATCTGGGAATGAAAGCTGAGTGCATAGATGCATGTGAAAAGAATTGTATGCTATATTATAAGATCAAGCTGATTTGATGTGTCCTCAATGTGAAACGCCTAGGTACAAAGTAAAGGAGGGGAAATCGGGAAAGAAAGAAACAAAAGAGGCGAGAAAAGTATTGAGACATTTCCCTTTGATTCCTAGACTTAAAAGGTTGTACACTATATCATGGATAGCACGTGAAATGACGTGGCACAGTAGAGCGACACCTTCTTGGAATTATATGAGGCATCCAATCGACTCGCTTCAGTGGAAGACATGTAAAGATGATTGGCCAGATTTTGCTAAGGAAGGGCGTAATGTTTGGCTTGGAATTGCAACTGATGGATTCAATCCACGTGGTGTTCAATCCACTGGTTATAGTTGTTGGCCTGTTTTCGTGGTGCCTTATAATCTGCCACCGTCTTTGTGCATGAAATCTGAGTTCCATATGATGTCGTTGTTAATACCTGGGCCGAAGGCACCGAGTCAAAACATCGATGTATTCCTTAGACCACTAGTTGATGAGTTACAACAGTTATGGAAAGAAGGGGTGGCGACTTATGACATGCACAAATAGGAGCATTTTACTTTGAGGGCTATGTTGATGTGGGGCATTCATGATTTACCAGCGTATGGCAATTTATCAGGCTGTGTAACACATGGTTACAAAGCCTGTTCTATTTGTGGTGATGAAACTCCGTCTATGCATCTTCGGAACGCAAGGAAGATCGTTTATACAAATTACCGGATGTTTCTTAAATCTGATCACCCATTTAGGCAAGGCAAGTACTTAGGAGTTAAGACAAAAGAGTTAAACCCTCCTCCGCCAAGGTTAAAGGGAGAAGTAAAATGTTAAATGTTAAGTCGCGGTCCATTATGTACACAGGAAAGTATTAAAAGGTACCAAACGGAGTATAGATGATGTGGATGTGGTTGCTATTGGAGATGATGAAGATGATGAAGATTATGAAGTTACCGGAAGCATGGTATAAGAGGTCTATTCTCTTTGAACTGGAATATTGGCCGAAGCATAAAATTCGACATGTTATTGACGTGATGCACGATGAGAAGAACGTGGCAGAACACATAATAAATGCGATTCTTGACAAGAAAGACAAAACAAAGGATACAGTTCAGGCACAAGAAGATTTGAAGAAAATGGGGATTCATAGTGGTCAATGGATGCAAACAGACCCAATCACAGGGAGATCTGTTAAACCAAAGGCCCCATTTGTTTTGAATAAAGATGAGAAGCTTGAGTTCTGCACAATTTTGAAGAATTTGAAGCTTCCTACGGGTTTTTCATCGAACTTAAAAACATTGTCACTTTGAGTCCTCCCCGGTTTTGCTTACAATGAAATCACATGACTATCACGTGATTATGTGTTACTTGCTTCCAGCTTTGCTTCAAATGCTTTTCCAAAACACCGCGATTTAAGCGTGAGAGCTATTCATCGATTAGCTTATTTTTAATCTTCTATGTTCGAAAGTCTTACTCGAAAGGAAATCCAAGATGCCAAATACATGGTTGCAGAGGCATTGTGTGTATTGGAAAAGTATTTTCCAACCTTTTTGATATCGGCATCCACCTCTTGGTGCATTTGGTGATGAAGGGGCTGATTTGTGGACCTTGTGTATCCTAGGTGGATGTATCCATTTGAACGGTATGTAAAATGCCTTTACTTTTATTTTTTATTTAGTGGCAATTATTATCGAATTTTAAACTACAAAGTACAATTTTGGTTTTGTTTATTTTAATAGGGCAATGAAGGAGTGTAAAAATATTCCGAGCAATAAAACGTTATGTTGAAGGCTCCATTCATGGAGTCCTATATTGTTTCGAAGCATTTAGGTATGCTATGGAGTACATGCCAAATTCTCGGGATGGAAATCACAAAGCTACTCGTGAGGCATTTCTAGATGAAGATGGAGAGTATAGTGATGAGGGGCCTATACTTGAGGGTAAAACCGTGATCCTAGGCAAGGAACAATGGATACAAATCCGTGGGTGGGTTCTTTTTCGATTTCGACATCGAAAAGCTTGATGAACATTACAGGTTTGATTGTTTTTGATAGATTTGACTCAAACATTTACTAGTCTAAAAAGTCGTAATAAATAGTCGTGTCAAACTGTATAAACAAATTGTAGTGAATATCGTGCCTTGCAAGCAACTGCACGTGCCAGAAGAAAAGGGGTAGCAAAGATTTAAAATGGAGATACAGACTGAGTTTATTGTGTGGTTATATGACAAGGTATTATTTTATATATAATTTAGTTTAGTAGGATATTACAATTAGTATTTTAATTTTATCTTTCTAATTGTCATTTTTTTTACTTCACAGTTGTTGGTTGCAAAAGACACAGATTGTGACTTATGGCGATTTGTCCAAGGACCATTGTTCAAAGCTAAAACATATAAAAAATACCGTGTTAATGGTTTTGTGTTCTCTACTAGGTCGCATGACGAAACAGTTTCCACACAAGATAGTGGTGTTTGCATGAAAGCAATCACTACGTTTACGTCGAGTAGGAAAGACAAAAATCCTATTGATGCATCGACTAAGTGGTATGGGGTTATCGAACAGATAATAGAGTTGGACTATCTGACCTTCCAAATGTTGTCTTTACTGCAATTGGGTGAGGGTGGAGGACAAGACCAATGGTTGTAAACTTTGTCCAGATTCTAATTTGGTGATGGTTAATCTCAATAGGCTAAAAGAGTGTTGATCAATACTTTGATGAGCGGTGATTCTTGCTTCGAGGCTAGTCGGTTTTTACTCGGAGGATTTGAGAAATCCTAACTGGTGGGTAGTCATAAATTCGCCTAGGCGATTGACAAGTCGAGTTGATGAACTAGATGCACCAACTGACTTCCAATCTATTCTTGAGGACCAACCTCATTTGCAGCCGTTGATGGAAAGTCTAACCTGATTGTAATAGTTGCACTCTCATATTGTGAGATTTTTAGTTGCATGCGAACTTCTCATTTTCTACTTTTAAATATATAAACTCTTTCTATTTTGAAGTTTGTCTGTGCAGTTGGGTGAAAGGTGTGTTTGAGTTGTTTTTTATCTTTTTTTTTTAATCAAGAATAGTCTCTATAAATGTATACTTTTGAACTTTGTCATTTTTTTGTGGTATCCTAATTTTACCTATTTGTTATAACATTTTTTGTCATATAGTAGGCTATTTAATAATGGCACTAGGTCAATCTCAATCTATTGCTTCCCAGCCATCGAAGTTCAGTCCCCACTTCCATCTCATAATTCAACTTCGGACTCTCACACACATCTCAGCCGGAAACTCACCAACGATTACCAAGTTACCTATAGAGTTCGATGAGGATGGCGTCGTGGGTCCTAACCATGCCAAATGGAATACCCGTGTTGGTATTTATGTTCGATCTCGTATTCCAATTCATTACAAGGATTGGAGGAAAATAGATGGAAGCTTCAAGGATAATGTCCGAATAAATTAATGGTAAGATTTACATGTACTTTAATTTCGATGATAGCATCCATTATTCTTGAATATTAGTATGTTTTTCAAGTCCTATATCTACATGTTGTCCAGCCCTATGTATGGAAATTTACTTAATATGAAATAAACAAAAGTCACTTTGTTCATGTAGGAAGAATTTGAGCCTAATGTTCCCCAAGCAATGGCACGCCGAAGTTGAAAAGGACTTTCCCCAAAAGTTCGGATCAAGAAAGTATGCCCTACTTGAAAAAGAAATTTTGGCGTAGTCTTGGGGCGTGGAAGAAGCTATTGCAAAGATGCCCAGATGGTAAGGACCCAAATCATTGGGCTGTGTTTTGTTAGAAATGAGAGTACCGCTGAAGTGAGAGCTAGAAACGAAAGAATGCAGAGAATGCCAAAAAGAATATATATCGACATACTAATGGGCGGGACACATATGCCCATAAACTAGATAAAATGGTAGGTGTCTATTCTTGCACTAACGATTTCTTATCACATTATGCTAACAACTATTAAGGATTTTTTTTTGTAGGATAAAGAAGATCCTAGCAGAAAACATGGACGGGTAGATAGTTGGAAAAAAGGACATGAGCGTCGTGATGGAACTATATTAGCGAGTGCTCGGACCCATTATGTAAGTTTTAATAACATTGAAGCTTGAACTTACCTGTGTGTTGGTATTGTATATAGACTATGTTGCATATTGTATTACTCATATCGGTGGTTAATATTGTAGGAACAAGTGGAGGCTTCTCAAAAAGAAAGAAAAGAAGCAAGTGCGGTGGTGAGGGCAGTGTAATGGAAGTAGACTTCGATAATGATGAGTTGTCTCAAGTCTTTGGGCCCGACAAAGGGAGTAGAACTCGTGGAATCAGCTCCAACAAGTCTAAGAAGCAATTGCAACGTACAGGTATTGCCAAGGCATTATTGCAACAAGCAAACTCTTCATCCAATTCTGAGTTGAAGGGGGAAATGAATGAGATGAAGTCTTCCTTAGTTAATGTCATGGGCGTGTTAAAGGTGAGTTTGCAGTTTGCACTTGTGCTTTATTGCATACAATATCATTATGTATAACTAATTGTTACTATAAATTGTGTCAGGATGTACTTAAGGCTGTTGATAAGAGCCCAAAACTGTAGTTTTAACCCCTTAATAATCATACTGTTAGACCAATTATGTGAATAATAAGTAAGAGTTAACACTGATTACGCGTTTTTATGCATTTCAGGCTTCAAAGTCCATTATGTGCAGAAATGTGCCACTTTAGCGAGATAAAGGAGCAACAGTCAGCAGAACTTCCGAAGACCATATCTTTAGACTCAAATCTCAGAATTGGGCCTACCTTATGTCAAAACGACCGGCTCGGAAAGAGCTTTCCAATGGTCCAAGCCTTGACCCAATCAGAGGAGCAGAAGTGGACGAAAAGTCTGTTGAAGCGAACTGCAGCTGAAGAGGCCTTTTGAATTTGAAAGACTGGGTTTTGGGCCTGATTCTCTGGCCCAAAACATGGCTCCAAGCCCATGCACGATTTTTGGATCTGAATGTATAAAAACAAAAGCTTAGTTCATTGTTAATGGTAGATAGGGTAGATAGTTAGGTTAGAAAATAAATTAGATTAGTTAGCCTCCATTAAAACCTTAGTTCTAGATCTAGTTTTTATATTAAAGTAATTAGTTTTATTCTTGTTTTAAATTTAGTATTGAATGATTGTTCTCCCTTGAATTAGATAATAAAATAGTTGTTCTTGATTCAATTTCGATTTGTCAATTACAATTGTTAGATCTAATTTCATTTACTACTTGTTATTCAATGCTTAGTTGTTAATTAGATTTTTGTTATTATTTAATTTAGATTAGTGAAATTTCATAAAGTTAGAATCTTTTCATTATGTTTAGTTTAGATTTAATGGGAATTGTTAGTTTGATGAATCAAGGCTAAATCCTCCATTAGAGGGTTTGATGAAGCCTTGATGAAAACTTAGTGGTTAGTATAGAATTGGTTGTAGAATCTATTCCACTCTAGAAAGTCGTGTTTAAGCCATGAGAATGGGTGGGCGACTTCACATGCTAGTTAGTACTTTCGGTAGAAATGCCATGAACACTAGGGATTAGAACTCGAATTTCTTGCCGTAAGATCGTGAGAATCGAGATACAAGAATCTATACTAGGTTATTAAGTTGGATTCGAGGTGGATTCAATTCCCCTATAATCCTTTATCTAGATTAAAAAACAAGCATATTCCCATAGTATTCGTAGTTAAATTCAACGTAGACTCATTTTAGTTTCATCGTAGTATAACACCCTTCGTAAAGCTCTCATTGACTTAAAAATGACTAGTTAAACTTAGAAAACAATCCATGCTAGGGAACTAGGAGTGGAACGAACTTCGTACTCCATTTAGTGCAATTCGCATTGAGAGTAGAAGCTTTGATAAATAGACACGTAAAAGATTAGTTTTAGTTTACTTACGTTTTGGATTCGTAGTTCATTTCGTAGGTAAACTATTCATTTTACATTTATCAAATGGCGCCGCTGCCATCTTAGTTGCACTTTAGCATTGTTTTCTTTGTAGAAGTAGTCATTTTTAAGTCCCATTTCACCCACCCACCCTTGTTTGATTCATACTGTGGTTGCCGTTTCAGTTTTGGAAAAATTCGGAAAAATACGAAAAGCCAAAAAAAGCGACCACCGGCTATCTTCTTGGACTTCGCTTATACATCGAAGCGCCAGCGCAAAAGAGAGCGCTGACCAGCTATCTTCTTCTTGGAGCTTCGACTTTGCCTTGGCCAGCATACTAAGATAGAAGCCTTGCCAGCCTTCTCTCTGAAATTCGGGATTTTCCGCGGTTTGATTTGAACCCGAGTTGTCAAGTTTTTGGTGTTCTAATCTCTTATTTACACTGAACACGCGTAAACAAGACGCTATTCATAAAGCGAAGCAAGGGCGCATATCGGGTATTCCTTTCTTCCACTCCTCGCGATCTTACGTGGGAGGAGTTTTAATTCTAGTATAATCGGGCTTGTTTTTCATGTAGAAATAAATACAACAAAGCCTATCTAGAATTTCACACACTACACCCTCTAATATTATGGTGAAGAAAGAAAGAGACTCCTCTCTCGACTTTTATAAAGCTTTGGCGATAGCCCTAAATCTTGCATCGTTCTAGCGGACCAAACGGGATTTTGAATTCCCCAAACATATTTAATCTGTTACCCGTTTTCCATGGTCTAGACCATGAAAACCTTACCAACATCGCGTAGGATTGAACAAGTCCTTACAACATTCCATCATCCTACCGTTGATGCGGAACAGATTAAACCGAGGGTATTTCCCTTCACCTTAGCTAATAAAGGCGTCTTGGTTAACTGTCCAAGCCTAATTACAATGGACTCGTGGGCCAAACTTGTTCAAATTGTTTATGGAACATTTTTACCCACCCCTAAAGGCGGATGAGATGCTTTCCAAGATTCATTTTTTCCGACAAAATCCTCATGAATCATTTTACGAGGCTTGGAATCGTTTCACCGATCTGCTTATAGAGTGTCCACACCATAACTTAGCTAAAGACACGTTAGTTAGTGCCTTTTTCAAAGGACTTCTACACCACCATAAAGAAGTCCTTGACATAATGAATGGGGGGTAGTTTCCTAAGTAAAGGAGCCAATGAGGCTTACAAATTTTTAGAGGATCAAACTAAAGCGAAATAACAACTTGGGGGTAGTGGCGATTACTCCGCTCAGCTAGTTCTTCTTCCACGATTAAGGCTACCCGGTATGTTTGAGGTTAAACCCGATCTAGAACTTAAAAATTTAATCGAATCTCTAACTAAAAAGGTTGAGGCCATTTCTGTACAACAAAAGCCTATCCCGTCATGAATGTAAATTCAAATCCATGTAGTTTACATTTGGAGTCCCGAGCATCCCGACTCCCAATCGGCCCTATAGCCTATGAACATTCTTGTTCTATTAATAGTGAACCTAAGCCCTTTGGAGACAAAATCCCAACCGGTTGGAGAAATAACCAACAAGTCACACCTCCGAGGTACAATAATCAATATGTTAGGCCACCACACGGTTACAAACCAAAAGCTACACCGGACAAGGGGCGAGTCGGGGTAATTATAATAATTATAACAACCAAAGCCAACCTCGACAAGGTCAAGCACAAGGTCAATATAGTTATAATAATTATAATGCTAATAGAGGTATCGTTCGGTAAATAATAACTATCACAATCCGCCTATAAATAATCAACGCGACATAGTTCGGTCCACCACCACCCGTGACTATTACACCCACACAACCGGATCGTCTTGACACCTTCATACAAGTGAGCCAACAACTTTTCCAAACCATGGCTCAATCTAACCAACACATTCTACAATCTGTTAATAATTTAAACCAACGGTTAGCCCAAGAGAAAGCCCACCAAAAGGCGTGTTTCGGGCCAAGCGATACCCACCCCTAGAGCGGCAAACCGCGACCTTTTTGAGGTAAGCGGTAATACTAGTATGCGAAAACTACAAACGTAGGTGAGCTAAATGCCATCACCACTCTCCGATTAAGGAAGAGTGGTTGATAACAAAATAACTATGCCTATAGTTACCCCATCGATACTCCTACACACCGGATATTGAACTAGATACGAAATAGAAACCCGAAGAACCTACAACTATAGAGGTACCGGTTAAACCACAACCTAAGAAACAAAAGCCAAGGTTAAACATCCTGTTGATCCATATGCTAATTATAGAGAGAAAAACACCGTTTCCCCAAAAATTAGCCATGTTAACTAGGGGATACAAATTATGAGGAGATTAGGAACGTTTTCAAAAATCTAACTATAAACCTTCCCTTTCTCGAAGCTATTAAAAGCTACCACACCATGCTAAGTTTCTTAAGGAGTTGTGTACTACTAGGCGTAAGACCAATATACCAAAAGACGCCTTTTTAACAGAACAATTCCCAACGCTTATCTGAAAATAATGGAATTGTTAAGTACAAGGACCACAATTAGATCCCTCTTGTACAATGCACCTTAGGAGATTCTCACCGCGGCGACCGGCTTATTAGACACGGGGGCTAGTGTTAACTTACTCCCATTTTATTTTTATAAACAAATAGGTCTAGAGGAGATGCAACCTACTAAAATGGCGTTGCAATTAGGCTGACCGGTCTATTAAGTATCCTAAGGTGTGGTTGAGAAACGTCTTTGGTTAAAGTCCAAAATTTTACTACCCGGCCGACCGTTGTCCTAGACCGCGTAACTCACTAACGACTCTGTACCTATCATTTTAGGGCGTCCCTTCTTGGCTTACTTGCCAACGGCTCATAAAACCTGCGATGGTTCGATGTCCTTGTCCTTTTGGCCATCTTTACATTGAGGTAAATGTTTTTCAAAACTAGGACCGCGATATCGATTCATCTACAAATGGAGAGGTTAGCATGATCGAGAGCTTAGCTCAAGATTACTTCAAAACATGTTTCGGAGAAACAGATTAACAAATTCCTTTCCTTCGAAATTCCGACTTTAACAATGACTCCACGGTAGTAGGCGAAATAGAAGAAGAATTCACTGCAACTCTTTTGCACCGCTTCTTTACCACTTCAGCGAGTCCCCCTTGCCAACAACCATTCATCCCTTGATGCTATGGCCGGAAGATGAATTTTTCAATCTTTATCCCATGATCCTTTTGACCCACCTATTGAGGAATGTCTTGCATATATCAAGATTTATGATGATATGGACTTGAGGCTCTAGCTGAGAATCATTCACCTTCCATCACCAATATTCCCCACCCTCCACCTTTTCAAAGGAACCTCGAGTTTGCACTTTCGATCCTTTAGTTTCTCCCCATTAGCTTCATGATTTTTTAAATCCACCTATTAAACAAATACTTCCCAAGGATAAACCACTAGACACCTTCATTTTTAGACTTGAGGCGGTCCCTAACTACACCATGAATGAGTTTTGTGCTAAACCCACATCCTCATTTTTTTCCATGCTTTCCCTCTAAAACTTATTCCAATCCACCATATCTTCCACAACCATTCACTTTTCCACACTTATTCACTAGGACACCCTCTCATTCAAAGATGAAACATAAGGTGCCTACTTTCGGTTATGTTATAGGTCTATCCGACTTGGCTTTCATTCCACTAGGGTCTGCGTCGTAGGAAATCTTGGTGCTTGATTGTGTTTGGATATGTTTTCTGTGATATTTATTTATGGAACGATCCACAACTATTTAGGTTGTTGGTATATGATAAACCTGCATATTCATACATATGTTTTAGATAAAGTCTCGGTATATGACTATAAACGACTCAATTTTTGTGTTTGGTGCATTTCCTTTCATTTCCATATATTGGTGAATGCACCATTTAGGTAACCGGCCCTCCCTATGGAGTGTGTGGCTGTAAGTACGGATCCTAAGTCCACGTTTCACATAATTCCGTTTTCCACTCTTGCATGTTTTCGGTTTTGAGTCATGTTTCTCTATGGTGTGAATTATGTCTTTCTGCTTATTGTTTTCCTTTATATTAAACCTAATTCATAAAAAGTAAAAAAGTTTAAAGATATATAAAAATAGTAATCTAGCAAGTCTCGAATCGACTTTAAAAGACCCCGTTTTAAAACAAATTTTTACAAACCTGTTTTTCAAAATTTGTTTGGGGAATAAATAAGTGTTTAGTTTTTCATTCTTGATCACTTAAATTCCTATTCTTACCCCACCTCGCTCCCTTGAAGAGTAGCTAGATTTCTCCTTGTATGTTGTTTTGATGTTGTCTTTTATTATTTTTAGTAGATAGGATATTACGTTGTTAAAATTCCGTAGTTAATTTTGACTTTTGTAGTGAAATGTTGTTTGAATGACAATATGAATATAATGTCGATATTTTCATTATGCGTGATTAGTTAATATTGATCCCACCTTCCCAAACTGTTTGGGGGTGGTGTTATCTATTCCAGCATGATTTTATATAAACTTCATTCATTCTACACTCACAACCCACACTACACCTAACTTCCATCACTCACCTTTCACTCCCACGTTTAGTCTCATTTTTCAATTTTCAGCAACTCCGAAGCGCTTTTCATTCTACTGAGGCGCTTTTTTCGGCTCTGTATATTTTGTTCTGAATTTTGCTCGAGGCGCCAGCCAGCAAAGGCTGGCGACCACCATCCTCATCTACTGGACCTAAAGCGCCCAGCGCCGAAGTTAAACCAGCGCTAAAACAACTGGAATTCTAAAATTTGAGCGCGACTTCAGCGCCACTCTATACGGCGCCCAGCGCGACTTCCGTGGACGGAAAAATTCCGGTTTTCTCACGGGTAGTTTCGGATCATTCATAGCTATTCCGGGCGTAATTTTGAGATGACATCTCCTATAATAATACGAAACAGTCTTTCAAAGATTTGTTCCCAAAGCACTACTTATGGTGCTTGGTTTTGTGAGGTGATCACACACGTAGGCTAGGAACCGCTTATGGGTCTTGCTAGCAATTGTTCTTGGACTTGCCATGCCCGCTGAAATACAAGACCCATGATGCTATTGGGTAGATAATATGCATGTCCGGGAGTGGAGGTAAGTTTTAGTTTACGTTAGTGTAATGCTTATGTCCCAAGCAATTTCATTACATTAACCCCATAATGGGTGGAACTCTTATAGAGTTCGTCAATTTTTATATTTCCTATATTAGTATGTTCTAACCTTGTTTTTACGGATGTTCCCGAATTTCCGCAGCTTTCCATGGTATTTTTCCTACCCTCTTTATTTAAATGCTTTGAGGACAAAGCATGCTTTTTGTTTGGGGGCATAGAAACCGCGTGTAATTAAGTCATCTGTTAGGATATAGATATGTATAATATGCACTTGTTTTCTAGTTAAAATTTCAAAAAAAATTTAAAAATATAAATAAAAAGTATGCTATACACTTAGGAATATTGGTATTGTTTTCTTTCTCCATGTTTTAACAATCTAGAAGTCTCACATAGGCTGTTGCATCGGAATAATTGTTAGAAACTTAGGTTAATCGTTAGGTAATAATCTTTGCATCTATCTATAAATATATTACATGAGTATCTATGATTGTTAGCGATAAGTTTAAAATCTAGGCTAGAGTACTTATTCTACAAATCCTGTGAGAATATAGCCTAAAGCCTTATATGAAGTGAAACATTTGAGAAATGACACAAAGGGAGAAGTAAAATCGGATAGAGAAATCACACGTCCACTTGCTTGATCACTATGCCATATCCTAAAGAGAGAATTTAGGCGCTCTTTGGATCGATATAGCCAGAAATTCAAACCTAAGAATTATTTTCCGCTAATTAAGCCACTCGAGAGCCTTTTTTTTAGCCTTCCATACACCACAATTCCTTTACCACTGTTACAAAAACAAAAACAAAATAAAAAAAAAAAAGAATAAATCAACCTACCCAATTTAGAATAAGTCCGAAATAGAATGAGTGAAGAAAGAAGAAGAGAAAAACACATGTAAACAAAAATTGTTACTTGCTTGAGAAAATAAAGAAAAAAAAAAAAAGAAGTTTCCATCCAAAGAAAAAAAAAAATAGAAATAAAATAAAAACTCCAAAAAAATAGAATAAAAAGGAGTCAAAAGCCAAAGAAAAGAAAAAGAAAAAATATGGCTAAGGATGGAAACAAAGTATAGAAGCAAAAAAAAAATAACAAGGTTTTCTCTAAGTTACATAATCTGAAGACTCTATTATCTCGGACTTGTCCTTTTGAATATCCATTTCCTTCCTTCTTAAACCATCTCCTAATCCCGTAACACCTAATAAAGACCTCTAGCTCGATTAGGAATAGGTTAGTGTGATAGTAAAAGTGGCGGATGTGTTTGATCGACCGACTTCCTTGTTGTCATTGAGATTGTAAGGTAAAGTGTGCCCACTTGTACTGCTTTAGATGCGAAACTTGAGTGCAAAAATCAGTGTTGTTTCTTGACTATTATTGTGAGAACCTATTTAAGGGCTATTAGGAGTTCTCGAAAACAAACCTGCTAAACATTTGATAGTACTACTCATTGTATATATGTTTATTGTAGATGATTGATTATTATGCATATATTAACTTAGGATTTTGGTTGGTTATTCTTATGTAATTGCTAGAGAGATGTATAGATAGTTGAGCATGAATAAGGAAACAATAGTTTTATTTTCTTAGTCGTTGTAGTATAGATGAAGTTTGTGAGTACCTTCAACTGGAAAACTCTCCGCGAGGCTATAACTTCGTCCACTAGGGAATTCCTAGTGGTTTAAGGCCTTGTTGCATATGGTCAATGCAATCGCGACTCAGTAAAGCGAGAGTAGTTAGAACTCCATTTTGGTCACTTATTCTAATTTCTCATATTTGCTTGAGGACAAGCAAAATCTTTGTTTGGGGTGGTTTGATAAGAGCCCAAAACTGTAGTTTTAACCCCTTAATAATCATCTTGTTAGACCAATTATGTGAATAATAAGTAAGAGTTAACGATTCGCGTTTTTATGCATTTCGGGCTTCAAAGTCCATTATGTGCGAAAATGTGCCACTTTAGCGAGATAAAGGAGCAAAAGTCGTGAGAACTTCCGAAGACCATATCTTTAGACTCAAATCTCAGAATTGGGCCTACCTTATGTCAAAACGACCGGCTCGGAAAGAGCTTTCCAATGGTCCAAGCCTTGACCCAATCAGAGGAGCAGAAGTGGACGAAAAGTCTGTTGAAGCGAACTGCAGCTGAAGAGGCCTTTTTGGACTGAAAGAATTGGGTTTTGGGCCTGATTCTCTGGCCCAAAACATGGCTCCAAGCCCATGCACGATTTTTGGATCTGAATGTATAAAAACAAAAGCTTAGTTCATTGTTAATGGTAGATAGGGTAGATAGTTAGGTTAGAAAATAAATTAGATTAGTTAGCCTCCATTAAAACCTTAGTTCTAGATCTAGTTTTTATATTAAAGTAATTAGTTTTATTCTTGTTTTAAATTTAGTATTGAATGATTGTTCTCCCTTGAATTAGATAATAAAATAGTTGTTCTTGATTCAATTTCGATTTGTCAATTACAATTGTTAGATCTAATTTCATTTACTACTTGTTATTCAATGCTTAGTTGTTAATTAGATTTTTGTTATTATTTAATTTAGATTAGTTAAATTTCATAAAAGTTAGAATCTTTTCATTATGTTTAGTTTAGATTTAATGGGAATTGTTAGTTTGATGAATCAAGGCTAAATCCTCCATTAGAGGGTTTGATGAAGCCTTGATGAAAACTTAGTGGTTAGTATAGAATTGGTTGTAGAATCTATTCCACTCTAGAAAGTCGTGTTTAAGCCATGAGAATGGGTGGGCGACTTCACATGCTAGTTAGTACTTTCGGTAGAAATGCCATGAACACTAGGGATTAGAACTTCGAATTTCTTGCCGTAAGATCGTGAGAATCGAGATACAAGAATCTATACTAGGTTATTAAGTTGGATTCGAGGTGGATTCAATTCCCCTCTAATCCTTTATCTAGATTCAAAACAAGCATATTCCATAGTATTAAGTAGTTAAATTCAACGTAGACTCATTTTAGTTTCATCGTGAGTATAACACCGCTTAGTAAAGCTCTCATTGACTTAAAATGACTAGTTAAACTTAGAAAACAATCCATGCTAGGGAACTAGGAGTGGAGCGAACCCGTTACTCCATTTAGTGCAATTAGATTGAGTAGAAGCTTTGATAATCAACAACGTAAAAGTAATAAGTTTAGTTTACTTACGTTTTGGATTCGTAGTTCATTTCGTAGGTAAACTATTCATTTTATAGTTATCAGCTGTCAAAAGCAATGGAACACCGACTGCTCAACCACCGTGCAGCCAAACAACACCAGAAACTGAAGTCGGTTCTAGTTCTATTCGTCACTCGACTCAACAAAACTTGATGAATATGTTTGCAAATTTGAATCCTCCTTCTGGGACACTTGGTTCTTCACCAAATGTATCTTTATTAGATAGGGATGGTGTAGTGGTTGCTAAGGGGTATGTCATGACAGAGATTTGGGAGATTGCAATGGCGAAAAGTTCTCGAGGAAAAAAAGGTCTACATAGAGGAAGTCTTGGTTGGTGATGCTCTTGTTTACGATGGGCCCCAAGATGGAGTTAGATTTTTGGATGGCTTTAGTCAGGAGGTCCTTTAATTTGGCTCGAGTCAAGGATCACAGTTTTCTTAATAAGTTGTTTGGGATATGCAAACTTTCTGAACTTGGAATTTTTCAAGGTATGGTTTGGTTACTTTATGTTTTGAATGTCGTTTGTTTTTTTATTTAATATGGATGTCATAGTGACTTGACAAACTTATGGTCTTTTTGGTATGGATGAGTATTGACTTTAATATGTTAGGTACTATATCTATTTATTAAATTTGATTGCAAAGATATATGTATGCTTGTTTGCTTAGCGGGTTGAAGAAAGTACTAACCCACCCATTTTAACTCACTTTGTGCAAATCAATATAATTGGTTTTGCACTACCCGGTCCCAAGCCGGATAAAGGAGGAGGGAGGATGGTGGAGCCTTGACCTTGTTTCCTGCAAACGCTTATAAAGAGAAGAAGGAAGAAGTGGAGCCAGGAGGCGAGGGCTGATCCGAGCGAGATCAAAGGATCAGTATTTGCGTGTCCGAATTACGGTTTATTTTCCAATTCATGTTTATGCTTATTTTTATCATTTTTTCTACTCAATTCTCAGAGTTTAAGCTTTGTTTGACAGATTTCTTTGAAGACAGATAAAAAAGACGTGTTTCAATTCTTTTCAAGGGCTGGCAAGGTTAGTAGGGGTGCTCTTTTTTAGCATATCATATTACCTCTTAATATAGTGGATCGTAAATATTTTCAGAGTGTTCATTTAAGATCATTTCCAATTTACTGGATTGCGAATTGACTGGTTACATTCCGGCAGAGTTTGGAAATCTGAGAAGTGTTATGGAGATGTAAGGAACCTCCAGTTTTTCCTATTTTATTACATTAACATACATGTGTAATGTTTCTGAACCAATCTAACCATGCTATTATATTGTAGAGACACATGTAAAAATCAACTTTATGGTCAAATTCCTCGGGAACTTCGGTTCGGCTACTGAATTTGTTTTCACCGTGAGTTATACTTCGATGTTTAATATTAGAGAATGAATCCCGAATTCACCTCTCGGGGAAGAACCTTAGGTTTTATAGTAGTATATCCTCTGTTCTCTGCTGTGGTTTTACCGACTTTTTTTTACGCCTTTTGCTTTCAAGTAATTCACATTTTTTCTTACGTGATGAAACGATGTAGCATTGATTCTTTGTTGGATCAAACCATAAAGCACATCTTTGTTTCTAAGAAGTGTTACTAACCGAAATGAGAAGTTAAAGCAAAGTGTATATACTGATGTAAGTTAACCATACCCAAATCAGATTTATAAGACCGATTTACGGGAGAATGATCGGTGAACGCGTTGCATTTGTTGATGTTGGGCATGCTAGTATCGCGAGGTTTGTATTCTTTGGGTTTAAGAAAGGGCGGTTGAAGGTTGTGGCTCATTCTTTTGATTCAAATCTTGGTGGTAGGGATTTTGATGAAGTGTTGTTCCAGCATTATGTGGGGAAGTTTAAGGGTGAGTATAAGATTGATGTCAACCAGAATGCTCGAGCTTGTCTTAGACTCAGAGCTGCTTGTGAGAAGTTGATGCTGGGTTGACAGTGGAGAATATACATTCAGTTGAGGTGGTTGGTTCAGGTTCACGTGTTCCTGCTATCATTAGGATTTTGATCGAGTTTTTTGGGAAGGAACCGAGGCGGACTATGAATGCTAGTGAGTGTGTTGCCCGGGGTTGTGCTCTTCAATGTGCTATACTCAGTCCCACATTTAAAGTTAGAGAGTTTTAGGTACTTGAAATTTTCATTTTGTTTTGTAATTCTTAGTTATTGTACTTTAAGGGTATCTACTTTTATTCATTTTAGGAAGTTATTGTTCTAACCGTCTTACTTTTCTGTTTAAGGTCAATGAGAGCTTCCCCTTCTCGATTGCCTTGTCCTGGAAAAGGACTGCATCTGATTCCCAGAATGGAGCAGCATATCAACCACAAAGCACTGTTGTCTTCCACAAGGGAAATATCATTCCTAGCACAAAGTCTCTAACATTTTACAGATCATCAACTTTTACAGTTGATGTGATATATGCTGACGCGGGTGGTTGGCAAGTTCCTCCAAAGATCATCACTTACACGGTAAATTTTTTGGGTTCGAAATGATTTCACTATGTAGCGTTGTCTGATTTCATGTACTGGTTTCAATGGACTATTTTGCTTATATTATTTTCACTAAACACTTCTACCACTTATGTTTCTGGACAGATTGGTCCATTCCAATCAACAAAAGATGAACGCGCTAAACTAAAAGTGAAAGTTAAGCTGAACCTCCACGGGATTGTAGCTATTGAGTCTGCCACAGTAAGTATTATTATTGTCACAATAAGTATTATTATGGTTTATTCCCAGACGAGTTTGGGCTTTGATTTGTGGGCTTTGAACAGTGTCAATGGCAAATTTTGTAATTTCCACAGAAAAAGGGTATTTAAGACAATTCACAACTCTTGACTAGTCAACTGATGGCCACTGTTAGTTGACGCCTTTTGACTGTCAAACTGGGGCATCTATATAAGTTTCCTTCTTGTTACTTTGCTTGATTGTCATCTAGGAACCCCAAGAACACAAATGTCGTGGAGGGTATGGTAAAAGCTCTTGCAAGAGTTGTTTCATATTTGCAGGTGAGAATATTACACTATATTTTGTATTGTACACAATTACTTTGTCTATGTTCCAGTTTATCATTTCTTGTTGTAAAGAGGACGTCACAATGGCCTTTTACAACTATTTACTCCACTTCTCAAAATTAGCCAGTGGATTTGCGCTTGCTTTCGATTTTAGTCTTCTTTAAAAATTGTAATTCTTCTAATATTCTATCATTCTCGAGCCTTTTTAGAGATCTTGTGTCACTCTTTTGCACCCATCCACAGTTTTTGTCCCTCTCTCCTTCCCTTTCCTTACGATCTTTCCGTAAATTTGTGTGGAGGACAATGGTTTAGCCTCCTCCGTCTTTTTGACCCTTCTTTTCTTTAGTTAGAAATACGCATCAGGACAATGTTGCCAAAAACAAAGCTTGGAGATGTGAAGATTTAGGTGACATGGTGTGAGAACTAGTGCATTGCCTTCAGAGTTTCATAACTCTTATTACGTATTATAGGTTGCAGATTCAAGTGAGGAAAGCCTTGCCGCTGTTGCAGGAATGTTTAGTAGCAAAGCTATAGGTATCTTATTTATCTATGATTTTGTCTAATCTTTCATCGTATTGTAGATGCTGCTTGTTTGTATTCTTTGCATTATGCATTTTATCAATGTGTTTGGAACGGTACTTAATCCATTGGTGGTATATGTTTGGTCGTTTCTTACTTGCAATTAGGCATTTGGCAAAGTTTCATGTCTTTTACTATTATCATTATTGTTATAATTATTTCATCTATTATTATGATTATTATTACTATTATTTCAAAAAATTGTAAAATATTAAGTTAAAAACAGTCAGTTAGCAATCATTTACTGCCACAAAAGGCACACATTCTTACGGGGGAGCTGAATCATTGTGTGACAACTGTTAGTCTATTAGACAACTTAAGTTAGAAGTATTGTCCACACAGGATATTAATAATTTATTGCTTGTTGTTTGTGTTAGTACCAGCTGACCACATCTTTCGTTTTTGTAGAAGGTATATTTGTATGTTGTAGATGTTGTTTAATAACTTGGGTGTTGAATGTTTGTGTCTTTATTCTTAGTTTGCTAAGTACCTAATTTGAAGTGTAGAAGTAGTGATTATCAATAATTATCTTTAAGGTGTCCAGTGGTACTGGTCAAGCCTTGAGGATGTTGGGGTGGGTAGCCGTGTTGTCATGCCACTGATGCACAAGTTGGATTTTCATTAAAATTGGTGTTGCTTAAAGAGTTTTCAGAAAATCTTTATTAAAAACATTGTTGATAAATTAAAAGTCAGATTTCAAAGATTGTAGAAGCTTTCCTATAAGACATTTAGACTTGACACATATGTATAATGTATTTGGATTTGTAGTATGGGTACTTCTAAAGTTCTACACACGTTTTTAATAATTTCCAATCTGTTAATTACTCTATTCAATCGCCCCTAATTGATATGGAATTCAATGAGTCATTTATTGACATATGGAGACCGTGTCATTGATGATACTATATTCTTCAGAATTGAGTGGAGCCTAGACAATGATGCTTCCAACGCTGCGATCATGGTTGCTAGTGAAGCCCATGCGATTACTTTGGCGTTGAAGGTCTTTTGGGTGTTATATTTACAAAGTGGCTACTTTAATGAGATGAAGTTGTGGATCTTGGGCGAGGTAAACATCATTCGTTTCTTTTCACTTTATGGGCGTTTGTGCATCACATTATAATTATGATTCCTTTTTACTTTCCTTTTAATATCCAAATTGAATCCCCTATCCGTGATAGTGATGAATTAGTGAAGTGCACTTGGGCAAACTGCATTACTTTGTACAACGATGGTTGATTCAATGTGGTTGACAATCCTTGATCGCGTTGTCCCTAATTTTGACGAGGTATGTTGAGATGGCTATTCGAGACTTGTGATAAATTATTTTACGAGGTAGGTACAATCTGTTGCGATCTCTTTGTGATTATAGGTCGCAGGGGGAGGCTATTATTTTGGAAATCTTGAAGGATATCGGGCTTTCACTCGTAATTATAGATTAGTCATACTTTTGTACAACTTATGCAGTTGTTCAATTTTTGGTTTTTACTTTGTTATGGTTTTTTATATTTACTAAATTTGTGGACAAATGTCTTTAGTGTTTTGTATTTTTCTTAGAAGTGTTGGCATCATTAAATCAGAAAAAGTCATCCTTGTGCTCCATATATCCACGCTTTATATTTAATAACCTGTGGTTAGAGTATTGACACCATTCGTTGCAAGTCACATGCCAATGATTGTTTGAGATTATATCGCAGGCCTGTGGTGTTCTTCATTCTGTGGAACCGTTGAACTCCTTTCTTGCCTCCCTCTGCAAATTCACAATTAGTATGCCAATTGAAGTTGAAAGAAAAAGGTATGTTGTTAGGTTCGTGGTGGGAGGGGGGGTAATATAACCCTAGAAATTAAAAGGATGTTTATGCATTAAGTATGAAAGCGCTTGTATCTTTCCAGCTAAGTGAATTTAATATTCTACTGGTATTTATTAAGTATTTGTTCAATCGTATTGCAGGCTAACCCGGATTATAAAGGTATGTCATCATTGTAGGCCTGGGGAGGTGTCTCTCTCTCTCTCTCTCCCTCTCCCAATAGGATTCTTTTATTTTTGTGGTTCTTTCTATGACTTTATTTAATTTGCTTGCAGGTCCTACTTGGTATTGACTTACACACATGCAATGCTGGTGCATTTGGCTAGTTCGCCAGTGGAATTGGAAACACTGATGCCGGTTTTGTTATGGGTGCTGGAAAACTCCTTAAGGTATGTTCGTGATTTCTTTGTAGCTTATTGATATTCCAATCCCATCCAGTCAAGCTATGTATGAAAGCATAAAAACCGTTTAGACCTAAGTAAGATGGACATTTCATATTCTTGAACACCCCCTAAAAAAAAAATCTTCCCCGCTCTGCTCATGCCCCCACTGCAATGCAGTATACTAGTGTATATAGTGTCCTTTTGATTCGAGGATTAGTTATTTGACTTAACTATCATTGGTCGAGATGGTGAAGTAGCTGGTTCTACGAATCAATATATATTTGAGTAGTTAGGTTTACGACCGAGGTCTGAGGTTTTAATATATGATATGAAAGTATATTATTTGATTTTCAGGTTATGACGGGATTTATGTCTATGAAATGTTGAAAATACAAAGGAGATTTTGCCGAAATTTTTATGTCTTTCGTCAAGGTGTCTGACAAGGTTATAGGGTTTTGGGGCATTACATAAACTTTTAATACTATGCTTCTATTGCTACTAGTCTATTACCATACTCTCTTTTCTGAATTTTGTAGTTTGAGTATAAGGAGCTACTACTTAAGAATAAGATATAATGATATAAGTATATATCTATACATATTTGTTTTCTACTGCCTGACTCATTTTTATTTATTTCTATTGGTGTATATGATGAAAAGGACTTTTCTGATGATACCATCCCAAAGTCATCCCCTGATGCTTGCAACTATTGAAAGTGGGAGTTCTGTACAAATGATGTGAGAGCTTGAGTTTAGGGACAAGTCCCATTGATTTAGAAAACAATGTATATTTCATTCGTGACAAGTCTTATTTATGAAAAGACGTTTTTGTGATATTATTTTAATAAAAGACTATGTGATTAGATGTACTTGTGAGATTTTTTGTTTATGTTATGGACGATTGTAGAATACCCAATAAGTGGGGACATCTTTATGCAGGTTAGTAGTCTCCCAAAAATAGTGGTTTTGGGGGAAATTATTTTTTTTACATATGAAATAGTTTTGTAACGGTGGAAAACCGTAACTAAGCTTTGTAATAAGTAACACTTACAAAGCAACAAAACCGTTACCAAAATGTTACAAATTCTATAAATCAATTACATAAATAAACGTTACTAACTTTCTAAAACCGTTACTGTTGTTGGAAAAGAGTAACACACAAAAGCGTTACTAATACTATAAAACCGTTACTGTTGTTAAAAACGAGTAACGGTCAAAAAGCGTTACGAACTCTATAAAAGCGTTACTAATGTTAGAAAATAGTAACACAATTAAGCAAATAAAACCGTTAGCAAATATTTTTAGTTACGGAAAAAACCGTTACAATAAATAATTATGTAACGGTTTTAAACCGTTACAAATAATAATAACGCATTAGAAACGCCAAAACTGTGACGCAAAAAAACCGTTACAAATATTTTTAGTAACGGTTTCTGACCGTTAGGAATGTCCTGTTTTGGTATAGTGTAACAAAAGAAGAAGAAAAAAACCCTTACCTTCGTTTTAGATGAGGAAGTGCTGGTTTAAGCCAACCACTTTGTCTTCTCTGAAAGTGAGAGAGAGAGGAGTGCGGGATTCCAACCTTCGATTTTAGACTGTCTTTTATTTTTCAGATTTTTTTCTTTTTTATTTTATTTCTAACGGTATCCATGTGTTAGTCAACCATGACAAATTAATTCCGATAATTATCTTAAATTAAGTAACGGATAAAGTGACATACTAACGCCTTATAAACGTTAATAATTGTGTAACGGTTAAAAAACGTTACTAAGCGAAAAATGAGTGCGTTACAAAATCACCCTTTTGGTGTAGTGTATACTTATTTTTGTGGCACTTTATTGATATCATCAAACTTAACCTTTTCAACATTAATACAATATTGGAAGAACTTTGTGGTACTATTTCTTCATTTAAACTTTGTTTTACAATGTGCTTGTAGAAACATTGAGAATAGATAAATCTACTATCAGAACTAAGGAAAAAGGTGGAATATGATGAAATATTTGAGCATTTTATTGTAAGTTCAAGGTGTGCGTTAGAAGCTTCAAGTTTGGAAATGGAATATTATTTGAAAGACACTCTTCTTCCATCCATTTGATTATTAGATTGTTCAAATCTACAAATTAATGGTCATTACTCATTTTACCCACCCAATCTTACGTTAACACTTTGACATGTTCATATTGACGAAAGACAAAAAACGATATGATCTTCTTTATTATTCATGTTGGAATTGAATAAGTTTATTTTGCATATATACAAACAATCACTTAGAAAAAGAGAAAACACTTAGGGGAGTATTTTAAGTAGGTGAACGCATTTTCTTGAAAGAGATTTTTTTTTTGTATTCATCAATTCATCGTAGAACACGTTCATGTGATAAATCTTTTCAAGTGGGAGTAGTGTATTCTTTGAGGATATGGAAACAATCAATCTGTTTTAGTGATTTGATAGATATTTTAGTGTTTTGTACACATTAGTACGTAAGTCGAGCGGTGATGATTTACCGCTAAATCACTATAAATCTAAGAAAACTATTATACAAGCCAAATCGAGTTTAAGATAATTCCATTTAAAAATTACTGATTAATATCTTAAACCACAAAGTGAAGAGGCTATCTCAATTTGATCATTTAGTTTCCAAGTACTTATGCACCATAATCGCTGCTTATTAATATATTTCGGTTTATTTTCAATAAAAATATATTCTGATTTGAGAATTTGTGTAAGACATTTTGTAAAGCCTTTTCAGCACACAAAATATTTAATAGATCCTGGGAGTATGCCCGGGTCCAAAATCTAGTATATATATAATATATTAGAGTTCCTACATGGGGTATTTTTCTAGCTCTCTTAAAATTCCATGTCATCCACTCCTATTAAAATGGAAATTTCTCTTCTATTGAAAAATGAAATTCTAACACTTCTAATTAAAATGGGTACCACACTTCTAAAACGGGATCCCTCCCCCACTTAAAATACGGATTTTTAAAACTTAATTAAAACAATTTGTTGAGAAATTAAAACGGGTTTTTAAGACTTGATTTAAATAATTTGTTAATAAATTAAAATGGGTTAGTGAATAAAACAGGAATCATCATTTGTTAAAAAAATTATATATGTATAGTTATGATTATTGAGCAAGTTTTTAAAAGAGTCGGTGCGTATGCACGGATCTACTTTCTAGAATATATAAGCACATCGGACTTGGGGCTAGGCCCAAACATGCAACCTTGAGTCTGCAAGGACTTTGGTTTGACAGGGCTTGGACATTGCAAAAGAGAAATCGAGTAAGTCCTAGGCCCTCATAAGTCTGGCTCGAATTCGGCCCGTCAACCCCATTTTGATTTCTTTTTCCGATAATCACACACACACACACACACACACACACATATATATATATATATATATATATATATATATATATATATATATATATATATATATATATATATATCTTTTGGCTAGAGTGACATCCTT
The DNA here is from genome assembly GCF_015680905.1 of Coptis chinensis. Taxonomy (NCBI): domain Eukaryota; kingdom Viridiplantae; phylum Streptophyta; class Magnoliopsida; order Ranunculales; family Ranunculaceae; genus Coptis; species Coptis chinensis. The sequence goes on from NC_141459.1 coordinate 35,963,180, forward strand.
ATAATGACATCCTTATTGTACATCCTATCAAAAAGTGCATTTCAACAATGAATTAGTGGCTGATTTTTTTGTAGATATATTCTACCCACCATGGATGATATCTCTACAAAAAATTAGCTCAATTCGATATTTCTAGCCTTGCCAAACTTAAAATTATTTCTAGACCGTTAGATAAAATTGCAAACTTAAAACACTATTTTTGACAAAGTTCCACATATTGGATTGAGCTAATTTTTTGTAGGGATATAATCCATGGTGGGTAGAATATATCTACAAAAAAATCAGCCACTAATTCATTGTTGAAATGCACTTTTGATAGGATGTACAATAAGAAATAAGTCATTATAAGGATGTCATATATATATATATATATATATATATATATATATATATATATATATATATATATATATGAAAAGCTAGTGTGTGCAGGGTGCATCTATGCGTAGGGCTGTGAACCACTCATTTTAAAATTTGTGACCGGGTGTTTAAGTTTTAGCCAACAGCAACAGTGAGGGTAAAAACGTAAAGGCTCCCTCTTCCCTAAACTCTCTCTCTCATTGCAAACTCTCCCCAAAAACTCTTTAATGTCCAAAACAAAAAAGACAAGGCCGAACAAAAACATTTTTTTTCTCTGCCTGCTTTCTTATTTCAGTCTTCTTTTGCTCTCTCGTAGTAGGGTTTATAGATCTGAGAGAAGAAGAAGAAGACATGGCTTTCTCTACTATGATTAGATCCTCGTAGTAGGGTTTATAGATCTGAGAGAAGAAGAAGAAGACATGGCTTTCTTTACTATGATTAGATCAACTGTAGCAGCATCACCTCCTTCTTTCATTGAACCTCCCAAGGTGATATATCTTTAAATATTAATATTATTTAATTTTTCTATATATGTAGTCATGATTACTTGGTTGTTTTGGTATGATTTGATGAGCTAAACTGGGAAAATAATTTGTTAATGAATGATTGACATTTTTGAGATTGGACTTGAGTATTGGTTATTTGGTCAAAGGTAGTATTTTGCGTTATGAGTGGAGATATAAATGAAGTTTCCATACTATCACCTTTCTTGTTGCTGGTGTTGTTTGTCAAAACTGCTTAAGTTGCATCCCCAACTTTTATTGATTCATAGTGTGATAGTGAATAGTACACCCTCCACCGTCAATCATCCATTACAATGTTTGTGAGTTTTACATCAAGAGGAGGATAGAACAATATCATATTGGTATGTTTGAATTAAATGGCCTCAAAGAGAGGAATAAGTTTTATTATTATTATTATTATTATTATTGTTTGTTTGTTTTATTGAATTTTCAACGATTTTTGTTACTTTTTGTCTTTCTCAGCAATCACAGTCTGAAGTCAGCTAAGGTCCAGACAAGCATTTTCGGTAACTCAGTTCAAGTTGACTCATTATCCTTACAGTTAAGTGATCAAACACTATGGTTTCTATGACATTGTAGTGAATTTTTCTTTAATTTCACTGTAAATCTCATGATTCTTTGAACTGTATAGGAAATGTAGTGGAAGAAGTATTCAGCCTATCAAAGCCACAGCCACAGAGACACCCCCTACCATTCCCAGTAAGAGATGTATTATAGGACTTTTAAGGTGATTAGTTTTTAATTATGTGAAGTGGTCTTATTTGGTGTCATTTTTGCTCATGTACAGAGTCATGGAGCGGTGGGAAGACAAAGATTGGGATCAACGGTGAGCTTCTTTTCGTGAAATCTTGTTTATTATTTGCTTATTTGCATCTTTTAGGTTCCATCTAGACTAGCAATGTCGTAGTTTAGATTTAGAGCATAGAATGCATTTGGTCTTCCAGTTTATCTGAAAATTACTATCGTGCAGGTTTTAGCCGGATTGGAAGGTTGGTCTTATGTATTACAACAAGCAGAGATGATATCGATGTTGTAGCTGTCAATGATCCATTCATTGATGCCTCATACATGGTATGGGGACATTGTTTGTATCTTCTCCAGTTTTTCTTTTCCTTTCTTTGTTGTCATTGGAGCTAAATTTTACAAATGTCTTGTTTGTACCGACTATGAGATTGATTATGAGACTTGAGGTGGTTTATGTCACTATACAAAAATTAGTATCAGCATACATCCTTAGTTTGATCCAATGTAAAACCTGGAGAGATCCCTTGGGGTGAATATGGGGTCAACTATGTCATTGAATCTTCAGTACCAGGTTAGTTGATTTCTTTTGTCTCCTTGCCTGAATTGTGATTTATTATTTATTTGTGAAGTTCTAAGTGCATCAATCTTTTGATATGACACTTTATGTGGTATAATTCAACACTCACAATTCAATTAGTTAAAGTGATCTAACTCTTTTTGGGCTCTTTTTGTATAGTTCAGCATGTTAGTCTTTTTGTAGTATATATATGAGGTGTAGTTCATATGTGAACTAGTCCTGAATATGACACTTTATGTGTCATATTTCAGTATGTTAACTATATAAGAACTAGCCCCAGATAAAGTAACTTCATGTTGCATATTACACTGTGTTAGTATGAGACTTAATTTGGTATAGTGCATGATAAGAGCCCAAAACTGTAGTTTTAACCCCTTAACAATAATACTTTTAGACTAATTATGCGAGTAATAAATAAGAGTTAATGCTAATTACGTGCTTTTATGTATTTCAGGCATTGAAGTCAATTATGTGTAGAAATGTGCCACTTCGGAGATATAAAGGAGCAAGGGTTGGTTGCTAAGAAGTTATGTGATTAAATGCCAAGACGGGCAGAAACAACAAACAAAAGTCAGCAGAACTTCCGAAGACCGTATCTTTAGACTCAGACCTCGGAATTGGATGTACCTTATGTCAAAACGGCCGACTCGGAAAGAGCTTTCCAATGGTCCAAACCTTGAACTAATCAGAAGAGCAAAAGTGGACAAAAAGCCTATTAAAGTCAAAGCTAGCTGAAAAGAGCCCTATGGACTGAAGAAATTGGGCTTTGGGCTCGATTTTCCGGCCCAAAATATGGACCCTTAGCCCATGCACGAAAATATGGATCTGGTCTCCTCTATTTCCACACACTAGACTTAGCTCTTAAGGATAAATTAGGGGAGAATAGAAAGTAGCCATTAAAGCTTAGTTGTAGATCTAGTTTTTCAATTAATTAATTTGTTGTTATTCTTGTTTTAATTTCAGTATTGAATGATTGTTATTTAGTTGTTAGATCAATAAAATATTTAGTTCTTGATAATCTAATTTCGTTTTCCATTAATTATTAGCTTCAATTCTTAGATTTACTTATTTGTCATTATTAATTTAAATCAATTATTGCATGAGTAGTTTCCATTTGAGTTTAAATAAGCAAAGTTCCAATATTTTTATGATGTCTAGTTTTAATTCATATGGAAATGATAGTTTGATGAATCAAGGGTAAACCTCTATTAGAGGGGTTTGATGAAACCTTGATGAAAACTTGATTGTGTAGTGTAGAATCGTTGTAAGAGTCTATTCCACTCTAGAAGGTCGTTGATTCGCCATGAGAATGGGTTGGACTTCCTCACATGCTACTTATGAATTGGTAGAGATGCCATGTATAATTAGGGATTAGAACGACCAATTCTTACCGTAAGAACGTAAGAATTGGATTACAACAATCTATGCTAGTTTATTAAGTTGGATTCAAGGTGGATTCAATTCCCCCCTAATTCTTATTCTAGATTCAAACTTTAGTATTCCGTAGCATTTCATAGTTGAATAATTATAATCCCATTATCTTGTTAGAATAAATTGCATCGTAGTATAATTCGTAAAACCCTCATTGACTTTGGTAGGATTGATAGTCGTAGAAAACTTGAATGCTAAAGAACTAGGAGTGGAACGAATCTTCTTTTCCAACTCTACTTCAATAATATCGAGAGTAGAAGTCTTTGATAAGAACTGTTACGTATAAAGTTTTAGTTCTACTTGTGTTTAGATTTTATCGTTTATTCGGAGTTGAATTATATTCAATTTTATCGTATTACCAAATAGCGTCGCTGCCTTCTTAGTTCCCTTTAGTATTGTTTTCTTTAGAATTGTTAGTTTTCCAAAGTCCAATAACCCACCCACCCTTGTTTGATTCTCACTATGGATGTCCATTTCAGTACTGAAAATTTTCCTCGCAGAATTACATGGAGCGCGACACGCGCCATGGGCAAGCTAAATTGGAGCGCCACCCGCGCCCAAATGCATGAAACTCCATTTTTTTGGTTGAGCGCGACCCGTGCCTTGCCAAGGCAAAACACGAGCGCCCCCTGCGCTGAAGCGCCTGGACCTTGAGGTTTACCCTGAGCATGACCCACGCCCTACGAAGTTTAACCGAAGCGACCAGCTCAAATGCCCGAACTCCAGGCTTAACCCGAAGCCACCCACCTACCTACCTATTCTTATTAGCGACTGCGCCCTCTGTTGAAACTGCCCGATTTCCACAGGTTTGTTTCAAACTTCCATTTCTTTCAAGGTTTTTAGTGTTTTAACTTGTTATACACACTGAGCACGCGTAAACAAGACGCTATTCATAAGCGAAGCAAGGAGGCATTCAGGTACTTTTTTCTTCCACACCTCGCATCTCCTATTAGAGGTTCATACTAGCATATCAGGATTGTTTGGAGTGTTGTTGTGTTTCATTAAGATTGGCTTAGCCTTGCATGAGATTAAGGTCAGGCTGAAGAAAAACGCCTAACGTAATCAACCGGCAACGTTAACAAACACGCCTTTCTAGTATACCACTCACTACACCTCTAGCTAATATACCACACACACCACCTAAAATAATGGCTGAAGAAAGAGAGTCTCCTCTCTCTGACTTTTACAAAGCCTTGAACAATAGCCCTAAATCTTGTATCGTTCTATTAGACCCAGTGGGGGATTTTCGAATCCCCCCAAATATACTTAATTTGTTACCTGTTTTTCATGGGTTACACCATGAAAAGCCTTATCAGCACATGCGTAGGATTGACCAAGTCCTTACTACATTCCACCATCCTACGGTTGGTGCTAAACAAATTAAACTAAGGGTATTTCCTTTCACTTTAGCCGATAAGGCGGCGTCTTGGTTAACTGCCCAAGCGCCTAATTCTGTGGACTCGTGGGCTAAACTTGTTTAACTATTTATGGAACATTTTTACCCACCACTGAAGACCGACGAAATGCTTTCCAAGATTCATTTCTTTCGACAGAATCCTCATAAATCATTTTCAGAGGCTTTGAATCATTTCACCGATCTTCTTATAGAGTGTCCACACCATAACCTTGCGAAAGACACGCTAGTTCGTGCCTTTTTCAAAGGACTTATACACCACCATAAAGAAGTCCTTGACATAATGAATGGGGGTAGTTTCCTAAGTAAGGGAGGCTCAGAGGCTTATAAATTTTTAGAAGATCAAACGAAACGTAATAATAACTGGGGGGGTAGTGATGATTTCTCCCGTTGCGCTAGTTTTTCTACAACAGTTAAAGCCGTCGATATGTTTGAGATGAAACCCGATCTGAAACTTAAAAATTTAATCGAATCTCTAACTAAAAAGGTAGAGGGTATTTCTATTCAACAAACGCCTATCCCCGTCATGAATGTCAACTCCAATCCATGTAATTTTTGTTTGAGTCCAGAGCATCCTGACTCCAATTGTTCTCTCGCCTATGAACAACAACAATCACAACAAGATAATGTTTGTTCCATTAATAGCGAACCTAACGCAGCTTGGCGGGAAAACCCCAACTTCGGTTGGCAGAATAATCAACAACCTCCAAGGTTGTTTAACCCAAATGTTAGGCCAACAAACAATTATAACCAAGGTCCACCAAGGCAAGGACAAGGTCAGGGTAATTATAATTATAACAACCAAGCTCAACCATGACAAGGACAAGGATAGGGTAATTATAATAATTATAATACTAATAGAGGTATCGTTCCAGTAAATAATAACTACCAAAATCTACCCATTAATAATTAACGTGACATAGTTCCTGTCATAGTACCAGTAGCAAATACTACTCCACAACCGGATCGTTTTGATACCTTTATGCAATCTCAACAACAGATTTTACAAGCCATCCAACTTTTCTTACAACAGTTAGCTCAAGAGAAAGTACAACCCAAAGGTGTGTTTCCAGGACAAGCGATACCTAATCTTAAAACACCAAACACACCCTTTGAGGTAAATGGTAATACTAGTAACGAAAATACAAATGCAGGTGAAATAAATTCCATCACCACTCTCCGTTCAGGTAGAGTGGTGGATAACAAAGTAACTATGTCTATAGTTAACCCACCAGTAGTCCCTATACCAGATATTACACTAGATACGGAAACAGAAACTGAAGATCCTACCCCTATAGAGGTACCAGTTAAACCACAGCCTAAGAAATAGGAAAGCAATGTTAACCATCCTGTTAATCCATATGCTAAATAGAGAGAGAAACCATCGTTTCCTCAGAAATTAGCTATGTTAAACAAGGATACAAATTTTGACGAGATTAGAGAAGTTTTTAAAAATCTAACGATAAACTTACCTTTTCTTGAAGCGATTAAAAAGTTACCTCACCATGCTAAGTTTCTTAAAGAGTTGTGCACTACTAGGCGTAAGACAAAGATTCCTAAAGACGCCTTTTTAACTGAACAGTTTCTAACTTTAACGAAATACAATGGAATCGTTAAGTACAAGGACCCTGGTCGCCCTACTGTACAATGCACCTTAGGGGATACTCACATGACCACTACTTTATTAGACCTCGGGGCTAGTGTTAACTTACTCCTTTATTATTTATATAAACAAATAGGTCTATAGGAAATGCAACCTACAAGAATGACGTTGCAATTAGCTGATAGGTCTATCAAGTATCCTAAGGGTGTAGTGGAAAACATGCTGGTTAAGGTTCAGGATTTCTACTATCCTACAGATTTTGTTATCCTCGATACAGAAGTCGCTAACGATTCTGTTCCGATCATTTTAGGGCGCCTTTTCTTGGCAACTGCCAACGCGGTTATAAACTGCCGCGATGGTTCGATGTCCTTGTCCTTTGGCCAGCTTTCTATTGTGGTTAACATTTTTAAAATGATTAAACAGTTGCCTTATATGAATATCGATGGAGAGGTTAGCATGATCGAGAGCTTAGCTCATGATTATTTCAAAACCACGTTTCCAAATGACCAGATGCACAAATTTCTTTCATTTGGAAGTTCCAACTTCGACAAATACTCCTTGGACGTAGAGCAAATTGAGGAAGATTTCCTTCAACTCTTTTGCAACTCTTCCCTGCCACCTTGCGAGTCCCACCCTGCCAACATCCATTTATCCCTTGATGCTATGACGGAAGATAAATTTTTCACCCTCTATCCCAGTGATTCTTTTGACCCACCTATTGAGGAATGTCTGACATATCTCAAGGCTTCTAATGATCTAGACCTGAGAGCTTTAGCTAACTGATAAGAGCCCAAAACTGTAGTTTTAACCCTGTAACAGTCATACTTTTAGACCAATTATGTGAGTAATAATTAAGAGTTAACACTGATTATGTGCTTTTATGCATTTCAGGCTTCAAAGTTCATTATGTGCAGAAATGTGCCACTTTAGCGAGATAAAGAAGCAAAGGTCGGTTGCTAAGGAGTTCTGTGATTAAAGGCCAAGATTCAAGAAGATAAAGCCTTTCTAAAGCCCGGTCAAAAGCTGAAAAGTCGTCGCGAAAGAAAACAAAGACACAAGTCGTGAGAACTTCGAAGGCCGTATCTTTGGACTCAGACCTCGGAATGGGGCCTACCTTATGTCAAAACGATCGTATCAATTTTAACGTTTATCAAATGGCACCGCTGCCATCTTAGTTTCACTTTCGCATTGTTTTCGTAGTGTAAGTACTTTTCTTAAAGTCCCATTTCACCCACCGACCCTTGTTTGATTCATACTGTGGTTGTCCGTTTCAAAGATTGAAAACTTCGAAAAAAATTTGCACGGGCGACTTCAGCGTCAAGTGGAGTGCACCCGCCCAAGTTATCTTGGGAAGTCGAAGCGCCGACCAAAAAGATGTAACAGAAGCCGACCCGCCCCATATGGAGCGACCGCCTCTAAAACAACCGTAATTTCATGATTACACGGAGCGCGCCAGCTTCTAAGCTAAGATTTTTCCTCGATTTTTACAGTTTTGATTCGAACTTTGATTTTTCAAGTTTTTCAGTGTTCTAAGTTGTTATATACACTGAACACACGTAAACAAGACGCTATTCATAAGCGAAGCAAGGACGCAATCAGGTATTTGATAAGAGTGAAATGAATAGTTTACCTACGAAATGAACGATGAATTCACAACGTAAGTAAACTAAACTATCTTTTGTTGCTTGTTTATCAAAGTTTTCTTCTTCTACTCTCAATCCTATGAGATATAGTGGAGTAGAGTGATTCGTTCCACTCTTAGTCCTTCCGTATGCTTGTTTTCTAGTCTCAATATTCTACTTAAAGTCAATGAGAGCTTTACGAAAAGGGGACTAGACTACTTATGCAACTACCCACCTAAATGCAACTAGTCGGTTATCGAATATTAAGGAATGCTACGTTGATTCGATGTTAAGGAATTAGAGGGGGATTGATTCCACCTTAACTCAACTTAATCCACTAGCGACGAGTCGTCGTAATCCGAATTGAACTGCTATGCAGAACAATCGGTTCTTCCTAATCCCTAATTACACATGGCATTTCTACCAATTTATAACTAGCATGTGAACAATTAAACCCATTCTCATGGTGAACTAATTATTTCTGGCGTGGAATAGAAATTACGACGACTCTACGATAAACGGAATCAAGCTTTCATCAAGGCTTCTCAACCCCCTCTAATGGAGGTTTAGCCTTGAATCATTCCACAATCATTTCCATTTAGATTAAAACTAAACATAATATAAAGCATTAAAATTTACTTAATTAAACAATAATGAAATCTAAATTAATGACTAAAATGAAATAAGAACAAGAATTGAAATTAGATCTAGAAATGGAAATGACAAAAGTCGAAATTGATAAAGAATACTACTTTATTGATCTAATCAAATTGAAGAGCAAGATTCCAAGGTTTAATCTAATACAGGATTTGAAACTAATTAAATAAAACAATTAAATCTAGATCTAGAAGCGATTATAATGGCTACTTTCTATTCTAAGCTATCTACCTAACCTAACTGCCATTAACAATGAGTTAAGCTTTTGTTCTTATACATTCAGATCCAAAAATCGTGCATGGGCTTGGAGCCATATTTTGGGCCGAGAATCGAATCGCCCAAAACCCAATTCTTCAAAAAAAAGGCCTCTTCAGCTGCAGTTGGCTTCCACAGACTTTTCATCCACTTCTGCTCCTCTGATTGGGTCAAGGCTTGGACCATTGCAAAGCTCTTTCCGAGCCGGTCGTTTTGACATGAGGTAGTCCTCAATCCGAGGTCCGAGTCCAAAGATATGGCATTCGAAGTTCTCACTGACTTTTGCTCCTTTATCTCGCTAAAGTGGCACATTTCGCACATAATGGACTTTGAAGCCCGAAATGCATAAAAACACGTAATCGGTATTAACTCTTACTTATTATTCACATAATTGGTCTAACAAGATGATTATTAAGGGGTTAAAACTACAGTTTTGGGCTCTTATCAAACACCCCAAACAAAGATTTTGCTTGTCCTCAAGCAAAGATGAGAAATTAGAATAAGTGACCAAAAATGGAGTTCTACCTAATCTCGTTTTATTTGAGTGCGATTGCATTGACCATATGCAACAAGGCCTTAAACCACTAGGACCATATGCAACAAGGCCTTAAACCACTAGGAATTCCCTAGTGGACGAAGTTATAACCTCGTGAGAGAGTTTTCCAGTGAAGGTACTCTCACAAACTTCATCTATACTACAACGACTAAGAAAATAAAACTATTGTTTCCTTTATTCATGCTCCAAATTATCTATCGTCTCACTAGCTATGAACAAGAATAACCAAGTCAAAACCTAAGCTAATATATGCATAATAATCTATCATCTACAATAAACATATACACAATGATAGTAGTACTATAAAATGTTTAGCGGTTTGTTTTCGAGAACTTCGAATAAGCGTCCTTAAGTAGGTTCTCACAATAATAGTCAAGAAACAACACTCTGATTTTTCCACTCAAGTTTATTTTACTCCAAAATGCGTACAAGCACACTTTACCTTACAATCTCAATGACACACGAAGTTCGAGTCGATCAAACACATCCGCCACTTACTATCACACTAACCTATTTCTAATTGAGCTAGAGGTCTTTATTAGGTGTTACGGGATTAGGAGATGGTTTAAGAAGGAAGGAAATGGATATTCTAATGGACAAGTCTGAGATAATAGAGTCTTCATATTATGTAACTAGAGAAAACCTTGTTATTTACTTTTTTTCTACTACACTTTGTTTCCATCCTTAGCCATATTTTTTCTTTTTCTTTTTTCTTTGGCTTTTGACTCCCTTTTATTCTATTTTTGGAGTTTTTATTTTATTTTTATTTTTTTTTTTCCTTGGATGGAAACTTATTTTCTTTATTTTCTAAAGCACTAACTAATTTTTGTTTACACAGTTTTTTTCTTCTTCTTTCTTCATTCATTCTATTCTCGGACTTATTCTAAATTGGGTTTATTATTATATTTATTATATATATATATATATATATATATATTTTTTTTTTATTTTGTTTTTGTTTTTGTAAGGGTAAAGGAATTGTGGTTTATGGAAGGGCTAATGAAAGGCTCGATTAGGGCTTACTAGCGAAAATAATTCATAGGTTTGAATTTCTGGCTATATCGATCCAAAAGGGTCTAAATTCTCGCTTAGGATATGGTTTAGTGATCAAGCAAGTGGACGTGTGATTTCTCTATCCGGATTTTACTTCTCCCTTGTGTCATTTCTCAATTGTTTCACTCATATAAGGCTTTTAGGCTATATTCTCACAGGATTTGTAGAATAAGTACTCTAGCCTAGATTTCAGAAACTTACTGCCAAACAATCATAGATACTCATGTAATATATTTATAGATAGATGCAAAGATTATTACCTACATATTAACCTAAGTTCCTAACAATTATTCTGATGCAAAAGCTATGTGAGACTTCTAGATTGTTAAGAGCATAGAGAAAGAAACAATACCAATATTCCTAAGTGTATAGCATAACTTATTTATTTATATTTTTAAATTTTTGAAATTTTAACTAGAAAACAAATGCATATTATACATATTTATATCCTAGCAGATGTCTTAATTACACGTGTTTCTATGCCCCCCCCAAACAAGAAGCATGCTTTGTCCTCAAAGCATTTAAATAAAATGGGTAGGAAAAATACCATTGAAGCGCCGTGAAAATTCGAACATCTGTAAAAAGAAGGTTAGAACGCGTACTAATATAGGAAATAAAACTGACTCAACTCTATAATGAAGTTCTACCCATTATGGGGTTAAAAGAATGAAATTGCTTGGGACATAAGCGCACACTAACAGAAAATAAAACTTACCTCCACTCCCATTTGTTATTCGTCATCTTCGCCATCCTCCACTTCTATAAAGAAGTGAGGCTCCTTCGCGTCCCTACCATGCTATGATAATTTGCCGGGCTTCACGCCATTTATCATCTATGGTTGCTAACCTATTAAGTGCCACTTGGTCGATGGGGTGTAGGGTGCAACCTGGTGAGGTTGTATCCGCCACCCTTTGCCAAGTCATTGCACGGAAAGATCGAATAAGACTATTGGTGGGTCGCACCGTGTCTACCCTAATCCAATCCGGAAACGTGTACAAAAACAGGAAAGAAACATAGCATAATACGTGAAATTAGAAACAGGCATAAGAAGGTACTTATGCCGCATGGTATAGGCTCGTGCTAAACTAGACATCAAAGTTCGGGGGAAGGTCATAGAACCCGGCGTCCCCGTGGCTAAAGCAAGGAAAACGCGCAAGTGGCATCATTCACGTAAGAAAAACGCCATTCCCCAAAATGTTTAGCATAATCCAAAACATAACAGTTCCTATGTTCATGGACAAAGCTACCAAGGCAACGCGTTATAGTCCCCTTGGTCCTCAATACGGAAAATGCCCGCCCCATAAGCCTCGTGCAAAAACTCATAAGTGTAGACATGCATATTATCGACCCAATAGCACCATGGGTCTTGTATCTCGGCGGGCATAGCAAGTCCAAGAACAAATGCTAGCAAGAACACGGTAATTTCCATTGGTTCTTCGTCAATGTTGATGGAGAACACTTGTTCTCCATCCGGTCTCTCAAAGAAAATGCAGGTATTATAAAAATAAGATGCAAGTCTTTGGAGAATAAAGTTCAGCCGGTCTTACCATAAGAGGTTCCCAAACCAACGATGTGATCACCTCGCTAAACCAAGCACCGTAAGTAAGTAGTGCTTTGGAACAAATCTTCGAAAGACTGTTCGGTATCAATGTTGGAGATGTCATCTCAAAATTACGCTTTGGAATAGCTGCGAAAGATCCGAATACTACGCCAAAAAACTGGAAAATTTCGGTCCACGAAGTCGGCTGCGCGAAAGGCTAACTAGGGCGCGAAGTCGCTTTTTGTATTTTGGAATTCCAAGAATCTAGAGCTGGTCGCGCTTGACTTGTAGCGCTGGCGCTCTTAGTATTTTGGAATTCCAGTGTTTTAGCGTGAGTCGCTTCTATGGGTGATGCTGGCGCCGCCTCGAAAGTAAAATTTTCTATCGAAGTGTAGGCTTAGCCAGCGCTTACTTCATGCTGGCGCCGAAGTTGCAGATTTGCAAAAATGAAGTCGAACGTGGGAATCGCGGGTGTGAAGGGTGAGTGATGGAGTTTAGGTGTAGTGTGAGTTGTGAGAATAGTTTGTATCAAGTTTATATAGGTTTAAAGTTGCTAAAAAGGATCGGAAAGTTGCCAAAACTAATTACGGCGCTTCCTGAAATCCTAAAATTTCCAAACTCAAAACGGAAACAACTCATAACCGGATTCTAATTCAAACCCAAGATCTTTTAGGTTGATTTTATGATAGAATGTACCTATTTAATCTAGATTTCATCCTACAATGATACTTGATCATATTTCTACCTAAACAACCATATTTTCACCTTGACTCCGCAATTAATTCTAATACGAGGGTTATACAAAAATCATGCTTGAATTGATAAAACCACCCCCAAACAAGTTGGGAAGGTGGGGTCAATATGAAACGACCATGCATAATGAAAATAAGCCCTTATTTTAAACTTTCATTCGGAGTACCACTACAAAATTCAAATTACGGAAATAAAAGTTACATTACAATAAAAACAACAAAAATAAATAAAACAACAACCACTATCAATCCTCAGACTCTCTAAACACCTCGCCACTGGTGGCGGAGGGCACACTCTCTAGTGGTGGCTCCCCGGGCTCCGAAAGGTCCAGCGCGATCGTCCGCCCTTCGTCGACGACGCCATGCCTCTAATAGCTCGTCCCTCGAGGCGTAGTCCGTATGAGGTGGGAAGCGTGCAAGCATATCCACTCTAAACCGGGCGCCTGGCTTCCATCTCAGCCCTCGCTTCCCCATCTCTCATCCTCTCTCGGGTGCGGATCTCGGTTGTGATGAATAGTAGTCGCCATTCGAGTCCGGAGGTCTGTGCAGATAGTGTTTAGTGAACGCATGCCCCTATGAAGCATAGCCATGCGTTCTGCATCAGACCAACACCTCTGGAAGGCATCTGCATCAAAGCAGGTCACGTCCTCCTCATCCTCGGAGGCATCCTGATATCCCCCAGCCTCCTCTTCATTCCCAGCTCCACCATCCTCTTCTTCTTCTTCTCTATCCTCAGCCCTCCTCCAAACTTGTTGGACACACTCCCTATAGATACGCGTGTTACGGTGCAGGGTAATGTAAATCCTCCTCGCATTACACCGGAGTCGCTTTCATCTTCAAAGATGATCTTGGTGATTAACACGGAAGAGGTGCTAAAGACCTTCCCACCCCCTAATCATGCTTCAAGAAAACTCCGGAATACAGAAATCGTAATTCTGCCCTGTAGTACCCATAGGGCGGGGGCGGTCGACCGATGTCGCCGACCTTGTCCTTCCTTAGGACATTCCGACCAATCCACCGGGTCAGTAGCCGGTTGGTTGGTCCCGAAAGTGATGCCCGGCGAACACAATGGGAGTTTGTATTGTAGCTCCCATTGATGACGATAACGCCATCAATGGCTCTACCCGTCAAACCGGGGCTCTGTAGAGTGGCAACCAGATGGATTCTAGGCGGAATGCCTAGAATCTCACCCAACAATCCATAGTCAACTCCTCCTCTTCTTCCTTACCATCACAAAATCCTACTCCCCTCCAACTCCCGGTGTTGTAGAACCGTCGGACCAAGTCTTCGTGGTAGAAGGCTTCGTCGAAAGTACCGAGACTATTCCAGTCTCTACTAGCCATTCGTCACCGTAAAACGGCGAAAATGGTCGGCGATGAAAACTTGCTCCGTATAATTCGGCGTTGTTGAGCCATCTAGTGTTTGAATAACGGTTTGGGGTTTGTAGAGGGTGTAGGAATAATGAGGAAAGACCTTAGTGATAAAAACGATGGTGGTGGTGATGTGGTGGCGTGGCAGCACCAATTTTTTGATTTTTCGGTGGTTTTGTTGGGTTAAATTGGTGGAGGTGGTTTGGTTTTAGTTTTAGAGGAGATTTGAATTGGAAATTTGATGGTTGGCGTGAGTTATTTTGGTTTTCTTTTTTATTTTTATTTTTGTTAGGGTTTTGAGCTTTGTTAATGGCGGTGGAAGATGAAAAAAACGATGAACTTGCTAAAAAGAAGTTAAAAAAGCGCGCTACCGTGTCGTGGGTTGGGTTGGGCCTAAGCCCAAAATCGAAATTTTTGATTTTTTTCGCGAACTTCAAATCAAAATTCCCCGTTACGGTCCGATTTTTTCAATGAGATATGGAAATGATCAGGAGAGAATTTCCTATCCAATGATCCATAAAACACTCTATTCCGACTTCAGATGACATATGAGATAGTGGAAAACGCCTCGAAGTGCGTGCATGACGTAAGTTATGCGAACGAATGAACTCTAAATTAATAGATTATGTCAATCCGAGTCGTAATACAATAAAACAGCCTAAGCAACTGTAATGGGACATAAACATTTAGTAATGAAATTTAACAACACCCCCCCAAACAAATTTTTACAACGAAGCTTAGAAAATTTGTTTTTAGTAGTGGGTCTTTTAAAGTCAGATTCCCGAGACTTCCTAGATTACTATGTTTATTTTTATTTTTTATTTTTATTTTTATTTTATTTTTAGAAGGAAAAACGATAAGCAATAAAGACATAATTCACACCATAGAGAAACATGACTCAAAAATCCGAGAAAAACATGCAAGAGTGGAAAACGTGAACTATGTGAACCGTGGACTTAGGATCCGTACTTACAGCCACACACTCCATAGGGAGGGCCGGTTACCTTAATGGTGCACTCACCAATATATTAAAGTGAAAGGAAGTGCACCAAACACAGAAATTGAGTCGTTTATAGTCAGATACTCGAGACTTTATCTAAAACATATGTATGAACATGAAGTTGATCATATATCAACAACCAAAATAGTTGTGGATCATTCCATAAATAAATATCACATAAAACATATCCAAACACAATGAAACACCAATTTTCCCTATGACTCAACCTAGTGAAATGAAAGCGAAGTCGGATTACCCTATTGTGTAACCTATCATGCACCTTATTTTTCATTTTTGAATGAGTGGGTGTTCTAGTAAATAAGTGTGGAAAAGTGAATGGTTGTGGAGAATATGGTAGATATGGATAAGTTCTAGAAAGACAGCTTGTACACAATGAGGATGTGGTTTTAGCACCTAAACTCATTCATTGTGTGTGTAGGGACTGTCTCAATTCTGAAAATGAAGGTGTCAAATAGTTTGTCCTTCTGAAGTATCTGTTTGCTAGGAGGATTTAAAAAATTATGAAGCACAGGAGAAACAAAAGGATCGAGTGCAAACTCGAGATTCCTTTGAAAGGGTGGAAGGAGGGAATCGAGGTGGATGTTGTGCAAGTTAGTTCTTGATAGGGTGAATTGTCACCTACTCGAAAAAAACTCATCGAATTCCTCATCTAGATTGGTCATATCCACATTACTATGGTATTCCTCTACATCTTTGAAAAATCCTCTATCCCTTCCTCATCAATAATACGTGTATCGACTAGTGTAGGAATGAAAATGTTGGAGTCTGACTTTCCAAAGGAAAGAATTTTGGGCATATGACTATCAGGGAACGTGTTGTTGAAATAATCTCGAGCAAAGCTCTCGATCATGCTAACCTCTCCATCCATAGACGAATCGGGTAATCGTCCTTGTTTTAAAAACATTGACTTCAACAAAAAGAAGATGGCCAAAAGACATGGACATTGAACCATCACGGCAATTAATGAGCCAATTTAGCGGTTGCCGGGAAAGGGCCTTCCCTAGAATGATCTAGACAGAGTCGTTAGCGACTTACGTATCGAGGACTACAAAATCAGCCTGATAGTAGAAATCCTGAACTTTTACCAAAGCACATTTTCGACTACACCCTTAGGATACTTAATAGACCGATCGACTAATTGCAACGCGTCATTTTAGTGGGTTGCATCTTGTCTAGACCTATTTGTCTATACAAATAAAATGGGAGTAAGTTAACACTAGCCCCGTGTCTAATAACGCTGTCGTCGTATATAGGAATCTCCTAAGGTGCATTTCTGATAGGGATCGACCGGGGTCCTTGTACTTAACAATTCCATTATGTTCGGATAAGGTTGGGAATTGTTCTGTTAAAAGGCGCCTTTTGTTATATTTGTCTTACGCCTAGTAGTACACAATTCCTTAAGAAACTTAGCATGATGTGGTAGCTTTTAATAGCTTCGAGGAAGGGAAGGTTTATAGTTAGATTCTTGAAAACGTCCCTAATCTCCTCGTAATTTGTATCCCTAGTTAACATGGCTAATTTTTGTGGAAACGGTGGTTTTTACGGCTATATTTAGCTATGGTATCACCGGATGTTTAACCGTGGCTTTCTGTTTCTTAGGTTGTTTTGTAACCGGTACCTCTACGGTGGGTAGGCTCTTCAGTTTCTATTTCGGTATCTAGTAAAATAGTAGGTGTAGGGTTATCTTGGTGGGGTAACTATAGGCATAGTTACCTTGTTATCAACCACTCTGCCGAACGGAGAGTGGTGATGGCATTTATCTCCCTACATTTTCAAATTCATTACTAGTATTATCCGTTACCTCAAAAGCGTGTGTTTGTTGTTTTAGGATTAGGTATTATGCGACCTGGCAACACACCTTTGGTTTGGGCTTTATCTTGAGCCAATTGTTGGGTTAAATTATTAACGGATTGTAGAAGCTGTTGGTTAGATTGAGCCATAGTTTGGAAAAGTTTTGGCTCACTTGTATGAAAAAGTGTCAAGGCGATCCGGTTGTGTGGGTGTAGCGATCCGCGGTGGTGTGACCGAACTATTTCACGTGAATTATTTATAGGTGGATTCTGATAATTATTATTTACCGAACGATACCTCTATTAGCATTATAATTATTATAATTACCTTGACCTTGTGCTTGACCTTGTCGAGGTTGCACTTGGTTGTTATAATTATTAAAATTACCCGACCACCCTTGTCGTAGTGGAGCTTGGTTAAAGCTATCGTTGGCCTAACATATTGATTATTGTACCCTTGAGGTGTGACTTGTTGGTTATTTCTCCAACCGAAGTTGGGATTTTGTCTCCAAGGGTTAGGTTCACTATTAATGGAAGAAGCCTGTTCATAGGCTATAGGGGCCGATGGGAGTCGGGGTGTTCGGGACTCCAACAGAAAACTACATGGGTTTGAATTTACATTCATGACGGGATAGGCTTTTGTTGTACAGAAATGGCCTCTACCTTTTAGTGAGTGATTCGATTAGAGTTTTAAGCTCGAATCGTGTTTAATTTCAAACATACCGGGCGCCTTTAATCGTATTAGTAGAACTAACTAACGAGCGGGGATATCATCACTACCCCCCCAATTATTATTTCGCTTAGTTTGGTCCTCTAAAAATTTATAAGCCTCCGAGGCTCCTTTACTTAAGAAACTACCCCCATTCATTATGTCAAGGACTTCTTTATGGTGATGTTGAAGTCCTTTGAAAAATGCACGAACTAACGTGTCTTTTGCTAGGTTATGGTGTGGACACTCTATAAGCAGATCGGTGAAACGATTCCAAGCCTCTGAAAATGATTCATGAGGATTTTGTCGAAAGAAATGAATCTTGGAAAGCATCTCATCCGTCTTTAGGGGTGGGTAAAAATGTTCCATAAACAGCTGAACAAGTTTAGCCCACGAGTCCACAGAATTAGGCACTTGGGCGTTAACCAAGACGACGCCTTATCAGCTAAAGGTGAAAGGGAATACCCTTAATTTAATTTGTTCCGTTTTACCAACCGTAGGATGGTGGAATGTTGTTAAGACTTGTTCAATCCTACGCGTGTCGATAAGGATAAGGTTTTCATGGTCTAAACCATGAAAAACGGGTAACAAATTAAAAATATTTGGAGGGATTCTGAAATCCCCGGGTTTGGGTCTGCTAGAACGATGCAAGATTTGGGGCTATCGCTCAAGGGCTTTGTAGAAGTCCGAGAGGAGTCTCTCTTTCTTCCCCATTATATCGGTGGTGTGTGTAAAATAGTAGCTAGAGGTGTAGTGTGTGGTATACTAGATAGATTTGTTTGTTGCTGGTTGTTGTGTATTTACGTTAGGTGTTTTTGTTCTACCGGACCTTAATCTCATGCAAGACTAAGTCGAGCTTAACTAAACATGCAACACTCCAAACAATTCTGATATACTAGTATAAAACCTCTAACAGGAGATGCGAGGTTTTGAAGAACGGAATACCTGATTGCGTCCTTGCTTCGCTTATGAATAGCGTCTTGTTTACGCTTGTTCAGTGTATATAGCAGGTTAGAACACTGAAAAATATGAAAGATCAAAGTTTGAATCAAAACTGTCGAAATCCGAAAAATTTAACCACGGTAGCTCAAGGCTCCAGGAGGTATTTTCAAATTACGTTGTTTTTAGGGTGGTCGTGGTCCCATATGGGGTCGGTCGCTCGATCAATCGATAAATATAGGGCGGTCGCTCGAGGAGGCTGCCTCTCGATAAAATTTTGCTCGAATTTTTCAACTCTAAAAAATGGACAGCCCACCCGGATGATTCAAACAAGGGTGGGTGGGTGAAATGGGACTTTAAAAAGCAGTACTAACACTATGAAAACAATACGAAAAAGAAACTAAGATGGCAGCGGCGCCATTTGATAAGAGTGAAATGAATAGTTTACCTACGAAATGAACGATGAATTCACAACGTAAGTAAACTAAACTATCTTTTGTTGCTTGTTTATCAAAGTTTTCTTCTTCTACTCTCAATCCTATGAGATATAGTGGAGTAGAGTGATTCGTTCCATTGTTAGTCCTTCCGTATGCTTGTTTTCTAGTCTCAATACTCTACTTAAAGTCAATGAGAGCTTTACGAAAAGGGGACTAGACTACGATGCAACTACCCACGAAATGCAACTAGTCGGTTATCAGAATATTAAGGGGAATGCTACGTTGATTCGATGTTAAGGAATTAGAGGGGATTGATTCCACCTTAACTCAACTTAATCCACTAGCGGCGAAGTCGTCAGAATCCGAATTGAATCGCTACGCGAGAACAATCGGTTCTTCCTAATCCCTAATTACACATGGCATTTCTACCAATTTATAACTAGCATGTGAACAATTAAACCCATTCTCATGGTGAACTAATTATTTACGGCGTGGAATAGAAATTACGGCGACTCTACGATAAACGGAATCAAGCTTTCATCAAGGCTTCTCAACCCCTCTAATGGAGGTTTAGCCTTGAATCATTCATAATCATTTCCATTTAGATTAAAACTAAACATAATATAAAGCATTAAAATTTACTTAATTAAACAATAATGAAATCTAAATTAATGACTAAAATGAAATAAGAACAAGAATTGAAATTAGATCTAGAAATGGAAATGACAAAAGTCGAAATTGATAAAGAATACTACTTTATTGATCTAATCAAATTGAAGAGCAAGATTCCAAGGTTTAATCTAATACAGGATTTGAAACTAATTAAATAAAACAATTAAATCTAGATCTAGAAGCGATTATAATGGCTACTTTCTATTCTAAGCTATCTACCTAACCTAACTGCCATTAACAATGAGTTAAGCTTTTGTTCTTATACATTCAGATCCAAAAATCGTGCATGGGCTTGGAGCCATATTTTGGGCCAGAGAATCAAAACCCAAACCCAATCTTTCGAATCAAAAGGCCTCTTCAGCTGCAGTTGGCTTCCACAGACTTTTCGTCCACTTCTGCTCCTCTGATTGGGTCAAGGCTTGGACCATTGCAAAGCTCTTTCCGAGTCGGTCGTTTTGACATGAGGTAGGCCTCAATCCGAGGTCCGAGTCCAAAGATATGGCATTCAGAAGTTCTGCGACTTTTGCTCCTTTATCTCGCTAAAAGTGGCACATTTACGCACATAATGGACTTTGAAGCCTGAAATGCATAAAAACACGTAATCAGTATTAACTCTTACTTATTATTCACATAATTGGTCTAACAGTATGATTATTAAGGGGTTAAAACTACAGTTTTGGGCTCTTATCAGAACTCCTTTTTTCCACACCTCGCATCTCCTGTTAGAGGTTTATACTAGTATATCAGAATTGTTTGGAGTGTTGATGTGTTTAGCTAAATTTGGTCTTAGCCTTGTATGAGATTAAGATCTGGTCGAACAAAAACACCAAACGTAATCACACAACAACGTCAACAAACAATTTTATCTAGTATACCACCTACTCCACCTCTAGCTACTATTTCACACACACCACCTGACACAATGCCCGACGAAGGAGAGACTACTCTCTCGGACTTTTATAAAGCCTTGAGCGATAGCCCCAAATCTTGCATCGTTCTAGCAGACCCTGTGGGGGATTTCCGAATCCCCCCAAATATTTTTAATTTGTTACCTGTTTTTCGTGGATTAGACCATGAAAAACCTTATTAGCACATGCGTAGGATTGAACAAGTCATAACAACATTCCACCATCCTACGGTTGATGCGGAACAAATTAAACTAAGGGTATTTCCTTTCACCTTAGCCGATAAGGCGACGTCTTGGTTAACGCCCAAAGCGCTAATTACGTGGACTCGTGGGCTAAACTTGTTCATTTTTATGGAACATTTTACCACCCCTAAAGACGGATGAGATGCTTTCCAAGATTCATTTCTTTTCGACAAAAAATCCTCATGAATCATTTTCGAGGCTTGGAATCATTTCACCGATCTCCTTATAGAGTGTCCACATCATAACTTAGCGAAAAGACACGTTAGTTCGTGCCTTTTTTCAAAGGACTTCTACACCACCATAAAGAAGTCCTAGACATAATGAATGGGGGTAGTTTCTTAAGCAAAGGAGCCTCGGAGGCTTATAAATTTTTTAGAGGATCAAACTAAGTGAAATAACAAGGGGGGTAGTGGCGATATCCACCGCTCGCTAGTTCTTCTAATACTGATTAAGGCGCCAGCCGTATGTTTGAAATTAAGCACGATACCGAGCTGAAAACTCTAATCGAATCACTCACTAAAAGGTAGAGGCCATTTACGTTCAACAAAAGCCTATCCCCGTCATGAACGTAAATTCAAATCCATGTAGTTTCATTTGAGCCTTGAGCATCCCGACTTCCATCGTCTATAGCCTATGAACAACAGCTTGTTCCATTAATAGTGAACCTAACGCCGCGGGAGACAAAATCCCAACTTCGGTTGGAGAAATAACCAACACGTCACACCTCCGGGATACAATAATCAATATGTTAGGCCAACGCGCGGTTTTAACCAAGCTCTACCACGCGTCAAGGGTCGGTCGGGGGGTAATTTTAATAATTATAACAACCAAGTGCAACCTCGACAAGGTCAAGCACGGGGTCAAGGTAGTTATAATAATTATAATGCTAATAGAGGTATCGTTCCGTAAATAATAATTATCAAAATCCACCCATAAATAATTCACGTGAAATAGTTCCAATCACCACCCGCGACTACTACACCCACACAACCGGATCGTCTTGACACCTTCATACAAGTGAGCCAAAACTTTTCCAAACCATGGCTCAATCTAACCAACGACTACAATCCGTTAATAATTTAACCCAACGGTTGGCAAGAGATAAAGCCCAACCCAAAGGTGTGTTTCCGTGTCACGAAATACCTAATCCTAAAACAACATATACAGCCTTTGAGGTAACCGATAATACTAGTAATGAATATGAAAATGTAGGTGAGCTAAAGGCCATCACCACTCTCCGTTCTGGCAGAGTGGTTGATAATATTTTACTAGATACCGAAATAGAAACTGAAGAGCCTATCACTGTAGAGGTACCAGTTACAACACAACCTAAGAAACAGAATGCCACGGTTAAACATCCAGGTGATACCATTCCTAAATATAGACAAAAACCACCATTTCCACAAAAATTAGCCGTGCTAACTAGGGATACTAATTATGAGGAGATTAGGGATGCTTTCAAGAATCTAACTATAAACCTTCCCTTCCTCGACGCTATTAAAAAGCTACCACACCATGCTAAGTTTCTTAAGGAGTTATGTACTACTAGGCGTAGGACCAATATACCAAAAGACGCCTTTTGAACAGAACAATTCCCAACTCTATCTGAATATAATGGAATTGTTAAGTACAAGGACCACCGGTCGATCCCTCTTGCATAATGCACACCTTAGGAGATTCTTATACGACGACTGCGTTATTAGACCTAGGGGCTAGTGTTAACTTACTCCCGTTTTATTTGTATAGACAAATAGGTCTAGATGAGATGCAACCCACTAAAATGACGTTGCAATTAGCTGATCGGTCTATTAAGTATCCTAAGGGTGTCGTCGAAAATGTTCTGATAAAAGTTTAGGATTTTTACTATCCCAGGCTGATTTT
The DNA here is from genome assembly GCF_015680905.1 of Coptis chinensis. Taxonomy (NCBI): domain Eukaryota; kingdom Viridiplantae; phylum Streptophyta; class Magnoliopsida; order Ranunculales; family Ranunculaceae; genus Coptis; species Coptis chinensis. The sequence goes on from NC_141459.1 coordinate 35,986,237, forward strand.
GTCATCCTCGATCTGAGAAGTCGCTAACGACTCTGTCCGATCATCTTAGGGCGTCCCTTTCCTCGGCTCGCCAATGCGCCATTAATTGCCGCGATGGTTCAATGTCCATGTCTTTTGGCCATCTTGCTGTTGAAGTCAATGTTTTTAAAACAAAGACATAGTTACCCGATTCGTCTATGGATGGAGAGGTTAGCATGGTCGAGAGCTTTGCTCGAGATTATTTCAACAACACGTTCCCTGATAATCATATGCCCAAATTTCTTTCCTTTGGAAGTTCAGACTCCAACATTTCCATCCCTACACTAGTAGATACACATATTACAGATGAGGATGAGATAGATGACTTTGTCAAAGATGTAGAGGACTATCATAGTAACGAGGATATGACCAATCTAGATGAGCAATTCGATGAGTTTCTTAGAGCAGGTGATGATTCACCCTATCAAGAACTACTTTCCACAACATCCACCTCGACTTCCTCCTTCCACCCTTTTCAAAGGAATCTCGAGTTTGCACTTTCGATCCTTTTGTTTCTTACGTGCTTTATAATTTTTAAATCCACTTAGTAAACAAATACTTGGAAGACAAAAGCATTTGACACCTTCATTTTCAGACTTGAAAACAGTCCCTACACACACCATGAATGAGTTTTGTGCTAAACCCACATCCTCATTGTTTACATGTCATTTTCCTTCCTACAACTTATCCATATCCACCATATTCTCCACAACGATTCACTTTTCCATACTTATTCACTAGAACACCTCTCATTCAAAATGAAAAAGAAGGTGCATGCTAGGTTACGTAATAGGGTTATCCAACTTCGCTTTCATTTCACTAGGTTGCGTCCATAGGAAATCTTGGTGCTTGATTGTGTTTGGATATGTTTTACGTGATATTTATTTATGGAATGATCTACAACTATTTAGGTTGTTGATATATGATAAACCCTGCATGTTCATACATATGTCTAGATAAAGTCTCGAAAGTATCCGGGCGATAAACGACTCAACTTTTGTGTTTGGTGCATTTTCTTTCATTTCCATATATTGGTGAGTGCACCATTAAAGTAACCGCCCCCTACTACGGAGTGTGTGGTCATAAGTACGGGATCCTAAGTCCACGTTTAACATAATTCACGTTTTCCACTCTTGCATGTTTTCTCAGATTTTTGAGTCATGTTTCTCTATGGGGTGAATTATGTCTTTCTTGTTTATTGTTTTTCATTATAAAAGTAATATAAATATAAATATATATATATTAATGAATAAACATAGTGATAAGAGCCCAAAACTGTAGTTTTAACCCCTTAATAATCATACTGTTAGACCAATTATGTGAATAATAAGTAAGAGTTAATCTTGATTACGTGTTTTATGCATTTCGGGCTTCAAAGTCCATTATGTGCGAGAAATGTGCCACTTTAGCGAGATAAATGAGCAGCAAAGTCGCAGAGAACTTCGAATGCCATATCTTTGGACTCAGACCTCGAATTGGGCCTACCTTATGTCAAAACGACCGGCTCGGAAGAGCTTTCCAATGGTCTAAGCCTTGACCCAATCAGAGGAGCAGAAGTGGACGAAAAGTCTGTGGAAGCCAACTGCAGCTGAAGAGGCCTTTTGGATGAAAGAATTGGGTTTTGGGCCCGATTCTCCGCCCCAAAACATGGCTCCAAGCCCATGCACGATTTTTGGATCTGGAAGTATAAAAAACAAAGCTTGACTCTTTGTTAATGGCAGTTAGGTTAGGAAGCTAATGTTAATGGAGTTTAGGGTTAGAAAAAGATAGATCTAGATTAGTTTTAGATCTAGATCTAGTTTTGAATCTCCATTTTATTAGTTTTCATTTCCCTTGTTTTAATTTAAAGTATTAAAATATTGTTATTGCTTCATTAGATAAATAAAGTAGTTTATTATTGATCAAATTCGATTTTGTCATTTATCTATTGCTTAGATCTAATTTCATTTATTGGTTGTTAGTCATTTCGTAGTTATTGATGTTAGATTTTAATTATTATTTGTTAAATTTCATAAAGTTAGAATCTTTAGATTTAGTTGTCTTAAATTTATAATTAGTTTTAGTTTAAACACCAAACACATCACTCTCGCCATTGTTCCTTGTGTTGGATCAATTGAATTCTATTAAGTCTTGATAGATTGAGAGTGGAACAATTCCTTACTCATTATATTGCATGAATATGTTTTGAGAGTAAGAAGAATTGATTTAAACGTAAAACGGTAGGATTACGTATTAGTGTTCTTGTAGCATTAATATTTAGGATTCTACTGTTTTACGGTTTATCAAATGGCGCCCATTGCCATCTTAATCTCGTTCAAGACAAGAATTCAATTGCTTGAATCCAAGGGGAAATCCCCCATTCTCTACCCACCCACCCTTTTAATTTTTCATTCTTGTTTCTTGAATTTTCGGGCTGCTCCTTTGTTTCAGGCATAGGGGCTGCGGATTCACAGAGAAAAACACTGCGGTGAAGGTATTTCTAAATTTTCGAAAATTCTGAAAATATTCATACATAATATTTAATGTGTTGTTGATTTACTAGAATATTTTCAGATTTTTCAGAGTTGGTTTACCTTGTAAAACAAATACGATCTTTACAGTACTGCATTTCAGTTTTCACACCGTATGTTCTTGAAAAACAGATAAGTAAGGTTACTTAAGGAGTTCTAAAAATTCTATAATTTTTACAGGAGTATATATCCTAATCCAGGAGTTTGTAGTAAAAATTTGATGAGTTTTTGATTTGTTTTGACCTCCTAAATAGTAGAGTGTTTCCAGTGTGTTTCTGCAGTGTTGCAAACACTTAATATCTGGAACACCATCCAATAAGGAGAGGTTGTAGAACTCCAATTGCTCTAAACGTTTTACAGGAACAACTAGAATCTCTCAGGAGTCTCCAGTAAAAATTTGGAAATTTTTGGATTTGTTTTTATGGGTTAACCATTCGGTTGTTTGTATTGTGTCCGAAAACCGTTACGCAAACTTTGAAGGGCTGTAGAGGGACTTTCACAACTCCGATCGATCTGAAATTTTACAGGCTACTTGATAGACGTCTTAGAAAATTACTGTAAAAATTTCAGATTTTTTGGAGTACGATAAAAGGCCTAAAACTTGAAAACCCTGGAGCGCGACCCGCGCCCAAAACACCGGACATTCGACAAAGCGAGGAGGGCACTCGCGCTCAACTCGCCCACTCGCGCCCTCAAGGGAAAATTCAGTGTGAACAGCCCAATTTTCACAGAAAAATGCAAATTTTTATTCCTTAAAGTTATTCAGTGTTTCTAACTTGTTAAATACACTGAAATCGCGTATACAAGACGCTATTCAAACGCGTAGCAAGGAGGCATTCAGGTACTCCTTCTTCCACTCCTCGCCTCTTACGTCAGGAGGAGTTTTAATTCTAGTATAATCAGGCTTGTTGTTCGTAGAAATAAATATAACAACCTATCTCTAAATTTCACACACTACACCTGCATCAATGGATAAAGAACAAGAGACTCCTCTCTCGATTTTTATAAAAAGCCCTAAACGATGGCCCTAAGTGGGTGCATCGTTCTTGCGGACCTAGTGGGGGATTTTCGAATCCCCCTAATATATTTAACTTGTTACCGGTTTTCATGGTTTAGACCACGAGAAGCCTTACCAGCACATCGTGGGATAGACCAAGTTCTCACTACATTCCATCATCCTAGCGTAAGTCGGATCAAGTTAAACTTAGGGTGTTTCCTTTCACCCTAGCCGACAAAGGCGGCGTCTTGGTTAACTGCCCAAGCGCCAAACTCTGTGGACTCATGGGCTCAACTTGTTCAATTGTTCATGGAACAATTTTACCCACCAAAGGCGGATGAAATGCTTCACAAGATTCATTTCTTCAGCCAGAATCCTCATGAATCCTTTTCAGAGGCCTGGAATCGTTTCACTGATCTTCTCATTGAATGCCCGCATCATAATCTTGCGAAAGACAAGCTTGTTCGTGCTTTCTTCAAGGGGCTTTCACATTATCATAAGGAGGTTCTAGATATCATGACTGGGGGTAGTTTTCTTAGTAAAGGAGCCTTGGAGGCTTATACATTCTTAGAAGATCAATCTAAGAGGAACAACAATTGGGGAGGTAACGATTCCTCCGCTCCTCTCTCCTTTTTCGTGAGGTTAAACATGATCCCGAGCTTAAAACTCTTATCGATGCCCTCACTAAAAGGTAGATGCCATCTCTGTTCAACAACAACCCACTCCAGTCATGAACATTAACTCTACTTTCGTTGTAATGTCTGCATTTGTAGTCTTGAGCATTCCGACTTTTATTGTCCTCTTGTCTATGCACAACCACCACCACCACAACCACCACACTTCAACCCGGTTAACTTCAACATCAAGGACAAGGGAACTTAGGTGACCAGAATAGAGCTTTTGTACCCATAACCCGGAACTATCAACATCAAGACATGAGCGGCTCAACAAGCTTTAATTCCAATACAACCATCTACGGACAAAGTAGTAGTGACCTTGTTGGAGAAACAAAATCAAATTATGCAACAAAACTCCAACTTAATGAAAGATCGGCATGATCAAAACTCTAATATGATGAAACAAACAATGCAAATGATGCGGTCTTTTGTGCCAAAAGGTTATTGACATGTCTTCTAACCAAAATAATAACCAAACCGGTGTTTCCAAAGTCAAACAATGCCTAATCCTAAGTCAACAAACACCGCCTTTAAAAAAAATTATTTATGTAATGGTAATATAAAACCAAAGGGGACCTCTGGTGCGGTCCACTACCCCCGTTCGGGGCAAGTAGTTGATAACCAAGTGACTATACCTAAAGATTACCCATGAACTAAAAATGATACCATACCAAATACTATAATAGAAACTGAAGACCCTACAACTGTAGAAGTACCAGTTAAACCACAACCAAAAAGGAAAACATTACAAGACCCAATAATAGAAAGTGAAGACCCTACACCTGTAGAGGTTCCAATATGGACACCTAGTTGGAAAACGGCTAGAGATAAAGCAAAGACTAATAAAACTTTTATCCCTTCGCTAAAAAATAGCGATAAAGCACCATATCCCCAAAGACTAGTTGTGTTTAAAAAAGGACGAGAATTTTGATGAGATTAGGGAAGTGTTTAAAAATTTGACTATAAACCTACCTTTTCTAGAAGCTATAAAAAGTCTACCTGGACACGCTAAGTTTCTAAAAGAGTTGTGCACCAAGAAGAGGAAAACCAACATACCCCACGAAGCATTCTTAACTGAACAATATCCCTCTTTATCCGAACATAACGGAATTGTTAAGTACAAGGACCACGGTTAGATCCCTCTTGTCTGATGCACCTTAGGTGATACCTTCATAACAAGCTGCTTTATTAGACACGAAGGGCGAGTGTTAACTTACTCCCTTTTTATTTATATAAACAATTAGGTCTAACAAAAAACTTCAACCAACCAAAATGACTTTGCGGTTAGCCCGATCGTTCTATTAAGTATCCCAAGGGGGTAGTTGAAAATATTCTTGTTAAAGTTCGGGATTTTACTATCCTGCCGACTTTGTTATTCTTGACACGAAGTTGCTCATGATTCCATTCCCATCATCTTAGGGCTGCGTCCTTTCTTGGCAACCGCCAATGCCCAAATCAATTGTCGGGATGGCTCAATGACTCTTTCTTTTGGAAATCTTTACGTAGAAGTTAACATGTTTAGACAAAACAGGGAACAACTAGGTTTGCCTATAGAAGGAGAAGTGAAGTCCATTGAGAGTTTTGTACCTCACATTAGTCGCGGTGACACTTTAGTCCCCACACTAGTAGATACCCCTCTTATGGAAGAAGACAAGGATCCAATTTCTACTCCCTAGGCGTAGATAACATCGAGGAAGATTTCCTTCGACTCCTTGAGTTCTCTTCTATTGACATCCATTCATCTCTTGGGCCATGATGGAAGAAGAATTTTTTTCACCCTCTATCCCGTGATTCTTCTTACCCACCTATTGAGGAATGTCTTGCATATCTCAAAGCCTCGATGATATAGACCTAAGAACACTAGTTGAACACCATTCACCCACCTCACATCCTCATGTCACTCATTCACCTTCCATCCACGAATGTTCCTCGCCTCTACCTTTTCAAAGAACCATTGAGTTTGTACTTGACCTTGGTGTTTCTCCTATGCTTCATAACTATCTAAAACCAACTAGTGAAGAAGTAACACCCCCAGGACAAGCCACCGAACACTTTTTTCATTTTTTCCATTTTTCCCTTCTCAAAATTATCCACATCCCACGTATTTTCCACAACCATCAATTTTCTCATGTTCATTTACTTGGCATTCCCTTCGTGGGAGGACAAAAAGAAAAAATGTATGCTCGATTAGGTTTTAGATCTATAAGGCTTTACTCTCATTCCACTAAGCTACGTCATAGGAAATCTTGGAGCTTAATTATGTTTGATGGTGCATTCCATGTTAACTATTTATGGAAAGATCCACAATTGTTTAGATTATTGATATATGGGAAACTGCATGTAAATACATATATATCACTTTAAGTCTAGGGAATCAGACTTTAAAAGACCCCCGTTTTAAAACAAATTTTTACAAACCTGTTTTCAAAAATTTGTTTGGGGGGTGGGGTGTTTGGTTTTTCCATGCTTGATCACTAAACTTCCTATTCTTACCCCCACCTCGCTCCGCTTGTAAAAAAACGTTTTCCACTCCAAGTTTTACATTCTTTTTTTGCTCTAAACTCCGGTTTCAACTACGGCGGCGCTGCGCTTGTCGAAAGCGCGCTGCGCTACTTTTTTTTTTTTTTTTTGAGAATTTTGTCGAGCGCGACCGCCCCTCATCTTGGCCGCCTCATCTTGACCCATTCGGCCTCTTTCGGACCTAAAGCGACCAGCCCTCATCTTCGAAGCGACCACCCTCATCTTGGACCTAGAAGCGACCTGCCCTCATACCAAAAGCGCGCTTCGGCGCAAACACTGGAATTCTAAATACCGCAGGCGACTTCGGCGCCTAGTTAAGGCCTTTCATGCGACTTCCGTGTGGACCAAAAAATTCCAGTTTTCTACGGGTAGTTTTTAGAGATCATTCACGCGCTATTCAGGCGTAATTTTGAGATGACATCTCCTACATTGATACCGGAACAATCTTTCGAAGATTTGTTTCAAAGCACTACTTATGGTGCTTGGTTTCCTTGAGGTGATCACACACGTGAAATTTGGACCGCTTATGGTTCTTGCAAGCATTTGTTCTTGGACTTGCCATGCCCGGCTGAAATACAAGACCCATGATGCTATTGGGTAGATAATATGCATGTCTACACTTATGACTTTTTGCATGAGGCTTATGGGTCCGGCATTTTCCGTGTAGAGGACCAAGGGACATATAACGTAGCCCTTGGTAGCTTGTCCCTTAATGTGATACGGTAATGTTCTTTATCATGCTAAACATATTAGGGGAGTGGCATTTTTCTTCTGCAAATGATGCCACTTGCGATGTTTTCCTTGCTTTAGCTGAGGAACGCCTGCTATATGACCTTCCTAAGACCTTAATGTCTAGTTTAGCACGAGCCCATAGCATGAGGCATAAGTATCTTCTTATGCCTATATTAGTTTCCGTATTATGCTATGTTTCTTTCCTGTTTTTGTGCCCGTTTCCGCGGATTGGGTTAAAGTCGACATTTGTGAGACCCACCAATTATATTATCGATCTTTCCGTGCAATGACTTGGCAAGGGTGGAGGATACAACCTCATCGGGTTGCACCTTACACCCCATCCGACCAAGTGGCGCTTTAACGGTTAGGATCCGTAGATGATAAATGGCGGCAAGCTTGGCAAATTATAATGGCATGGCGGGGATGCAAAGGAACCTCACTTCTTTATAGAAGAGGAGGATGACGAGTAAACGCTTTGCAGTGGAGGTAAGTTTTTAGTTTACGTTGAGTGTGCGCTTATGTCCCAAGCAATTTAATTACATTAACCCCATAATGGGTGGAACTCTTATAGAGTTCGCGTCGGTTTTATTTCTTATATTAGTATGCGTTCTAACCTTGTTTTGCGGATGTTTCGAATTTCCGCGCGCTTCAATGGTATTTTTTCCTACCCTCTTTATTTAAATGCTTTGAGGACAAAGCATGCTTCTTGTTTGGGGGGGGATAGAAACACGTGTAATTAAGACATCTGCTAGGATATAAATATATATAATATGCATTTGTTTTCTAGTTAAAATTTAAAAATTTCAAAAATATAAATAAATAAGTTTATGCTATACACTTAGGAATATTAGTGTTGTTTTCTTTCTCTATGCTCTTAACAATCTAGAAGTCTCACGTAGCTTTTGCATCAGAATAATTGTTAGAAACTTAGGTTAATATGTAGGTAATAATCTTTGCATTTATCTATAAATATATTACATGAGTATCTATTATTGTTAGTAGTAAGTTTCTGAAATCTAGGCTAGAGTACTTATTCTACAAATCCTGTGAGAATATAGCCTAAAGCCTTATATGAGCGAAATATTTGAGAAATGACACAAGGGAGAAGTAAAATCCGGATAGAGAAATCACACGTCCACTTGCTTGATCACTATGCCATATCCTAAGCGAGAATTTAGGCCCTTTTTGGATCGATATAGCTAGAAATTCTGACCTAAGTATATTTTTAAGCTAGTTAAGCCCCTAGCCTTTCATTAGCCCTTCCATAAACCACAATTCCTTTACCCTGTTACAAAACAAAACAAAATAAAAAAAAAAAAATAAATCAACCTACCCAATTTAGAATAAGTCCGAGAATAGAATGATGAAGAAAGAAGAAGAGAAAAAACACATGTAAACAAAAATTAGTTAGTTGCTTCAGAAATAAAGAAAAGAAGTTTCCATCCAAAGAAAAAAGAAAAAAATAGAAATAAATCAAAACTCCAAAATAGAATAAAAGGGAGTCAAAAGCCAAAGAAAAGAAAAAGAAAAATATGGCTAAGGATGGAAACAAAGTGTAGAAGCAAAAGTAAATAACAAGGTTTCTCTCTAGTTACATAATATGAAGACTCTATTATCTCAGACTTGTCCTTTTGAATATCCATTTCCTTCCTTCTTAAACCATCTCCTAATCCCCGCAACACCTAATAAAGACCTCTAGCTTAATTAGGAATAGGTTAGTGGGATAGTAAGTGGCAGATGTGTTTGATCGACTCCGGCTTCCTTGTTTGTCATTGAGATTGTAAGGTAAAGTGTGCCCATTGCACACTGGAGTAGCGAAACTTGAGCGGAAAAATCAGAGTGATTTTTGTCTTGACTTTTATGTGAGGACCTACTTAAGGACGCTATTCGAAGTTTTGAAAAAGCGGACACGCTAAGCATTTCATAGCATTACTCATTGTATATATGTTTATTTTAGATGATTGATTATTATGCATATATTAGCTTAGGGTTCTGACTGGGTTATTCTTATGTATTTGCTAGTGAGATGTATAGATAGTTGAGACATGAAGGAGAAAACAATAGTTTTATTTCTTAGTCGTTGTAGTATAGATGAAGTTTGTGTGTACCTTCACTGGAAAACTCTCACGAGGCTATAACTTCGTCCACTAGGGAATTCCTAGTGGTTTAAGGACTTGTTGCATATGGTCAATGCAATCGCGCTCAGTAAAAGCGAGTAGTTAGAACTCCATTTTTGGTCACTTATTCTAATTTCTCATCTTTGCTTGAGGACAAGCAAAATCTTTGTTTGGGGTGGTTTGATAAGAGCCCAAAACTGTAGTTTTAACCCCTAATAATCATACTTTGTTAGACCAATTATGTGAATAATAAGTAAGAGTTAATACTGATTACGTATTTTTATGCATTTCAGGCTTCAAAGTCCATTATGTGCGAAAATGTGCCACTTTAGCGAGATAAAGGAGCAAAAAGTCGTGAGAACTTCCGAATGCCATATCTTTGGACTCAGACCTCGGAATTGGGCCTACCTTATGTCAAAACGACCGGCTCGGAAAGAGCTTTCCAATGGTCTAAGCCTTGACCAAATCAGAGGAGCAGAAGTGGACGAAAAGTCTGTGGAAGCCAACTGCAGCTGAAGAGGCCTTTTTGGACTGAAAGAATTGGGTTTTGGGCCTGATTCTCGGCCCAAAACATGGCTCCAAGCCCATGCACGATTTTTGGATCTGGAAGTATAAAAAACAAAAGCTTGACTCTTTGTTAATGGCAGTTAGGTTAGGAAGCTAATGTTAATGGAGTTTAGGGTTAGAAAAAGATAGATCTAGATTAGTTTTTAGATCTAGATCTAGTTTTGAATCTCCATTTTTATTAGTTTTCATTTCCCTTGTTTTAATTTAAAGTATTAAAATATTGTTATTGCTTCATTAGATAAATAAAGTAGTTTATTATTGATCAAATTCGATTTTGTCATTTATCTATTGCTTAGATCTAATTTCATTTATTGGTTGTTAGTCATTTCGTAGTTATTGATGTTAGATTTTAATTATTATTTGTTAAATTTCATAAAGTTAGAATCTTTAGATTTAGTTGTCTTAAATTTATAATTAGTTTTAGTTTAAACACCAAACACATCACTCTCGCCATTGTTCCTTGTGTTGGATCAATTGAATTCTATTAAGTCTTGATAGATTGAGAGTGGAACGAATTCCTTACTCATTATATTGCATGAATATGTTTTGAGAGTAAGAAGAATTGATTTAAACGTAAGAACGGTAGGATTACGTATTAGTGTTCTTGTAGCATTAATATTTAGGATTCTACTGTTTTTACGGTTATCACATAGTAATCTAGGAAGTCTCGGGAATCTGACTTTAAAAGACCCACTGCTAAAAACAAATTTTCTAAGCTTCGTTGTAAAAAAAATTTGTTTGGGGGTGGGGTGTTCGTGTTTCCGTCCTAGAATGTTTATGTCCCATTACAGTTGCTTAGTCTGTTAAATTGTATTTCGATCCGGGTTGACATAATCATGAATTTAGAATTCAGTCCTTCACATAACGTACGTCATGCACGCACTTCGAGGCGTTTTCCACTATCTTATATGTCATCCACGGTCGGAATAGAGTGTTTTATGGATCATTGGATTGGAAATTCTCTCCTGATCATTTCCATATCTCATTCGCAAAAATCGGACCGGTAACAAAGCGGCAATTGTGATTTGAAGTTTCGCAAAAAATCAAAAAATTCAAAATTTCAAATTGGGCTTGGGCCCAACCCAGCCCATCGACAAATAGCATTGCACCCCTTTGCCCAACCCAATTCGTTCATCTTCTCAAAACCGCCATTAATGCCCACCAAATCTCCAAAAACCTAAAAAAAAAATAATAATAAAAAGAAAACCAAATTAACCCACGCCAACAGTTCAAATCTACTTCCAATCTAATCTAAAAGCTTTCCACCACCACCTCCACCAAATTAAATAACCAAAAACCACTGAAAATTTCAAATTTTGAACTGCCGCGCCACCACCGCGCCACCACCACAGGTTGTTTCAGTCCGTCGATTCAAATTCCAACACCATATCCCATTTAAACCCCCACTACATTCCAAACAGTAAAATGGCTCAACAACGTCGAATTTTGCCGGAGCAAGCATTTACTGGCGACCATTTCGTGCCATTTTACGGTGACGAAATGATCAGTAGAGACTGGAATAGCTTGTGGTACTCGACTGAAGCCTTTTACCACGAAGACTTAGTCCGACGGTTTTACAACACGAAGGAGGTGGAGGGGACTAGAATTTTTGTTATGGTGGCGAAGAGGAGGAAGGAAGTAACTACTGGGTTGTTGGCTGAGATTCTAGGCATTCCGCCTAGAATCCATCTGGATGTCACGTTGCAGGAGTCCCAATACAATGGGGTAGAGCCATTGATGAACGTGACAGTTACCGAAGGGAACTACAATGCGAGATCGCATTGTGTTCGCCAGGCATCCCTAAGAACCAACCAACTGGCTACAGCTCAGTGGATTGGTCGGAACGTCCTAGGGAAGGAGAAGGTCAGCGACATCGGTCTGAACTGCCTCCACATTTTATGGATACTCCAGGAGCAGAAGTACGAGTTCTGTATCTTGGAATTTTTGCTTAGCATGATTAGGGGAGTAGGGAAGTCTGTTCCACCTCTCCCTGTCTTGATAACCAAGATCATGCTGAAGTTGAGAGCAGCTCAGGCGTCTGATAGGTCTTACATCACCCTACACCGAAATGTGGTTATCAACTATAAGGAGTGTGTCCAACTAGTTTGGAGGTTGCCTGAGGATAGGATAGAGGACGAGGAGTATGGTGGAAATGAGAATGCCGAGGAGGATGGGGGAAATGAGAATGCCTCGGAGGATGAGGAGGACTTGACTTGTTTTGATGCGGATGCCCTGGAGAGGTGTTGGTCAGATGCAGAACGCATGGCCGTAATTCATCGTGGCATGCGTTCACTCAACACTATCTGCGAAGACCTCCGGACTCGACGGGGCTACTATCCATCATAACTTCGATCCGATCCCAAATGAGGACGAGCGGTGGGACGGATGAGGGCGAGCTAGAAGCTCGGCCGCCCGGTTCGACATGACATGCTTGCACGATTCCCACCTCACGGGGATTCTCCTTCTGAGGACACACCATCGAGGCACGAGCGTCGTCGCCGAAAGACGAATGGTGCTGGCCCATCGGGAGCTCAGGAGCCATCTCCTGAGCGTGTACCCTCCGCTACCAGTACCGAAGTGGTTTGGGATAGTATCGTTTGATGTTTATTTGTAGTTTTATTATTGTTATTTATTTTAATGTAAGTTTAATTCCGTAATTTGAATTTTGTAGTGAAATGTACTTCGAATGAAAATTTTAATATAATGAGGTTATTTTCATTGTGCGTGGTTGTTTAATATTGATCCCACCTTCCCAAATTGTTTGGGGGTGGTGTTATCTATTCCAGCATGATTTTTATATGACCCTCGTCTTAGAATTTATTGCGGAGTCAAGGTGAAAATATGGCCGTTTAGGCATATCTATGAATAAGTATCATGGTAGGATGAAATATCGATTAAATAGGTAGATTCTATTATAAATTCAACCTAAAAGATACTAGGTTTGTTTTAGAATCAAGAAAATGAGTTGTTTCCGTTTTCGGGTTTGGAAATCTTGGTATTTCCGGAAACTGCCGTAAAAACCTTTTGGCAACTTCTCGATCCGTTTTAGCAACTTAAAACCTATATAAACTTCATACATTCTACACTCACAACTCACACTACACCTAACCTCCATCACTCACCTTTCACTCCCCACGATTCCCACGTTTTAGTCTCGAAGTTTCAAAGAGTTCCGAGTTTCCAGGCCAAGGCTTCTGAAGAGGAGCGCGCTTTCGCCTTCGCAATTTTTCAGATTTTATTGTCGAGCGCTTCAAGGCCAAGGTGAGCGCGACCTGCGCTCAAACACTGGAATTCCAAAATCTTGAGCCGCGCAAGCATCAAGCAGAGCGCACTTTTCGCTCGACTTCCGTGGACCAGAAAAATTCCAGTTTTTCTGCGGGGTGTTCCCGGATCATTCACAGCTATTTCAGAGCATAATTTTGAGATGACATCTCCTACATTGATACCGGAACAGTCTTTCAAAGATTTGTTCCAAAACACTACTTACGGTGCTTGGTTTCGCGAAGCGATCACATACGTAGGCTGGGAACCGCTTATGGTAAGACCTGATGCACTTTATTCTCCAACAATAGCATCTTATTTTTACGATAACTGCATTTTCTTTGAAAGACCAGATGGAGAACAAGTATAATGAACCAATGGAAATTACCAGGTTCTTGCTAGCATTTGTTTTTGGACTTGCTATGCCCGCTGAAATACAAGACCCATGGTGTTATTGGGTAGATAATATGTATGTCTACACTTATGAGTTTTTGCATGAGTCGTATGGCGCAGGTATTTTCCGTATCGAGGACCAAGGGGAATATAACGTCGCCTTTGGTAGCCTGTCCATGAACATAGGAACTGTTATGTTTTGGATCATTCTAAACATTTTAGGGGAATGGCGTTTTTCTTCTGTTAATGATGCCACTTGCAGCATTTTCCTTGCTTTAGCCACGGGACGTATGTGTCATGACCTTCCCTGAACCTTGATGTCTAGTTTAGCTCGATCCCATAGCATGAGGCATAAGTATCTTCTTATGCCTGTTCTAATTTCCCGTATTATGCTATGTTTCTTTCCTGTTTTTTGTACACGTTTCACGGATTGGATTACGGTCGACACTGTACAACCCACCAATAGTATTATTCGATCTTTCCGTGCAATGACTTGGCAACGGTGGAGGATACAACCTCATCAGGTTGCACCCTACACCCCGTCAGACCAAGTGGCTCTTAATAGGTTAGCAATAATAGATGATAAATGGCGGGAAGCCCGCAAATTATCATGGCATGGCAGATCCCAAGGAACCTCACTTCTTTATAGAAGAAGAAGACGAGGAAAATGATGAGTAATGCGGGAGATAAGGTAAGTTTTCATTCTAGTTAGTGTCTGCTTATGTCCCAAGCAATTTCATTCTTATTAACCCCATAATGGGTAGAACTCGTATAGAGTTGCGTCAGTTTTTATTTCCTATATTAGTACGTTCTAACTTTGTTTTGCAGATGTTCCTGAATTTCACACGTTTCAATGGTATTTTTCCTACTCTCTTTATTTACAATACTTTGAGGACAAAGCATGCTTCTTGTTTGGGGGGCATAGAAACACGTGTAATTAAGGCATCTGTTAGGATATAGATATGTATAATATGCATTTGTTTTCTAGTTAAAATTTCAAAAATATAAATAAATAAGTTCATGCTATACACTTAGGAATAGTGGTATTGTTTTCCTTTTCTATGCTCTTAATAATCTAGAAGTCTCACGTAGCTTTTGCATTAGAATAATTTTTAGAAACTTAGGTTAATATGTAGGTAATAATCTTTGCATCTATCTATAAATATATTACATGAGTATCTATGATTGTTAGCAGTAAGTTTCTGAACTCTAGGCTAGAGTACTTATTCTACAAATCCTGTGAGAATATAACCTAAAGCCATATATGAGCGAAACATTTGAGAAATGACACAAGGGAGAAGTAAAATCCGGATAGAGAAATCACACGTCCACTTGCTTGATCACTATGCCATATCCTAAGCGAGAATTTAGGCCCTCTTTGGATCGATATAGCCAGAAATTCAAACCTATGAATTATTTTCCGCTAGTTGCCCCTCTGAGCCTTTCTTTAGCCTTTCATAAACCACAAATCCTTTACCCTGTTACAAAACAAAACAAAATAAAAAATTCAACCTACCCAATTTAGATAAGTCTGAAAATAGAATGAGGAAGAAAGATGAAGTGAAAAACTTGTGTAAACAAAGTTAGTTAATGGCTTCAGAAAATAAAGAAAAGAAGTTTCCATCCAAAGAAAAGAAAAATAAAAATAGAAATAAAATAAAAACTCCAAAAATAGAATAAAAGGGAGTCAAAAGCCAAAGAAAAGAAAAAGAAAAAGAAAAAGAAAAAATATATGGCTAAGGATGGAAACAAAGTGTAGAAGCAAAAGTAAATAACAAGGTTTTCTCTAGTTACATAATCTGAAGACTCTATTATCTCAGACTTGTCCTTTTTGAATATCCATTTCCTTCCTTCTTAAACCATCTCCTAATCCCCGCAACACCTAATAAAGACCTCTAGCTCAATTAGGAGTAGGTTAGTGTGATAGTAAGTGGCAGATGTGTGTTTGATCGACTCGAACTTCCTTGTTGTCATTGAGATTGTAAGGTAAAGTGTGCCCACACTTGTTTGGAGTAGTGAAACTTGAGTGGAAAAATCAGAGTGTTGTATCTTGACTATTATTGTGAGAACCTACTTAAGGACGCTATCCCGAGTTTCAGAAATGAACCTGCTAGGCATTTCATAGTATTACTTATTGTATATATGTTTATTATAGATGATTGATTATTATGCATATATTAGCTTAGGTTTCGACTTGATTACTCTATATGCATTGCTAGTGAGAGGAATAGTTAATTTAGAGCATGAATAAGGAAACAATAGTTTTATTTCTTAGTCGTTGTAGTATAGATGAAGTTTGTGAGTACCTTCACTGGAAAACTCTCATGAGGCTATAACTCATCCACTAGGGAATTCCTAGTGGTTTAAGGCGCTTGTTGCATATGGTCAATGCTGCAATGTCGCTCAAATAAACGAAAAGTAGTTAGAACTCCATTTTTGGTCACTTATTCTAATTTCTCATCTTTGCTTGAGGACAAGCAAAATGCTGTTTGGGGGTGGTTTGATAAGAGCCCAAAATTGTAGTTTTAACCCTGTAACAGTCATACTTTTAGACCAATTATGTGAGTAATAATTAAGAGTTAACACTGATTACGTGTTTTTATGCATTTCAGGCTTCAAAGTCCATTATGTGCAGAAATGTGCCACTTTAGTGAGATAAAGAAGCAAAGGTAGGTTGCTAAGGAGTTCTGTGATTAAAGGGCAAGATTCAAGAAGATAAAGCCTTTCTAAAGCCCGGTCAAAAGTTGAAAAGTCGACGCGGGCAAAAACAGCACACAAGTCAGCAGAACTTCCAAAGGTCGTATCTTTGGACTCAGACCTCGGAATGGGGCCTACTTTATGTCAAAACGACCGGCTTGGAAAGAGGTTTCCAATGGTTGAAGCCTTGACCCAATCAGAGGAGCAGAAGTGGACAAAAAGTCTGTTGAAACCAACTGCAGCTGAAGAGGCCTTTTTGGGCCTGATTCTCTGGCCCAAAACATCGCTCCAAGCCCATGCACGATTTTTGGATTTGAATGTATAAAAACCAAAGCTTCACTCTTTGTTAATGGTAGATAGTTAGGTTAGAAAATAAAGGTAGCTTAGAATAGAAAGTAGCCATTAGAATAGCTTCTAGATCTAGATTTAATTGTTTTTAATTAAGTTTAGTTTCAAATCCAATTCTTGTTTTAGATTAAACTCTTAAATCATTGATCTTCATTGATTAGATAAATAAATTAGTAGATTCTTATTCAATTCATTTTCCTGTCATTACATTTATAGATCTAGTTTAAATTCTTGTTGATATCATGTCTTAATTATTGATTAGATTTTAATTATTGTTTAAATTAGATTAGTAAATTTCAATTCTTTATAGTATGTTTAGTTTTAATTTAATTGGGAATGATAGCGTGATGATTCTCGGCTAAACCTCCATTGAGGGGGTTGAGAAGCCTTGATGAAAGCTTGATTCCGATTATCGTAGAGTCGTCGTAATTTCCTTTCCACTCTAGAAACGATTAGTTCACCATGAGAATGGGTTTAATCGTTCACATACTAGTTATGAATTGGTAGGAATGCCATGTGTAATTAGGGATTAGGAGTAACCATATTGTTCTGCGAAGCAGTTCAATTCAGATTACGACGATTTGTTGTTAGTAGGATTAAGTCGAGTTAAGGTGGAATCAATCCCCCCTCTAACTCCTTATCATAGAATCAACGTAGCATTCCCATAGTTGTTCTAATAGTCGACTAGTTGCATCTTGTGGGTAGTTGCATCGTAGTCTAGTTGCCACTTCGGTAAATCTCTCATTAGACTTTAGAGTTAATAATACTTATCGTAGAGAACACAGCATGCGGAAGGACTAGGAGTGGAACGAATCACTCTACTCCACTATATCTCATAGGATTGAGAGTAGAAATCTTTGATAAAATATAGGCACATAATCTAGTTTTAGTTTACTTACGTTTTGAGTTTATCGTTCATTTCGTAGGTAAACTATTCAATTTTATCGTTTATCACTAACACTCATTCATCTTCCCTCACCAATATTCCCCACCTTCCACCCTTTCAAAGGAACCTAGAGTTTCCGCTTGACCCTTTTGTTTCGTCTGTACTTAATGATTTTCTAAATCCTCTTAATACAGAAATAATTCCCAAGGGAAAGGCACTTGACACCTTCATTTTCAAAATTGAGACAATTCCCACCTACACCATGAATGAGTTTTGTGCCAAACCCACATTCTTATTTCTTCCATTCCTTACGTCTAAAATTCATTCATATCCACCATATCTTCCACAAACATCCATTTTCTCACGATCATTCACTTGGACACCCTCTCGTTCAAAGATGAAAAAGAAGGTGCATGCGCGGTTACGTTAAAGATCTATCAGACTTCGTTTTCATTTCAATAAGTTGCATCGTAGAGAATCTTGGTGTTTGATTTTGTTTAGGGGTGCATTCTATGTTATATATTTATGGAAATACCCACAACTCTTTAGGTTGTTGATATATGGAACACTGAAGGATATATATATCCAGTTATTTGTTAAAGTTTTATGTATCTACCTATAAATGGCTCATTTTGTTGTTTGGTGTACTTCCTTACAATTCAATATATTAGTAAGTGCACCATTCAGGTAACCGGGCCCTCCCTATGGAGTGTGTGGCTGTAAGTATCGGATCCTAAGTCCACGTTAAACATAATTCACTTTTTCCACTCTTGCATGTTTTCTCAGATTTTGAGTCATGTTCCTCTATGGTGTGAATTATGCTTTTATTGCTTTCTTGTTTTTTTATAGATTAAATCTTATTCATAAAAAATAAAAATTGTTAAAATCATAAAAATAGTAATTTAGGAAGTCTCGGGAACCTGACTTTAAAAGACCCGCTTTCAATACAAATTTTCTAAACTTCGTTGCCAAAAATTTGTTTGGGGGTAGGGTGTTCGTTTTCCGTACTGGATTGTTCAACTATCCATTTGAGTTGCTTAGGCCCTTTAATCGTATTTCGATTCGGGTTGACATTATCTATGAAATTAGATTTCATTCGTTCGCATAACTTACGTCATGCACGCACTTGGAGGCGTTTTCCATCTAATTATATGTCACCCTAAGTTGGAATAGAGTGTTTTATATATCATTGGATTGGAAATTCTCTCCTGATCGTTTTCATATCTCATTCACATAAATCGGACCGGTAACGTAGTGGCAATTTTAGGTTAAAGTTGAGCGAAAAATCGACGAATTTCGAAATCGATTTGGGCTTGGGCCCAAGGTACACACGTGTTACGCGCGTACGCTTCCTTCTTCCAAACAAAATAGAATCACGATTTCTTTCCAATTCCGCCATTACCAAATTCAAACCCATAACCTAAAATATAAAAAAAAGAAAAAAAAAAAGAGAAACCTAAATACAACCACGCCCAAATTCAAAACCTTACCCAAAACACTCCCACCACCATCCCCAACATTTGCAACCACCGAAAATTAGGAAAAAACCACAAAATATTTGAACTGCCACAAGCAACAGCCCACCACCATCACCACCATCGTTTTTTTATTAAGTAGGGTTGTTTCACATCGTTTCCTACACCATATACAAACCCTCAAATGAGTTCAAAACTTTCAATGGTTCTAAGACGAAGAATTCTGCCGGAACAAGCTTTTACGGCTGACCGCTTCGCACCGTTTTTTCATGACGAGATGATTAGGAGGAATTGGAATAGGTTGTGGTACTCGACAAATAATTTCTACCACTCTGATTTGGTTGAATAATTCTATAAGAAGAGAGAGTTGGATGGTCGGAAAGTTTTCATGAAGGTGGCAGGGGTTAGGAGAGAATTATCGAGAGAGAAGTTGGCTGAGATTCTGGGCAATATGCCTGAACGCCACCTCGACGCCACCGTGCAGGAATCCCAGTATACTAGAGTTCTTGCATTAATGAACGACACTCTCATGGAAGGTCAATACAATCCGAATTCTCATTGTGCTAGACAGTCATCTCTGCAAACCAACCAACTGGCTGTAGCTCAGTGGATTGGTAAGAATATCATTGGGAAGGAGAAAGTGAGCGACATCGGTTTGACATGTCTGCACGTTATCTGGATATTGCAAGAGAAGAGGTATAAATTCTGTATCCTCGAGTTTTTGATAAATATGATTAGAGGAGTTGGGAAGAGTATGACATTATTCCCTGCTTTAATTACGAAGATAATGTTGTCTTGGGGAAGAAACAAAGAACTAAGCGGACTATGTTGAAATTGCATTCAAATGAAATTATTTATACGGAGTGCATCCAAAAGACTTGGATCTTACCGGAGGATAGGGTGGTTGATTCGGATGAGGAAATGGAGGACATGATATGTTTGGATGAAGATGCCTTGGAAAAGTGTACGTCTGAGTCAGAACGCATGTCAGTGTTGCATACTGGCGTGCGTTGCATTTATGCTATTTGTTAAGATGTACGGGATAGGCATATTATAATTCGAAATAAACAAAAGAACCTTCAGACGAGTTTTGAAAACCTCAAAAAGGGTCAGGAAGATCTCTTGTGTAACATGGAGACACTCCTTCAGCGTCACAAGGCGCAATATACAGAGATGAAGGCAGAGATGAAAGTAGCAATGGAAGCATAACGCCTGTTCCAAGTAGAGATTCTACGATGTATGCCACCCCTGGAGGGTTCTATTTCAGATGAGTCTGAGAGGCATGAGCGTCGTCGTCAAAGGATGGATGGCTCGGGCCCATCTTCATCCCAGGCCCAATCTCCATCTCAGGGTCCATCTTCATCATGTGGTTAGGGTTTCAAAAAGTTTGGTGTTTCGATGTTATTTAGTTATTTTTATTAGTTCGGATATTAAGTTTTTTAAAATTCAGTAGTTAAATTTAAATTCGGTAGTTAAAATGTTGTTTGAATTTCATTTTTTAATATAATATGGTTCTTTTCAAATTGTGCATTGTTTTTATTGTTAATCCCACCTTCCCAAATTGTTTGGGGGGTGGTATTAGTTAGTCTAACATGATTTTTATATGATCCACAAATTTATTATATAATTTTGCGATGATTGTTGGGAATATTGCCGATATGGGCATGGTTATGAATAAATATTGTGGTAGGATGAAATCTCGATGAGTTAGGCAGTTTCTATCCTAAATTCAACCTAAAAGATATTAGGTTTGTTTTGGAGTAGAGAATATGGGTTGTTTCCGTTTTCGGTTTTGGAAATTTTTTGTTTTCGGCAATTGCCTTAAAGCTTTTTGGCAACTTCCCGATTCGTTTTAGCAACTTAAAACCTATAAAAACTTTATTCATTCTACACTCACAACCCACACTTCATCTCTCACCTTTCACTCCCACGTTTCCCATTTTTCTTCTCCAATTTCCACATTTCAGGAACTGGAGCGCGCCTGCGCCCTACCAAACCCAGAGCTAAGCGCGACCTGCACCCAAAACACTGGAATTCCAGTTTTCATCCTGAGCGCGACCCGCGCCCATCCCAGGCAAAAAGTGAGCGCGCCCTACGCCCAAGTGCTTGGAACTCGCAATTCACCAGAGCACACCTCGCGCCCATCCCAGGCATAGGTTGAGCACACCCCGCGCCCTGACCCAGTGGGCACAAAAAAATCCGATTTTTTTGTGGGTTGTTCTAGGATCCTTTGCAGCTATTCCAGTGAGTTTATTGGGGATGACATTCCCTCGTATCATACCGGGATAGTCTTTTGAAGACTTGTTCCAAAGTGACACCTATGGTGTGTGGTTTCGCAAAGTGATCATTCTAGCAGGTTGGGAGCCACTATTGGTAAGTCCTGATGAACTTTATTCTCCCGCACTTACATCTTATTTTTATGATAATTGTAAGTTCTTTGATAGACCAGATGGAGAACAAGTGTTCTCCATCACCATCGGGGATGAACCAATGGAAATTTCCAGGTTCTTGCTAGCCTTTGTACTTGGACTTGCTATGCCGACCGAAATACAAGACTCATGGGCCTATTTGGTAGATAATATGTACATGTATAACTATGACGATTTGCATGAGCATTACGGGGCAGGAATCTTTAGGACAGAGGACCAAGGGGATTATAACATCGCCCTTGGTAGCCTGTCTATGAACGTGGGCACTGTTATGTTTTCGATCATGCTAAACATTAGAAGGGAATGGCGTTATTCTTCTGTGAATGATGAAACTTGTGATATTTTCCTTGCTTTAGCTGGGGGATGTACACTTTATGATATTCCCCAGACCCTAATGTCTAGTTTAGCCCGAGCCCATAGCAAGCGGCATAAGTACCTTCTTATGCCTATTTTAATATGCCGTATTATGCTATGTTTCTTCCCTAATTTTTGTGCCCTTTTCACGGATTGGGTTGGGGTCGACATTGTGAGACCCACCAGTTGTATTTTTCGATCGTTCCGTGCAATGACTTGCAAGGGTGGAGGATACAACCTCATCAGGTTACAAGTGGCGCTTGACAGGTTAGCTATTGTAGACGATAAGTGGCGTGAAGCGTGGCAAATTACCATGGCGTGGCAGGATGCGAAGGAACCTCATTTCTTTATTGAGGACGATGAGGAAAATGCTTAAACGGGAGTTAATGTTAGTTTTTATTTCAGTTAGTGTCTGCTTATGTCCCAAACAATTTATTATTACGGGTGGAACTCTTATAGAGTTGCATCAGTTTTTCTTTTCTATAGTAATATGTTTAACCTTGTTTTGCAGATGGTCCAAAATTTCACGCATTTCAATGGTATTTCTCTAACCTATTTATTTAAATACTTTGCGGACAAAGCATGCTTCTTGTATGGGGGGCATAGAAACACGTGTAATTAAGGCATCTGTTAGGATATAGATATGTATAATATGCACTTATTTTCTAGTTAAAAAAATTCAAAAATTTTAAAAATAAATAAAAAGTATGCTATACACTTAAGAATATTGGTATTGTTTTCTTTTTCTATGCTCTCTATAATCTAGAAGTCTCACGTAGCTTTTTGAGAATCGTAAAAAATGATAGTTTTACTAATGAATAAAGCGATGAAACTCTAAACGAAAGTAAAACTAAAAACTATCCTTATACTAGACTTATCAAAGATTTCTACTCTCGATACTATTGAAGTAGAGTTGGAATAGAAGATTCGTTCCACTCCTAGTTTTTTAGCACTCAAGTTTTCTACGACTATCAATGCTACCAAAGTCAATGAGAGAATTACGAATTATACTATGAAATGCTACGGAATACTAAGATTTGAATCTAGAATAAAAATTAGGGGGAATTGAATCCACCTTGAATCTAACTTAAGAAACTATCATAGATTGTTGTAATCCAATTCTTACGTTCTTACGGTAAGAATTGGTCGTTCTAATCCCTAATTATACATGACATCTCTCATTAAAGTTTTTGGTCATGGGGACAGTGTTTAGTGCGATAGGTTGTGAGATAACATAGGTTGCTGCTTTGATCTGGTGCTCCATTTCTTACCAAAAATAGAGAAAAAACTGAACTTTCGTAGGTTTCTTATCTAGTTTTGCTGGTTTTGCTTTCTACTAATAGTAAAATCCTCCATTGCTATACAGTGGTAGTTTATTAGTGGAAGTTCATAGTTTTATCCTCAAAGGTAAAATCCTCCGCTATCTATAGTGTGAGTTCGCTGATGCAATTCTTAGTGCTGGTTCTTCTTTCTCCTTGGACAGTTTTAAGCTAAGCTTGTTCTCATGGCTTCTGCGATCAGTGCAAATGGGCAAGCTGTTCCTCAAACCACGTCCTGGAGGTCCCTGTTTGGTCGGTCTGGGTTTTCTGAATCCACAGTAGCTTTTAAGTCTTTCTCCCCGATCTATGTTGATGGAGTGGCCGAGTTTCCGTCGGATTTACTGGAGCAAGGTAAAAAGGAGTGGGATGAGTATTTGGTTTGGTATTTTCTGGACAAAAGATTGTCATTTCCGATGGTAAAGGAAGTGTTGCAGAGAAAGTGGAAATTGAAGGGGTCCTTTGATATCACCACAGATAAAGAGCTTTTCTATATGAGTTTTACGAGCTCAGAGGATCGCCAAATGATCTTAGATGACGGTCCTATTTTTATTGTGGGCAGAGTGTTTGTAGTAAAGCCATGGATAGTGGAGGTTGATAATTACAAGAACAAGGTGGCCTCCATACCTCTATGGGTAAAGCTGATGGATGTCCCGAAAGAAATGTGGACTTTCGTACCTCGCAAGCTTAGTGGGTGGCACACCTATGTTTATGGATGATGCAACAGCTAAAAGGAAAAGACTATCTTTTGCTAGATTCTGTATTGAGTTCCCAGTGAACTATGATTACAAGGAAGTAATAATAGTGAAAGCAGGGAACCGAGAGGTTGTTATACCTCTGGAATACCCATGGAAGCCGAAGTCCTGCACAACTTGTAATAAATTTGGGCACTCAGCAGACCTATGCTCTGGTAGACAAACTAGGATATGGAGACAAAGGGCAGTTTCGCGTAATGGTGGAGAAACCATAAGAGTCGCCAAAACAAGAGGAGGTACTCACAGCCAAGAGGGGATTAATATCTAAACTGTCCAAGAGATCCAAGAAGGAGCAAGATCGCAAACAGTTGCTGTGGTGACTTCGAATTCAAGTAGCAATGAGGAACTTGAGCAGCACGCTGCTATGGCTGAAGTAGTAGTGGATACTCAGGCTGTGGGACCAATGTTAGAGGTAGGTGTGGTGGACCTAACTGTAGGTGTAATTGCGGCTGTCAGTAATCAAAATGAAGGTGCTAACTGTCAAACCCAAAGAGGCGCAAAGGCATGATAACCAATTGATGGTGGTAGGAGTTTCTGATTGTAGTGGTAGTACTGATGGGTTACAAGAGGAAGAACTGAGCTGCGAGGTGGTGAGGGTACATAGTGGGGATGAAGATAGGCCGTTACATCACTTGCTACCAGATAACCCTCTTGCTCAACAGAGGGTACAGAGTGGGGATGAAGACCTTGAGGACGACATTTCTGATGCAGAACCAGAGCTTTTTGGTGATAGGACTCCTCCACCTATACTAGCTACTATGTCAGTACAGACTCGAAGCCAAAAAAAGAATAGAAACAACAACCAACACCAAGCACAGGCAGTTTCTAGTAATAGAGGAAAACAGAGAGGCCGAGGGCAAGGAAAGAGAAAGGCTCACTGATTCTCATTATGATAAGAGTGTGTAGCTGGAATGTGCGAGGGTTAAATGATCACACAAAAGCTAGACAGCTAAATTTGTTTAGTAGAAAAAAGAATATTAGTTGTATGGGAATTTTGGAAACGAAGGTGAAAAGAGAGAAATTTCTAACTATATCTGGAATAGTTTGTCCTTCGTGGGAAAGTATGCATAACTATGCAAGCGATGATAGTGGTAGAGTTTAGATTGTATGGAATCCGGAAATTATGGAGATTACTAAAGAGCTGGAGACGGCGCAATTTATTCATTGTAAGGTGTCTATCTTACAATATGATTTCCAGTTTACTTTGATAGTTATATATGCTAGTAATAACAATGCAGAGAGACTGATTCTCTGGGAGGAGCTGAAGTTTCTCAGTCATGGCATTCAAGGTCCGTGGTGTGTTATAGGGGACCTGAATAATGTTCTCTTCTCGCACGAAAGAATTGGGGATGTGGCAGTCCACCAGAGGGAAACAGCTCCACTAGCAAGTTGCTTAAATGCTTCGGGGCTTTTTGATCATACCGCAACAGGATGCTTCTATACATGGAACAATGGGGGTGAGGTTGTCGAAAATGGTCAAAGCTAGATCGGTGTCCGTGAACTCTTCCCCGGGCTTCTTTACAGGTTGGCTACGAAGTGGAATTTCTAACTCGGGGAGTTTTCTCGATCAACGCCCAATAGTTATGTCTTTTTCGAATAAAATAAGAAGTCGACCACCGTTTCGGTTTTGTAATTTTTGGCGACTTCATGAGGATTTTGCACCTACCCTTGCTCAATGTTGGAACATTCAAGACCATGGTAACCCAATCGTACATGCTATCATGCAAACCGAAAAGCGTTAAAGGCTGTTCTTAAAATTTTGGGCTCGCTCCTTTTGTTATGATGCCCACAGGCTTGTGGAGGAAACAAGAGAAGAGCTGAGACATCTGCAAGTGAGACTACAGGTGAACCCTCTAGATTCTTCTTTATGCTGCCAAGAGAGTGCCACAAGGCGCAAACTTTGTCTTTTGATCAAGATGGAGGAGGCTGACCTTTTTCAGAGGACTAATATTGAGTGGCTTTGTTTCGGGGAAAAATGTAATGCTTTTTTCTTTAATGCTATAAAGGAGAAGAAGTCTAGGAGCATTGTATGGTGTATAAAAGACAAGGAGGGATATCTCAGAGAGGGTCAGATGGAGGTGAAAGATGCTTTTATTGAGTACTACAAGGACCTTCTGGGTGTCACCTCACCTGCTACTTGTGACCGTCCAGTCTTGAATGATCTTAGTATCGCTGAAGTGGATAATTGCACAAGTCTACAGCTGGCTACCCCTATCACTGATGCAGAGATAAAAGAAGCTCTTTTTGATATGAACGATAATAAAGCTCCGGGCCCTGATGGGTTTAACGCTTTCTTTTTCAAGAAGTGTTGGGATGTTGTTGGCAATGATGTAATAAGAGCCATCCAACACATTTCCAACATAAGCAGATGCCTAGAGGTATAAATTCCATAATCCTTAGTCTTCTTCCGAAGAATAGAATGTCTTCTAGTGTTGATTCTTTTAGACCTATAGCATGTTGCAATATTATTTATAAATGTGTATCTAAAGTTCTCACAAATAGAATGAAATTATGTATTTCTTCTTTGATTTCTTGTGCACAATCGGCTTTTGTGCCTGAGAGGACTATACAGGATAACTTGTTGCTTGCTCATGAACTTTTATGAGGTTATGGCGAAAAGAGGACCAAAGAGGTGTGCAATAAAGCTGGACATCAAGAAGGCCTACGACTCTATAAGCTGGAATTCCCTCTTGGTGATCCTGCAGAGATTTAAGTTCCCCCCGTTGTTTGTCGAATGGCTGAAGATGTGCTTCTCATCCCCGTTTTACTCCGTTCTAGTTAATGGGACACCGGGCGATATTTTGAAGGAAAGCGAGGGCTAAGGCAAGGCGACCCGGTCTCTCCGTATCTTTTTGTTCTTATGATGGAGGTGTTAAGTGCTATGCTGCAAAAAGGCTTAGGTCTAAATCTATCCATGCTCACTCCAAGTGTAGAAAGATTAGTATCTCGCATCTTTGTTTTGCCGATGATGTTATGCTTTTCTGTAAAGGTGATATGGAGTCTCTTCTGGCGATAAAAGATATTTTGGCCGCATTTTCTAATACAACAGGGCTACAGCTCAGTAATGCAAAATCTACCCTCCTCACGGGTAGCATGTTTGAGGAAGAAGGGCTATAACTTGCAGAAGTTCTAGGAATCTCCTTGGTTACTCCTCCAGTCTCCTACCTAGGCCTACCTCTCACGGCCACCAGATTGGGTATTAAGGAATGCCTCCCACTCATTGAGAAAATAGCGGGGAGAATTTCAAATTGGAAAAATGCAGCTCTTAGCCGAGCAGGAAGGGTGCAGCTTGTTCAGTCGGTCCTCTCCTCCTTCCAAACGTATTGGGCGAAAACCTTTGTTTTGCCAAAAACGGTGCTGGATAAGGTGGCGAAGCTATGTAACAGGTTTATCTAGGCTGGACCTTCCATGGAGAGAAAGATGCATCATGCGAGTCATGAAACCATGAGAGTGGCCAAAGATCAAGGTGGGCTTGGGCTGCTAGATCCTAGAACTTGGAATAAAGCGGCTTACTGTGGGCTTGTTGTCAAGATTGCTCAGAAATATGATTGCTTGTGGGTGAAATGGACATGGGAGCATCGTATAAAGGGGGGACATTTCTGGACTATGAAAGAACCCAAGGACTGTTCCTGGGTGTGGAGAGGCATCCTTAGGCACAGGGAGGCTACCTAGAAGAGTGTGAGGTATAGTATTGCTGATAGTTTGAAAACGAGCTTCTAGCATGATCCGTGGTGTTCTGGTCCTTTGATCTTCAATGCCCAAGCTAGAGAACTGCTAGCGACTTCTATTCCTGATGATGCTTGTGTTGGATCAATTATTGAAAATGGGAGTTGGTCCAATGTCATTTGTCAATTACCAAGCTGCGAACTGAAAAAGTGTATCATGGAAACGGAGGTAAACAACTTCTTGACAGAGGATCGAGTCATCTGGACACCAACAAGCACTGGTCGCTTCTCCCTTGCATCGGCTTATCTTTCGCTCAAGAATATTCGAGGAAAAGTGAAATGGTTCAAGCTTGTTTGGGGTAAGTTATCGGTGCCCAAACACTCTTTTACTGTATGGCAGCTCTTCTCTGGATCCTTGCCCACCCAAAATCGACTTATGTTCAAGAAAGTCATAAATGTATCCAGCTGTTGCCTATGCACTGGTCACGCGGAATGTTCTTCGCATCTTTTTTTTTACTGCGCATTCTCAACGCAAGTTTGTGCGAGGATAAAGCTAGCTTTGGGCTTGTCTGGGTAGGTGAAGAAATCACATGAAGAGTGGTACTTCTTAATGAGGCTATGCAGAGCGAACTCAATGCAAAATGAAATTCTGCGGGCTTTCACGTGCGCAACAGTCCATGCGATTTGGAATGAGAGGAACTGGCGTCTAAAGAAAGGCAGGAAAAGATTATAGAGTATCTTGAGTATGCAGATTCTAAATGATATGGAAGTGTATCTTGGAAAAACACTGCAGTCTATAAAGGAGAGCCATGCGATGCGGGTGCTGCTGAAAAGACTAGGCATAGAAGGAAACTACTAGCCAATTAAGGAACAATGGGTGCGCTGGTCAAAGCCGAATGATCAGTACCGTGCTTTGAATAATCGATGATTCATTCAAAAACTCGGCAAAGGCAGGTATATGGTGGGCTAATGAAAAACACGGATGGCGTGGTCCTCTTTGGGTTTCTTGGATCGTCAACATCTCTTTCGATTAGTTTCTTGGCAGAACTGCTAGAGTCATAGAGAGGCCTACAAGGAGTCATTCCCAATTGGGAGTAAAAAGCGACATGTACAATCTGACTCCATGAGGGCTGTACGTATTCTGAACTTGAAGGAGGAGCCACCTTGGACGGAGAGGAATAGCTTAGCACAGATAAAGCGCATTATTGTTGAGTTTGAATTGGTGGACTTTGAACATGTTTACAGAGAAGGAAATCAGGCTGCAGATTATTTATCTAAGCTTAGTGATTTTATAGATGATAGTGTTTTGTATTTCATTCCCCCTTTAGACCAAACACTGCATGTTTTGGTCAAAGAGGATGAAGAGGGTAAGTTGTACTTGAGATCATGATCAAATAAAGGTTGGGGCATCCTTAACCCCTAGCTTTTTCCAAAAAAATAAAAAAATAAAAATACATGGCATCTCTACCAATTCATAACTAGTATGTGAGGACATCCACCCATTCTCATGGCGAATCAACGTCCTTCTAGAGTGGAATAGACTCTTACAACGATTCTAAGCTAACAAAATCAAGTTTTCATCAAGGCTTCATCAAACCCCTCTAATGGAGGTTTAGCCTCGATTCATCAAACTATCATTTCCAAATGAAATTGAATAAGACATAATATACAAATTCTAACTTTATTAAATTTAACCAAACAATAATTGAAATCTAATTTAACAACTAAGAAATCATTAAATGACAAAACTCAAAATTAATCTAAACAATCATTAAATAACAAGATCGAATTTAACAAGAACTAACAATTTTATTTATCGAATGAATGATATTCAATGATTCAAATAACTAATCTAAAACAAGGAATGAAACTAAAACATGGAATAGAAACTAATTAATTAAATCCAAAAACTAGATCTAGAACTAAAGTTTAATGGCTACTCTAATGGCTACTTTCTAACCTAGCTAATTCCTCCATAAGAGCTAAGTCTTGTTTGTGGAAATGGAGGAGACTAGATCCACATTTTCATGCATGGGCTGAGGGTCCATGTTTTGGGTGGGAAAAATGAACCCAAAGCCCAATTTCTTTAGTCCACAGGCCCCTTTTCAGCTGGCTTTGAATTCAACAGGCTTTTCGTCCACTTTAGCTCCTCTGATTGGGTCAAGGTTTAGACCATTGGAAATCTCTTTCCGAGCCGGTCGTTTTGACATTAGGTACGCCCAATTCCTAGGCTTGAGTCCAAAGATACATCTTCGGAAGTTCTGCTGACTTTTGTGTGCTGTTTCTGTCCGTCTTGGCCTTTAATCCCAGAACTTCTTAGCAACCAACCCTTTGCTCCTTTATATCGCCAAAGTGGCACATTTCTACACAGAATTAACTTCAATGCCTAAAATACATAAAAACACATAATTAACATTAAATCTTATTTATTACTTGCATAATTTGTCTAAAAGTATTATTGTTAAGGGGTTAAAACTATAGTTTTGGGCTCTTATCAAACCACCCCCAAATAGCATTTTACTTGTCCTCAAGCAAATATGAGAAATTAGCATAAGTGACCAAAAATGGAGTTCTAACTAATCTCGTTTAAAAAAGCATTGCATTGACTATATGCAACAAGGCCTTAAACCACTAGGAATTTCCTAGTGGACGAGTTATAGTCTCGTGAGAGTTTTCCAGTGAAGGTACTCACAAACTTCATCTATACTACAACGGCTCAAAAATAAAACTATTGTTTCCTTATCTATGTCTCAATTATCTATACATCTCACTAGCAATGAATACAGAATAATCAAGTCGAAACCTAAGCTAATATATGCATAATAATCAATCATCTACGAATAAACATATATACAATGAGGAATACTATAAGATGAACTAGCAGGTCCATTTTTGAAAACTCGGAATAGTGTCCTTAAGTAGGTCCTCACAAAAATTTCAAGACAAAAACCACTCTGATTTTTCCGCTCGATCAAGTTTCGCTACTCCAGTGTGCAGTGGGCACACTTTACCTTACAATCTCAATGACACACAAGGAAGCCAGAGTCGATCAAACACATCTACCACTTACTACCACACTAACCTATTCCTAATTGAGCTAGAGGTCTTTATTAGGTGTTGCGGGGATTAGGAGATGGTTTAAGAAGGAAGAAAATAGATATTCAAAGGGGATAAGTCTGAGATAATAGAGTCTTCATATTATGTAACTAGAGAAAACCTTATTTTTTACTTTTGCTTCTACACTTTGTTTCCATCCTTAGCAATATTTTTTTATTTTTCTTTGGCTTTTGACTCCTTGGTTCTATTTTTGGAGTTATAACTCTTTATTTCCTTTTATTTTATTATTTATTATTTTTAATTTTTTTTATTTGGATGGAAACTTACTTTTCTCTTCTAAAGCGACTAATGAATTCTTGATTTCAAAAGTTCTTCTCTTTTCGATCTATTCTTTATCTCTATTCTCAGACTTATTCAAAGAATTGGGTAGGTTGATTATTATTATTATTTTTTTTTAATTTTTTTTTTTTGTTTTGTTTTTTGTAACAAGGTAAAGGATTTGTGGTTTATGAAATGCTAAAGAAAGGCTCAGAGGGGCGACTAGCGGAAAATAATTCATAGGTTTGAATTTCTGGCTATATGGATCCAAAAAAGGCCTAAATTCTCGCTTAGGATATGGTATAGTAATCAAGCAAGTGGACGTGTGATTTCTCTATCCGGATTTTACTTCTCCCTTGTGTCATTTCTCAACTGTTCACTTATACAAGGCATTAGGCTATATTCTCACAGGATTTGTAGAATAAGTACTCTAGCCTAGATTTCAGAAACTTACTGCCAACAATCATAGAGACTCATGTAACATATTTATAGATGGGTGCAAGGATTATTACCTACATATTAGCCTAAGTTTCTAAAAACTATTCTAATGCAAAAGCTACGTGAGACTTCTAGATTATTGAGAGCATAGAGAAAGAAAACAATACCAATATTCCTAAGTGTATATCATACTTTTTATTTATATTTTTTAAATTTTTTTGAATTTTTTTAACTAGAAAACAAATGCATATTATACATATCTATATCCTAACAGATACCTTAATTACACGTGTTTCTATGCCCCCCAAACAAGAAGCATGCTTTGTCCTCAAAGTATTTAAATAAATAGGGTAGAGAAATACCATTGAAATGCGTGAAATTCTGGAACATTTGCAAAATAAGGTTAAACATACTAATATAGAAAAGAAAAACTTACGCAACTCTATAAGAGTTCCACCCGTTATGGGGTTAATGAGAAATAAATTGCTTGGGGCATAAGCAGACACTAACTGAAATAAAAACTAACCTTAACTCTCGTTTAAGAATTTTCCTCCTCACCCTTAATGAAGAAATGAGGTTCCTTCGCATCCTGCCGTGCCATGATAATTTGCCAGGCTTCACGCCACTTATCGTCTACTATAGCTAACCTGTCAAACGCCACTTGGTCGGATGGGATTGTATCCTCAACCCATGCCAAGTCATTGCATGGAAAGATCGAATAATAGAATTGGTGGGTCTCACAGTGTCGACCCTGACCCGATCCTTGTAACGGGCACAAAAAACAGGGAAGAAACATAGCATAATACAGCAAACTAAAACAAGCATAAGAAGATACTTATGCCTAATGTTCTGGGCTCATGCTAAACTAGACATTAATGTCTTGGGAAGGTCATATAGCAGACGTCCCTCAGCTAGAGCAAGGAAAAACGCCGCAAGTGGCGCCATTCGCGAAGAAAAAAATGCCACTCCCCTAATATGTTTAGCATTATAAAAACATCAACGTGTCTTACGTTTATGGACAGGCTACCAAGGGCGACGTTATATTCCCCTTGGTCCTATATCCTAAAGATTCCTGCCCCATAATGCTCATGCAAATCCTCATAGTTATAGAGGTACATATTATCTACCAAATAGGCCCATGAGTCTTGTATTTCAGCAGGCATAGCAAGTCCGAGAGCAAAGGCTAACAAGAACCTGGTAATTTCCATTGGTTCATCCCCGATGGGGATGGAGAACACTTGTTCTCCATCTGGTCTATTGATAAATCATATAATGAATAGTTTACCTACAAAATGAACGATGAAACTCAAAACGTAAGTAAACTAAAACTACTTTTATGTGCCTATGTTTATCAAAGATTTCTACTCTCAATGCTATGAGATATAGTGGAGTAGAGTGATTCGTTCCACTCCTAGTCCTTCCGCATGTTAATGTTCTCTTCGTATAAGTACTCTTAACTCTAAAGTCTAATGAGAGATTTATGAAGTGGCAACTAGACTACGATGCAACTACCCACAAGATGCAACTAGTCGATTATCAGAACAACTATGGGAATGCTACGTTGATTCTATGATAAGGAGTTAGAGGGGGATTGATTCCACCTTAACTCGACTTAATCCTACTAACGACGAATCGTCGTAATCCGAATTGAACTGCTTCGCAGAACAATATGGTTACTCCTAATCCCTAATTACACATGGCATTCCTACCAATTCATAACTAGCATGTGAACGATTAAACCCATTCTCATGGTGAACTAATCGTTTCTAGAGTGGAAAGGAATTTACGACGACTCTACGATAATCGGAATCAAGCTTTCATCAAGGCTTCTCAACCCCCTCTAATGGAGGTTTAGCCGAGATTCATTACACAATCATTTCCGATTAAATTAAAACTAAACATAATATAAAGAATTGAAATTTACTAATCTAATTTAAATAATAATTAAAATCTAATTAATAACTAAGAATTGAATAACAAGTAATAAATGAAATCAGATCTAACACAAATGTAACAGACAAGAATCGAAATTGACAAAAATAACTATTCTTATTTATCTAATCAATCAAGAATAATGATCCAAAGACTTAATCTAAAACAAGAATTGAAAATGGAACTTAAACTTAATTACTCTACTGAAAACTAGATCTAGAATTCTATATAGTTTTAGGTCTAACTAGCTATCTTAACTATCTACCCTATCTACTCTATCTACCATTAACCAAGAGTGAAGCTTTGGTTTTTATACATTCAGATCCAAAAATCGTGCATGGGCTTGGAGCCATGTTTCGGGCCAGAGAATCAGGCCCAAAACCCAATTCTTTCAGTCCAAAAAGGGCTCTTCAGCTGCAGTTGGCTTCAACAGACTTTTAGTCCACTTCTGCTCCTTTGATTGGGTCAAGGCTTGAACCATTGGAAAGCTCTTTCCGAGCCGGTCCTTTTGACATAAGGTAGGCCCCATTCCGAGGTCTGAGTCCAAAGATACAGCCTTCGGAAGTTCTACTGACTTGTGTGCTGTTTCTGCCTGCGTCGACTTTTCAGCTTTTGATCGGGCTTTGTCTTCTTGAATCTTGGCCTTTAGTCACGGAACTCCTTAGTAACCGAACTTTGCTCCTTTATCTCGCTAAAGTGGCACATTTCTGCACATAATGGACTTTGAAACCGGAAATGGATAAAAACACGTAATCAGTGTTAACTCTTAATTATTATTCACATAATTGGTCTAAAAGTATGACTGTTACAGGGTTAAAACTACAGTTTTGGGCTCTTATCATCTATCAAAGAACTTACAATTATCATAAAAGCAATTGGAGTTTTTCTTGCCTCTGAGGGGTTCTCGGCGCTCCACTCCACCTATATAGGATGGGGCGCCTTTTTTTGAGTTCCAGGCACTTGGGAGCAGGTCGCGCTCACTTTGTGCCTGGGATGGGCGTGGATCATGCTCAGGATGAAAACTGGAATTCCAGTGTTGTGGGTGCAGGTCGCGCTTAGCTTAGGGCTTGGTAGGGCGCAGGTCGGGCTCTGATGAAATTCTGTTAGAAGGTGCCTAGGGAGCAGGTCGCGCTCCTCTGGGGTGCAGGCGTGCTCCGAGTTGCTAATGGTGCTACAATGGATAAAAAGATGGGAATCGTGGGAGTGAAAGGTGAGAGATGAAAGTGAGGTGTAGTGTGGGTTGTGAGTGTAGAATGAATGAAGTTGCTAAAACGAATCGGGAAGTTACCAAAAAGTTTTAAGGCAATTTGCCGGAAACAAAAAATTTCCAAACCCGAAAACGGAAACAACCCATATTCTCTATTCCAAAACAAACCTAATACCTTTTAGGTTGAATTTAGGATAGATACTGCCTAATTCATCGAGATTTCATCCTATCACAATATCTATTCATAGTGATGCCCATATTGGCAATATTTTCCACCCTCACTCCAACACAAATTCTAAATCGGAAGATCATATAAAAAATTATACTAGAATACATAATACCACCCCCAAACAATTCGAGAAGGTGGGATTAATGATAAAAACAATGCACAATTTAAAAAGAACCGAATTATATTAAACGGAAATTCAAGCAACATTTAACAACCAAATTCAAAATTAAATACGGAATTCATAAATTAACATCCGATCTAAAATAAAAAGCAAATACAAAACAACATCAACTCATAATATTCCTAAACCATTCGCTACTAGTAGTGGAAGGGACATGGGAAGGTGATGCCTCCTGTGCTCCTGATGGGCTAGAGACATTCGTCTTGCTGCGACGACGCTCATGCCACACAGACTGCTCCTCAGAAGAAGCACCCCCTTGGGGTGGAAAGCGTGCAAGCATATGGTCTTGGAACTTACACTGAGCTTCCATCTCGGCCATCGTCTGTTCCCACCGCTCATCCTCGCGTTGGGCACGAGTCTCAAAGTTATGATGCATGGTAGCCTACCGAGTTCGAAGGTCTTCACAAATAGTATTAAGAGAACACATGCCATGATGAATCACATCCATGCGTTCTGCATCCGACCTACACCTCTCCAAGGCATCAGCATCAAAACATGCCGTGTCCTCCTCATCCTCCTCGACTACCCTCTCTTAAGGAAACCTCCAAACTCTCTGGATACACTCCGTATAAATATGGGGATTTCGGTGCTCTTTCAGGCAAATCCTATCAGAAGTCCAAGTCGCTCTCAAGGTCATCATGATCTTGGTTATCAAAACAGGGAGAGGTGCAATACTCTTCCCAACTCCCCTAATCATGTTACCCAAAAACTCCAAAATATAGAACTCGTACTTCTGCTCTTGGAGTATCCCTTTTGAAACAGTCACGTTCATCAAAGGCTAGACCCCAGTAAATTGGAAATCCTGTAGTGTGGCATCGAGATGGCGTCTATGAGGAATGCCTAAAATCTCAGCTAACAACCCAGTAGATACTTCTCTCCTCCGCCCAGCCACCTTAACAAAAATCCTATTTCCATCTAACTTCATAGTCCTATAAAACTGTCAGACCAAATCTTCATGGTAAAAATCCTCTGTCGAGTACCACAAACCACTCCAATCTCTCCTAACCATTTCGTCACCGTAAAAACGGTAGCCAAGTGGTCGGCAAGAAAAGCGATGCTCGAAAAAATTCGACGTCTTTGAGCCATTTTAAAATTTGGGACGATGTGGGGGTTTAACTTGAATGTGGGGATGGAGTTTGAGACAACCTCACTAACCAAACAGTGGTGGTGGCGCGGCAGTTCAAATTCCACAATTTTTTTTTTGTTTTTTTCTAATGTTTGGTGGTGGGAATTGGTGCGGGAATGATTTGGAGAAGATTTATATGGTTTGGGAATGAATTTGGGCGTGGGTTAAGTTAGGTTTTTATTTATTTTTTATTTAGGTTCTAGGTTGAAACGATGTTAATGGCGGTGGTGAAGGTGAGGAAGAAGAACGCGATGCGTTCTTGGGTTGTACTGTGGGCTTGGTC
Organism: Coptis chinensis; assembly: GCF_015680905.1. Taxonomy (NCBI): domain Eukaryota; kingdom Viridiplantae; phylum Streptophyta; class Magnoliopsida; order Ranunculales; family Ranunculaceae; genus Coptis; species Coptis chinensis. The sequence goes on from NC_141459.1 coordinate 36,022,725, forward strand.
CCAAGAGCAATTCGAATTCCAAAAAAATTCGATTTTTAGCGCAACTTGAAACTAAAATTTCCACTTCGTTACCAGTTCGATTTTTGCGAATGAGATATGAAAATGATCAGGATAGAATTTCCAATCCAATGAACCATAAAACACTCTATTCCGACTGTGGATGACATATAAGAAGATGAAAAACACCTCAAAGTGTGTGCATGACATAAGTTATGCGAACGAATGAACTCTAATTTCCTAGATAATGTCAACCCAAATTGGAATACAATTAAACGGCATAAACAACACAAATGAAAAGTTGAATAATCCATTACGGAAAAACGAACGTCCCACCCCCAAACAAACTTTAGACAACAGAGTTTGAAAATTTGTTTTAACAGTGGGTTTTTTAAAGTAAGATTCCCGAGACTTCCTAAATTACTATTTTTATGATTTTAACAATTCTTTTTATATATATATATATATATATATTTTAATAAGGTTTAATATAAGAAAAACAATTAAGTAATAAATGCATAATTCACACCATAGAAGAACATGATTCAAAATCTGAGAAACATGAATTATGTTTAACGTGGTCTTAGGATCCGGTACTTACAGCCATACACTCCATAACGTGGTCTTAGGATCCGGTACTTACAGCTACACACTCCATAAGGAGGGCCCGGTTACCTGAATGGTGCACTTACCAATATATGGAAATGAAAGGAAGTACACCAATGAAAAAGGTCAGTCCTCATAGACAGGGTCCTGTAAGAGGACTTCCTCTACATCATGGGCCAATAGCTCATGAAAATGATTCAACCGTTGGCCATTGACTTGAAAGGTACTGTTGTCCTTGGGATTTACCAAGGTGATTGCCCCATGAAGGGTGACTTTAGTAACCAGAAAAAGACCAGACCAATGGGTTTTTAATTTCCCTGGAAAAATATGTAGATGGGAGTTGTAAAGCAAGACTTTTTGACCTACCACAAACTCTTTGTGCAAAATTTGCTTATCATGAACACATTTCATGTTAGCTTTATAATCCTTCGCGAGATCATAAGAATCGCTACGGATTTCTTCAAGCTCATTCAATTGCAACTTGCGCTTGACACCCGCCTCATCGACATTGAAGTTAAGGCTTTTTATAACCCACATAGCACGGTGCTCCAATTCAACGGGCAAATGACAAGGTTTTCCAAATACAAGTCTAAAGGGAAACATACCTATAGGAGTTTTGAAAGCCGTCCTATATGCCCATAAGGCATCAGATAGACGCTTTGACCAGTCCTTCCTATCAGGATTTACAGTTGTTTCTAATATCTTTTTGATTTTCCTATTAGAAACTTTTACTTATCCGCTAGTTTGTGGATGATACGGAGTTGCTACTTTATGTGTAACTCCATACTTTTTCACTAGAGATGCAACAACTCTATTGCAAAAATGTGTTACACCATCACTAATGATGGCTTTGGGAATGCCAAATTAACAGAAAATATATTCTTTAACAAAAAACACAACTGTCTTATGGTCATTGCTACGGCAAGCCATGACCTCTATCCATTTAGACACGTAGTCCACGACGACGAGAATATAAATGAAACCATGGGAAACTGGAAAGGGACCTATGAAATCAATGCCCCATACGTCAAAAATTTCTACCACCAATATTGGATTCAATGGCATCATATTACGCTTCATGATTCGCCCAAGTTGTTGGCAACGAATGCACGTCTTGCAATGCACTTGGGCATCTTTAAAGAGAGTAGGCCAATAAAACCCACATTGAAGAATTTTAGCAGCTGTTTTCATACCACTAAAATGGCCACCACACTCTTTGTCATGGTAGAATGAGAGAACCTCGTTATATTCCCATTGGGGAATACAACGACGAATAATCTTATCAGCACAATACTTGAAAAGGTAGGGCTCATCCCAGTAGTATAACAATACTATGGCCAAGAACTTCTTACGTTCATTTCTTGACCAATCATAAGGAATAACATCAGATGCTAAATAATTCACAATGTCAGCATACCATGGTGCAGAAAAAATAGCATACAGATGCTCATCAGGAAAAGAGTCCGGTATGGACTCAGAATCACTATCATCGTCATTTGTAAGTCTAGATAAGTGGTCGGCAACTACGTTTTTGACCCCTATTTTGTCCTTTATTTCTAATGTGAACTCTTGTAGGAGAAGAATCCATCGGATTAATTTCTGCTTAGCATCCTTATTTGCGAGAATGTACCTAAAGGCTACATGGGCCGTGTAAATTAAAGTCTTAGAACCAACCAAATAAGGACGAAACTTATCTAAAGCATAAACGACAGCTAAGAATTCATTTTTAGTAGTTGTATAATTCCTTTGAGCATCGTTTAGAGTTTTACTAGCATAATAAATAACAGTGAATTTATTATCTTGTTTCTGTCCCAAAACAGCACCAACTGCATAATCACTAGCATCACACATGAGTTCGAAAGGTTTAGACCAATCGGGAGGCTGTATAATAGGTGCAGAAGTTAAGGCGGCTTTTAAAGTTTCAAAACCCTGTTTACAGTTAAAATTAAAATCAAAGATGGCCTCCTTTAAAAGCAGATTAGTTTAGGGTCTAGCTATTTTCGAAAAATCTTTGATAAAACGCCTATAAAAACCTGTATAGCTTAGAAAGGCTCTAATATCACGGATAGTCCGTGGTATAGGTAAAGTCGCTATCTTATCTAGTTTGGCCTTATCAACTTCTATGCCATCACTAGATACAATGTGACCTAGTACTATGCCTTTTTTCACCATGAAGTGACATTTTTTCCAATTTAAAACGAGACTCTTCTCTTCACATCGTGTTAAAACTTTAGACAGGTTAGACAAGCATTCAGTGAAAGAGTCTCCATAGATAGAAAAATCATCCATGAATACTTCCATGAAACACTCTACCATGTCACTAAATATATGAGGCATACACCGCTGGAAGGTACTAGGAGCATTACAAAGGCCAAAAGGCATTCGTTTATAGGCGTATGTTCCAAAAGGACATGTGAAGGTAGTATTTTCTTGGTCATCAATATCAATAATAATTTGGAAATAGCCAGAGTAGCCATCCAAAAAACAATAAAAAGTATGACCAGCTAGACGTTCAAGCATCTGAACTATAAAGGGTAAAGGAAAATGATCATTCCGTGTCATGGCATTTAAACGTCTGTAATCAATATAGATCCTCCATTTCATAGGACCATGTGTGGCAACATATTCACCCTTGGCATTACGTACCACCGTAATCCCTGATTTCTTTGGAACTACATGAATGGGACTTACCCATTCGCTATCAGAGATTGGGTATATGATACCCGCATTGAGTAACCATAAGACCTCTTCCCTGACCATTTATTTCAAGGCAGGGTTTAAACGACACTGAGGTTCGCGGGAAGTCTTTGCGTTATCCTCTAAATGGATATGATGAGTGCACACATTAGGGTCAATTCCCTTAATGTCAGCTAGGGACTAACCAATCGCAGAACGATGTTCCCTAATCACCCTGATCAACCGTGTCTCTTCCTCCTTAGATAACAGAGAAGATATAATTACCGGATGACTACCATCTGGATCAAGTTGAATATACTTTAACTCAGGAGGAAGAGGTTTAAGCACCGGGGTGGGAGGAATATCAATAAATGCTTCTGGAGGTTCCTTATCTTGAGTAATGAATACTTGCTTAGGCAGCAGGTCTTCAAACTCTGTATATGGAGCAACTGAAGGGTCTACGATTTGTGTAGACTTGAAGATGGTGTTGACTTCCTCTATGTAGGAGTCATCGACAAAATCTGAACTTCCAAAAAAAAGGAATTTATTCATATGGTTTTCTGGAAACGTGTTATTAAAGTAATCTTGAGCTAAGCTCTCAATCATGCTAACCTCTCCATCTATAGACGAATCTGGTAACTGTTTCATCATTTTAAAAATATTTACCTCAACCGAAAGATGGCCAAAAGACAAGGACATCGACCCATCACGGCAGTTTATAAGCGTGTTGGCAGTCGCCAAAAAGGGACGCCCTAAAATGATCGGAACAGAGTCGTTAGAGACTTCTGTATCGAGGATAACAAAATCAGCTGGATAGTACAAATCCTGGACCTTAACAAGCACATTTTCAACCATACCCTTAGGGTACTTAATTGATTGATCAGCTAATTGCAACGTCATTTTAGTAGGTTGCATCTCTTGTAGACCTATTTGTTTGTATAGATAATATGGGAGTAAGTTAACACTCGACCCCAGGTCTAGTAAAGCGGTCGTCGTGTGGGAATCTCCTAAGGTGCATTGTACAGTAGGACGACCAGGGTACGTACTTAACGATTCCATTGTGTTCTGTTAAAGTTGGAAACTATTCAGTTAAAAAGGCGTCTTTAAGAATATTTGTCTTATGCCTTTTAGTGCACAACTCTTTGAGAAACTTAGCATGGTGAGGTAATTTTTTAATTGCGTCTAGAAAAGGTAAGTTTATCGTTAGATTTTTAAGAACTTCCCTAATCTCGTCGAAGTTTGTATCCCTGTTTAACATAGCTAATTTATAGGGAAACGGTGGTTTCTCTCTATATTTAGCGTATGGATCAACTGGATGTCTAACCTTTGCTTTCTATTTCTTAGGTTGTGGTTTAATTGGTACCTCTACAGGGGTAGGCTCTTCAGTTTCTGTTACGGTATCTAGTACAATCTCCGGTGTAGGGACAACTGGTGGGATAACTATAGGCATAGGTACTTTGTTATTAACCACTCTCCCAGAACGGAGAGTGGAGATGGCATTTAGCTCACCTACGTTTTCATTTTCCGTACTAGTATTACCATTTACCTCAAAGGCTGTGTTTGTTATTTTAGGATTAGCTATCGTTTGTCCTGGAAACACACCTTTGGATTGCACTTTCTCTTGAGCTAACTGATGTAAGGAAAGTTGGATGGCTTGTAAAATCTGTTGTTGAGATTGCATAAAGGTATCAAAACGATCCGGTTGTGGAAGAGTGTTAGCTATAGGTTTTGTGACAGGAACTATGTCACAATGATTATTAATGGGTGGATTTTGATAGTTATTATTTACCGAAACGATACCTCTATTAGCATTATAGTTATTATTGTTATAATTATTATAATTACCCTGACCTTGTGCTTGACCTTGTCGGTTAGTTTAAACTTTGGTTGTTATAATTATTATAATTACCCTGACCTTGTCCTGGTTGTGGTGGAGCTTGGTTATAATTGTTTGCTTGCCTAACATTTTGATTATTAAACCCTGGAGGTGTTACTTGTTGATTATTTCTCCAACTGAAGTTGGGATGTTGTCTCCAAGGGGCGTTAGGAATAGGAAAACTATTAATCGAGCAAACATTATCTTGTTGTGACTGTTGTTCATACGCGAGAGGACAATAGGAGTCGGGATGCTCTGGACTCAAACAGAAATTACATGGATTGGAGTTGACATTCATGATGGGGATCGGCGTTTGTTGAACAGAAATAGCCTCTACCTTTTTAGTTAGAGATTCGATTAAATTTTTAAGTTCCGGATCGGGTTTCATCTCAAACATACAGGCGGCTTTAACTGTTGTAGAAGAACTAGTGGAATGGGAGAAATCGTCACTACCCCCCCAGTTATTATTACACTTAGTTTGATCTTCTAAAAATTTATAAGCCTCTGAGGCTCCCTTACTTAGGAAACTACCCGCATTCATTATGTCAAGCACCTCTTTGTGGTGGTGTAACAATCCGTTGAAAAAGGCACGAACTAGCATGTCTTTCGCGAGGTTATGGTGTGGACACTCTATAAGTAGATTGGTGAAATGATTCAAAGCCTCTGAAAATGATTCATGAGGATTCTATCGAAAGAAATGAATCTTGGAAGCATTTCATCGGTCTTCAGTGGTGGGTAAACATGTTCCATAAATAGTTGAACACGTTTAGCCCACGAGTCCACAGAATTTGGCGTTTGGGCAGTTAACCAAGATGCCGCCTTATCGGCTAAAGTGAAGGGAAATACCCTCAGTTTAATTTGTTCAGAACCAACTGTAGGATGGTGGAATGTAGTAAGGACTTGGTCAATCCTACGCATGTGCTGATAAGGCTTTTCATGGTCTAACCCATGAAAAACGGGTAACAAATTAAATATATTTGGGGGGATTCAGAAATGCCCTATTGGGTCTAATAGAACGATGCAAGATTTAGGGCTATCGTTCAAGGCTTTGTAAAAGTCAGAGAGAGGAGACTCTCTTTCTTCAGCCATTACTTCAGGTGGTGTGTGTGGTATATTAGTTAGAGGTGTAGTTGATGGTATACTAGAAAGGCGTGTTTGTTGACATTGCCGGTTGATTACGTTAGGTATGTTTCTTCGGCCTGACCTTAATCTCATGCAAGGCTAAGCCAATCTTAACGAACACAACAACACTCCAAACAATCCTGATATGCTAGTATGAACCTCTAACAGGAGATGCGAGGTGTGGAAGAAAAGAGTACCTGAATGCCTCATTGCTTCGCTTATAAATAGCGTCTTGTTTATGCGTGCTCATCGTGTATAACAAGTTAAAACACTGAAACTATGAAGAAATGAAAATTTGAAACAAACCTGTGGAAATTGGGTAGTTTCAACAGAGGGCACATGTAGCGCTAAGAATTGGCCTACGTAGGGCGTAGGTAGCGCTCAGGGTCGAGCTGGAGTTCCAGGCTCTTGAGCGTAGGGCGCGCTCCAATTTAGCCTTGGTGGGGCATAGGTAGCGCTCAGGGAAAACCTCGAGGTCCAGGCACTTCAGCACGGGGGCGCTCGTGTTTTGCCTTGGCAAGGCGCGGGTCGCGCTCTGCCAAAGAGTGGAGTTCCAAGCGCTAGGGCGCGGGTCGCGCTCCAATTATGCCTACCCAGGGCGTGGGTCATGCTCCGTGTAATTTTTCGAGAAAAATTTTCAGTGCTGAAACGGACAACCATAGTGAGAATCAAATAAGGGTGGGTGGGTTATGGGACTTTGGAAAATTAACAATTCTAAAGAAAACAATGCTAAAGGCAACTAAGATGGTAGTGACACCATTTGATAATCGTAAAAAATGATAGTTTTACTAATAAATAAAGAGATAAAACTCTAAACGAAAGTAAAACTAAAAACTATCCTTATACTAGACTTATCAAAGATTTCTACTCTCGATACTATTAAAGTAGAGTTGGAATAGAAGATTCGTTCCACTCCTAGTTTTTTAGCACTCAAGTTTCCTACGACTATCAATCCTACCAAAGTCAATGAGAGAATTACGAATTATACTACGAAATGCTACATAATACTAAGGTTTGAATCTAGAATAAGAATTAGGGGGGAATTGAATCCACCTTGAATCCAACTTAAGAAACTAGCATAGATTGTTGTAATCCAATTCTTACGTTCTTACGGTAAAAATTGGTCGTTCTAATCCCTAATTATACATGATGATAAAACATAAAATGAATAGTTTTACCTACGAAATAAAGCGATGAAACTTACAAACGCAAGTAAAACTAAACTATATTATGATGCTATATTTCTTATCAAAGTTTCTACTCTCAATTCTATCGAAATAGAGTGGAGTAACAAATTCGTTCCACTCCTAGTCCTTCCGCATGCTGAGTTCTCACGTGTAAGTACTCTCAATTTAAAGTCTAAAGAGAGATTTACGAAAAAGGCAACTAGACTAAGATGCAACTACCCACAAAATGCAACTAGTCGACTATGGGAATAACTAAGGGAATGCTACGTTGATTCGATTATAAGGAGTTAGAGGGGGATTGAATCCACCTTAACCCGACTTAATCCTATTAACGACGAATCGTCATAATCCTAATTGAACTGCTTCGCAGAACAATTGGTTCTTCCTAATCCCTAATTACACATGGCATTTCTACCAATTAATAACTAGCATGTGAATGATTAAACCCATTCTCATGGTGAACTAATCGTTTCTAGAGTGGAAAGGAAATTACGACGAATCTACGATAATCGGAATCAAGCTTTCATCAAGGCTTCTCAACCCCCTCTAATGGAGGTTTAGCCGAGAATCATTACACAATCATTTCCGATTAAATTTAAACTAAACATGATATAAAGAATTGAAATTTACTTAATTAAACAATAATGAAATCTAATTTAATGACTAAAATGTAATAAGGACAGGAATTGAAATTAGATCTAGAAATGGAAATGACAAAAATCGAAGTTGATAGAAATACTACTTTATTGATCTAATAAAAATGAAGAACAAGATTCAAAGGTTTAATCTAATACAATAATTGAAATGGAACTAAACTTAATTAATCTATATGAAAAACTAGATCTAGAATCCATTAATGGAGGTTACTAATCTAATCTATTTCTAGGTCTCACTATCTACCATTAACAATCCCCCCTTAACAAAGGATTAAGCTTTTGTTTTTATACTTTCAGATCCAAAAATCGTGCATGGGTTTGGAGCCATATTTTGGGCCAGAGAATCAGGCCCAAAACCCAATTCTTTCAGTCCAAAAAAGCCTCTTCAGCTGCAGTTGGCTTCAATAGACTTTTTGTCCACTTTTGCTCCTCTGATTGGATCAAGGCTTAGACCATTGGAAATCTCTTTCCGATCCGGTCGTTTTGACATAAGGTAGGCCCCATTCCGAGGTCTGAGTCCAAAGATATGGCCTTCGGACGTTCTGCTGACTTTGTGTGCTGTTTCTGCCCACGTCGACTTTTCAGCTTTTGACCGGGCTTTTGGAAAGGCTTTGTGTTCTAGAAACTTGGCCTTTAATCACGGAACTCCTTAGTAACCGACCTTTGCTTCTTTATCTCGCTAAAGTGGCACATTTCTACACATAATGGACTTTGAAGCCTGAAATGCATAAAAACACGTAATCAGTGTTAACTCTTAATTATTACTCACATAATTGGTCTAAAGGTATGTCTGTTATAGGGTTAAAACTACAGTTTTGGGCTTTTATCAAATGACATCACTACCAATTCATAACTAGCATGTGAGGACGTCCACCCATTCTCATGACAAATCAACGTCCTTCTAGAGTGGAATAGACTCTTACAACGATTCTAAGCTAACAAAATCAAGTTTTCATCAAGGCTTCATCAAACCCCTCTAATGGAGGTTTAGCCTCGATTCATCAAACTATCATTTCCAAATGAAATTGAATAAGACATAATATAAAAATTCTAACTTTATTAAATTTAACCAAACAATAATTGAAATCTAATTTAACAAATAAGAAATCATTAAATGACAATACTTAAAATTAATCTAAATAATCATTAAATAACAAGATCGAATTTAACAAGAACTAACTATTTTATTTATCTAATGAATGATATTCAATGATTCAAATAACTAATCTAAAACAAGAAATGAAACTAAAACATGGAATAGAAACTAATTAATTAAATCCAAAAACTAGATCTAGAACTAAAGTTTAATGGCTACTTTGATGGCTACTTTCTAACCTAGCTAATTCCTCCATAAGAGCTAAGTCTTGTGTGTGGAAATGGAGGAGACCAGATCCACATTTTCGTGCATGGGCTAAGGGTCCATGTTTTGGGCCGGAAAATCGAGCCCAAAGCCCAATTTCTCCAGTCCACAGGCCTCTTTTCAGCTGGCTTTGACTTTAACAGACTTTTCGTCCACTTTAGCTCCTCTGATTAGGTCAAGGTTTGGACCATTAGAAATCTCTTTCCGAGCCGCTTGTTTTGACATTAGGTGTGCCCAATTCTGAGGCCTGAGTCCAAAGATACGATCTTCGGAAGTTCTGCTAACTTTTGTGTGCTGTTTCTGCCCGTCTTAGCCTTTAATCCCAGAACTTCTTAGCAACCAACCCTTTGCTCCTTTATATTGCCAAAGTGACACATTTCTGCATAGTATTGACTTCAATGCCTGAAATATATAAAAGCACGTAATTAGCATTAACTCTTATTTATTACTCGCATAATTAGTCTAAAAGTATTATTGTTAAGGGGTTAAAACTACAGTTTTGGGCTCTTATCACTTTTGCATTAGAATAGTTTTTAGAAACTTAGGCTAATATGTAGGTAAAAATCCTTGCATCTATCTATAAATATGTTACTTGAGTATCTATGATTGTTGGTAGTAAGTTTCTGAAATCTAGGCTAGAGTACTTATTCTACAAATCTTGTGAGAATATAGCCTAAAGCCTTATATGAGTGAACATTTGAGAAATGACACAAGGGAGAAGTAAAATCCGGATAGAAAAATCACACGTCCACTTGCTTGATCACTATACCATATCCTAAGCGATAATTTAGGCCCTCTTTGGATCGATATAGCCAGAAATTCAAACCTATGAATTATTTTTCGCTAGTCTCCCCTCTGAGCCTTTCTTTAGCCTTTCATAAACCACAAATCCTTTACCCTGTTACAAAACAAAACAAAAAAAAAAAAAAAAAAAAATCAACCTACCCAATTATTTGAATAAGTCTGAAAATAAAGATGAAGAATAGAAAAGAGAAGAACCTTTGAAATCAAAAATTCGTTAGTCGCTTCAGATGAGAAAAGTAAGTTTCCATCCAAATAAAAAAAAATAAAAGAAAATAAAGAGTTAGAACTCCAAAAATAGAATCAAGGAGTCAAAAGTCAAATAAAAAGAAAAAAAAAATGGCTAAGGATGGAAACAAAGTGTAGAAGCAAAAGTAAAGAACAGGGGTTTCTCTACTTGTATAATATGAAGCCTCTATTATCTCAGACTTGTCCTTTTTTAATATCCATTTCCTTCCTTCGTAAACCATCTCCTAATCCCCGCAACACCTAATAAAGACCTCTAGCTCAATTAGGAATATGTTAGTATAATAGTAAGTGGCAGATGTGTTTAATCGAATCCGGCTTCCTTGTGTGTCATTGAGTTTGTAAGATAAAGTGTGCCCACTGCACACTGGAGTAGCAAAACTTGAGCGGAAAAATCAGAGTGGTTTTTGTCTTGACATTTATGTGAGGACCTACTTAAGGACGCTATTCCGAGTTTTCAGAAACGGACCTGCTAGTTCATCTCGTAGTATTACTCATTGTATATATGTTTATTCGTAGATGATTGATTATTATGCATATATTAGCTTAGGTTTCGACTTGATTATTCTGTATTAATTGCTAGTGAGATGTATAGATAATTGAGACATAGATAAGGAAATAATAGTTTTATTTCTGAGTCGTTGTAGTATAGATGAAGTTTGTAAGTACCTTCACTGGAAAACTCTCATGAGGCTATTACTCGTCCACTAGAGAATTCCTAGTGGTTTAAGGCCTTGTTGCATATGGTCAATGGAATCGCACTCGGCGAAACGAGATTAGTTAGAACTCTATTTTTGGTCACTTATGCTAATTTCTCATATTTGCTTGAGGACAAGCAAAATGCTGTTTGGGGGTGGTTTGATAAGAGCCCAAAACTGTAGTTTTAACCCCTTAACAATAATACATTTATACCAATTATGCGAGTAATAAATAAGAGTTAATGCTAATTATGTGCTTTTATGTATTTCAGGTATTGAAGTCAATTATGTGCAGAAATGTGCCACTTTGGCGATATAAAGGAGCAAGGGTTGGGTGCTAAGAAGTTCTGGGATTAAAGGCCAAGACGGGCAGAAACAGTACACAAAAGTCAGTAGAACTTCTGAAGACCGTATTTTTAGACTCAAGCCTTGGAATTGGGCGTACCTTATGTAAAAACGACCGGCTCGGAAAGTGCTTTCCAATGGTTCAAACCTTGACCCAATCAGAGGATAAAAAGTGGATGAAAAGCCAATTGAAGGCAAAGCTAGCTGAAAAGGTCCCTGTGGATTGAAGAAATTGGGCTTTGGGCTCGATTTTCCGGCCCAAAACATGGACCCTCAGACCATGCACTAAAATGTGGATCTGGTCTCCTCCATTTCTACACACTAGACTTAGCTCTTAAGGATGAATTAGGGGAGGATAGAAAGTAGCCATTAAAGCTTAGTTGTAGATCTAGTTTTTCAATTAATTAATTAGTTGTTATTCTTGTTTTAATTTCAGTATTGAATGATTGTTATTTAGTTGTTAGATCAATAAAATATTTAGTTCTTGATAATCTAATTTCATTTTCCATTAATTATTAGCTTCAATTATTAGATTTACTTATTTGTCATTATTAGTTTAAATCAATTATTGCATGAGTAGTTTCCATTTGAGTTTAAATAAGCAAAGTTCCAATCTTTTTATGATGTCTAGTTTTAATTCCTATGGAAATGATAGTTTGATGAATCAAGGTTAAACCTCTATTAGAGGGGTTTGATGAAACCTTGATGAAAACTTGATTGTGTAGTGTAGAATCGTTGTAAGAGTCTATTCCACTCTAGAAGGTTGTTGATTCGCCATGAAAATGGGTTGGACTTCCTCACATGCTAGTTAGAGAATTAGGGATTAGAATGACCAATTCTTACCATAAGAACGTAAGAATTGGATTACAACAATCTATGCTAGTTTATTAAGTTGGATTCAAGGTGGATTCAATTCACCCCTAATTCTTATTCTAGATTCAAACTTTAGTATTCCGTAGCATTTCGTAGTTAAATCATTATAATCTCATTATCTTGTTAGTATAAATTGCATCGTAGTATAATTCGTAAAACTCTCATTGACTTTGGTAGGATTGATAGTCGTAGAAAACTTGAATGCTAAAGAACTAGGAGTGGAACGAATATTCTATTCCAACTCTACTTCAATAGTATCGAGAGTAGAAATCTTTGATAAGAACTGTTACGTATAAAGTTTTAGTTCTACTTGCGTTTAGATTTTATCATTTATTCGGAGTAGAATTATATTCAATTTTATTGTATTATCAATGCACTATACACAAAATGAACTACTCTAGATTATGACATTTAAAGTACGATAACATTAATAAGTTAGAAGAAGTCGTGAATAAGACAAATTGAGTAGTATATTAGTATGTTAAAATTGTGAAGTAATCCTGCATATGACATCTTATATAGTATATAGTCCAGTGTATGAAAATTTATGTGGAATACTCGTGAATACTCATTTATTGGTTTTCCTTGTTTATGTTGATAATGAGGGAAAATAATGGTAATCATGATTGGTGCGGACATGTGTCCAGCTTTTACTATCACTTGATTTCCAGTTTCCAACAAACACTCACCATCATCATCTACTGGATGGAGCCTATGACATGTGAGATTTGGGTACTGCTAGTGGTGTATCATTAACCTCTACTCTTTTATGTGATGTAATACAATGACAATTTTTATCTCTAACTTTTCTATTACAGAACAATTAACCTAAAGGTATAAGGGTTTCACTATGCCATTTCCCTATTATTTGAATTTACATTCAAAGCACGGCCTAATAGGTATGGAAATATAGGAACCTCATATAAGAAAAGAAGGTTATGATAGAGTTGGCTATCCCGGTGGCAGTCAGGTTATAATGATGTCTTCTCAAATTGAAAAAAACTTTCAATTTGAGGGGAGATCATTACAACCAGACATCCTCCTGGGGTAGCTAACTCTATCATGTCCAGCTTCTCAAATATTTCCTTGTATTTTAGGTTAAGAGTTGTTCCATAGACATGGATAAACAATGTCATAGTACTACATCACATACACAAAGGTCAAGTGTGACAAAAATAATGTGGGAAAAAGACGAGAAAGTCGGCCTACACAAAAAGTGAACAAGAAGAATGAGAGAGAGGGAAAATAGAAAGTGGTTACGGTAATCATCATCTACTGGATGGAGCCTATGACATGGGGGATTTGGGTACTACTAGTGGTGTGTCATTAACCTCTACTTGTTTATGTGATGTAATACTATGACAATTTTTATCTCTAACTTTTCTATTACTGAACAATTAACCTAAAGGTATGAGGGTTTCACTATGCCATTTCCCTATTATTTGAATTCACATTCAAAGCACGCGCTAATAGGTATGGAAATATAGGAACCTTATATAAGAAAAAAAAGGTTATGATAGAGTTGGCTATCCCGGTGGCAGGCAGGTTATAATGATGTCTTCTCAAATTGAAAAAAACTTTCAATTTGGGAGGATATCATTACAACCGGACATCCTCTTGGGGTAGGTAACTCTATCATGTCCAACTTCTCAAATATTTCCTTGTATTTTAGGTTCAGAGTTGTTCCATAGACATGGATAAACAATGTCATAGTACTACATCACATACACAAAGGTTAAGTGTGACAAAAATAATGTGGGAAAAGGACGAGAAAGTCGGCCTACACAAAAAGTGAACAAGAAGAATGAGAGAGAGGGAAAACGAAAAGTGGTTACGGTAATCATCATCTACTAGATGAAGCCTATGACATGGGGAATTTGGGTACTGCTAGTGGTGTGTCATTAGCCTCTACTATTTTATGTGATGTAATACTATGATAATTTTTATCTCTAACTTTTTTATTACTGAACAATTAACCTAAAGGTATGAGGGTTTCACTATGCCATTTCCCTATTATTTGAATTCACATTCAAAACACGACCTAATAGGTATGGAAATATAGGAACCTCATATAAGAAAAGAAGGTTATGATAGAGTTGGCTATCCCGATGGAAGTCAGGTTATAATGATGTCTTCTCAAATTGAAAAAAACTTTCAATTTGGGAAGAGATATTTACAGCCGGACATCCTCCTTGTGTAGCTAACTTTATCATGTCCAACTTCTTAAATATTTCCTTGTATTTTAGGTTAAGAGTTGTTCCATAGACATGGATAAACAATGTCATAGTACTACATCACATAAAGAAAGGTTAAGTGTGACAAAAATAATGTGGGAAAAGGACGAGAAAGCCGGCCTACACAAAAAGTGAACAAGAAGAATGAGAGAGAGGGAAAATAGAAAGTGGTTATGGTAATCATCATCTACTTGATGGAGCCCATGACCTGGGGGATTTGGGTGCTACTAGTGGTGTGTAATTAACCTCGACTCGTTTATGTGATGTAATACTATGACAATTTTTATCTTTAAATTTTATGTTACTGAACAATTAACCTAAAGGTATGAGGGTTTCACTATGCCATTTCCCTATTATTTGAATTCAAATTCATAGCACGTCCTAATAGGTATGGAAATATAGGAACCTCATATAAGAGAAGAAGGTTATGATAGAGTTGGCTATTCCGATGGCTGTCAGGTTATAATGATCTGCTTTCTCAAATTGAAAAAAACTTTCAATTTGAGAGGATAAATCATTATAACCGGACATCTTCCTAGGGTAGCTAACTCTATCATGTCCAACTTCTCAAATATTTCCTTTTATTTTAGGTTAAGAGTTGTTCCATAGACATGGATAAACAATGTCATATTACTACATCACATACACAAAGGTTAAGTGTGACAAAAATAATGTGGGAAAAGGACGAGAAAGCCGGCTTACAAAAAAAGTGAACAAGAAGAATGAGAGAGAGGGAAAATAGAAAGTGGTTATGGTAATATGTGTTGCCGACTGTTCGACTACAGCAAAGTTGGGTGAAAATCTACTTTCAGTAGAATCTTCAGCAACATTTCAATGTCTTGATTCTCGAAAGCAGCTAGTGGTTGGGAGGTTTTTCAAGTCTGCACATGTAAAGTATGTAAAATGTAAGTCAATCTGAAAACCTTTTATAATGCCTATTGTTCATTTGAATATAAAGAATGCGTAGTCGTATGTATTTGCAATAATATTTGAATTTTCCATCACCGAGATGTATATGTTATTGTATTAACTGGTGTACGTAATGTATGTGCTTCATTGCAGCACCGTTGCTTGGGATGGAGACACAATTCAAGTACACGGTAAACAGTTGGAAGAATTGATGCTTAATGAATAGATTTGTTAATGGCCAGGTAAGCTATGCACACAATTTTTTCTCATATATCATCGATGAAAATTGACTTACTTCTGGGAAGCACTATGCAGGTATTAAATTGGTATCCTAGAGAGATAGAGAAGATAATTGATAGTGGTCGTAAGCCACAGAACAGAGCACTTAGCCATTTCTTTGACACTGACTTTCATATGTTTGAAACCTAAGGTTATATAATACACAGTGTTGCATACTATCTAGTTGTAAACTTGTATTGCTTTTTTAGTGGTAATTATAACATGGCTAACATATGGCAGTGAAGTTTAGAAAGGCTTTAGGATTACATGCAACAGTTGTCAGCACAAGTACATCTAAAAAAGATGAAGCCCTGAATCTCCTTAAAGCTGATGACAGATTTGTGCGCATAACTGACAAACAACAATTGGAAGTATGCTATGGTCGTAAGTTATACTGGCCTTCTTTGTTTTTTTCGATAAGACATTGATAATGCCCATAGGTACTTATGATTCACAGTAGTCTACCTCTTGAGCTTGCATACCTCTAATAGGTTATCTTATCTCCAGACAGTGATATGTTATATGAAAGGGACGAGAAACTTTTGAATGGTGATCGAATTTTTTCTTGACTTCATAATTGATACTGCATATGGTGATCATCCCTTTGATCCATACATAACACTCTTGAAGACTATGGGTGTTTTGGTCTTAGTGGGCTTTCTTTCCAAGCGAAGTTAGAATTCATCCCACAAGCCTTAATATAGGTTAGTTATCTGTTTTCCTTCCAATTATCCGAAGTATGGTAATTATTTATTTGTTTCCTGAATTGGTCTTTCTGAAACTGGTTTTTAATTGATGGAGATGTTATAACGCATAGTAATAGGCTGTTAGTGGTCGTGCTGGTACTATAATAATGTCTTATCTTCTTGGTAGGTTCCAAACTCTTTCCGGGAGTGTAACGGGTGGTACAAAGGATACACAGGAGATGTTAGAATTCTGTGCTGCCAACAAGATATACCCGAGGATTGAAGTTATTCCAATCGACTACATAAATGAAGCACTTGAGAGGATGGTTAAGAAAGATGTCAAGTATCATTTTGTGATAGATATTAAGAAGAACTCCTTAAAATGAATGTTTTCACAAGGCAATAAGAAAAAAGTTCCATTAGCTGTTGCATTGTATGCAAGCCATAACAGAAATCAGAAATACATTGTAATAATTTTATTAGAGTGATTAAAAAGGTTTTAACTTGTTTGGTAAATATGGTCCATCTGTACTTCATCTTGCTTGAAATAAGTGATCTGCTTTCAATGACTCATATGGTCCATCTGTACTTCATCTTGCTTAAAATAAGTGACCTGCTTTCAATGACTCATTTTTAGTTTGTATTACTGAAATTGTGGTTTTCGGATTTGTTCACCTTCGTCAGTGTAATACAATGAGAAAGCTAAAATAAGAAAAAACAAAAAAGATCAAAATACCTAGAAATAGAAACAAGGGGAGCCTAGAAAAACAAAGCACACAAACAAGGGGACAAACAAACCTTCTCACAGTGTTTAAACATTGAATTTGATCAGTTTTTACTTCTAGTGTATGATTCCTCTGCATTTATTGAAGCTGGAGGAGTTATCATTGATCATGTTATTATTCCCTCGGAAACAAATATGAATAACTTTCCATTACGTAATGTTGGTGGCAATTCAAAATATTTCAAAAGTTTCTCCATCCTAAAGCCCTCTAAAAAAAACCATCATCAGTAATAATGGAACCAACAACGAAGAAGCTTTCCTTATCCCTTTACCAAAAAAAAACTCTAACAACAATAAAATGAAAAACCCTAACAACATAACAGAGAGGAAGGATTATAGGTTTAGGGACTTGGTTCTCCATTGGGAACTTCTTATTACTGATGACTAATTAGTTTCTGCCCATTATTGAGGGTGCACTGCTAGCTGTTTGTAACAATGTGTTGTTATAGGTGAGGCTCTCTCTCACTTCCTCTATACTGTCTCCAGATTATCATATTTCAATAAAATTCAGTTGTAAAAAAAATTATACGATATATCTAGTGGTTTAAGAACTAGTTTAGGGACGTAATGGCAAGTAGACTACACTGTCATTTGTTGTTGGATACTTACTTATATGTTACATCTAGTAGTTTAATAGAAGTATGCTACATCTAGTGCTTTAATCTGAGTATGCTATATCTAGCACTTTAATAGGATTATACTACATCTAGTCATTTAATAGGTGTATGCTACATCTAGTAGTTTAATAGGAGTATGCTACAAGCAAAATAAATAGTTAAGGGTAAGAAAGTAACAACACATCTTCTCTCCCTTTAACCTCCATATGGCACGAACTAAACTTTTTCTCTCACTAAAATCCGTTCATCAACTGGAGAACTCTTGCCTCCATTTCTCGTAGTGTACTTTGATCTTCAACAATTATAAGTATGAAGTTAGTTGATTTCTCTTTTGACTCCTTCTCTTTTTCATGTCTAGGTAAAATCTCACAATTGAATGGTGTGTAATTTGGACAATTTGAATGCAAAGTGTTTAGGGAACCGTAAATTACACATACATTTGCTCTTTTGTTCATTTAAAAAGTGATGCGTAGTATTATTATGACAGTTAGAAAGGTGTATCATGTTGAGATTTTCTCGAATGTCAAATGAATAAGAACATTGATTGTTTCTAATGTCAAATAAAGTTGACATTGAATCAAATGAACTTGACATTGAAATTTTCCAAAGTGGTATATGGTTTGAGCACCATAGTTATTTGGTTTTGACCATTCTACTGTTCAAGCATTTATGTTTTTTTTACTATTACCACTGTGATTACTTTGTAGAGTATGAAATCGAGTGAATATGCGCTAAAAGTGCACTTGTTTCATGTAGCAATCCGATGATGAATCACTTCTCTGACGATGAAGAAGATTGGCTTCGAAATGCATGTTTTGATAGTTTTACATATGAGGATAGTGATTTTGTGGATGTGACATCTATGGGGGAGGGTGAAAATGTTGAAATTCATGAGATCAGTGATAGAAATAGTGAGGGGTGTGAGGCTAGTAGAGTTTTCGAAGCAGACAAAGCAACATTCTATTCTATGTGGTTCAAAACCACTGAGGAGGCTTTGACAATTTACAATCAATATGCAAAGTTAGTCAATTTTAGTGTTCGTAAAGATACTTATAGAACGCGTACAAATGGTGTTTGTGTTAAGCGGAGATTTCTATGCTCAGCTGCTGGTGAACGAAATATAAATAGTGTCACACCTAGAAAATGCGACATCGAATCCAGAGAGTCGAATCCCATCACTAGGTTTAAATGTAAAACCCGCTTTGAAGTTGGTTATGATTTTGAATCAAATTTGTGAGTTGTGAAAGATTTTATTGGGGAACACACACATCCACTTGTACCAGATCCGAGCTCGATATTCTTAAGATCACATAGAAATGTAAGTGAAAAAGATTTGCAATTTGCTATGAGCCTAGTTGATGTTGGTGTTCGTAAATGCAAGGTGATGAATGTTTTTGTACATAGGGCTGGAGGTTTCTCAAGTGTTAGTTTTTTGAAGAAAGACTTGTATAATCATATGGGGGCTTGATAGGAGAAATCGATGTATTAATGGTGTCGCCAACACACTGTTGGATTTCATGGATAACAAGGTGAAGGGAGATCCCTTATTTCATTACAATTATAACTTAAATGAGGGTGGGCAGCTAGTTAGACTATTTTGGGCAGATTCCACATCACATATGGACTACAGTTGCTTTCGAGATGTATTGTTGTTTGATTCAACATACAAGAGCAACCAGTTCATAATGATGATTGTTGTGTTTGCTGGAGTGAACAACCATTGACAAACAGTAGTTTTTGGTTTTGTATTGCTGACGAGTGAGTGTGTGGAGTCTTACGAGTGGGTATTGAAATCTTTTGTTGGCGCGATGTATGGCAAACACCCTAAGTCAGTGATCACTGATGGTGACCCGGTGATGTGCGAGGCTGTGAGATCTACTCTCCCAAATTTGAAACACTGCTTGTGCAGTTGGCACATTACAAAAAATTGCCTAAAAAATATCCATATCGTTGGATTTTCAAAAGATTTTTGCTCTATTATGTTTATGAAGTGCTCGTCCAATGAGTTCGAAGAAAGGTGGGAAACACTCGTGAAGAAATTCTAAGTCAGTAATAACAAATGGGAGAACATGATATACATGAAGAAAGAGATGTGGGTATAAGCATATCTTCATGGTGAGTTCTTTGCCGGTTATAGAAGCACACAACGTTGCGAGAGTATAAACTCCATAATCCGACTTCATGTGAAAGCTGGAATGCAGTTGTTTGAGCTGTTTGGAAAAATGGAAGTGGTAGTTGCAAATATCCGGCACCAAGAGCACAAGGAAGAGGTGATGACGATAGTAACCAAACCAGTCCTTCATACCAACTTGAACGAATATGCAAATCAGGCTGCATCTATCTATACTCGAGCTACTTTTGGTTGTTTTAAGAAGTAATTAAAGGTTGAAGTGATGTACATTGCAGATGGTAAAAAAGATATGGGTGACAATATTCGAGTGTCACCATGAGTCGCCATTTGAACAGGTAAAAAAAGTTGACTGTGAGATACAATGTTGTATTGCAGGATGCTAGCTATTCATGTGGGCTATTTGAGTCGTCTGGATTTCCATCTAGACATATCATTTCAGTTTACAAACATGAGGACGTTCGTGTGATACCTCAGGGCCGCTTTTTAAGAAGATGAACACGGGTTGCTAAAGTGGTTGTTCCATTGGGCAATCCCATCTTTTCTGACTGAGCGGCCTCTGTTATACGTTTCAGTGATCTTACAACCAAATGTAGCCAGATATGTTCGTGGGCCTCCCAAACAGTGGAAATCACTGACGCTTTCAAAGTTTTTTTAGCTACTTTTTCTAGAAAGAATCGAACTCCATCTGCTTCTGAAGGTAGTCTACATGCTCCTTTTAAGATGCCTAACAGTCCAATGGAAAATCCAATAACTGATGAGACTTCACCAGCTTATGAAGGCAGCCTACGTATTCCTTTTGAGATGCCTTTTACTCCGCCTAAAACCACACATCAACAATCAGTTAATGATCCCCCACATGTAAAATCCAAAGGCCGACCGCAAAATCTTAGCAGATTTCAAGGTCACAATGAGAAGAAAAAGAATAAGTGTGGCCATTGTGGTGTGACAGGTCACACAAAACCCACATGCACACTCTTGCATCCGTAGGACGGAGGTAAGTTTTATTTACCTTTGCGATTCTTTCTTTGGTATGGTCCCAACTTTGTAATGTCTATATTTCCAATTGTATCTTTTGATTAGTTGTTGATTCTACTTTATTTCGGCAACATTTTCGTTGTGTTGCACTATTTTACAGGTCTAAGTATTAACCGCAACTATGTTGAACGCACTGCTCGAGTTGCCAACCTACGTGAGGAAGATGATGAGTTGAACAGAGATACAGGGTGTAAGTTGAAAGTTTGACGTTATAAAATTCATTTCCATATAGACCCGTGGATAATGTGAATTGATAAGAGTGTCTATTTATTTTTTACCTACATCAAAATATGTTACTACAAGGTGTGGGAAGACATAATAGCTTGCATGCATGTACATCTCACTTTTAGTTTTAGAATTTCCTTTTGGAGCACATGACATTTTATTTCTTTAGGTTATAAGTAAGTAAATGTTGTTTGTTTCGTGGCCTTAGTGAGATTGGATAAAGGAACATCGGGATCTCGAAGGTACAAGTGTAGCAACTGCCAATCTACAGAGCACACAAAGCCTAGGTGTCCACATCCACATAAACACAATGGTGAGCAAGGTATGACACATGTTTTGCTTTCACACTTGTTTAACTTAGATGGGGATGACGTTATAGTGTAAACTTAGATTGTATGGTTCGCGCTACTTTTTTATTTTGATTTTCTGTTGAACTTACAACATTTTGTGGTGATGATGTTCCTAATGGTGAAGTTATTGGTCATGTTCCTGGTGGTGATGTTCCAGGTTATGATATTGGGTACAACACTCCAGAAAAATTCAATGTTGAGAATTTTTGTAGTGAGGATGGGCGGGTGTTTTTCCCCATGCATGACAGATATTTGATGTAAGGGAAAGAGATGTGCAACTGAACAATGTAGAGTATTTGTGTTGTTTGAAGCAGTTGTTGCTAAGCTTCTCAGAAGATTTAGCGATTGTTATAATAGTTAGAGCAATTGTTACAACGATATTTATTTTGGCTTCAAGAATCGGATAGATATTATGATTTTATTTATTACAGTTCAGAAAGAAGTTCATTGATGTTGGAACTTGTCAGTCCATGAGTCTTTTGAAATGATAAAATTTATGCATATCACACTTTATGTGGTATAATTTGGAATATGATACTCTATATGACATATTGCAATGTGTTAACTAATATGAAAGCGGTTCTCAGTATGATACTTTATATGGCATATCTCAGTGTGTTAAAGTAGAGTTTGGGCTGAAAGCCCACAATTCAAATATTAAACCCCATTTAGCCTTGTTCTTTTCTTTTTCTTTCTTCTTTATTAACAGTAAATACAGTAAACTCCAAACTTCGGACAATAGTCAAATGATAGAACCAAACTCCAAACTTTCAACAACCTAAAAGTACAAAACTTGCAAATCCACTACAAAAGATGAAGAAGAAAACAACCAACAGTAAAAAAACCAGCAAGGACGAAAGCAACACCTATGAAAGCAATTGATAGAGTGAAGAAGAGAAAAAACATGGAAAATGTGCATTTAGAGTCAATGGGGAGGGGGAGCAAAAAGCGATGCCTGGAAGAGAAGATCAAAGATAATTTTTAAGCTTGTTGTTAATTTATGGATTTTTAAGCATAGGCATTTGAGTTTTTTGAGGTTGGATTATTTAGAGGAATGTAATGCTATTAAATGATCGAATCTGAATAAATTGGTTTCTTATACTTATTTCCATGCATAATCTATAGGAAATACAGTTAGCAGCTAAGAAGAGGGAAGGGAAGGAAGTGGTAGTTCAGAGAGTGGATGAAGATAACAAGAGCAAGAAGGAAGAGAAGGTAGTGGATGAAGATAAGAAAGAAACGAAATCTTATCCTTTTCGCTCAAGCTTGTTACCAATTTTTTATCTTTCCAATAAACTCCGTGAGTCAAAAGTTGGTGTTGATTTCAATGATCTAATGGGTAGAAAACCATTTGGTCACATTTTTAGAGTGTTCATCGATAATTTGTTGGACGAACAAATGTTGGTAAAAAAAACAAGCATCATAGTGGATATTATTAAAACTTACGATGAAAGGGAAGAAGCATTCAAGTTAGGTGAGGTGTTTGTCAAATTAAGAGCTGAAGATGTTTCTAGAGTGTTTGGTATGCCAATGAATGGGAGTCATAGGACTACAAATGTGGATGCAGACAAGTTGAGTAAAACGGGGTTTGTGACTCGTCACTTTGGCGGAGAAAAGAACTTGTCCAAGGAATTGATTGTAAATGCTATTTATAAAGTGGTGAATTCATGGAATGGCAAGCAGGATGAAGAAGACTTCATCAAACTTATTTCATTATACATTATCACCACTCTGCTCTTTCCAACACCATCAAGAACACAGTGGTGGTTTTTGAAGTACTTAGAGAGTGTAAAAATAATGAATGACGTATCCTGGCAAAAAGTGATACATCAAAACCTTATGTGCCGAATGAAGATGTACTACCGTGAACTTACAAAAGTAAAATCTTGCGCATTTCTTCTTTTGGTAACTTACAATCTGAATTCACTTTAGTTTAGCATTATTTTTTTGTCATTTTATTATTAATTTCATTTTTTTACATGTTTACTAACTTTTTTTTTGTGGCTCTTGATATCATTACTGGTTGTGCAATCACGTCAATTTGGTTGATGCAATGCCAAATAGACCTGTTGATTATGTACCTTCATTCACAAGATGGGATATTGTAACACTCGGCAAAATGCTTCGTACCCAGGCCTTGTCAAATTTGAGCGTGGACAAGTTGAGCGAATGTATTAGAATTTGAAGTTATTTCCCTTCCCCTTATATGATGTCTTCTTTGAAATTTTGATGTCGTCAGAATTTCATTCCAATTATGGAAGTAGTTTTCACTGTCCGGAACTCTGTTGCAATGTCAAGTTCATTTGATATTAATTTGATTTTTTTATCACTTGTGAAGTTCAGCTTCTTTCCCATGTCAAATGAACTTGACACTGATCATTTCCAATGTCAAATGCATTCGAAAGTAGCTTTTTCCAATATAATTTTGTCTAGACAAATCCCCTATTTTCAATGTCAAATGAACACTTTACATTGCATTCTTACTGTGTGAAGTTATTATCGGTGTTTTCAGGTGACCGCCGAAATCAAATTTAAGGAAGCGAAGCTTGTTACGTTGACAAGTGATCCGATTCCAACAAAAGAGGACTCAAGGGGAAGGTGTATTAAGTTGGAAGAAGAAAATCAAAGCCTGCAGGCAGAGAATGAAGCCTTGAAGGCCAAATTAAAAGAAAGAGAAGAAGAAATTGAAAGTCGTTGGTGTAGAAGCTCTCAATTTATAAGTATGAAGACGGATGAGGAGGAGGGTAAGAAGCAAAGTGAGGAGGATGCTAAAGAAGAGTCCAAGAAGGAGTCTGGGGTGGAGGCTGAAAAGGAGATGTCACCTTTTAGAGATAATGATATGCAAGCATTGCCATTGACACCGTTTGTTCTAGTGGATGTGATGCTAACAAATGAAGTCAACCAAGAGGAGCTACAACCGGAGTTGCGATCAATGGTTGTAAATCAAAAGAAAAGGACGAGAAAGCCTACACAAAAAGTGAAGAAAAAAAATGAGAGAGAGGGAAAATATAAACTGGTTATGGTAATATGTGTTAACAACTGTCCGACTACAACAAATCTTGGTGAAAAGCTACTTTCAGTAGAATCTTCAGCAGCGTTTCAATATCTTAATTCTCGAAAGCAGCTAGTGGTTGGGAGGTTTTTCAAGTATGCACATGTAAAGTATGTAAAATCTAAGTCAATCTGAAAACCTTTTATGATGCCAAGTTCATTTGACTGTAAAGAATGCGTAGTCGTATGTATATGCAATGACAATTGAATTTGCCATCACCGAGATGTATATGTTATTGTATTAACTGGTGTACTTAATGTATGTGTGTTTCATTGTAGCACCGTTGCTTGGGATGGAGACATAATTCAAGTACACGGTAAACAGTTGGAAGAATTGATGCTTGACAGATTTGTTAATGGCCAGGTAAGCCAAACACACATTTTGTTCTCAACTTCTCATATATCATCGATGAAAATTGACTTACTTATGGGATGCACTATGCAGGTATTAAATTGGTATCATCAAGAGATAGAGAAGAAAATTTATCCTGGTTTTAAGCCTCAGAACAAAGCACTTAGCCATTACTTTGACACTATGACTTACGTATGTTCGAAACCTAGGGTTATATAATACACAGTGTTGCATACTATTGGTATTGGTATATTCATTACATATTCTTATTAGGTTATTATTAATATTTTTTTACGTACTGCTGTGATTTTTGCAAAACACCTTGAGAAGGTTTTATTGATTGATCCACTTCATCAACTTCACAAAAATGTTCAAAATCTATTCTTTCCTATAAATAGTGGAAAAATAGTCAAAGAAAATGGGGGATACCATTGGACACTCCTACATTATAACATGATGGATATCATATGGACACACTTTGATTCAATGAACACAAGATATCCCCTCACATCCGTTCCCTACAGGAATGCCACGAAAATAGTGAGTTACTAAACTTGAGTTTGTGCACTTGCATGTGAAACTGTTTTGTTATCGATTTTAATTTGTAGGTTTTGTTAGAGTATTTGTGACTGATGATATTTGTAATATCTTCTATCAATTTGAAATGGCAACACAGATGGAACGTGTCTATACAATTTTAAATAAACACATTACGCAGAAGAAAAGCAAGAAACCCCTTTTAAAGGCTATGTTGTTGGAAATTGGAAATTGCCCTCAACAATGACCAGATTCGTAAGTACTTCTAGCCTAGCTCTTTTGTGATAATGTTAGTCTAACACTGGAAATGTGACTCGAGATTTCATACTTCTTTTGTTTGAGCTTTAGGGTGGACTGCAAACTATTTGTGTGTAAATTCATGGAGTGGAGGGCACGTTCCATTGATGACTTCCCAAAATTACACCAAAATGATATAACTGATTTCAGGGGGGGGGGGGTGGTTAGTGTACAAATTACTAACTAATGAACTATACTGCTGGAAAGCGTAATAGAAGCAACACCCCCGAAAAGCTAACGAATGTTGATGAGATTAACTGGGGGCTTACAACTGAGGCTCCTATGGATTTGACTATGGATGCTTGGGTGTTTCATGAGGTTGGAATGAGGTATCTGGATTTCATTAGATTTAGGGCTCGAGTTGGTCTTGTTTTTAGTTATATTAGCTAAGTATCGTAGTTGTATTTGCATGACCTGCTTGTTTGAAGAATGGACTAGTTGTATTAGCTTATTAGCTGTTTTATGAAATAAAAAACTTGGCTTGTTTCCTTTTCCTTTTTAAATGGCATCTGTTAATTTGACTTCATTTTATTTTTGGAATGAGGATATGATGGTTGAAAGCAATTCTGACAATATCACACTTTATGTGCTTTACTTTTCAATATGACACTCTATGTGACATATTGAGGTGTGTCCAAGACACTGAGGTACTATGAAAAGCAGTTCATAATATAACACTTTATGCACTCTAATTTGCAATATGACACTCTATGTGACATATTGCGATGTGTTCATGACTATAAAAGCAGTTCTGAATATGACACTTTTTGTGGTCTAATTTGCAATATGACAATCTATGTGATATATTGAGCTGTATTCACGACTATGAAATCAGTTATGAATATCACACTATATGTGGTATAATTTTCAATATGACAATCTATGTGACATATTGAGGTATGTTCAGTACTATGAAATTAGTTCTGAATATCACACTTATTTTCGTATAATTTTAAATATGCAGATACTCTATGTGACATATTGAGGCGTGTTCAGTACTATGAAATCAGTTATGAATATCACACTTATTGTCGTATAATTTTAAATATGATACTCTATGTAACATATTGAGGCGTGTTTAGTACTATGAAATCAGTTATGAATACCACACTTATTGTTGTATAATTTTCAATATGATACTCTATGTGACATATTGAGGAGTGTTCAATACTATGAAATCAGTTATGAATATCACACTTATTGTCATATAATTTAAAATATGATACTCTATGTGACATATTGAAGCGTGTTCAGTACTATGAAATCAGTTCTGAATATCACACTTATTGTTGTATAATTTTCAATATGATACTCTATGTGACATATTGAGGCGTGTTCAGTACTATGAAATCAGTTCTGAATAACACACTTCCATAGTGTATAATTTTCAATTTGACACTCTGTGAACATCCCAACCAACAAACCATGAATGGATTAGACTATAAAATCGTTCACAAGTCATGAATATGAAAGTTAATATAAGTAGAGAAATAACAGCATTGTATCCCATCATAAACAAAACAAACCACCACAAGTTAACTTGCATTACATATCTCACAAAAAGTTCCCAAAAGAACAACACTACGATAGAGATGTTGTGTTAAGGCTAATTACAAGATTCACAAAAATCTTAGGTTTTCGAGTTTCAACGTCTCCAAACTATCGAGGCAACAAAAAAATGACGTGCAAACTTCTCGAAGCATACATTCTCCATATCATCTATGGGCGCAGTTTGTTTAGTTTTGACATTACCATTGAGACAACAATGTGTTGCCGGAAATAAGGCATATCCTCCTGCAAGTTCATAAACAAATCAACGTGGTTAGTCAAAATGAAGATGTAAGGTAACCAAACTATAGATAATTAATTGGATGATGAGAAAGATACTAGATTGTGTGAGATAGTTACCTGATCAAACCACTGTACCAACTTTTCCCCATCCTGAAGCTCTATGAATTTCATCATCAACACCCCGCAGTCGAAGCTATACATATAGAGATACGTAGTTACTATACTTTCAAAGATTGCATTTACTCAATTTTGAAACTATAAGTTAGGGCAATAAGATAAGTTATATACCCATTGTATTGTTGTGGCACATCTTTGCATTTCTCAATAACCCAGCCTTTCACACCACAATTTTTGGCATTGAAATCTCCAATCACAGACAAAGTATAGTGCATTTTGGTAACCTAAGAAAACACAAATGTCAGTTATAGTTCGAAAACATGAAGCGTGGACTGTGAGATATTCTCAAATGATCACAAAAATACTTGAAGTTACAAAACAAACCATAGACTTCATCGACTCCATCCCTCCATAAATGTAGGATGCGCTACTCGAAAGAGAGCCTAATATCACAACTTTGCGAGCACTAGGATCAAAGACATATAGCCACCAGTGATTACCGTCGATGACGGGCACAAACCACTACACAACCACAATCAAAAGTAGTTCAAGGTGGAACTTTCTACCAAAGTTGGGAACTGCCTTATAAAACCATGAGTCATTGTAGAATCATCTTACCCTTCGATATTCACTAATATCGTTGTCCAAGTGAATTGCATGAGCCACGGAAGTTAGCTACATCTCATTTTTGCTTTTATCCTACAAAAAACAACATTGGATACTCAAAAGGTACATCATCATGTTAGCCTTTTTTTATATAACAAAACCATTTGCGCTTCATACCTTACTCGCACCCATTAGCATAGAGTAGTAATAGTGCCTATTGTTGTTTGTAGTCTTACTATTTTGCTCCACGTTCAGGTACGCACACCAAGCAAAGGCCAACTACACCAAATATAACAAGTAGCAAGGTAATTAAATTATTTTGTAATCCTAAAAGCATTAGTAGTTTCTAATTTTAGAACATCACAACAAAATGCGATCGTAGCATACGAAGCTAGATACTCTGCCATTCCCAAGTAAGCACTTAAATGTGGATATGTTCTCCAACCATCTGTTGAAGTCCACGATGAAGTCCCTACACAAAAAAAAGGGAATTCAATATGGGTTGGATGAAGTTCTACTGAAATAAAGAATGTACAAAAGCTAACACCCGAATTTTCCATAAGGTGAGTATATTGAGTGGAATACAGTTGCTTCCTCCACTGTTAGTAGTACGTGAGGTTGTACCCAGTCTGCCTTCACATCTTTAAATGGATAATCTTCAACCTTGTTGTCCAATTCAATCTAGAAAGCAAATAAATTACTATGTGACATATTGAGGTGTGTTCATTACTATGAAAGCAGTTCTAAATATGACACTTTATGTGCTCTAATTGGCAATATGACACTCTATGTGACATATTGAGTTGTGTTCACGACTATGAAATCAGTTCTGAATATGACACTATATGTGGTATAATTTTTAATATGACAATCCATGTGATATATTGAGGTGTGTTGACTACTATGAAATCAGTTCTGAATATCACACTTTATGTGGTATAATTTTCAATATGATACTCTATGTGACATATTGAGGTGTGTTCAATACTATGAAATCAATTCTGAATATGACACTTTATGTGGTATAATTTTCAATTTGACACTCTGAACATCCCAACCAACAAACCATCAATAGATCAGACTATAAAATCGTTCACAAGTCATGAATATGAAAGTTAATATAAGTAGAGAAATAATAGCGAACTCACACAATTACCTCTGTTATTATCTTTCTCTTTGCAAAAGGAGTGTCCGGTGAAGGGAACAGATTGCATCTTCTCACAAAGGGAGGTGTCTTAAAGACATCTCATTCGTAGTTCTCCGCATCAACTATTTCAATGCCTTCATGTATATCTTTCTATATGGGTTCCTTCCATTCATAAAACAGCCTACTTAGTGTTGTAACACTGTCCTTGAGTTCCGCTAGCGCTGATTCGAAAGCCCTTTTGATATCTTTCACATCTAGTTTAAGAATCTCCAACTTTGATTGCACCAAATTAACCCGTTCATAAATATTATAGTTGTTACTAGGTACTCTGGGTGGTCGGTGGTGTTGTGCACCTACAATAGAAAACAAGTCCATATAAAACATCTACCAAGGTAAGAGAGGTAAGATCATTTTAATTTTAACATAATATATGAATATCAAAACATATGTGCTCAACACAAGTATCAAAGAAGTAAGCTAAACACAAACACACCAAAAAGTCTTCTAGTTCGAAAACATGTTTCATTTGTCCAAGAACCAATCTTTCACCATTTAAAATATATGGACATCATGCCAATAATCAAAGAAAATGTATAGACTATGTAACTGTTAGTGATTTAATTTTGAACTAAGTAAGAAGTATGTAATTTGAGGTCCTCAGATTCCTAATATGAAACAAAATATGGCATATGCATATCTGAACCAAGTTAAGAATATGCAATTCGGGTGGATTTTTTACTTTTTTTATAGTAGTATATTGTAACATATGCTATATTCATAGATCTGAAGAACCATGAACACAAACCATGTAAAGTAAGCACTAAATTTAGCGTTGATTCACATTAACATTATGGTCATCATAGCACTAATCATTTTCACTTAGTGTTGCCCATTAAAAAATTGAAAGCCAAACCAAGTTTAGTCAGCAAGTAAAGCAAATCTGCATAAATGTAATTAACCAGCGCCAAATTAAACCATTCTCTCCTTACTTTTCCTTAGAAGAACCATGTTTGCTTCGGAACTATGAAGACCTTGAAAATGTTAGAGTGGTTTCTCTCTTAAAAACCAGCTCTTGTTTCTCTTAGTTTGTAATGAGAGCTTGAGAGTGGTAATTTTGAGAAATAAATGAGAGTGCTGGAGAGAAGTGGTTATGGGGAGCCATTATATATGATATAACAAGAGCAGATTGTGACATATTGTTGATGTCGTCCTTGTTTGATTTGATTCCATAAGTCTGATATGAGAGTAATCATTACCAACACATAATTATAGGTGCCTCATGTTAGGTTGTTTTCCAAAATAGGGCAGAACAGAGAGTAAAGTATACGGATGATACGATGTGCATTAATTGTTAGTGGCAAGGGCGCGAAGAAGAAAGTTGATGAGTGTGTGGTTAGATAGAATGGTAATGAGAAGTACTTACAAAACAGAGTTTGTGTTGTTTGATCTCAAATACACCCGATCTGAATAAGAGATATTCCCACGTGGTGCTTTTATGAGCAAGGTGCCACTAAAATCGTATGGAAGCAGGTGTAACATATTGACTAATTGGGTTAGTGAAGTAGGCTTTGATGAGGATCATGATGTAGGCCTCGATGATCATCTATGATGACCATCGCATAGTGGTTAATTACTACTAGCATTATGGGCATGCTCGATGAGCGTGAAACCTATTCTGGCACGCGTGATGCACCTCGAGCGTGAAACCTATTCGGGCACGTGCGATGCGCCTGTTGTTTTTCACACTTATTTTATGCTACCTATCCAAAACCGAAATCAATCGGGTTAATAAAAAACTCCGATTCCAAAATTCAAATTTGAATCGATCATTAAAAATTTAAATTCCCGACCGGATTTATTCGCGAATCATAGTTAGCAATTCAACGAATCATTCGCGAATTATTCATTTAATTCGGAAAACGTTTAAAAAGGTCGTATGTTTCAATGATACGGAATAATTCATTAATTCGGCAAGAAATCATTAATTTACGAATTATTTGTGAATTATTCGTATTGTCACTATAAGTTTGCTGAGTATGTTGTCAAATTTTATCATATATTTTTTTTTATTTTTAGCTTCGTATTATACTCGAATTACTTACGAACCCGAACTTTTGCCGTTTCCAATTTTTTTAATCTGAATTGAAAAAATGAATTCTTATCGAAGCTCGAATTTTATTCGAATATTATTCATATTGAATTTTTGTCGTATTACGAATTGCTAACTATGCCACTAACCCACTAATTTAGACTAAATATGTAAAATTTGTCGGGATTAAAAAAAAATGTAATTTCTAAAAATTTGTCCAAAATTTCTGATGAAATTGTTGAAAGTTCGGATGGCATAGGTTGTGGCATGGGTTGTAATAATAGTGTGAAAATTTGTCCAAAATTTCCGATGAAATTGTCAAAATTTCGGATCGCATGAGTTGTAATAATAGTGTTTGGCGAGGGCAAAATTGGAAAAACGAAAAAATGACGTATGAATTCCACTATAACTGGGGTCGGGCACGTTCTTTAAAGGAGAGAGATTACTATCACTCAATTACTATGTTGTTATTACGAATTAGTACTAAACAAATTTATTTCTTATTTGGCCCTCTTCTTATTTTTCTTTTGTTAATTATTGGTGTTAATTATTTGGCCCTCTTCTTATTAATAATTATTGGTGTTAATTACGAATTATATTATATTATATTTATTTTTATTGTTATTGTTATTTATTGTTTATTTTATTATTTTTATTGTTATTTTATTTCCTCTTATTTTTTGTTGATATTGAGGTGCCTTACTAGAATTCGGGAAAAATCTCCAATGATTAAAAGTGATTCAAACTGAGAAAGTATTATAGAATATGGATTACCCATATTAGGCTCCATATAATTAGACAAACAATAAGAAACCCATGCCGCCTTCATCATAAGAATGGCTTCATCCATTCCCATATATCCACACACCCCAACATAATCAATTCCCATAGATCCACACACCCCAACATAATCAACTACGAATAGATTGAAGTGATTCAAGGGGTACATAGGTAGCCACCCAACACAACCCCTCCCATATGAAAACAACCGCCCTTTTGACACTTTTAATTAAGTCTCGAACAATTGTCATCATACGTGTTATGTATAATCTATATTATTTAAATATTATATTGTAGGGGTGACAGTTTTGTACATAACCCATAAACCCTATACTTATGTTAACCCACAGGTGACCCGATTAGTTATCCGGTATAATAGATCGGGTAATCAACTCGTGACCCGAATGACATATTTTAAGATATGTTTCCTAATTTGCTAGATATCATCATCCCAACAACCTAAAACAAAAGAGAAAGAGCAGTAGTATCATGCCATGTAAAAATTAAAAATAAAGTATGTCTTTTTTTTCACTTTTTTTTAGTTTAACATGTCCAGCCAACACACCCTAGCTTTATCCTTTTTTTAAAGCTCCCATTTTTTTTTAAATAAATTCAGACTTTTAATGAAAAAAGTGGCAAAATTGAATGACTGAACCATATGCATGTACACCGGTGCAGCATGCGCATAGTAGATTTTATATATATTCAAACTTAATTAATGTCCCCAATAATTTATGGCTTTAGTCCTTAAGTTATTGTTGTTTAACAATTTATTTATGGAAAAGTTAAAATTTACTAAGGGTTATCTGTTAGGGTTGGACAATCTTCACTTATTTATCAAATGGATTTGGGTTTGGGTTTGCTCCTTTAACTCGTGATACTAGTCTCCCGGCACACGTGATGCGTGTATTTCTTTCGCATTTATTTGTTGCTCATTGTATTGAGATTCAAAACCTACGGCTTAGAATAACTTTTTAATCATTTGTTTCAAAAAAGTTTTTATTTTTGGTATGTAGCAATATTGAATAAAAGTAAAATTAAGAGGAGCCTAAATTAAATTAAAATTTCAAATTAGAACTAGAGTAAAGCTAGTGTGCGTAGGAGAGAGAGTGGTGTATTGAATCTAGGCCACTCATAATAACAAAAGGTATTGGTGTATTGCTCCACAAAGTACTGTCCAAGGGCCTAGAAGCCTGCGCACGAATACACCCTGCGCACCATCCATGATATCCCGAAAAAAGGAAGGATTATTATATTACTGGAATCCTAGACTTCGAATTGACCCCTAGACGTCCTCTTTATTATTATAGAGGTTGTACTTTGGCGTCCTTGTAAGTAATTTAATTGTGACTCAATGAACTTATAATTTTTTATTTTCTTTTCAATTCAGTAATTTATGTCTATAATATTTAGGCGGCATTATACAAATTCCAACTTGTCACTTAAATTTATAAATGTTTTAAGGTTTTAAGGGCAGCCATGTTTTAAGACCCCATGTCGGGTTTTAAATTACTTAATTGTGCATTTATATTACCGATATGTGTATTTTCTTTCCACAAGGACATCAACAACAGAATTTCACAAAATAAATATGTCATTTGAATTTGAAATGTCGAAATTGATGTAATTTCACTAAATGGATATGGCTTGTAATGTTGGTAAATCAGAGCAACTCATTATTGTGTGGTTCATTAGTTCAGCAGGTATTAGTTTGCTTGGAATTGACTTTGACTATGGGTTATGTTACATTAAGTTTCAGAAAACATGAGAAAGCCATGAATATCCGGTTGCAGGACACATATTGTTCACTAACTTGACTCAATCCACCAGTTTCTTACATGTGGCACTTTTTCTCACGTCTCTAACCCTTGGTTTTGGGCAATAGAACCAGCGCACCCTACCTAGCTTTAACCATGATTATATTGACTGGGCAGTGGGTAAAACTCTAGAAATGAACCATGATGATGGCACCTACCAACTACACCAAATCCATATGACATTGTTTGGGTCCTCATTTCTTCTGACATATTATACTCATCCAAAAAAGATCAGGAGAAATGGTACGAAAGGCATACCCTATGACATTATTGTTTGGGTATGTCATTTCTTATGACATACTATAGTCATCCCAAAATTTCCTTGTTGAAAAATTTAGTGAAATTTCAAAATTTCATTAGGCACCTCATTTCATTATTGATGTCCATGAAGAAAATTCACGTATTTAATTAAGTAATTTAAATAATTTTATCCTTAAATATTTAGAGTTTAAGTGACACATTGGAATTTGTTTTGTTTAATGTCGCCTAAATCAATTTAGACAATGAAGAAAAAAACAATTTTGTCCCTATTAGGGGTGGCAATGGGTTGTGTTGGGTCGGGTTCATGTCGGGTCATATTCAGGTCACATGTTAGGAGAGCAAACTAAAACCCAACCCAATTACTAATCGTGTTGAGTTTGTCAACCCCAAATCCAACCCGCCTATATAACAGGTTATCGAACAGATGACCCGCTAAGCCAGCAATGAATTCAATTTCGGATCGGATTCATAGATAACATGTATGTAAAATACACTGTATGAACCCATTTCTTACTTTTTGTTCTTATAAGTATTGACTCCTCGGTTTAATGTTGAAGACGAGAAATACTCATGATTTTAATCTATCAGCTGAACCCATTTGGGTTGCCTACGTACCCCCTTATCGGAGGATCAAGCTTCGCCGTAGTTCTCCCCTCTCTCTTCTGTCTCACTCTTGGATTCTCTTCCTCTTGCTCTCCTTTCTAGACCTCATCTCCTCACTCTCCTCTGGTCGTCTCCTCACTCTCCTCTTGTTGTCTCCTAATTCCAGCTTCTCTTCTCTAAGTCTCTCCTCCTCTCTGAATGTCGTCTCCCTACTCTTCCTCTCGAGATCTCTCCTCCTATTCCTCCTCCTCTCTGGCTGTCGTCTCCTCTAGTCGCCGCCTCTTCTGGCCGTCGTCTCCACTGTACGTCGTCTCCTCTAGACGTCGTCTCCTATGGTCGTGGTCTCCTCTAGCCGTCGTCTCCTCCCTTCTCTTCTCTAGATATCTCCTCCTCCCTTCCTCCTCATATCGGGACATCGTCTCCCTACTCCTCCTCCTCTTTGGCCGTTGTCTCCTCCCTCATTTTCACTATATCTCTCCTCCTATTTCTCATCTTCTTTGCCCGTTGTCTCCTCTGGCTGTCGTATATGCTGGTCGTTGTCTCTACTATATGTCGTCTTCTCTGACCGTCATTTCCTCCTTTCTCTTCTCTAGATATCTCCTCTCTTCCTCATCATCTCGGGACATCGTCTCCCTACTCCTCCTCCTCTCTGGTCATCGTCTCCTCCCTCCTCTTCTCTAGATCTTTCCTCCTATTCCTTATCCTATCTGGTCGTTGTCTCTCTTCTCCTCTTCCCTAGATCTCCCATCTTCTTCCTCCTCCTCTCTAGTTGTTGTCTCTCTTCTCCTCTTCTCTAGATCTCCCCTCATCTTTCTCCTCCTCTCTAGCCGTCGTCTCTCTTCTCCTCTTCTCTAGATCTCTCCTCCTCTTCCTCCTCCTCTGTGGCCCTCGTCTCCCTTCTCTAGATCCCTCCTCATATTCCTCCTCCTCTCTGGCCGTCGTCTTCTCTTCTTTAGATCTCCCATTCTCTTCCTCCTCCTCTCTGGTCATTGTCTCCCTTCTCCTCTTCTCTAGATCTCTCCTCCTCTCCTCCTCCTCTGTGGCCTTCGTCTCCCTTATCTAGATCCCTCCTCCTATTCCTCCTCCTCTATGGCCGTCGTCTCCTCTTCTCTAGATCTCTCGTCCTATTCCGCCTCCACTCTGGCCGTCGTCTTGTCTGGCCGTCGTCTCCACCTACTCTGGTTGTCTCCTCACTCTTCCTCCCTTAGACCTCCCTCTTTTTCTCTCTCCTCCTCTTTCTCTTTTCTCTCCTCTCTCCTCTCTCTTTTTTCTCCTCTCCTCTCTCCTCTTCTCTAGGTTTACTGCCCACTTATATCCAATGGTCTTGGGCCTATCTCTTGGTCCAATATATACCCCCATCTATGAATATGGCTACTACATACACCATAAAATTAATATTGAGCAATAATATTTA
This sequence comes from Coptis chinensis, assembly GCF_015680905.1. NCBI lineage: Eukaryota > Viridiplantae > Streptophyta > Magnoliopsida > Ranunculales > Ranunculaceae > Coptis > Coptis chinensis. Next base: position 36,059,280 of record NC_141459.1, read on the forward strand.
GTATTTCATATATTTCGTATAAAAAAATCATCCATAATTCAACTACATATCAATGAAAATTGAATAATGAAACATATCTTTATCGAATGAATCTGACGGCTAATCCTTCTCATTTTTAGTAATTTAGTTTAGGTAGTTGGGACGATGAGATCTTTAAAAATAGGGAAAGTTATCTTAAAACATGTTATATTAGTCACGGGTTGATGACCCGACCCATTAGACATGAGAACAAATCGGCTCTATTAACGAGTTACTCAGGTTAACATATGTGCCCTTGCCTAAAATGACCCATTTATTTGACAGGTTCGGCGGGTGAACCCCTAAATGTCCCAAAAGCCTTTTTTTCCAACCCGAACCCACTAATTTTGTGTTGGATTCATGTCGGGTTAGCTGGTCGTGTACAAAACTGCCACCCTAGTCCCTATTAAGTCAGTAGAATCACTAAATTGAAAGAAAATAAACTTACAAGTACAGTCACCCTCCTCCTACTTCAATAGTTGGTTATATCAATTACTAATTATGTATTTTGGATTGTAATAACTAACGTGTACATTTTTATTGGAAACAAGCAGGGTTAGAGATTCGTTTCGGAAAGTTGCAACTATAAAGCCATAATATATTCCATTGGAAACAAACCCGGGTTTGGAACGAGATACAAACATTCAGAGATCCTCAAAAGGGAGAAAATTAGAGTATTGAATAAGGTTAATAAGAAGACGAGTATAATTTGAGGAGAGGATAATAGGTTTTTGGAAGATATAACCACTAACGGGTACATTTTTCTATCATATGTCGTTGACTAGTGCTAATGTAATAAAAATAAGATCTAGAGTTAGAGTGGGTTCCGAATCACAGGTTGATGAAGCAAACCCAAACCTAAACCTAGTTAATCAACATGTCAAGATTATCCAACCACTACCTTGAAACCCATACAAAAGTGTCAGATTCGTGTTGGGTTCGCGGGTCGTGTACTAAACTATGACCCCTATTTTGCATAAAAACTTAGCACGTAACAATTACTTCATACTATTCCATGATGTAATGAATGATATTTGTTAATGTATATTTCTTTGGACCCATATACCCCCTTTTTATTTTCTTTTTAATTGCCTTATTTTATGGTGAATTACCTTTTATTTTATTTTTTTCTTTCTTCTTTCTTTTCTGAATGACCTAACTTTTGTATTTAGAAAGAAGAGGCTTTAGAAACCCAATAAATAAATGACCTAACAAAAGGGGGGAGGGGTGTATATATCGATGATATCAGTTTTGTTTATATATATGTAGAGTAAATATAGGGTGCACAGGAGAGAGAAAGTGAGGGTGAATCTGGGCCACTCATACACAGAAATTGAGGGTGTATTGCTCCACAAGGTACTAGATCTATGTCCTCTTAGGCCCGCGCACCCATACACCCTGTGCATACTATAAGTCCTCATATATGTATCATGAAATATCGATAATTTAACGATATTTCACCTTATATCGTTGAAATTTGCACATATAACAGTAGGGGTGGCAATGGGTCGTGTTGGGTCGGGTTCGTGTTGTGTCATATTCGGGTCGCGTGTTAGGAGAGCAAACCCAAATCCATCCCAGTTATTAATCGTGTCGAGTTTGTCAAACCCAAACCGAACCCGCCTATATAATGGGTTACCCAACAGGTGACCAGCTAAGCCAGTGGGTCAATTTCAAATCAGTTTCGAATCGGATTCACTAGGGGTGTCTTTTTTTTTCCGAATTCCAATCCGATATTTTTCCAAATTTGGAAATGATATTTGTGTTCCGATATCCAAAATTTCGATATCCGATTTTTCCTAAAAATAATTGGATCGGAATTGGATGTGTTTTCAAAATCCGATCCGATCTGATCCGATTTTCGATTAATTTCCAAATTTTAAACATATAGAGGACTATTTCATATAGTTACTAAATTAATACTACATATAGTTTACAAACCAAATAAAAACCCTAGTTGTCCAAACCTATTACAAAGCTTATAATGTAGTTTTGATTCACAGTAGGTTTGAAATAAGAAGCTTCAAACTTGTAATGGATGATATTGTTAATGAAGACGTGATTAATGATGTTTATGTCAATGCATGGATATACTTTGCTATAAAGCACAATGTCCGTGTGTTGGAACTTTCATTTAGAATACATAGACTTTCATTTACCTATCACGGTTTCTCTTCCCAATCTCAAAATTTTGAAGCCCACTGCAAATGCTATTTATGGTGAAAAGTTAACTGAAAATCTCTTTTCGAGTTGTCACGTGCTAGAAGAATTGATCATCCGTTCTTGTAGTTGGCATGATTTTAATACCATTATATGTTCTCCTCCAAACCTTAAGGTGTTGGAGTTGCTGGAAAAAGAAGATGGTAATGATACCAGTGATATCCGCATTTGCCCCCCAAATGAAAGTGCTAAAGTATTTTGGACCCACACTGCCCCATATAGATGAGGAGATCTATTCCTCTTTGGTCACTCTGGATTTTGAGTCGAATAGATGAGGAGCTAAAGTATTTATATGAGTTTAAACTTTGTTGTACTTATCAGAATTAATCCCTTTTGTCTATCTGAAATTAGGGGTATTTAGGCTTTGGTCCTATTTATAGTAGCGATATTATGCTTTAGTCCTAAAATTAATCAAACGTGTGAGACGCACGTGCAAGGGTATTCTAGGTATTAAGCAAAATACAAGACAGTCAACGAGTTTGACTACCAAAAGTTGGACTAAAGTCTAATTTCCAACTATAAATAGGACCAAAACCTAAATACTCCTACATAAATATGTGCCCCCCCCCTTCCCCCCTTTAAGGTGAGGCCCCCACCAGCTGTCTCACCTACATATAGGGTGAGCCGGCCGATTATTACTACATGTCTACATTATAGATGTTAGGAGGAATCCATTTTTTCTACAATTTTCTCAATGCTTAGTTTGCTTCTGGCCAAATAAAAGACTGCCATGTGGTCATTGTAACGGAACCAAGAGTTGTAAATACGTTATCTAAGACCATTAATACTGAGTAGTTGAGAATGCTCCCAGTGACCCACGTCAGCCCCCCTTTTTTCTCTCAAACTGACACATTAGATTTTACTTAAAAAAATGAATTCTACGCTATTTTTTGGCGATTTCAATTGTTCGTAGCCCAAAATACATAAAATCTCAAAATGGATAAGTAGATAAAAATCTTTCTTAAATCTTATTTCTATTCTTAAATCTTATCTCCATTCTTAAACACACGAAGTAAAGTGCCCAAATATGGGCTTCTTCTTCACCTCTCTCAATTTCTTCTACTTGGTACCTTCAAAATTCGAGCGATGGCACTTCAAATAATTTCGATAAGGCAAGTTTAAGTTTTTTTTTTTGAATTTCGGTTAAGTCATTTTTCTATTGATATATAAGAGAAAATAGTTGTATCAAATGACTTTTGCTGATTTACGGACCTCAATTAGAATGGTAGAAGATGGCATCGGCACTTTGTATCGTGTCTTGATGGGGCAGACTATCTGATTGATAATCTTTTATTTGTGTTTTCTTTGGATATGGTACCATTGATTATGTGAGATTCTTTTATCAGAATTTTATTTGTTATGTTTTTAATGTTTGAATGTTTGAATGTGCTATTGCTTATATATATAATGCCTTTGAGTTGGTTCTTAACTCTTGTTTAGAATGAGTAAAATGTCTTTGTGTTCTTCCGTGTTTATTTGGTTTTGTAGCTCCATCTTGGCTTCAACTTCTCTAGCTTTTCTTCGTTCCTCGGCTATCTCCTTCTCCTCTTTAGTCCTAGCCGAGCCCTGCATGTATTTTTCACAACAAGTAATTAATAGACCAGTATTTGTACATATAAAGCATCAATACTTGAATTTAAGGATTAAAATAACCTTCTCTTCAACTTTGGCTTTGTAAATTTTGGCATGTTCTTGAGCAGAACTTGCAACATTGCTAACCTTCTCTTTGACAGGATGCATTTCTCTTCTGAAAATTGTTTAAATCAGCACAGTATGGACAAGTAGAATGCATAGGTTTGAGTTGATTATGATCTTAACGGGACTGCTGAACTCCCCACCAAAGAAGAACTCAGGGTTTTTGTCTATAGGAAATATGTAGTTGTATCTGAGAAGATATTTCGATGGCGAAAGATGGTGATGAAATGGACTTTGATGGGGATTCAGTTGATAGAGGATCCGAGTTTTTCGAGCCAAGTGAATTTGATGGAACATCAGATAGTGATAGCTCGGAGAACACAACATCTGATAGTGATTCGGATATTGATGATGAGATGGCAGAATTATATTGAAGGAATTGGGGGTAGCTATGATATGGTTGATGCAAATTTATTGTTGGAACATGCATTGGGTCTTTCGGATGATGAGAGTTCGCCGGGAGCGATGGTGACAAGAGGTTGGTAAAGTTGGGGTGTATCTTGCTTTCCATGGTAAACTATTTATAGCCGAGTTTAGTAAGCTTCCATCTAAAGAGTCAATTTTTAAACCAACCCATTGGTTTTTCATTTGCAGTGTATCCAAGTTTGATCCAAAGAATCGAAAAAGCAAAGTTCAAAGGCAAAGAAAGATTACGGCCTTACACTACCTACTTTGCGAGGCTTTGATTCTTTGAAGTAGATGCAGATAAAGGTGTTGTAGCCAAATGAACTCCAAAGCCACCTTTGCCTTCTTTTCCTTTTTTGCCTTCGATTGCGTTCTATCTCTACGAATAGCAACAAAAACATGTCTCCACACAGATCAAAATCACATGAATCGAGACAATGGAAGCAAACTTGGCTAAAACGCGCGACATATCTTGGGCCAAAAATTTCATTTGACAAGAAACACTAATGCCAAACCAAATTATGAATAATGAATTTTGGCATATTCATATATTGTGTGTGAGACTCTTCCCTTGGTTGACGAACACGAGAGAAATCAAAGTCGGTGCTTTATGACCATGCACCTAAAATTATTGTTGCAAGCTTGAACATTCTAAGCCCTCGGACATGAACAGTATGAAAGTGCTTAATCGATAGATTATTAAGTGTGCCAAAATGACAAAGATTATCGAGCCAAGTTGGGCCTTTGTGTTATTCGTTTAGCATAACAGTTTGATCAAGTTCACATGATTCTGCAAAGAAGGTAACAAAAGAACGTTTGATACAAACAAAAATCAATGCATTTTCCTTTTGAAATAAACTTGTAGCACTGGTCAAAAAGCACAAAAAGGACGGTTGTCTTATTAGGGCATGTAAGGTTTACTTCTCTTTGATAAAGTATTAAACCATGTGCTGTGAGGGGGAAGAGCCTCCTCAAAGCTTTAAAGGAATTTTGTTTGTGACTTCCCGTTGTCTCCCCAAGGCAAGCTGTAGATTTGAATAATATAAATCATTTTGTTCAATCAAATGCGAGCGGATAAATTTAAACTAAGACAAAAGAACATAAATATGATTGAACAACTAAACCAAATTAAAGGTGCAGGCAACCGAAGAATGAAATCACAAATGAAAGATTCAACACAGAGAGAATGCTAACAAGTAACTCTGACCAATAGTATTTAAACGAATAAAAGTATCAAAAGAAAAACTCACCAACAGTTTCTTGGTTTCTTGATCTCGAATCCGTTCTATCTCGGCCTTTCGGCCTTTGCAGTCTCCCTCCCGACCGAAGTAGAAACAAAGACGCATAAGAATGATTTGTTGGCATAGCTCTTCTACAGGATCATCTTCTGACTTTTCATCCTCTGTTGCGTTAGTTGAAGGTGTACGAAGTGTCAAACCCTCAAGGGATAGCCTCTGTGCAAGCCTCTCCCACTGTGTTTGAACTATATCACGGGCTTCCTCTGCTTGAATATGTTCCTACTCCGCTTTCACACACGATGCTTTAATGTTGGGATTTCAGACCAACATGCTATCACATTTGCTGCATGATTGGCCTGTGAAGGTCTAAAGCCTTTCATTGCCATCTACTCATCATTTTTGCAGAGAGTTATAAGCGAGGGCATTTTTCATTTTTAGTATTAACTTCTTCTTTAGACATGATCTTATTGCTAAATATGGAGTTAATCTCTAACGTAAAAAAATAAATATTGTAGCTTATAACTCACGACAATGGGAGATCCTTTGTAGCATATATTTAACTTCAGTTTCTTTTAACCAAATGAATATTATATTCTTGGTTCTTCAGAAACTTGCCTTAATCTGCGGAATCTCAAGAGTTTCTTTTAATAGCCGAAACATATTCTGTCCTTCTGACATGACCATGGAAGAGAGGTGACGTTGTTTATGATCTGAACTGATTTCTACCTTTTAGAATCTAACATTATGCAGTCTGCAAGACCTACATCAATAGCCCTCTGCATGACACTCCCTTGGTCGTCTATGATCATACCTCAAAACCATATCTATCAGCCATAACAGAACCATCTGCATTCACTTTTACAGCCCCAGGTAGTAACTTATGTTTGAAATTTGTTTGTACCCAGTATCCCCAAATTATCCAAAAAGAGGATACTTTAGTAGCAAAATTGTGTCGTACTTTCCTTAGTTCCTTCAAAGATATTCAAAGTAGATCTTCATGTCCTTAATTCTGCTACAAACAATCATGTCAGCTGGTTGTGATTTACTGCAGAATAGTAAAATTTTTATTAATACACAATCATAAGCCTTCATTCTTAACATGTCATTTACTAGGTCCTAGCCTTAGCTCGACAAGACGCTCACTCTCAGTCCCAGGTACCACTAAGATAGCCTATTATTGTTTTTCGTGAACCCTGCTGCTTGCCCCAAAAGATGTATTCGAATAACTATTAGTACATTTTGCTTTCTCCAAGATTCACGACGACGCAACCGCAACACATCAACACCACGGGTAGAATTTGATCGGATATTAGTGCTGTGAAGTCACTGAAGTTGATACATGTTTCTGTTTTTATATTTCATATGAGCAACCTTGATTTGTTTTATCGATGCACTACCATAGTCCTTAAGTGCGTTGATTAGCGTGATTAGGGTATTCTATAAGATAGTAGATAGTACTTTCTTTTCCATCTAGGAATTTTGATCGCATGTACTCATGCGTGTTTCTAGAACCGGAACAGCTCATGATAAAGGTTGTTTGGTACTTAAGTTCAACTATGAATTAAGACTTAATTATATGCCACAACAAGGTGATGCAAGCACGAGACCGCCGGACATGTTATTCTCAACGACTTAATGTGTTTCACTTCAGAGTTCAGATAAAAGCGGATCGTAAGGACATAAGTATTACGTAACATGCATTTAAGTGAGGATTAGAGTTCATTACTTTCGAAAACTAATGGTCTTCGCTTCGAGAAAATTATGTGGCGTAAGAAGTGGATTCATTATTATATCAATGACAAAGGGTAGCGGACTTGCGGTGATGAGGGCCTCTTCATATTGATTGAGAATTATTGAAGCTCCATGTATTGTTAAGTCAATATGCTTTTAGTTTAATGAGACCTGACAATGTACATGTTTTGAGGATGCAAAGATGTTATACATTTTCCTAAATTACCCACACTCAACCCATAAAGATGATTGATATACAATAGGTCATTGATATAAAGATTTTAGAAACATTAGAAATATGCCAAACGCATCACAAGTTCACAACTTGTGAAAATTTACACTTCAAATAATCACCATCTGCTCGACCATTTTTTTTCATAAACAAAACAAACATGTTTACAACATTCAAAGGCTTTTCGGAGGTAGGAGAGGGCACATTCAGATTTCACATTCAAAAGCTAAAAAACCAAACCGGTCCTTAACTCTAAATTTCGGACAAGCCACGGATAAATGAGAAACACATTGCATTCAGAGGCTAAAAAACCAAACGGCCTCTGACTCTAATTTTTTGACACGCCTATAGATAAATGAGACGGTATTCATAACAACATACCCTTCCAAGTGACTAGAGAATAATATCACAACTACAATTACATTCAGATGGCAAATATTTGTGTGGTACAAATGTGACTTATCTTAGCCCAACCCGGTCTCGAAAATAACTGCCTCAAAGACAAGCTCTTAAAGTTGCATCTACTTCGAAAGACTATAGAATTCAGCTATCATGTATAACAGTTTCCTGAAGTAGTCCTAAGTACAAGGAATTGAAGAAGCAAATGTCAATCTTCAAAGCAGGTAACCTGAATTATGAGATTGACTTGGAAATCTAAAGAAATTACATTTTTGTTGTGATAACTATTATTTGTCTCAATACTTCAATATTGCAAATGGTGCAATATAGTGTACAAACAAACATTCATTGTCACCTATATCATGATATTTATCTAGATTTGAAATTGACATCGATTTGTCTTTTCGCTTCACGATGCATCGACCCGAGAAAAAATATACGCATTACATGTACTAGATCATGGTTATCAATATACATATATTATTTATTTAAGTGGACTTTAGGCTTTTGAGTCATTAGCTATCTATGTAGCAAGTCCGGCCATAGGCCGGGCCAAATGGCTAGTTAATGACAATGATAGTGGGCAAAAGACAAATTTAGCTTCGTCAGCCTCACTCAGTTGTCAATTAGCTTTTCTATATAAACACAAGGCCCACCATAAAGCAATTCTTGATGGAAAGAAAATGGTATGCATTTGTGCACCTTTCACACCCGAAATTTCACCCAAAGGAGTTTTTTTTTTTTTTTTTTTGCCCAAAGGAGCTTCATTCCTCACGGCATTTGCAAATTATATTTCCCCAAATTATGATAACAACATTTTTCCAAATAAAACCATAAAACTAATTAAAAGATAGGTATAACCAAAATAGTAATAGTAATAGTAATAGTAATACTAATAATAATAATAATAATAATAATAAACTAATCTAAAATATAACTAACTTACTTCTAATTGTTGACTACTTTTAATACATTTTTTATCATCACGTAAATTTATAATAATAAGTAATAATAATTTTTACATGTGTATGGTGTTTATCCTAATTCGAATGTCATGGCCTATCCTTTTTACTGACCCATTTCCTCATCCCCACTTCTAGGGAGTGATTGGCTTGCAGACACTGTTCTACAAAACACTAGGTGATTCTCGTGCGGTGGGAGAGCGTCTAGCCTAAGTGTCGCGGACACACTTGGGCCCAATGTGTGTTGTGCGTCACTTGAGCGTATTTATCCCCAAGCAAGCCTATTATTCGGGCGAGTAGTGTTAACTAGCAGTCGTTCACATAAGCAATAATTGAATCACAATTGTACAAAGAGAGCGGAAGCAGTAAGTAAGAAGACAACAATTTATAAGAAGGCAACAAAAATAACTTTCATTTGAGTAATCACTACTACAATTGTGGCAAGCGAATGCAATAATATTGGTTGTAGAGGATGCTTGCTATTTCCCTATATATATGTCAAAACTATTTTTCCAGTAGAATCATAAGGGAACATAAACCCAGGTGTGAAGTTGTGTCACACGTAACATCTAGCTCGGTGCTCCGATTGAGGTGTTCTTCGATTCTATTTGGGGTCTTTAAACATATATACTACAAAATGAGCACGAAGTTCAGAGCACCTTGACCATTTTTTGCATTGACTCTAATTGACTTTTGTTGACTTTGACCCATTATTATAACATTACTCAGTATTACACACTATTAGACTAGAACTAGTACATTCACTACTAAAAAAAAGGCTTTTTATGACGGCTATTTTTTTTCTACCATGACGATTTCCGTATAACCCGTCATTATTTCTATCTCACAATTAATTTTATGACGCTTGATGTCAAATGTTGACGGTTATAGGTTAGGCGTCATAAATATATGTGACGTTTTTTTATCAATGTGTCAAATTAGTGACTAACAATTGTATATTTACCGTTCATTTTATGACGCATGATGTTAATGTTGACTGTTATAGGCTAGCCGTCATAAATAATTTTGACATTTTTTATCAATGTGTCAAGTTTGGTGTCTAATTTATGAGTTCATTTTCACAAACGTCAAGTAAAAAATTGTCTAACTTTTTCCTTCCACCATTACGGGTGTTTAATTAATTGTTTAACCATTTGGGAGCAATTAAAAACGAACTCCTTGGAACTGATTGGTCGAGTGCATGGCCAAAAATATCGCTGAGATATCCGATATCTCGCCGATATATCTCGGTAAATTGGTACACCGATATCGATATTTCCGACATATATCCACCGAATATTGAACCCTTTTTTTTTCTGAGATATATCGGAATTTCCGATATGAAACTTTATATCTCCGATATAATTGATATTTCCGATATAATCGATATATATCGGTTGACTTTTTGACCATTGTTAAATATAAATCCGATATTTCCAATATATTTCCGATATTATATTTCCGATATTTTAAATAGTTTGGACTGGTCACCAAAAAAATTGATATATCCGATATATCTCGGTTTTTGGGTACACTGATATATTAACCGATATCGATATTTTGGGCCTTGGTCGAGTGAACCGTCAATAAAAATAATTAGGTTAAGTCTCGGGTCAATAATAAATACCCAATTCTTAATAACCGAACTTCTTTTTTTTTTTTTGGTAACTCAATAACCAAACTTCCCAAATAATGAAAACACTGAATCCCTATCTAATACCGAAGGTAATAAAATTGATATGGAGAAAGGATTTCCCCTCTCAACATATATACAACGCGCGCTTACTAATCTAATTCCCGGATTCTCCTCAACCCTAACATTTTATTATCGTAAGTTGTCAAATTGGGATTGGAGATTGGTTGCCGCGATAAAGAGGTAAATATTCCCCTTCACTCTGATTATTAGGGATTCGCTTTGGAAACCCTAGCATAGTATCTCAATTATATATAAATTTAAATGTCTGCATCTTTTAACTTATCTTGCATTTCAGAATCAGAATCGTAGCAGTGTTAGTGTTCTCTTAGCGTCGAACTTGGAGTGGAGTGCGTTGCTTTTGGAAGGAAGTGATTTCTTATTAGCAAGTAAGATTTTATGTTTGTTTTTTTGTTATCTGTTAAGCATTCTATAAAGGTTTTATAATGCTGTTTTGATTTAAAATTTCATCAAATAGGGTGTTTGGAATTTGTTTAAAGGTATTATCTATACATTACCTGTTTTGGCTGCAATCTTGTTTAACACGTATCTAGATTGCTTTAGTGATTCTTTTTGGGTACTCAACTGGATGCTTATTGCTGATGTTTTTTTCTGTTGGTTTGTTTGTAAAACTCTTCTGAACCATGCCATAGTTTCTGAAGGATGTTTTAACATTATATTTTTAATTAGGGTTCAGAATTTGGTGGGCGGGAGGGGAGGGGGGGGGGGGTTTGGCGCCGGGAGGTGGGGTCTAATTACTGACATGACTAATTAAGAGATGAAAACCAAACAAGCTCACACTGCAAGTGTGAAACAATGAATTAAATATATTACCATAAATTTTGGTATACAATAGACAATTGATCAAGTTGAACATTTTCTTTCCATGGCATCTCTCTTTATTCGGCAATTTGTGCGAGAAAATCAATGGTTTGCAATCTGAAATCAGCACAGCTTACAACATTCCAATAGAGTCTATATGAAGTAGTAATAGCTTGGCAACGAAACCATAAGATCAGATAATAAATTTAGTTTACTCCCACATTTTTGCCTTACTTTATTTCTCTTCTTTTCTTTTTTATATCCTTTCTTTTTTCGTTTCTCCTTTTCTTACATTTCCTAAACGGTAAAGAAGCAATTTATAAACAAGTAGGTCATGACGAGCTACTTTGGAGAGAATGTAACAGCCAAACAAGCCAACCAATGCAAGCAAACATGCATATGAAACAAGTGCACTAACAACATTACAACAGATAGAACGGCTAATCCTTTTCTTATTCATTGGGCTTTTCATCCATAATTGATACCTTGTTTTTTTAATGATGCTAACTTCACGAAAAGTGAAAAACTGATCAGAAAAAATATTCCATTGATTTGAGTTTTCCTGAAGCTGATCAGACTAACATTTTCAAACGGGTTGAAGCTCGACTCAAGTAAAGGCTCACTGAATGTACCTTCTAAGATGTTGAGGAGAGGCAATTTTCTCACAAAGGACTTTCGTCATTAAAACCCCCCAAAACAAGCTTCTTCCAAAGATGAGAGGCATGGCCTTCTGAAACTTTAGACTGAGTCATACCCTCTTGAAACAGTTGACTAAGCCACACACCTTTTGGGTAAAAGTCAGGGTATGACTCATGAGCTTATTTGTGTTCAGTTGCCTACTGGAAAGTAGTAGTGATACAAAAATTAGAACACTTTTATGGTGCCTATGAGAATACATAGTAATAGAGAAGAATAAAATCACTAATAGATTTAATGATCTTGAAGCGATTATTTTTATGTTTTTTTTCTTAACGAAAAAAGTGCAAAATTTGGGTGTTTTCAGGATTTTTGTGTCATACTCGATTCGAAATGGACAAATTGTGGATGTCCAAGGATAGGCTAACAGATGAATATATTGTAGGGGTTAAGAATTTTCTTCTGTTTGCAAATCCAACAGAGAGCAAGACCATTCTCATAAGATGTCCATGCAAACACTGTGTGAATCTTTGTGAGTTTACTCAAAAGGAGGTTAGAAACCACCTTTTTGAATCTGGTATCGACCAACACTATACTAGCTGGATATATCACGGGGAGCAAAGTCATAATGCAGCCCCTTCTAGTGTCGATGGAAATGAAGACCATCAAGATTATCACAATATGGAAACTCCAGAAGATCACGACAAGTACAAAAAACTTGCTAGATCTTTGGGCGTGACCAATTCACCGGTGATCCTGTAAAGTTTGAACAATTGCTCCAAGATGCTGAGAAACTATTATATGAAGGGTGTACAAAGTTTACCAAGTTATCAATGGTGGTTAAACTATTCAATCTAAAAGCCAAAGGTGGGTCGTCAGACAAGACTTTTTCAGAGTTACTGAAATTGTTTGGAGAGGTGCTTCCGGACGGTCATTTACTACCGTCCTCACTGAATAAGGTCAAGAAGACATTGTCCGTTTATGGAATGAAGTATGAAAAGATACATGCATGTCTTAACGACTGCATCCTGTACAGAGGTGACGAGTATAAGGATCTTACTGTGTGTCCTACTTGTGGAGCATCAAGATATAAGGAGAATAAAAATATGACCGAGACAAGTAAAGGTGTGCCTGCAAAAGTTTTGTGGTATTTTCCACCCATCCCAAGGTTCAAAAAGATGTCTCAGTCTGTGCAAACAGCTAAGGATTTGACATGGCATGCTGATGCAAGAGAAGTTGATGACAAATTGCGTCACCCAGCAGATTCCCCAGCATGGAAGACTGTAGATTGCATGTGGCCAGAGTTTGCAGCAGATTCACGAAATCTGCGTCTTGCACTCTCCACAGATGGTGTCAATCCACACGGTTCTATGAGTAGTAGGTATAGTTGTTGGCTAGTTATGTTGATCACTTACAACCTTCCACCATGGTTGTGTGTGAAGAGAAAGTTTATGATGCTTACATTGTTGATATCAGGTCCACGACAACTAGGGAATGATATTGATGTGTACTTGAGGCCCTTGATTGACGACTTAAAATTTTTATGGAATACTGGGGTCGATGCTTACCGACATGAATCCTTTACATTGAGAGTTGTGCTAATGTGGACAATAAATGATTTTCCCACGCTTGGTAACCTATCTGGCTGTTGCGTTAAAGGATATTATGCTTGTCCAATATGCGGTGAGAATACACCTTCACTCAGACTGAAGCATTCTAAGAAGATTGTATACATGTCCACTAGAAGATTCCTCCCAAAGAACCACCCTTACAGAAAGCAGAAGATGTTTAACGGTAAACAAGAGTTTCGATCACAACCAGAACCATTAACCGGTGAGAAAGTAAAAGAAAAGGTTAAACTGCTTAATATTTCTTGGGGGAAAAAAGTTAAGAATGTAACTGTGAAGAATTTAGCAAAACCAAAAGGGCGGAAAGAAGTTAGGTAACGAAAATTGAAGAAGTCAATGGGTAAAAGGAAGCGACAGGGTGCAGAGAAAAAGGCAAAGACGTCAACCACATCAGCAAGGGTTGATAATGGAGTCGATGATATTTTGAAATGTTGGAAAAAGTCTTCAATATTTTTTAAACTGGACTATTGGGAGTATTTGCCTGTTAGACACAGCTTGGATGTCATGCATATTGAGAAGAATGTTTGTGACAACATTATTAGTACATTGCTTAACATTCCTTTCAAAACAAAGGATACTATTAACGGTCGTCTTGATCTTGAGGAGATGGGAAGGGCGGAGTTGGCACCAAAGATAGGTAAAAGTAAAACTTTCCTACCTCGAGCTTGTTTTACATTATCTAGGGATGAAAAAAGAAGAGTTTGCCTAACATTGCATGAGCTGAAAGTCCCCGAAGGATACTCTTCTAATTTCAAGCCTCGTGTTTCAATGGATGATCTAAAATTGCAAGGGCTGAAGTCGCACGATTGCCACGTTTTGATGCAACAGTTGCTTCCTGTGGCAATACGATATGTCTTGCCAAAGCGTGTGAGATATGCAATTGTCAGGTTGTGTTTCTTCTTCAGTGCACTTTGTGCAAAAGTAATAGATGTGCAGCAGTTGAGTCAAATTCAAAGGGATGTTGTTGTCACCGTATGTATGCTGGAAAAATACTTTCCCCCGTCATTCTTTGATATCATGGTTCATCTCACGATTCATCTTGTTAGAGAGGTGAAGCTTTGTGGTCCAGTTTTCTTCTGATGGATGTACCCATTTGAGAGGTAAACCAACTTATTGAGCTTTCCTTTATCCTTGGTTAGGTATGACATAGTAAGCATTATCGTTACCATTTTCCCATTGACATGTCTTAGGTACATGGTGGTGCTGAAGGGTTATGTACGAAACCGCAATCGTCCAGAAGGTTGCATTGCTGAAAATTATATTGCAGAGGAAGCAATTGAGTTTTGCAGTGAATTCTTATTTGACTTGGATGCAATTGGTGTTCCTCCCAATTGTAAAATCACTCCTGATGATATGTTGGTGGAGGGAGTTACCCCTGTAGGGGGTTCTGCTGCTGAAGTTGATAGTACTACCTTGGAGCAAGCGCGTCTTTATGTGTTGCACAACACAGGAGTTGTTGAGCCTTACATAGGGTAAAATATGTTGATAGTTTACTTCCATTCTTCCATTGGTTTAGAATTCCTATAGCTAAATGTGAGATTGCTTTCGGTAACTAAATAGGGAGCACACGGACTGCCTGAAGAAAATCCACCCCCGTCAGTCAAAGAAACCAACATGGTTACAAGAAGAACACAATCGTACCTTTAGTGATTGGCTTAAAGAAAGGGTACAATTAAGCAATTCTAAAGTACCATTTCTTCTGTAAACTCCATTTAATCATTACTAACTCTTATAAGAACACAGGTTTCACAAGAGCGACGCATCACCAATAACAAAGTCTCGGATACCTTAATGTGGATATCTCAAGGGCCTCGGATGCATGTATTAAATTATGAGACCTATATCATCAATGGTTATCGGTTTTCCACAAAAATTCGGGATGCTACACGTGTCACTCAAAACAGTGGTGTGAGCTTGGTCGCCGCAGCAATGCAAGTTGCAAGTGCGAAGGATAAGAAACCGACCTTTTTTTCGATATGTCCTTTTATGGAGTTATTGTTGAAATATGGTTGCTTGATTATTTTAATTTTCACGTTCCAGTGTTCAGGTGTGATTGGGTTGATAGTAGGAATGGTATCAAGAAAGATGATTTGGGTTTCACATTAGTTGATCTTGGTAGAGTTGGTCATAAATCTGATTCGTTTATCTTAGCTTCTCAAGCCAAGCAAGTCTTTTTTGTTCCTGACCAACTTGATCCTAAGTGGTCAGTTTGCTCTGGCAGCTCCTAAAAGATGTTATAATGTTGGTGATATTGGTAATGCCGTGTTTGATGGGGACATAGGAGACAAGGTTCATTCGAAGTATTTCCAAGTGCTGATTCTTTTGATTTGATTGATGAATCTCGGTTAGTTTACACACGTGAAGACGTGAGGGAATATGGGTTGAGAATGAATCATCTAAAACCTAGTCATTTTGTTTTTTTTTTTCTTTTTTTTGTTTCTCGCGATTTTTTATTGTAAGATTCTCTATAAGTTGTCAATTGATCAAGATTTTTTAAGCCTTCGATGAATCTTGTATTTAGTTATTTCTATTAGTCACTTTTTTTCTGTTTTTCCATTTGAAGCTTTACTTATTTCATGAGTAGACTTCATCTATGCGGTATTATTCAAACAAATTTTTTTTAAAGCACATTATACTTGAAATACAAATATTTGTTGTATTACAATTCATTCTAGAGAGATAATTAGCGAGAATCGTCAATCACTTATAACATCTTCTATCTTGTAGAATTCCAAGCCTAATGATAGACGATGACCAAGTAAAAAAAAGCTTGTTATAGATTTTCAAACCCAAGCCAATTAGTCAACATAGCCTATCTTCATATCTTGTCTACACGTTCCCTTTTGCGGTTTTCTTTGCATCGGTTATTAGTCGATAAATGTTTCTTTCTTTCTTAAAATCGGTATTTTTGTTGCTTCTTTGCCCTAAAATGGATGATGGGCACTTATTGCAACATGAGTAGGAAGAATCGATGGCCGACCAAGTTCAATCCCATCACTACATCTTGGTCCCCTTCGAGGGAAAATAATGGGGAGATAGCCATTCGCGGAGGGCGGAACCACCAAAAGTTCTCATAATCCTCAAACCATTATCTCACTGGAAACTAGTCAGAAACCTGTGATGATCCATTCCTTCGGGTATGGCACTGCAATAAATGTTTTGCAACCGTCCCCATCGGGGATCTGGCCGATAATCTGGTTCTATTCCATTTCCATTGATGTCCATATGATTTGGCGTTACATACTTCCCAACAGTGACTAACACACCCGATCCATCATTAAGTTCGAATATAGATTGAATTAAACCCTTACTGAAAGTCTTCTCCCCAACAAGAACAGCTCTGCAGTTATCATGAAGTGTAGTAGCTACTATTTCACTTGAACTAGCAGTCTTGTTATTGACCAATACAATTAGGGGAGTGTAACCAAAGGCACGATCCTCAAAGAACTATAGTATTATGGTACTTGGGATCCTTTGTTTGTTAGCTACTTTGATACTGAGGTATTACGTTGAAAAGAATTTGCACAAAAAAATACTGAGGGATATATAATGGCCATACGCTCAAAAATGGCAAGTTGAAAAGAATGACAAACAAGTGTGTTTTACCAAAACATTTACATAAGGTTTTCCTTGAATGAAGTGTGTTTCTGGTGATGATTTGCATGGCTCTCAAGAGCTGAAATCACTCAAGTCACAAAGTTTCCTGAATTTAGACCTCGCTATTCTGAGAATCCAACCATGTCACCTAGCCCTTCACCAAATGAAATGATTCTATTCTGAGAAAAAAAAGGGAAGTGTAAGGGGAAAAACCGTTAAGTGAGATGACATGTTACACAATCACTAAGCATTGAACTTGCTCTCATACATACCAAAAGTTTCTTCAACTTGTTCTTCTTCTTCTTCTTTTTATCTACATAGGCTTCAAGTTCCTTCTCACGGACAAGGGCATCCTCCAGAGCCTGCGAAAAACAAGAATAATCAGTGCAATAAAAAGCATTCTGACGTTTTTCCTTGAATGTGCCACTAGCTAGTAGCTGTTACCTTAGGCCAAATACATACAATGAGTTCTAGCAATCAAGAAGAGTAGAGCAGGTGTTAGTATATCAAATTCAAAAACCATGAGTCTATAAAATTACCTGTTTGGTTGCCATGAGTTCTTATTCTAGGGCATCGACCGCGTTCACACAAAGACATTAAGCATTTCCTCTTTCTCGGCCGGGCATTGTAGTGGTTTTTGTCGAGAACGGTGACCTTCTCTTCAGTCACCATGCACTTCATGACGGACATGTATTTAGCGGATATGGTAGGTCCAGGTGGCCGGGGGTAGTTAGTTGGCTTAATGTTGTGGTTTACAGAGTCAATAGTCTTTGGAATAGAGGTTGGCATCGATGAGCTTCTTTGGTATGTTGCGAGTCAATCGATCATAGTGACAACGCCCATGACAAAACGCCGGGGCCTTGAGAAGATTTGAGCGCTTAGCTTGTCAGAAACCTTGCATTCATCATAAGGAGAGAAACAACCTGAAATTTGAATAGTAGCATTTGATGGCTCCAGTTATACAACAAAACATAAACACTTGGCAATATAATATTATTAGGTTATGACACCACTAGTGTTCTCTTTTTGATTCCGAAACTTATTTACAAGAAATACAATTTGCTTGGTGTGCATTTGCTATTACTAGGTGTTTATATATATATATATATTTGTTTTTCCTTCTACGCATATTCCTGTTCATCTCATATAATACTAATTAATGTCCTGTGCTTATATTTTTCAGCTTAGCCTAGCCATGGATCCGGAAGAGGTTGTTCATTTTGAGGATGAGGTTGTCCATTCTGAAGATGAGGTTGTTCATTCTGAGGATGAGGCTGTCCATTCTGAAGACAAAACACCTATAAGTACTAGGGTAGAAAGGAGAGGCGCAACTGTAATGTATTGTCTTTCTGTTGATTGGGATGGTATCATCATAAGAGTTCACTTTGATAGGAAAGGTAGGCCTATAAGTCAAAAAGTTTGTAATAAGATTTCTGGTTGGGAAGGTGCTCTTGCGAGGAGTCTGATTCCCCTAAGTGCTTTTCAAAAGTGGGCCGAAAAGCACCACGGAACTTTTAAAACTATTATGGGGCTGGCATACTGGTAATTTATTTTGAATTTTGAATTTTGAATTTTTATTTTCCTGTTGTTTCTTATCTTGCTTATAACTTGGATTCGGTTTATTTATTCGTGACCCAGATAAGATTCGATATAGATATCAAGTATAGGAAGTCAGTTTTGAAATCGTTTGGAGTTAGATGGAGGACCTTCAAGAATATGCTGACTATCAAATATATTATGCCATTTAAAGATGATCCCGAGGCACTCTCAAAACCACACACAAAAAGTATAAGCTAATTAAAAAGTTTGGACCGGATGCATTTGTGAAATCGAGATTAACAGAAGAGTTCCAGGTATGTGTGAGACATTTAAATAGGTATATTGTTCTATTTAAATTAATAACTTTTTTTTATCTATTAGGAGAAGAGTAAGTTACAATCTGCACGAAGGGCAAATGGTAAGTATAATCACCGAGTTAGCAGGCTTGGATATGCTGGCTTGATATATAAGATGGTGAGGACTTGTACAACTTTTTAAAATCATAATGTATATAGTAAACCATATCAAATACTTCATAACTAAATTGATTTTTTTTTTTGTATATCTCATTATAGCAAGAAGAGTTGGGAGAATCGTTTGATGAGGATGATAGAGCTGGTTTGTGGCTTTTAGCTCGGCAGAGCAAGAGTGGCGAATACTTTAACGATGATATAAGGAAGGTGGTAGAAAAAATTGTAAGTTTTGAGCTATGCTAGCACGGGTAATAGAGTAAAGTACTAATGTTCTAGTTCATGTCAGACCTTGTTCAGTCTTCCCGCCCATGCCGCCACTGTTGCTCCTGTCGGTGGAGTCACTGTGTGCCTCTCCTTAACTGGTACCAATGGAAGAGGAACGATGTTTATATAAATGAAAAATTAAGCCTATCCATTATATAGAATTTTCTTTTGCGTGTTTCCAAAGCCCGGAGATCCACACTCCCACTGGCAGAGTCCTGTGTTTTTAATAAACTGTCGCTACCCCCTGGTAGGTGCTAGGAAGAAGAGTTCTGTAGCCATTGGGGGAGGGGATGGCCTCTCATCAGCGATTGAATCTGCCTACCGGGAAACTCGTACTGCAACTATGCCGAGCCCGATCTTGGTTCCAATGCTTTGCGAGAGCGGGTTATGGGTAAAAACTAGGTATTGGTCCCAGTGCTTTGCGGAGGCAGTGTTCTTGATCGAACTAATCTAGGCTATGTTCAGCACCCCACAGGCCTGTTCCAGCCCATGTCAGGCCTTGTTTAGTCTTCCAGCCCATGTCAGAATATGTTCAAGACTTACAGGGCTGTTCCGGTCAATGTCAGACCTTGTTTAGTCTTCCAGCCCATGTCGGACCCTGTTCAGTCCTTTACAAATCAATATCAAGCTTCAATAGACCATGTCCATACCATTCATGTCCACCCGCAATACTTAACAGGTCCAGAAAGCATTGGCAGTCCACCAGTCAGCCCATGACAAGCCGTCAACCATCCCAATTAGGCATGGCCAGTCCACCAGTTAGCTACACTCACTAAGAAAACACACATTGAGAATGATGGGTTGATATTTTCTTTCTCAGTAAATGTATGATCTACCTTGCTTAAGAAGAGAGAATGTTTTCGCAGGAACAACTAAAAAAGGAAGAGGCTGAAGGTAAGTTAGTAACCCAAGGAAGCGATGATGTTCTTATGAAGGCATTGGGGACTCCAGAACATTGTGGCAGGGTTAGAGCAGGAGGGAAATATGTCACTCCAACTACTTACTTTAATCTCCCTAAACGGGGATCAAAAGCACATAGAGCAGAGATGGAGTCCACGATCCGTAAGAAAGAAGAAGAAAACCAGGCATTAAAAGAAAAAGTGAGAGAGTTGGAGACCTTACAAGGAGTGATTAGCTCGCAACACATAGAGAAAGTTGCCTCCAATGGTTCCAAGAATAATAGTAAAAAGCGAATGGAAAGTCCAAATGATGATGTATTATCTTCTTGCACTAACAACAAGACAATTAATAAATGTCTTGAGAGAGCATTGGGTGTGAATTCGAGAAAGAAGTCGAGAAAGGTATTACTTTAAATAAATGGCTACTCAATGTAAATATTTTTTCAGTTTTGAATTAACTTGTTCAATATGTGTGTAGGCAATTAGTGGTGCTAAATCTAAAAGCGATGAGGCAGTCTCTAAACAAAAATTAGGAAATGAGCGGTATATGTTATTTAACGTGCAATCTTTAAATGTTACTTAAAAAGATTGTTGATTTTAAATTCATTGTTATGTCTCTTAGGATGTGGGCTTGAAGAACAGTAGTGTTGCTAAACTTAATAGCAAAGTGGCAGTCTTTCAACATAAGTCGGGCAGCAAGAAGGTAATAGTTTTTTTTTTTACTAATGAGTTAGAGAGGCATAGGAAGGTAAATGTTTTTACAACGGTGATAAACTCAAAAGTGATATGCCAATATCTATTCTGTTGTTAGGAGTATGGAGTGTGAGCCTTGTAAACATTTACGCTTTTCATTGGTCTGACACAACTTTTTTTCGTATGTCAACCTGACATAAATGAGTTTATCTGAGGTTGGAACCGTTAGTATAGCCCGGATACTCTTACATAGGGTTTTACCCAAGTGATGAATAGTGTACTATTGTTCCCATCCGGAGTTTCTATAATTAGAGAGAGAGAGAGTGCACATGATGTGATATGGTTAGTGTGCATGACTGCTGAAACCACAGCGTGTACTAGGATCAACTTGTACACGCTGTCTTAAGAAACTTAAAAGTATACACTAGAATATTCATCAAATTAGCCACGAAACCTACTTGAGCAGTTCACAAAAGTATCAATAGAGCTCACGTGCCAAAGGCTTTATTTGTGGCTTAGAAAGATATTAGTTAATATTAATAGAACAAATTAAAATACACAATATTCACAGGCAGCATGGGAGTAACGTACACTCCTACGCTACTAACACTAGGATGTAGGTGGATTTGCAAATATATGCCGCTGAAACATACTTACAAATAGTTAGTAGCACAATATTCTAAATACTTATATAGACACTTTACAGGAAAGTTAAGGGATAGGTACAAAAAAAACGGGGGTTAGTAAAACATGGAGATGAAAATTTTCAAAATATAATTTATCTTCAAGGAATTTTTAACTTAATTATAGATAGGAAACAAGCATGATGGTGTGTCATTATCAAAATACAGTAGCTTTAAAAGATGGAAAAAAAATGACAATATCTTAGCTTATCGTACTCTTATCCGTCCTAGTTCCTATGCAATAATAGTGAAAGTACAAGAGTCATGGTGTTATTGAGGGTTGCGAGAGATGAGCGCAAGAATGAAAAACATCCCCCGTTTTCACCCATTTTCTTTTGTTTCCAATTTTTTTTTTTTTTTTTTCAATACGTCACACTTTATTATCCGTCACATAATATTGGGTATATGTTAGGAAATAAATCAAGTATTTGCCTACAGAATAGGTAACGGTTGGTAATATTTCTAACATAAAACTTGTGTGACAAACATTATAACGGATGAATAAGTGTTAGCAATCAATTTTACTATATGTTGCAAATTCAGTGTTATGGTGTAGTGCTACCAATAATGTTATACTCAATTGTTTTGTTGTTTCAAAAGTGTAAAAGGGCTTTGGGGTCCAAAACAATATTGTTGCGGATGCTAGTCTAATTGAGGGGTTCGGACCGGATGACAATATCTATAATGTTAAAATGGGGGAAGGCTATGTACGTGTACAAATCATACGTGCAATTTTGGCAAATTCTCTTCTGCCAAGACCGATTCCGGATGATGATATTACCACCGTAGGAGGTGCAGTTGGCTACCACGTGGCTTGGCCAAGTGACTTTGTGGTATTTGACAATTTGGCTATCTCAAAACCTATGTTAGGAAACAAGCAGGTACTTGTCATTTTGATATTAACTAAAAGTGATAGTTATATATAGTTTACAAATATCTATTAAAATTGTCCTTATAATGTTTGTTAGGCTGTGGGATCAAAAGACAATGATAATGGCGCTAAAGCCAGATCAAAAGGCAATGATAATGGTGCTAATAAAGCCAAAAGTGTTATGCCAATCTCTAAACCTAAATCAGGAAATGAGAAGGTAAAATCTCTAATTTCTAAAATCATTAATCATGGTACTCACTAGAATTTTTAATTTATAATTATTTTAATGTTTGTGGTTGTTTTAAAGTGTAAACTTGCTTTGGGGTCCAAAAGCAATGTTGTTGCTGATGCTTGTATAATTGAGGGATTTGGACCGGATGACAAGATCCATAATGATAGAATGGGTGAAGGCTATGTGCGTGTACAAATAATACGTGCAATTTCAACGATTGCTCTTCTACCAAGACCAATTCCTGATGATGACATTACCAGGGTAGGTGGTGCAGTCGGGTACCATGTGGCTTGGCCTCGTGACTTTGTCATACTTGATAATAAGGTAAAACGTATTCTATTATATTTTTCTATCAATATTTATATAAATTAGCACCTATTTGTATTCATTATTCATTGTTTATTTATTTATTTTTATAGAAAAATGAGGCTCAATGTGATGAGCATGACGAAATTATATTTGAAGAATTTGTGGTTTTGGTCGGCAATATAATGAAGGGAAATCATATAAGTGAAATGGACATGAGGATTTTTGAGCGTGAAATGTAGTTTTATATTTCAAAAGATGAAATAATGGATATTTGTCATAAGCAAATGTTGAATGGCAATTGCATTGTAGTATATATCCGGTGAGTGGAATCTTGGATTTTATTTTTAAGAGATGAGTTGTTTAATTTATGCGTACATGTCGTACTAATGGTAGTATACTTTTCTTTTAGATATTTGTATGAGAAATACGAAAGTTCTCGACAGAGGTTTGGATTCTGTTATCCTGGCGATTTCAACTTGTATGCAGACAAAAAAGATATGAATCATCTGGTCTCAAATAGATTAATGGCAAGACAAGGAGACCAAATTATTTTTCTTCCGTACAATTCGGGGTATGCTTGTTGGTCATGTTATTTAACATATATGCATTCTCATTTTATTTTTATTTATTGTACTTTCTTAACTCCTATATATGGTTGTATAGGATACATTGGGGTTTGGTAATTATTGACGTAAGTGCAAAAAAAGTATATTTTCTTGATTCAACTGGAGGTGTCCCTGATATAAAACTAAGATGCATGGTGAACACGTGAGTTGATTAATCTTATTTTTATTTTGTATGTCATATATGCAAACAACTTGTAACTTAATTGTAAAGTTTGTTTTTTAGTGGGATGAAGACATTAACATTAAGTGAAGGAAAAGAGTGGAACCAGTGGGACTATGTCAAGGTAAATATACAATACTTGAATGTGAAAAGATTTACTCGTCTTGACTTCCAAAAGATGAAACTTGAAGATGTTCGACCAATTGCCATTGCACGAGAAATGGAGACCCAAAGGAGCTAGCGTCCCGATCTAAGATCTCCCAATCGACAATCAATCAAAAGCAAACACCCACTTATTGGCCGGGAAGATCGGGCAGGCAAAGCTTGGTTTCCGGTCGCCTTACCAAGTTTTGTACAACAAGAAACCAACAGTATCACCACACTGGTACAAAGACCATAAGAGGGCTTGAAAACGTGAGATAGGCTCAAAAATCGGCAATTGAATTGAGAAGGTTTTCCGCAGTTGTGTATTGAATGTGTTTTGACAATTTGTTTATGTTTTGGTGTAGTGCCTAATTCAACCAGGAGGATACGAGTGTGGATATTATGTCTTGCGGTTCATGAGACATTTTCTGATGGATCCTAGTCAATCAATTAAGACAAAGGTTAGCAAGTCTTTCTTGTTAATATATTCTAAAATATCTATGTAATTTTTTCTTGTAAACGTATATCATTTATATTAAATTCTTTGTTGACTTGACGTACTCGTGTAGCTAATGGAGCTGGCCAACACTATCACCTATACCAATGCTGAGCTTATTGAAATTCGTATGGAGTTTATTGACTTTATCAAACGATTTATCTCGCCAAGCCAAAGGTATGAGTATGTATTGCAATAATAGTATTTTGTTTTTATTTTGTTTGCTACTTTTTGAGGTATGGGATGACTTTAAATGTAGTAGTGTATATCTTGAATCACATCCCATTTGCATTGTAGGTATTTTCATTTATTTTTTCTTCCGTTGTGAGAACTAGGTCCCATCGCATTGTTATCGTCATGCTTATATAAAATAGTCTGCTTTGGTCAGTGGCAAATTTACTAATAATGTTTCTTTACTTTATTTGTTTCTTAGGTTTGACAACGTTCGATCGATCGATGGATAATATTTAATTTGTTGATGATGGAGTTTATTAGAATGACTTTTAGTTTGGTTGAATGTGCTATCAAATAAATGTATCTAGCATTTTTCATTGATGTTGGATAAATGATAAATTGATGTAAGGAATAAGTGTTTCCGAATGGTTTGAAAATATATGGGTTGAAGTTATTGTGGATGTTTTAATTTTATTTTTGAGAATTTTATAGCTGTTTTATTGGCGAAATAAGTTTACAGATTAGGAATTGAATTACAGGTTATTATGCAGTATTTTTTACAGGAAAAATATAATATAAATATATATATTATAAATTAAAAAAATAATAAAAAAAAAATAGATGACGGTTGTAGAAGAATTGTCACAGTGTAAACTATTTGTTGACGTATTTTTCTTCCATAAAATGACGGTTTTGTAGTAGTTGATAGGCATTTCATGACGGTTCTACAATAGTCAATGGGCATTTCATGACAGTTCAACAGTAGTCAATGGGCATTTCATGACGGTTCCACATTAGTCAATTGGCATTTCATGATGGTTCTGACGTGAACTGTTAGAAAATATTGTTAATTTCTTGATGGTTCTAACTATAATTAATGACGGTTATATATGAGGTGTCATAATAAAACTTACCTACTATGACATTTTAAAGACTAATCTATGTCATAATGGGAGGACCTTCTAAGACATCTTTCTATGAACCGTCATAAATTTAATGACGGTTTTTGTTGACTTTTTATGACACCCTCAATAATGACGGCTAGATTTTTAATCAGAAAGTGTCATGATATGTATTTCATGACAGCTAAAAATTGTCATAAAACGCCCTTTTTTTAGTAGTGATTCGTTACACTAGGCAGCACCAAAACAGGCTAGACAGCTTTTTTTAGGAGGGGTTCTAGGGACATGTTAAAAAAGCACACACACAACAAACTCAAAATCTTTAGGGCATTTATATATTTTAGATTAGCTTAATTCCTAACTATTTTAAACATTGTCACAAAAAATTGTTCAAATCCGAAACTTGTAATCCCATAAAATGTATTCAACAAATTAAGAATTGCTAAGAATTGTGGAAGTGCTAAGTTCGTCCGGGCTCAAAATAATGTACAAAATGCTGAAAATAAAAGTGAAACTCTGTCTTTTTTTCGGTTAATATTTCGAGAATATTTGGTAACTTAAAAAAAAAAAAAAAAAACCCACCCCTCATTGGCCACCATACTTGTGTTGGACATGATATAACATTGATACTCGTCAGAATTATTTTTTTGATACGATGTAACACTGATACCCGTCGGATATTATTATTTTTTATAAAAAAATATTAAATAAAGAGACTCTTAGAAATGAGTTTGTTTTTAGGAGAGTGGGATTTAATTTGTTATTGAAAAGGGACTCGCGGTGCACTTTATAGCGCTCTTGTCGCCTCTCTCATTGTAATTTGATTGTATATTAATAAAATATTAATTCAAACAAAAAAAAAATGTTAAATTGCACTACTAAAAAAAGGGCTTTTTATGTCATCTTTTAGCTGTCATGACATACATATCATGACATTTTCTGAATGAAAAATAGTCACATCATTCTTGGGGTGTCATAAAAAGTCAACCAAAACCGTCATTAAATTTATGACGGTTCATAGAAAGACGTCATAAAAGTCCCTCCCATTATGACATAGTTAGTCTTTAAAACGTCATAGTAGGTAAACTTTATTATGACACCTCATATGCAACCGTCATAAATTATAGTTTGAACCGTCAAGAAATTCACAATATTTTCTAACACTTCACGACAAAACCGTCAAGAAATGCCCATTGTCTATTGTGTAACAGTCATTTTATGGAAGAAAAATGCGTCAACAAAAAGTTTACACTATGATAGTTCTTCTAAAACCGTCATCTAAATCTTTTTTTTAATTAAAAAATTATATTATTTATATTATTATTATATTTTTCCTACCAAAGATACTACATAATAACCTGTAATTCAATGCCTAACCTGTAAACTTATTTCACCAATAAAACAACTACAAAATTCTCAAAAATAAAATTAGAACATTCACAATAACCTCAACCATATATTTTTAGCTCATATCATTTCACATGTACTACGTTCCAATATTTCAAACCATAACATGACAAGTATACAACTTTGAAATTTCCATTAATATATGGAGTGAATAACAGTAACAAACAAGTATACATCATTGCAATTTTTTTGAAATTACCAATAACTAACATTGTAAAACACTTTTCCATTACATTCAGCGAGGCCAACAAATTATTCATTACCTAGCTAGACCTTAAGAAATCACGTTATGCTCAGGTCATCCATCCATCATTGAAGATTATCCCATTCTTGCATGCCAATTACGAGCAATGGCCTACACACAATGTATACAAGCTAGGAACTTGATCAATGATGCCCCCAAACAATTTGCAAAAACCTGCGGGGAGTTCCCAAGATAATAATCTAAGTTGTTGACTTGTAGTTAGCAATGAACTTTTACAATTAAAAATAATTGAAAAATGAAAGATAAGCACATGGTTTAGTAAAATAATAATATTCACATGGTGTTAAGTAAAGAGCCCATTTGTTAATTAATTTAAATCAATTAGTCATGACAAGTCACTACTGAACAAAAGAAAATTACAAAAGGTCAGTGAAAGCCATCTTACTAAATGAAATAATGCACCCATTATAAGTGCAAAGTTTGGTATAAGCAATAACACATTTTGATACCCCTGATATTAAGGACAAAGAAAGTAAAGAGGAGAGTATGGTTATACTCACATAGATAGATAAGGATATTTAGACTTTGGATCCGTGACTATAGTGTATATGTTCTCCCAAGCTTAGACTAGGTAACTTTTATACAATCACTTTGTACCTGCACAATGAAAGATATCCCAAGCTTCTTCGGCCAACCAAAGATATTATACCTTGAATGACCGAGAACTAATTGCTAAGAACCAAGTTATGTATCATTAAGACATGTTTTGAAATATAGGTGAAGTGGCAGCTAGGATCCATGTTGCACTCTTTCCAAAGTACACCTAGGAAGAAACAGAAAGTTGGCTAGTTGAGTACTTGATTAAGTTATCTCTTTTGTCTTCATTAAGTGGAATACATCAAGTTAAATTATAATGCAAATTTACATGTGTATCTGTGTAGGTTGTGAGAGAGTGGTGTGAGGTTAGAACTTATGAGTAAAAAACACATATAAGTAAAGGCTTCGCACAAGGTCAAGAATATTATTCCATTCGTACATACCAAGTAGCAATGGCTTTGCACAGGGTAACAAGTGACAATTCCCAGACTTGCATGCAATAGTTCCAAATAGCATCAAAATTTGTAGTTAGTGTCAATTTTTATAATTCAAAAATAATACAAATAAAAAAATGAGCACATCATACCAATGCTCATATTGACCACATTGACATCTTTTTCTCAATATGATCCGTCCCCGCAAAAGTTCACCTGATTTAAGTTAAATAGTTCCAAGAACTTAATGTACAAAAATGCAAAGAGTGAACGCCTTATTTTAGTCGTGTAAAAGAAATCGATAAAAGAAAAAACCGCTTAAGACAACGTGCTAAAACTCATCTCACTAAATGAATGATATGCACAATTTATAAAAGCAAAAAATTGGTACAACCAATAAGACATTTTAACACTTGTGATATTATGAAGAATATAGGAATAGAGGAATTTTTCTCTACTCGCAACAGATAACAAGTTCGTGCATATATGTAAACTTGAGAATGCCAGAAGGTCATGTATGTATTAATATATGTATGTTTAGTGTCTAACAAGTTCACTACTTGGTACAGCTTTGAAGTGCTTAAGTTTGGTTATTGTATTTTATTTTATGTTACATCCACTCGAGGCTTAGTGTATGAGGCACCGTTTTGCTCCCGAACAAAAAAGAAAAAGAAATCCAAGTTTATGGAATCAGGTACAGACTAGGGAGCAAAACTTGTCAATAGAAATCCAAGTGAGTTCATCCTAATGGTCAAATGCATTCTCACAATAGACAAATCTGAAACAACAAATTATAATTGTACTGTGAATTATCAAATTGAATTTTTGTATAACACGCCAAGGACTTTTGTGCAAAGCTTCACAATTTTTTATAACACATTGTGCAAAGCTTCATACTCTGTTATATATATATAATAAGAGCACACTGATGTAAGCAAGGGCTTTCCCAAATTGATTAGATAGAAGAAATAAGTCTTAACAACCATCTTGATGAAAAAAAAAATCCTTAAATATAAAATATTACCAACACAAACAATATTGAAACAATGAAAAAAAATCGTACTTTCGAGAGCCTCAATTTATAAGGAGAGGGACACAAGGAAAAAGGAGAAAAGAATGCTTACTTGTCTTCTCACAGACTTGCTTAAGATTTTCTTCTCTGGTTCGTTGAGGATTCGACATCAAGAAGATGACTAGACCATAGAAGCATGTACGTACGAAATTTGGTTTTCCTGACTTCCCAAGCAACAAATTAGTCGATTCAAATAAATCAATGTGATTAGACCTTGCCACTGTTATGCAAAACGTCCACATCGGGTGATGCCCGAACCTTACATAAGATCCCCAAATTTGTAAATTGCAAAATCCAAAATTAATTTATGAGAACCACTATTCCAAAGAAATTAAGGTTTTTGAAATTGGGGGTTTTAATTAGTGGTTGTAACCTAAAATCCAATATATTGCCGCAGTAGTTAAAAGCTATTGTAATAATCCATAAGGAACGGTGAGTCTTACCAACATATATTTCAACATGCACATCCAGAAACTACAAACACAAGAGAACTAATACAACAAAATAGTTTTTCCTGTATAGCTGGTTGAACGACTAACATATGTGCTGAACAATACCAAGTCAAAGATTTACTAAAACACCTAGCGAATAATCAAACTAGTGCACTGATCTTCTAAATAGTATTTGTTCTTACTTTGATCCCATAGTATATATATAAAAAAAAAACAACAACCATGTCAGGGGTATTGGCATACTAGAAATTAATGTAATTCTTACAGACTGCAAATAGATAGATTAAGAAAAATAGAATAACATAATCGTGAAGTCTGCTTATTGTGAAAACTGGTTTGTTGTAGCACAAGAAACGAAACAAAAGACTAGAATTGCAAAATCAACAACAAGGACATACTCTCATTAAAAAAAACAAGTCTATTACAATACAAAAATATTCCTTTCTTTCACCCCTAATTAAAACAATCACAAATCACTTAACTGAATAGAAAAATCATTCTAAATTCCAAGACAAAAGCATAAAAATCATAGAATTGAGGAAAATGGGGCACCTTTAATAGCTTCTGAAAGGAGTGGGAAGAGAAGTTCTGTGAATATATATCAACGAAGGAACAACTAGTTCGATTTCTCGATTTGTTAAAGGTCAAGTTCCTGTTGATGTCAAGATTGATCTTCAATTGAAGTTCCAGATTTCAATTTAGAAGTAAACACATGGATGACTAAAAGAACCATGCTGCCCTAGGGCATATTCGCAATGAAGAAGACAGCCAAAATGTTTGAAACATGGGCTGCTCTTGTTCATTTGGTATTATTTTTTTAATCATGGGCCGCTTACTACCAGTGGGCCGTGGTATGTCCAATTTGCCTGGTTTAGAGAATATTGACATTTTTTTGCTGAACAAGTTACATATTTATCTATTTTTTTAACAAGATGTTGATGGTTTAATTGAAAGCTAAAATGGTCCAACAACGATGTAAGCCAAAAAATTGTGGAAGGCCTTGGCGGTTTATTATATTGCTAACTTTGACTATTTTAGAAAATCCGTCATAAAATTATAATATTTTCTTGATGCATGTGTCATACACGACATAATGTTACAACAACCATCATAAAATCATCATATTTTCTTGGCGTTTGTGTCATACCGCGACATAATTTTGCAAACATACCGTCATAAGAATATTATATTTTCTTGATGTTTGTGTCATACATGACATAATTTTGCAACAGCCATCATAAAAATATCACCAAAACACCTATCTTGACGGTTTTTAACAAAGCTATCAAGATAGATAAAAACCAAGCGTCATAATATGCCTTTTTTTTAGTAGTGTTGGTCAAACCAAGTCAATGAATGGTCAAACCAAGCCTAAAGGTTCCTCGGTCAACCATGTTCAACTTTTGTTAACATTGGTCCTAGTCCAATTGACCAACCCTAGTTAAGAGTCAAAGTAGTATCCCTTATAATACTTATAATGGATGAATTCTGGTAATACTGTTGTGAGAGATAAAATGAAACAAATGGTGGAAATTAAGTATAGTGTGTGGATTTTTATTGTTTTTTTTTTTAAAAGATCGACAAACTCTTCACGTGAAAACATTGTTACTATACCAATCACACACACATTAACCGTATATTTAATTTTTAATTAGTGAACTTATGTGGAGGATACAAATCCAAATGCAATAGTCTTACAAAAATGTATTACTAAACTTTTTACATTTTGGTTTTGGCAGTTTCTATTCTCCATTTCTCTTACTTATTATTACATATTTATGGTACTTTTAAAAATTATATTAAAAGTGGTCAACTATTAGGAGTAAGTTATTTATATTTTAAACTTGTTTATTATTATTGATATTATTTTTATTTTTATTACACTTTGTGTTTTATTAAAAAAAAAATTATTGAAAAATGGGGTTTTTTTTACATTAGTCCTACTATTACTATGACAATTAGACTTTGGTCCACAAATGTTGAAATATTAGGTTTTGGTCCTACTTTTGTTACTTGATCGTCAGTCAACTTAGTTGACTGTGGTCACGCCGTTTGCTTTTTTGAGCGTGCGTCATCCGTGCTTACAAGTAGGACTAAACTCTAATATCTAACTTATAATAAAGACCATGTCCTAACAATGACGCTATTATCTAGGTCAAATACTAACTTATCTTTAAGAGTGAGAAAGGATGATGGTTTAGACAATGTGTATCTTCCAATACTCCCTGTTTTGATCCTCCGCAATTCTTCCTTATGCTCTCTAAGTTTTGCAAGTTTTTCTTTTATTTCCATAGTATATGCCTTGCAGAAATAAAAACAAAAGGAAACCGGAAGAATTGTTTAGAAAACACATGCATAGAAGAAGGAAACTAGAAAAATTGTTTTGAAAACACATGCATAGAAGAAGTATTATGGTGTGGTGTCGTGAGTATCTCACTACAAAAGTAAGTACTCAAAAGAAATAAATATGCATATTTCTAGTAGGATCTTAGAACATGCTATCCAAATCAATGACATAAAGGTTCATATAATCTTTACTTGTTAGGTCCATTATATATGAGGTGGAACGATGGAACATATTAAGTTTTTACTTAGCTTGAACATTGAATGACAATACCACAATCTTTTCCTCGGATACACGTTCTTGATACCCACAGAGATTCAATACATACACTTGTAAAACATCTATCGATAAAAAACCTGTGTCGTGAAAATAAGAACCCTAGCACGATTAAAAATAAATAAACAAGAAAAATCTTTACTCTAACAGAAAATCCTATTGATCCTAAAATAATTATAGTGTCATATGCTAGTTATATGTTGTTTAGTTTCTTATCTATCATACATATTACTATTTCTAGCGCAAAAGATGTCACTGAAGGCGGTTCTTTGAATTTATTCCCCACTGAGAGAATTGGTTTATGCAACATATCAGCCAATTTCGAGGCAATTTATTGTAGAACGTGAAAAAAACTTTCCTCAATATGGGAATCAAATTCCATCTGAATGGTTAATTAGAACTCTCAAGTAAAGAATAGTCATACTATAAGTTAGATATTATAGTTTAGTCCTACTTGTAAGTTAGATGTTAGAGTTTAGTCCTACTTGTAAGCACATGTGACGCACGCTCAAAAGAGCAAACGACATGACCACAGTCAACTAAGTTGACCGACGATCAAAATAACAAGTAGGAGCAAAACCTAATATTTCAGCATTTCTAGACCAAAATCTAATTCGTAATAATAGTAGGACCAATGTCTAAAAACCCAAAAAATGTTTAGTCATAATTTGGGGCAATTCACAAAATGCTCAATTTGGGGCTTGAGAGGTTGCACCATTGCACACCATTTTTTTTCCTTCCTTAAATAATAATTTTTTATATCAAAACAATTGCTTTATGGTGGGCTTCAGAACTGTGTGTGGACCGCAAAGTTTAATTTGTCTTTCGGTCACTATCATGAGTAATGAGTAAAATTATTGGTTTGTTATCAATGACCACATGGTAGTTTTTTATTTGGCCCGAAGAAAACTAAGCATTGGGAAATTGCAGCAAAAATGGGCTCATGTTAGGAGACTTAAAAAGATGAGTCCTAATGAGGAGATCTCTTCTCGAAGGAGCACTCAAGATTGTCAGCTGTTAGATTAAAAAGAATCTCATATCCCAAAAAAAAAAAAAAAAACAAAACCATTTTGTATGTATGTGATGTGGCTAGCAATGAAAACAATTGAAGAAGGAAAAAAAATACAACCAAAATGACACTTTAGCCCTCGTCTTCCTCGCTCATCTCTTCTCAAGTTCTCAACTTTTGTTCCTGTTATTAAGACCGGGTGTATTAAGACCCATAAATCAAACATAAAATTTGTAATGGTTGGATAAGTAGTAAAATCACTACTTTTAATGTTGAATAGTAAACACCACACATGAATTATATCTTGCATGCACTTCCTAAAGCTTTCATTACAACAACAAAATCTGAAGATTATTAAGCTATTAGTTTGATCAAGTAAATTAACGAAACAATGTCAATTAGTTTTCATATTGATTGGTAATCTGTGTTTGATACATTGAGTGAAAAACAATGTGAATATAGGGAAGAAGATTATTAGAATTTACTTTTGTTTTATGTTGACTTATCCACATCGAGATTCATGCACTCTATCTTATGGCTCTTGACAAGTGCGGCTCTAATTCGAGGAGAGATCCATCTCTCCTTATCGTTTGACTAACAAGATTGCCATGGCACGGTTCACACACTTCTATATCTTCATTGCTACTCGTTTTGGTTACCATAACTTTTTCTTCAGAAAACTGTCAATAAAAAATAATATAAGAGCATCTTCAATGCAATAACTTGATTTAGAGTACAAAATGGCATCATCCACTTAAAAGATGACATTATTTGAAGTATGAAAAATTATCTACATTAATGCATCACACTCTATAATATTGTTTAATATTAAAACTTATTAAACAGACACCATCATTGAATTTTAGAAATTATTAAAAAAAAAGTAATTAAATTTGGTATTTGCACATATGGCAGGCATAGGTTGGATGGGCAATATGGGCAACATGGGCAACTAATATAGAGTGGCACTTCATAAAGCAAATCAAACTCTATATTTGACCCCTAAAATAGAGTGTGGTGAGTTGTTCGCTTGATATAAAGTATGGGTAGGTGTGGAACATTTGAACTGCCCACTTAACACATACCTAGGATTATAAAGCACCATCGAAGATGCTCTGACATACTATAAAAGTACAAAGTACAAACTAAAATCTCAACTACAGTATAGAAGGAAACCTTAGAGGGTGTTTGGATTCTATTTATTTATTATCAATAAACATTTATTAATGAAAAAACTTTTTTTGAAAAAATAAACATGTTTGGTCTCTATTTTTGTAGAAAGTAGTTTTTCACCCAAAAAACATTTGTTGGTCCAAAAATCATGTTTTATGATAAATAGCAAAAACTTGTTTTTCAAATTAAAAAACAATTTTTTCTTCTCACTTTCTCAGCTCCAAAGGCATATGGATTGCCCATTAGTGAAAAATGCTAAGATATTTCGAGAAATATCACGAAATTTATTAGTTTGATAAAATAGTTTTTAAGAAAAAATCTCAACCAAACATGTTTATTTAAAAATTGTTTTTAGAATAAATATTTTTTCAGAAAAATACTTTTTGAGAAAAACTGATTTCCCAAAGGAAAGCACAAAAAAATTTCCCTTCTCTTCCTTCTCTAAGCTATCTATTTCTTTTTGTAACAATGTTGCATCTTCCAACACATTTCTCTATCTTCGGAAAAAATCAACGCGTGCAATTCGGCTCATCCGTTGCCTAGACGATTCCAACTCATCAGGCATAGCTAGCTTTGACTGAACCGACTTTCAAAATGCATGTGCTATTAGTGCAAGCAACACCAAGAAGAACAATGATAAAGGAGACACAACAGTCATTAATAGTCAAGAAAACTATATCAAACTCCCTAAACCCAAACCATTAGCAATGATCGCTTTCTCACCCGATTTAGTTCAGTTCGGCTCCGGTAGCACATTTTGGAGAACCTCGAACTTATAGAAAGAAGTAAGTCTCTGTCAAAGCTTATCGAGGCTACTTGGCGTTCCCTACCAAGGATTTGAAGTTTTTCAAGTGGTTGAACATTGTATCATTGATAGAGCTGTGTTACCTATTGAGAACTGTTGTACCACACTTTTATTACTTTTCACTCTCTCTACTCTCTATGTTTTCTTTCTCTCTTCTCTAATGAATTTTCGACCCCCTTCTCTCTTCTCCTCTTTTCTCTTTATACCCCCATCTCCTTTCATTTTAGTCGTCCACCTGTCTCCTCATCTCTCGGTCTCCTTTTCCCCACGTGTAAGTGTCTTCGTAGTGTATCTACGAGTCCGCAGAATGATCCTGAACCATGCTAGTTCGCCGCATATCGTGCATTAAGCTCATCCAACCAATGATCTTCTATACCCCGGATTATACCACCACAGATGCCCCCTTTCGAGTCCGTGATAATGGGTAAGATCGATCAAGAATTTCTCCTTTGCCTCTTCCTCTATGCTACGACCCATCCTTTAGCATGTGTGATTGGTTTCATGTGATCGGCATGTGCATTAGTGTCAGTGTCTCTTCGTTTTTCCGCGGCTTCCGCGACGCCACCTTTCTAATAGTTCCTTTTGGTGGCCCTTCGATTTCTGCTCATCCCATTTACAATTTTGCCCTTCCATCTTGTTAAATCCCACTCAATCTTCTTTCCCCTTCATTTACTCACTCTCTCTCCCTTTCGCGTTTCTTACTCCTCTTTACTCCCATTTTTCTTCCACTCCTTCTCCGATTGGTGGCGTTGTTGCTCACTAGTCTTCTTCTCGCAGCAAGCATTTTGGTGCCTTTGGTTCAGACTGGCTTTCCCTTTTAGGTTGGTTCCTATCTTTTTCTCTCTTTCTTTCACTATCTTTGATCTGTTTCATTTTCTCTCCACCATTTTTTAAATCGTTATCTTTTCTTTTTTCTGCCCCCTTTATGATGCCGGAATCCCATTCTCGGCCTCTTCATCTTCCCCAATCGAACATGGTGGCATCTCCCCACTAATCGATCCCTCTGTGGGCACCCTCCACATCGGGCAGCCCATTACCCTTCCACAACTGATAAGAGTCCAAAACTGTAGTTTAAACCCCTTAACAATATTACTTTTAGACCAATTATTTGATTAATAAGTAAGAGTTAGTACTGTTATCCTGCTTTTGTGTGTTTCAGGCATTGGAGTCAATTATGTGAAGAAATACGTCCCTTTTATGAGATAAAGGAGCAAGAGTTCATTGCTAAGAAGTTCTATGATTAAAGACCAAGATTCAAGGAGAAAAAGCCTTTTTAAAGCCCGGTCAAAATTGAAAAGTCAAAGTCAACGCTGGGCGAAATAGAAGCGCAAAAGCCACATAGAACTTCAAAAGGTTGTATCTTTGAACTCAGACCTTGGAATTTGGCCTACCATATTTCAAAACAACCGGCTCGAACGAAATTTCTAATGGTCCAAGCCTTGACCCAATCGAGGAAACGTGGGACCTAAAAGGCTATCAAGTCATTTTCAAATTTAAAACCCCTTTGGGATCTGAAGTAATGAGGTTTTGGGCTCGATTTTCCGACCCAAAAACATGACTACTAAGCCCATGCATGAAATTGTGGATCTAGCATCTTCTATTTAAAGAGGACAAAGGCTTAGCTCTTAAGTTAAGAAGTTTCTAATTCATAGACTTAGTCGATAATTGATAAACTAAGTTTTTGGAATTCAATACTTGGTTAGCTTTAGTTTGTCTTAATTTCATAATTAGTTAGTCATAAATTCAAGTTCTAAATTAGTTTTAATTCATTTTGAATCATTAGATTATTGTTCATTAGATTAATAAAGTAATTGTTATTCATTCAATAATGTCTTGTTCTTATTGTTCTTATTCCAAATGATAGTTTAATGACTCAAGGCTAAACCTCCATTAGAAGGGTTTGAGGAAGCCTTGATGATGACTTGATTTTGTTAGCATAGATATAGTTATAATGTTCTATCCTATTCTAGAAAGTAATTAGTTCACCATGAGAATGGGTTTGATTGCTTCACATGCTAGTTATTAGTTAGTAAGAGATTACCATGAATAATTAGGATAAGAAATACTGAACCTTTACGTGAAAACGAAAGATTTGGATTACAAATGTGATTCTATGCTAGTTTATTAAGTCGAATCAAGGTGGAATCAAATTCCCATAATTCCTTCTCATATTGTCAATTTAGTATTAAATTGTTGTTACTTCATTTATCACATCTTGATTAGTTAATTCACCACCTTAGTTAAATTTAATTCCATTACTCTCATTGTTTTGTTAGAATACATGAACTAGGAAACTTCATATATAAACGAACTAGGAGTGGAACGAATTCTGCTCCAAATATTTCATTGATAACGAAAGTAGAAAAACTTTGATACATTAGCTTAAAATTGCATTTTAGTTTTACTTACATTTGAGTTTAATTACTTATTCGCGGGTAAAACTATCGTTTTAAAAGTTTATCAAAGGAAATTAAGCTACCATCTTAGTTGTGTTTAGTTTCATTTCCTTTAGTAGTGTTAATACTACCAAAATCCCATTAAACCCACCTACCCTTGTTTGGTTCTAATTGTGGTTGTTTGTTTCATAACTGATTTTTTTTTGCAGAATACATCGGTGCACCCCGCCCTCATTGGCCCATTTTGAAGTGAGCCTCCCGCTAAAAGTGCCTGGACATCGCCCAAGCAAGAGCCCTCCCCCCTAGTTAGGCAAATTTGAAAGCGCAGGCTAAAGTGCTCGGACTTCGAGTCGGGCAAGAGCGTGACCCGCCGCTTGTAAGGCAAATTCGAGCACCTCGCGGCCCTCTTACGACGACTCATTTTTCACAAGTTAGTACAAATTTCTATTTTTCAAGTTATTCAGTGTTTCTAACTTGTTAAATACACCGAGCTTCGTGATACAAGACTCTATTCATAAGCGAAGCAAGGAGGCATTCGGTGTACTTTCTTTCCATGCACCGTGATCTCCCCGTTAGAGGATTTTATACTAGCATATCGAGGTTGTTTTGACCAAGGTCGTTTCTTTAATATTGGACTTAGTCTTGCATGAGATTAAGGTCAGGTAGAGAAAAAACGACTTTATGTAATTTATCATGAACGTTAACACACACACCTATTTAGTATACCACGCGACTACCCTCGAAATAATAGGCTGAAGAAAGAGATTTTCTCGACTTTTACAGCCTTGAACGATAGCCCAAATCTTGCATCGTTCTTGCAGACCCGATGGGGATTTTCAATCCCCCAAATATATTTAATTTGTTACTAGTTTTTCATGGGTTAGACCATGAAAAACCTTATCAACATATCGTAGAAGATTGAACAAGTTCTTACCACATTCCATCATCTTATAGTAGGTATGGAACAAATTAAACCTGAGGGTGTTTCCTTTCACCCCAGCCGATAAAGGCGGACATCTTGGTTAAGCGCCCAAGCCTAATTACGTGGACTCAATAGGGCCAAACTTATTCAATTGTTTATGAAACATTTTTTACCCACCATTTGAAGGCGGATGAAATGCTTTCCAAGATTCATTTTTTTCTACCGTATTCTCATGAATCTTTTTTCTGGCCCACGAATCGTTTCAATCGATCTTCTTATAGAGTGTTCACATTATAACCTTGTGAAAGACACGCTAGTTCATGCCCTTTTCAAGGGACTTTTACACCACCATAAAGAGGTCCTTGATATAATGAATGGGGGTAGTTTCCTCGATAAAAGGAACCTCGTGAGGTTTATAGGTTTTAGAAGATCAAACAAAGCGTAATAATAAGGGTAGTGGCGATATCCCCCGCTAGTTCTTCTTCAGCGGATAAGGTTGCGGTATGTTTTGAGATTAAACCCGATCTCGAGCTTTAAACTTTAATCCGAATCTCACTAAAAAGGTAGAAGCTATTTACGTTTCAACAAAAGCCTACCCTGCGTCATGAATGTCAACTCTATTCCATGTAATTTCGTTTTGAGTCACGAAAGCATCCCGCTCTATTATCCTCTGCATATGGACAACAACCATCACAACCGGATAATGTTTGCTCCATTAATAGCTATCCTATTCCTAACGCCTTTGAGGCAGAAATCTCAAATCCGGTTGGGAGAAATAATCAACAAGTTACACCTCCAGGTATAATAATCAAAATAAGGCGCCAAACAATTACATAAACAAGCTCCACCACGACAAGGACAAGGACAAGGTAATTATAATAATTATAACAATAATAATTATAATGTTAATAGAAATATCGTTCCAAAAAATAATAACTATCCGCAACCCACCCATTAATAATAAATCGACATAGTTCTGTCCGCACAACCCGTAAATAACCACTCCTCCACAACCGGATCATTTTTATCCAAACCCAACAACAAATTTTTCTGATCCGTCCAACTTTTCTTACAGCGGTTAACTAAGAGAAATCTGACCAAAAGGTGTGTTCCGGAAATTATTGTGGGAGTCAGAACTGTAGCACAAAGAATTCATGCGATGCGGTACTTGGGATCCTTTGTCGTTAGCTACTTTGATACAGGTATTCTCGTTGAAAAGAATTTGCACAAAAAAAATACAGGGATATATAATGGCCCATACGCTCCGAAAGAATGGCAAGTTGAAAAGAATGACAAACAAGTGTGTTTTACCAAAACATTTACATAAGGTTTTCCTCGAATGAAGTGTGTTCAAATAAGGATTTTGTATGGCTCTCAAGAGCTAAAGAAATCACTCAAGTCACAAGTTTCTTTAATTTAGACCACCGCTATTCCGAGAATCCAACCATGTCACCTAGCCCTTCACCAAAATGATTCTACTGAGCCATGGAAAAAAGAAGGAAGTGTAAGTGGGAAAACCGTTAAGGATTTGACATGTTACACAATCACTAAGCATTGAACTTGCTCTCATACATACCAAAAGTTTCTTTAACTTGTTCTTCTTCTTCTT
The DNA here is from genome assembly GCF_015680905.1 of Coptis chinensis. Lineage (NCBI taxonomy): Eukaryota > Viridiplantae > Streptophyta > Magnoliopsida > Ranunculales > Ranunculaceae > Coptis > Coptis chinensis. The sequence goes on from NC_141459.1 coordinate 36,099,722, forward strand.
CTTTTATCTACATAGGCTTCAAGTTCCTTCACACTTTTACAAGGGCATCCTCCAGAGTGAGTAAAACAAGAATAATCAAGCTGATAAAAAGCATTCGACGCTTTTCCTTTGAATGTGCGCTTACTAGCTAGTAGCCGCATTACCTTAGGCCAAATACATACAATGAGTTCTAGCAATCAAGAAGAGTAGAGCAGGTGTTAGTATATCAAATTCAAAAAAACATGAGTCTATAAAATTACCCGCCAGTTTCCATGAGTTCTTATTCTAGGGCATCGACATCGCTTCACAGTTAAAGATTAAGCATTTCCTCTCTCCATTGCATCAGAGTCGGGTTTTTATCGAGAACAACGACCTTCTTTCCAGTCATGACACTTCATGACGTATATGTATTTAGCGGGCGGATATGGTAGGTCCAGTAACCGGGTAGTTGGCGGCTTAATGTCAGGGTTTACAGAGTCAATAGCATTGAATAGAGGTTGCATCAAATAGCTTTTCGTATGTCATGAAATAATCCATCATCATAGTGATAACGCCCATGACAAAACGCCGGATTTTGTGAGAAGATTTGAGCGCTTTAGCTTGTCGAAACCTTGCATCATCATAAGGAGAGAAACAACCCGGAATTTGAATAGTAGCATTTGATGGCTCCAGGTTATACAACAAAACATAAACACTTGGCAATATAATATTATTAGGTTATGACACCACTAGTGTTCTCTTTGATTCAAACTTATTTTACAAAGAAATACAATTTGCTTCGTGCATTTGCTATTACTAGGTGTTTATATATATATATATATTTGTTTTTCCTTCTACGATATTCCCTCGTTTCATCTCATATAATAATTAATTAACGCCCCTGCGGCTTTATATTTTTCAAATTTTAGCCTAGCCATGGATCCCAAGAGGTTGTTCATTTCGAGGGATTTAGGTTGTCCATTCCTAAGATGAGGTTGTTTCATTCCGGAGGATGAGGGCCGCCCATTCCTAAAGACAAAACACTATAAGTACTAGGGTAGAAAGGAGAGGCGAACTGTAATGTATCATTTCTTCTCATTGATTGGGATGGTATCATCATAAGAGTTCACTTTGATAGGAAAGGTAGCCTATAAGTCAAAAAGTTTGTAATAAGATTTCGGTTGGAAGGTGCTCTTGCGAGAGTCCGATTCCCCTAAGTGCTTTTTTCAAAAGTGGACGAAAGCACCAAATTTAACTTTAAAACTATATTGGGTCGGCATAACTGTAATTTATTTTGAATTTTGAATTTTGAATTTTTATTTTCCGTTTGTTTTTATCTTGCTTATAACTTGGATTCGGCTTATTTATTCGCGGACCCGTGATAAGATTCGATATAGATATCGTATAGGGAAGTCAGGCTTTTGAAATCGCTTGGAGTTAGATGGAGGACCTTCAAGAATATGCTGACTATCAAATATATTATGCCATTTAAAGATGATCCCGAGGCACTCTCAAAACCACCTCGCAAGTATAAGCTAATTAAAAAATCGACCGATGCATTTGTGAAATCGAGATTAATGTAAGAGTTCCGGTGATGTGTGTGAGACATTTAAATAGGTATATTGTTCTATTTAAATTAATAACTTTTTTTTATCTATTAGGAGAAGAGTAAGTTACAACTGCACGGGCGGCAAATGGTAAGTATAAATCACCGAAGTTAGCGTGCTTGATATATCGGCTTGATATATAAGATGGTGAGGACTTGTACAACTTTTTAAAATCATAATGTATATAGTAAACCATATCAAATACTTCATAACTAAATTGATTTTTTTTTTTTTGTATATCTCATTATAGCAAGAAGAGTTGGAGAATCGCTTTGATGAGGATGATAGAGCCGGGTTTGTGGCTTTAGCTCGGCAGAGCAAGAGTGGCTTAATACTTTAACGATGATATAAGGAAGGTGGTAGAAAAAATTGTAAGTTTTGAGCTATGCTAGCACGGGTAATAGAGTAAAGTACTAATGTTTCTAGTTCATGTCGACTTTGTTCGGGCTTCCCGCCCATGCCATCGCATCAAGTTGCTCCCCCGGGTGGAGTCACCACTGCGGTGCCTCTCCTTAACTCGGTACCAATGGAAGAGGAACGATGTTTATATAAATGAAAAAATTAAGCCTATCCATTATATAGAATTTTCTTTTGTGTTTCCAAAGCCCTCGAGATCCACACTCCCACCGGGCAAGTAGTCCCTGTTTTTAATAAACGGCCGCTACCCCGTAGGTGCTAGGAAAAGAAGAGTTCTCAGAGCCATTGGGAGGGGATGGCCTCATCAGCGATTGAATCACTTCTACCGGGAAACTTCGTCTTTATCGAACTATGCCGAAACCGATCTTGGTTCCAATGCTGCGAGAGCAGGGTTATGGGTAAAACTAGGTATTGGTCCCGGTGTCAGCGGAGACAGTGTGTTACCGATCGAACTAATCTAGGCTATGTTCAAGACTTACCCCAGGCCCTGTTCCAGCCTTATGTCGCCTTGTTTAGTCTTCCAGCCCATGTCAGAATATGTTCAAGACTTACCCCTGTTCCAATGTCGGACCTTGTTTAGTCTTCCAGCCCATGTCGGACCTGTTCAGTCCTTTACAAATCAATATCAAGCTTCAATAGACCATGTCCATACCATTCATGTCCACCCGCAATACTTAACAGGTCCAGAAAGCATTGGCAGTCCACCACTCAGCCCATGACAAGCCGTCAACCATCCCAATTAGGGTATGGCTGGCCCACCACGGGTTAGCTACACTCACTAAGAAAACACACACATTGAGAATGATGGGTTGATATTTTCTTTCTCAGTAAATGTATGATCTACCTTGCTTAAGAAGAGAGAATGTTTTCGCAGGAACAACTAAAAAAGGAAGAGGCTGAAGGTAAGTTAGTAACCCAAGGAAGCGATGATGTTCTTATGAAGGCATTGGGGACTCCGAACATTGTGGCGGGGTTAGGAGCAGAGGGAAATATGTCACTCCAACTACTTACTTTAATCTCCCCTAAACGGGGATCAAAAGCACATAGAGCGAGATGGAGTCCACGATCCGTAAGAAAGAAGAAGAAAACCGGGCATTAAAAGAAAAAGTGAGAGAGTTGGAGACCTTACAAGGAGTGATTAGCTCAAGCAACACATAGAGAAAGTTGCCTCCAATGGTTCCAAGAATAATAGTAAAAGCGAATGGAAAGTCCAAATGATGATGTATTATCTTCTTGCACTAACAACAAGACAATTAATAAATGTCTTGAGAGAGCATTGGGTGTGAATTGAGAAAGAAGTCGAAAAGGTATTACTTTTAAATAAATGGCTACTCAATGTAAATATTTTTTCAGTTTTGAATTAACTTGTTCAATATGTGTGTAGGCAATTAGTGGTGCTAAATCTAAAAGCGATGAGGCAAATTCTAAACAAAAATTAGGAAATGAGCAGGTATATGTTATTTAACGTGCAATCTTTAAATGTTACTTAAAAGATTGTTGATTTTAAATTCATTGTTATGTCTCTTAGGATGTGGGCTTGAAGAACAGTAGTGTTGCTAAACTTAATAGCAAAGTGGCGATCTTTCAACATAAGTCGGGCGAAGAAGAAGGTAATAGTTTTTTTTTTTTACTAATGAGTTAGAGAGGCATAGGAAGGTAAATGTTTTTACAACGGTGATAAACTCAAAAGTGATATGCCAATATCTATTCTCGGGTTGTTAGAGTATGGAGTGTGAGCCTTGTAAACATTTACGCTTTTCATTGGTCCACGACACAACTTTTTTTCAGATGTCAACCCCTTAGATAAATGAGTTTATCCGAGGTTGGAACCGTTAGTATAGCCCGGATACTCTTACATAGGGTTTTACCCAAGTGATGAATAGTGTACTATTGTTCCCATCCGAGTTTCTATAATTAGAGAGAGAGAGAGCACATGATGTGATATGGTTAGTGTGCATGATCTGCTGAAACCACGCCGCGTGTACTAGGATCAACTTGTACACGCTGTCTTAAGAAACTTAAAAGTATACACTAGAATATTCATCAAATTAGCCACTAAAACCTACTTGGAGCAGTTCACAAAAGTATCAATAGAGCTCACGTGCCAAAGGCTTTATTTGTGGCTTAGAAAGATATTAGTTAATATTAATAGAACAAATTAAAATACACAATATTCACAGCAAAGATGGGAGTAACGTGACACTCCTACGCTTACTAACACTAGGATGTAGGTGGATTTGCAAATATATGCCATTGAAACATACTTACAAATAGTTAGTAGCACAATATTCTAAATACTTATATAGACACTTTACAGGAAAGTTAAGGGATAGGTACAAAAAAAAGGTTAGTAAAACATGGAGATGAAAAATTTTCAAAATATAATTTATCTTCAAGGAATTTTAACTTAATTATAGATAGGAAACAAGCATGATGGTGTGTCATTATCAAAAATACAGTAGCTTTAAAGATGGAAAAAAAATGACAATATCTTAGCTTATCGTTACTCTTTATCCGTCCCTAGTTCCTATGCAATAATAGTGAAAGTACAAGAGTCATGGTGTTATTGAGGGGTGCGAGAGATGAGCGCAAGAATGAAAAACATCCCCCGTTTTCACCCATTTTCTTTTTGTTTCCAATTTTTTTTTTTTTTTTTTTTTCAATACGTCACACTTTATTATCCGTCACATAATATTGGGTATATGTTAGGAAATAAATCAAGTATTTGCCTACAGAATAGGTAACGGTTGGTAATATTTCTAACATAAAACTTGTGTGACAAACATTATAACGGATGAATAAGTGTTAGCAATCAATTTTACTATATGTTGCAAATTCAGTGTTATGGTGTAGTGCTACCAATAATGTTATACTCAATTGTTTTGTTGTTTCAAAAGTGTAAGCTGGCTTTGGGGTCCAAAAACAATATTGTTGCGGATGCTAGTCTAATTGAGGGGTTCGGACCGATGACAATATCTATAATGTTAAAATGGGGAAGGCTATATGTACGTGTACAAATCATAACGCGTGCAATTTTGGCAAATTCTCTTCTGCCAAGACCGATTCCGGATGATGATATTACCACCGTAGGAGGTGCAGTTGGCTACCACGTGGCTTGGCCAAGTGACTTTGTGGTATTTGACAATTTGGCTATCTCAAAACCTATGTTAGGAAACAAGCAGGTACTTGTCATTTTGATATTAACTAAAAGTGATAGTTATATATAGTTTACAAATATCTATTAAAATTGTCCTTATAATGTTTGTTAGGCTGTGGGATCAAAAGACAATGATAATGGCGCTAAAGCCAGATCAAAAGGCAATGATAATGGTGCTAATAAAGCCAAAAGTGTTATGCCAATCTCTAAACCTAAATCAGGAAATGAGAAGGTAAAATCTCTAATTTCTAAAATCATTAATCATGGTACTCACTAGAATTTTTAATTTATAATTATTTTAATGTTTGTGGTTGTTTTAAAGTGTAAACTTGCTTTGGGGTCCAAAAGCAATGTTGTTGCCGATGCTTGTATAATTGAGGGATTTGGACCGGATGACAAGATCCATAATGATAGAATGGGTGAAGGCTATAAATAGCGTACAAATAATACGCGGTAATTTCAACGATTGCTCTTCTACCAAGACCAATTCCCCGATGATGACATTACCGTGGGTAGGTGGTGCAGTCGGGTACCATGTGGCTTTGGCCTCGTTGACTTTGTCATACTTGATAATAAGGTAAAACGTATTCTATTATATTTTTCTATCAATATTTATATAAATTAGCACCTATTTGTATTCATTATTCATTGTTTATTTATTTATTTTTATAGAAAAATGAGGCTCAATGTGATGAGCATGACGAAATTATATTTGAAGAATTTGTGGTTTTGGTCGGCAATATAATGAAGGGAAATCATATAAGTGAAATGGACATGAGGATTTTTGAGCGTGAAATGTAGTTTTATATTTCAAAAGATGAAATAATGGATATTTGTCATAAGCAAATGTTGAATGGCAATTGCATTGTAGTATATATCCGGTGAGTGGAATCTTGGATTTTATTTTTAAGAGATGAGTTGTTTAATTTATGCGTACATGTCGTACTAATGGTAGTATACTTTTCTTTTAGATATTTGTATGAGAAATAATGTAAGTTCTCGGCCTAGGAGGTTTGGATTCTGTTATCCCCGCGATTTCAACTTGTATGCAGACAAAAAAAGATATGAATCATCTGGTCTCAAATAGATTAATGGCAAGACAAGGAGACCAAATTATTTTTCTTCCGCACAATTAGGGTATGCTTGTTGGTCATGTTATTTAACATATATGCATTCTCATTTTATTTTTATTTATTGTACTTTCTTAACTCCTATATATGGTTGTATAGGATACATTGGGGTTTGGTAATTATTGACGTAAGTGCAAAAAAAGTATATTTTCTTGATTGAACTGGAGGTGTCCCTGATATAAAACTAAGATGCATGGTGAACACGTGAGTTGATTAATCTTATTTTTATTTTGTATGTCATATATGCAAACAACTTGTAACTTAATTGTAAAGTTTGTTTTTTAGTGGGATGAAGACATTAACATTAAGTGAAGGAAAAAGAGTGGAACCAGAGTGGGACTATGTCAAGGTAAATATACAATACTTGAATGTGAAAGATTTACTCGTCTTGACTTCCAAAAGATGAAACTTGAAGATGTTCGACGAATTGCCGCTGAGAAATGGAGACCCAAAGGAGCTAGCGTCTGATCTAAGATCTCCCAATCGGGACAATCACGAAAGCAAACACCCACTTATTGAGCGGGAAGATCGGGCAGGCAAAGCTTGGTTTCCGGTCGCCTTACCAAGTTTTGTACAACAAGAAACCAACAGTATCACCACACTGGTACAAAGACCATAAGAGGGCTTGAAAACGTGAGATAGGCTCAAAAATCGGCAATTGAATTGAGAAGGTTTTCCGCAGTTGTGTATTGAATGTGTTTTGACAATTTGTTTATGTTTTGGTGTAGTGCCTAATTCAACCAGGAGGATACGAGTGTGGATATTATGTCTTGCGGTTCATGAGACATTTTCTGATGGATCCTAGTCAATCAATTAAGACAAAGGTTAGCAAGTCTTTCTTGTTAATATATTCTAAAATATCTATGTAATTTTTTCTTGTAAACGTATATCATTTATATTAAATTCTTTGTTGACTTGACGCATTTCGTGTAGCTAATGGAGTGGCCAACACTATCACCTATACCAATGCTTTGAGCTTATTGAAATTGTGATGGAGTTTATTGACTTTATCAAACGATTTATCTCGCCAAGCCAAAGGTATGAGTATGTATTGCAATAATAGTATTTTGTTTTATTTTGTTTGCTACTTTTTGAGGTATGGGATGACTTTAAATGTAGTAGTGTATATCTTGAATCACATCCCATTTGCATTGTAGGTATTTTCATTTATTTTTTCTTCCGTTAGAGAACTAGGTCCCATCGCATTGTTATCGTCATGCTTATATAAAATAGTCCGCTTTGGTCGTGGCAAATTTACTAATAATGTTTCTTTTTACTTTATTTGTTTCTTAGGTTTGACAACGCTCGATCGATCGATGGATAATATTTAATTTGTTGATGATGGAGTTTATTAGAATGACTTTTAGTTTGGTTGAATGTGCTATCAAATAAATGTATCTAGCATTTTCATTGATGTTGGATAAATGATAAATTGATGTAAGGAATAAGTGTTTCCGAATGGTTTGAAAATATATGGGTTGAAGTTATTGTGGATGTTTTAATTTTATTTTTGAGAATTTTATAGCCGTTTTATTGGCTAAATAAGTTTACGATTAGGAATTGAATTACTGTGTTATTATGCAGTATTTTTTTTAGGAAAAATATAATATAAATATATATATTATAAATTAAAAAAATAATAAAAAAAAAATAGATGACGGTTGTAGAAGAATTGTCACAGTGTAAACTATTTGTTGACGTATTTTTCTTCCATAAAATGACGGTTTTGTAGTAGTTGATAGGCATTTCATGACGGTTCTACAATAGTCAATGGGCATTTCATGACAGTTCAACAGTAGTCAATGGGCATTTCATGACGGTTCCACATTAGTCAATTGGCATTTCATGATGGTTCTGACGTGAACTGTTAGAAAATATTGTTAATTTCTTGATGGTTCTAACTATAATTAATGACGGTTATATATGAGGTGTCATAATAAAACTTACCTACTATGACATTTTAAAGACTAATCTATGTCATAATGGGAGGACCTTCTAAGACATCTTTCTATGAACCGTCATAAATTTAATGACGGTTTTTGTTGACTTTTTATGACACCCTCAATAATGACGGCTAGATTTTTAATCGAAAGTGTCATGATATGTATTTCATGACAGCTAAAATTGTCATAAAACCCTTTTTTAGTAGTGATTAGTTACACTAGGCAAAGACCAAAACAAAGCTAGACAGACTTTTTTAGGAGGGGTTCTAGGGACATGTTAAAAAACACACACACAACAAACTCAAAATCTTTAGGGCATTTATATATTTTAGATTAGCTTAATTCCTAACTATTTTAAACATTGTCACAAAAAATTGTTCAAATCCGAAACTTGTAATCCCATAAAATGTATTCAACAAATTAAGAATTGCTAAGAATTGTGGAAGTGCTAAGTTCGTCCGGGCTCAAAATAATGTACAAAATGCTGAAAATAAAAGTGAAACTCTGTCTTTTTTTCGGTTAATATTTCGAGAATATTTGGTAACTTAAAAAAAAAAAAAAAAAAACACCCACCCCTCATTGGCCACCATACTTGTGTTGGACATGATATAACATTGATACTCGTCAGAATTATTTTTTGATAATGATGTAACAACGATACCCGTCGGATATTATTATTTTTATAAAAAATATTAAATAAAAGAGACTCTTAGAAATGAGTTTGTTTTTAGGAGAGTGGGATTTAATTTGTTATTGAAAAGGGACTCGCGGTGCACTTTATAGCGCTCTTGTCGCCTCTCTCATTGTAATTTGATTGTATATTAATAAAATATTAATTCAAACAAAAAAAAAATGTTAAATTGCACTACTAAAAAAAGGGCTTTTTATGTCATCTTTTAGCTGTCATGACATACATATCATGACATTTTCTGAATGAAAAAATAGTCGTCATTACTGGGGGTGTCATAAAAAGTCAACCAAAACCGTCATTAAATTTATGACGGTTCATAGAAAGACGTCATAAAAGTCCCTCCCATTATGACATAGTTAGTCTTTAAAACGTCATAGTAGGTAAACTTTATTATGACACCTCATATGCAACCGTCATAAATTATAGTTTGAACCGTCAAGAAATTCACAATATTTTCTAACACTTCACGACAAAACCGTCAAGAAATGCCCATTGTCTATTGTGTAACAGTCATTTTATGGAAGAAAAATGCGTCAACAAAAAGTTTACACTATGATAGTTCTTCTAAAACCGTCATCTAAATCTTTTTTTTAAAAAAAATTATATTATTTATATTATTATTATATTTTTCCTACCAAAGATACTACATAATAACCTGTAATTCAATGCCTAACCTGTAAACTTATTTCACCAATAAAACAACTACAAAATTCTCAAAAATAAAATTAGAACATTCACAATAACCTCAACCATATATTTTTAGCTCATATCATTTCACATGTACTACGTTCCAATATTTCAAACCATAACATGACAAGTATACAACTTTGAAATTTCCATTAATATATGGAGTGAATAACAGTAACAAACAAGTATACATCATTGCAATTTTTTTGAAATTACCAATAACTAACATTGTAAAACACTTTTCCATTACATTCAGCGAGGCCAACAAATTATTCATTACCTAGCTAGACCTTAAGAAATCACGTTATGCTCAGGTCATCCATCCATCATTGAAGATTATCCCATTCTTGCATGCCAATTACGAGCAATGGCCTACACACAATGTATACAAGCTAGGGAACTTGATCAATGATGCCCCCAAACAATTTGCAAAAACCTGCAGGAGTTCCCAAGATAATAATCTAAGTTGTTGACTTGTAGTTAGCAATGAACTTTTACAATTAAAAATAATTGAAAAATGAAAGATAAGCACATGGTTTAGTAAAATAATAATATTCACATGGTGTTAAGTAAAGAGCCCATTTGTTAATTAATTTAAATCAATTAGTCATGACAAGTCACTACTGAACAAAAGAAAATTACAAAAGGTCAGTGAAAGCCATCTTACTAAATGAAATAATGCACCCATTATAAGTGCAAAGTTTGGTATAAGCAATAACACATTTTGATACCCCTGATATTAAGGACAAAGAAAGTAAAGAGGAGAGTATGGTTATACTCACATAGATAGATAAGGATATTTAGACTTTGGATCCGTGACTATAGTGTATATGTTCTCCCAAGCTTAGACTAGGTAACTTTTATACAATCACTTTGTACCTGCACAATGAAAGATATCCCAAGCTTACTGGCCAACCAGCATATTATACCTTGAATGACCGAGAACTAATTGCTAAGAACCAAGTTATGTATCATTAAGACATGTTTTGAAATATAGGTGAAGTGGCAGCTAGGATCCATGTTGCACTCTTTCCAAAGTACACCTAGGAAGAAACAGAAAGTTGGCTAGTTGAGTACTTGATTAAGTTATCTCTTTTGTCTTCATTAAGTGGAATACATCAAGTTAAATTATAATGCAAATTTACATGTGTATCTGTGTAGGTTGTGAGAGAGTGGTGTGAGGTTAGAACTTATGAGTAAAAAACACATATAAGTAAAGGCTTCGCACAAGGTCAAGAATATTATTCCATTCGTACATACCAAGTAGCAATGGCTTTGCACAGGGTAACAAGTGACAATTCCCAGACTTGCATGCAATAGTTCCAAATAGCATCAAAATTTGTAGTTAGTGTCAATTTTTATAATTCAAAAATAATACAAATAAAAAAATGAGCACATCATACCAATGCTCATATTGACCACATTGACATCTTTTTTCTCAATATGATCACGTCCCCTGCAAAAGTTCACCTGATTTAAGTTAAATAGTTCCAAGAACTTAATGTACAAAAATGCAAAGAGTGAACGCCTTATTTTAGTCGTGTAAAAGAAATCGATAAAAGAAAAAACCGCTTAAGACAGCGTGCTAAAACTCATCTCACTAAATGAATGATATGCACTATTTATAAAAGCAAAAAATTGGTACAACCAATAAGACATTTTAACACTTGTGATATTATGAAGAATATAGGAATAGAGGAATTTTTCTCTACTCGCAACAGATAACAAGTTCGTGCATATATGTAAACTTGAGAATGCCAGAAGGTCATGTATGTATTAATATATGTATGTTTAGTGTCTAACAAGTTCACTACTTGGTACAGCTTTGAAGTGCTTAAGTTTGGTTATTGTATTTTATTTTATGTTACATCCACTCGAGGCTTAGTGTATGAGGCACCGTTTTGCTCCCGAACAAAAAAGAAAAAGAAATCCAAGTTTATGGAATCAGGTACAGACTAGGGAGCAAAACTTGTCAATAGAAATCCAAGTGAGTTCATCCTAATGGTCAAATGCATTCTCACAATAGACAAATCTGAAACAACAAATTATAATTGTACTGTGAATTATCAAATTGAATTTTTGTATAACACGCCAAGGACTTTTGTGCAAAGCTTCACAATTTTTTATAACACATTGTGCAAAGCTTCATACTCTGTTATATATATATAATAAGAGCACACTGATGTAAGCAAGGGCTTTCCCAAATTGATTAGATAGAAGAAATAAGTCTTAACAACCATCTTGATGAAAAAAAAAATCCTTAAATATAAAATATTACCAACACAAACAATATTGAAACAATGAAAAAAATCGTACTCAGAGCCTCAATTTATAAGGAGAGGACACAAGGAAAAAGGAGAAAAGAATGCTTACTTGTCTTCTGCACTGCTTAAGATTTTCTTCTCTGGTTCGTTGAGGATTCGACATCAAGAAGATGACTAGACCATAGAAGCATGTACGTACGAAATTTGGTTTTCCTGACTTCCCAAGCAACAAATTAGTCGATTCAAATAAATCAATGTGATTAGACCTTGCCACTGTTATGCAAAACGTCCACATCGGGTGATGCCCGAACCTTACATAAGATCCCCAAATTTGTAAATTGCAAAATCCAAAATTAATTTATGAGAACCACTATTCCAAAGAAATTAAGGTTTTTGAAATTGGGGGTTTTAATTAGTGGTTGTAACCTAAAATCCAATATATTGCCGCAGATGGTTAAAAGCTATTGTAATAATCCATAAGGAACGGTGAGTCTTACCAACATATATTTCAACATGCACATCCGAAAACTACAAACACAAGAGAACTAATACAACAAAATAGTTTTTCTGTATAGTCGGTTGAACGACTAACATATGTGTTTTGAACAATACCAAGTCAAAGATTTACTAAAACACCTAGCGAATAATCAAAACTAGTGCACCGATCTTCTAAATAGTATTTGTTCTTACTTTGATCCCATAGTATATATATAAAAAAAAAAACAACCATGTCGGGGGTATTGGCATACTAGAAATTAATGTAATTCTTACAGACCGCAAATAGATAGATTAAGAAAAATAGAATAACATAATCGTGAAGTCGCTTATTGTGAAAACCTGGTTTGTTGTAGCACAAGAAACGAAACAAAAGACTAGAATTACAAAATCAACAACAAGGACATACTCTCATTAAAAAAAACAAGTCTATTACAATACAAAAATATTCCTTTCTTTCACCCCTAATTAAAACAATCACAAATCACTTAACTGAATAGAAAAATCATTCTAAATTCCAAGACAAAAGCATAAAAATCATAGAATTGAGGAAAATGGGGCACCTTTAATAGCTTCTGAAAGGAGTGGGAAGAGAAGTTCTGTGAATATATATCAACGAAGGAACAACTAGTTCGATTTCTCGATTTGTTAAAGGTCAAGTTCCTGTTGATGTCAAGATTGATCTTCAATTGAAGTTCCAGATTTCAATTTAGAAGTAAACACATGGATGACTAAAAAGAACCATGCTGCCCTAGGGCATATTCGCAATGAAGAAGACAGCCAAAATGTTTGAAACATGGGCTGCTCTTGTTCATTTGGTATTATTTTTTTAATCATGGGCCGCTTACTACCAGTGGGCCGTGGTATGTCCAATTTGCCTGGTTTAGAGAATATTGACATTTTTTTGCTGAACAAGTTACATATTTATCTATTTTTTTAACAAGATGTTGATGGTTTAATTGAAAGCTAAAATGGTCCAACAACGATGTCGCCCAAAAAATTGTGGAAGGCCTTGACGGTTTATTATATTGCTAACTTTGACTATTTTAGAAAATCCGTCATAAAATTATAATATTTTCTTGATGCATGTGTCATACACGACATAATGTTACAACAACCATCATAAAATCATCATATTTTCTTGACGTTTGTGTCATACACGACATAATTTTGCAGCAGCCGTCATAAGAATATTATATTTTCTTGATGTTTGTGTCATACATGACATAATTTTGCAACAGCCATCATAAAAATATCACCAAAACACCTATCTTGACGGTTTTTAACAAAGCTATCAAGATAGATAAAAACCAAGCGTCATAATATGCCTTTTTTTTAGTAGTGTTGGTCAAACCAAGTCAATGAATGGTCAAACCAAGCCTAAAGGTTCCTCGGTCAACCATGTTCAACTTTTGTTAACATTGGTCCTAGTCCAATTGACCAACCCTAGTTAAGAGTCAAAGTAGTATCCCTTATAATACTTATAATGGATGAATTCTGGTAATACTGTTGTGAGAGATAAAATGAAACAAATGGTGGAAATTAAGTATAGTGTGTGGATTTTTATTGTTTTTTTTAAAAAGATCGACAACTCTTCACGGCGAAACATTGTTACTATACCAATCACACACACATTAACCGTATATTTAATTTTTAATTAGTGAACTTATGTGGAGGATACAAATCCAAATGCAATAGTCTTACAAAAAATGTATTACTAAACTTTTTACATTTTGGTTTTGGCAGTTTCTATTCTCCATTTCTCTTACTTATTATTACATATTTATGGTACTTTTAAAATTATATTAAAAGTGGTCAACTATTAGGAGTAAGTTATTTATATTTTAAACTTGTTTATTATTATTGATATTATTTTTATTTTTATTACACTTTGTGTTTTTATTAAAAAAATTATTGAAAAAATGGGGTTTTTTAGACATTAGTCCTACTATTACTATGACAATTAGACTTTGGTCCACAAATGTTGAAATATTAGGTTTTGGTCCTACTTTTGTTACTTGACCGTCAGTCAACTTAGTTGACTGTGGTCACGCCGTTTGCTTTTTTGAGCGTGCGTCATCCGTGCTTACAAGTAGGACTAAACTCTAATATCTAACTTATAATAAAGACCATGTCCTAACAATGACGCTATTATCTAGGTCAAATACTAACTTATCTTTAAGAGTGAGAAAGGATGATGGTTTAGACAATGTGTATCTTCCAATACTCCTGTTTTGATCCTCTGCAATTCTTCCTTATGCTCTCTAAGTTTTGCAAGTTTTTCTTTTATTTCCATAGTATATGCCTTGCAGAGAAATAAAAAACAAAAGGAAACCAGAAGAATTGTTTAGAAAACACATGCATAGAAGAAGGAAACTAGAAAAATTGTTTTGAAAACACATGCATAGAAGAAGTATTATGGTGTCGTGAGTATCTCACTACAAAGTAAGTACTCAAAAGAAATAAATATGCATATTTCTAGTAGGATCTTAGAACATGCTATCCAAATCAATGACATAAAGGTTCATATAATCTTTACTTGTTCGGTCCATTATATATGAGGTGGAACGATGGAACATATTAAGTTTTTACTTAGCTTGAACATTGAATGACAATACCACAATCTTTTCCTCGGATACACGTTCTTGATACCCACAGAGATTCAATACATACACTTGTAAAACATCTATCGATAAAAAACCTGTGTCGTGAAAATAAGAACCCTAGCACGATTAAAAATAAATAAACAAGAAAAATCTTTACTCTAACAGAAAATCCTATTGATCCTAAAATAATTATAGTGTCATATGCTAGTTATATGTTGTTTAGTTTCTTATCTATCATACATATTACTATTTCTAGCGCAAAAGATGTCACTGAAGGCGGTTCTTTGAATTTATTCCCCACTGAGAGAATTGGTTTATGCAACATATCAGCCAATTTCGAGGCAATTTATTAATAGAACGTGAAAAAACTTTCCTCAATATGGGAATCAAATTCCATCTGAATGGTTAATTAGAACTCTCAAGTAAAGAATAGTCATACTATAAGTTAGATATTATAGTTTAGTCCTACTTGTAAGTTAGATGTTAGAGTTTAGTCCTACTTGTAAGCACATGTGACGCACGCTCAAAAGAGCAAACGACATGACCACAGTCAACTAAGTTGACTGACGATCAAGTAACAGAAGTAGGAGCAAAACCTAATATTTCAGCATTTCTAGACCAAAATCTAATTCCGTAATAATAGTAGGACCAATGTCTAAAAAACCCAAAAAAATGTTTAGTCATAATTTGGGGCAATTCACAAAATGCTCAATTTGGGGCTTGAGAGGTTGCACCATTGCACACCATTTTTTTTCCTTCCTTAAATAATAATTTTTTATATCAAAACAATTGCTTTATGGTGGGCTTCAGAACTGTGTGTGGACTGGCAAAGTTTAATTTGTCTTTCAGTCACTATCATGAGTAACAGAGTAAAATTATTGGTTCTGTTATCAATGACCACATGGTAGTTTTTTATTTGGCCCGAAGAAAACTAAGCATTGGGAAATTGCAGCAAAAATGGGCTCATGTTAGGAGACTTAAAAAGATGAGTCCTAATGAGGAGATCTCTTCTCGAAGGAGCACTCAAGATTGTCAGCTGTTAGATTAAAAGCGAATCTCATATCCCAAAAAAAAAACAAAACCATTTTGTATGTATGTGATGTGGCTAGCAATGAAAACAATTGAAGAAGGAAAAAAAATACAACCAAAATGACACTTTAGCCCTCGTCTTCCTCGCTCATCTCTTCTCAAGTTCTCAACTTTTGTTCCTGTTATTAAGACCGGGTGTATTAAGACCCATAAATCAAACATAAAATTTGTAATGGTTGGATAAGTAGTAAAATCACTACTTTTAATGTTGAATAGTAAACACCACACATGAATTATATCTTGCATGCACTTCCTAAAGCTTTCATTACAACAACAAAATCTGAAGATTATTAAGCTATTAGTTTGATCAAGTAAATTAACGAAACAATGTCGTCGTGTTTTCATATTGATTGGTAATCTGTGTTTGATACATTGAGTGAAAAACAATGTGAATATAGGGAAGAAGATTATTAGAATTTACTTTTGTTTTTATGTTGACTTATCCACATCGAGATTCATGCACTCTATCTTATGGCTCTTGACAAGTACGCTCTAATTCGAGGAGAGATCCATCTCTCCTTATCGTTTGACTAACAAGATTGCCATGGCACGGTTCACACACTTCTATATCTTCATTGCTACTCGTTTTGGTTACCATAACTTTTTCTTCAGAAAACTGTCAATAAAAAATAATATAAGAGCATCTTCAATGCAATAACTTGATTTAGAGTACAAAATGGCATCATCCACTTAAAAGATGACATTATTTGAAGTATGAAAAATTATCTACATTAATGCATCACACTCTATAATATTGTTTAATATTAAAACTTATTAAACAGACACCATCATTGAATTTTAGAAATTATTAAAAAAAAGTAATTAAATTTGGTATTTGCACATATGGCAGGCATAGGTTGGATGGGCAATATGGGCAACATGGGCAACTAATATAGAGTGGCACTTCATAAAGCAAATCAAACTCTATATTTGACCCCTAAAATAGAGTGTGGTGAGTTGTTCGCTTGATATAAAGTATGGGTAGGTGTGGAACATTTGAACTGCCCACTTAACACATACCTAGGATTATAAAGCACCATCGAAGATGCTCTGACATACTATAAAAGTACAAAGTACAAACTAAAATCTCAACTACAGTATAGAAGGAAACCTTAGAGGGTGTTTGGATTATATTTATTTATTATCAATAAACATTTATTAATGAAAAAACTTTTTTTGAAAAAATAAACATGTTTGGTCTCTATTTTTGTAGAAAGTAGTTTTTCACCCAAAAAACATTTGTTGGTCCAAAAATCATGTTTTATGATAAATAGCAAAAACTTGTTTTTCAAATTAAAAAACAATTTTTTCTTCTCACTTTCTCAGCTCCAAAGGCATATGGATTGCCCATTAGTGAAAAATGCTAAGATATTTCGAGAAATATCACGAAATTTATTAGTTTGATAAAATAGTTTTTAAGAAAAAATCTCAACCAAACATGTTTATTTAAAAATTGTTTTTAGAATAAATATTTTTTCAGAAAAATACTTTTTGAGAAAAACTGATTTCCCAAAGGAAAGCACAAAAAAATTTCCCTTCTCTTCCTTCTCTAAGCTATCTATTTCTTTTTGTAACAATGTTGCATCTTCCAACACATTTCTCTATCTTCGGAAAAAATCAACGCGTGCAATTCGGCTCATCCGTTGCCTAGACGATTCCAACTCATCAGGCATAGCTAGCTTTGACTGAACCGACTTTCAAAATGCATGTGCTATTAGTGCAAGCAACACCAAGAAGAACAATGATAAAGGAGACACAACAGTCATTAATAGTCAAGAAAACTATATCAAACTCCCTAAACCCAAACCATTAGCAATGACTGCTTTCTCACCCGATTTAGTTCCAGATTCCCAGCTCCGAGTAGCACATTTTGGAGAACCTGGAACTTATAGAGAAGTGGCTGCTGTCAAAGCTTACTGAGGCTACTTGGCAGTTCCCTACCAAGGATTTGAAGCTGCTTTTCAAGTGGTTGAACATTGTATCATTGATAGAGCTGTGTTACCTATTGAGAACTGTTGTACCACACTTTTATTACTTTTCACTCTCTCTACTCTCTATGTTTTCTTTCTCTCTTCTCTAATGAATTTTCGACCCCCTTCTCTCTTCTCCTCTTTTCTCTTTATACCCCCATCTCCTTTCATTTTAGTCGTCCACCTGTCTCCTCATCTCTCGGTCTCCTTTTCCCCACGTGTAAGTGTCTTCGTAGTGTATCTACGAGTCCGCAGAATGATCCTGAACCATGCTAGTTCGCCGCATATCGTGCATTAAGCTCATCCAACCAATGATCTTCTATACCCCGGATTATACCACCACAGATGCCCCCTTTCGAGTCCGTGATAATGGGTAAGATCGATCAAGAATTTCTCCTTTGCCTCTTCCTCTATGCTACGACCCATCCTTTAGCATGTGTGATTGGTTTCATGTGATCGGCATGTGCATTAGTGTCAGTGTCTCTTCGTTTTCCGTGCTTCTGCACGTCACCTTTCTAATAGTTCCTTTTGGTGGCCCTTCGATTTCTGCTCATCCCATTTACAATTTTGCCCTTCCATCTTGTTAAATCCCACTCAATCTTCTTTCCCCTTCATTTACTCACTCTCTCTCCCTTTCGCGTTTCTTACTCCTCTTTACTCCCATTTTTCTTCCACTCCTTCTCCGATTGGTGGCGTTGTTGCTCACTAGTCTTCTTCTCGCTGCAAGCATTTTGGTGCCTTTGGTTCAGACTGGCTTTCCCTTTTAGGTTGGTTCCTATCTTTTTCTCTCTTTCTTTCACTATCTTTGATCTGTTTCATTTTCTCTCCACCATTTTTAAATCGTGCTCTTTCTTTTTCTGCCCCCCTTTATGATGTCGGAATCCCATTCTGGCGCCTCTTCATCTTCCCAATCGAACATGGTGG
The DNA here is from genome assembly GCF_015680905.1 of Coptis chinensis. Lineage (NCBI taxonomy): Eukaryota > Viridiplantae > Streptophyta > Magnoliopsida > Ranunculales > Ranunculaceae > Coptis > Coptis chinensis. Next base: position 36,118,660 of record NC_141459.1, read on the forward strand.
CATCTCCCCCACCCACTGATCCCTCTGTGGCACCCTCCACATCGGGGCAGCCCATTACCCTTCCACAACTGATAAGAGTCCAAAACTGTAGTTTAAACCCCTTAACAATATTGCTTTTAGACCAATTATTTGATTAATAAGTAAGAGTTAGTACTGTTATCCTGCTTTTGTGTGTTTCAGGCATTGGAGTCAATTATGTGAAGAAATGCGTCCCTTTTATGAGATAAAGGAGCAAGAGTTCATTGCTAAGAAGTTCTATGATTAAAGACCAAGATTCAAGGAGAAAAAGCCTTTTTAAAGCCCGGTCAAAATTGAAAAGTCAAAGTCAACGCGGGCAGAAATAGCGCACAAAAGCCAATAGAACTTCCAAAGGTTGTATCTTTGAACTCAGACCTTGGAATTTGGCCTACCATATTTCAAAACAACCGGCTCGGAACGAAATTTCTAATGGTCCAAGCCTTGACCCAATCAGAGGAACAGAAGTGGACGAAAAGGCTATTGAAGTCATTTTCAGCTGAAAACCCCTTTGTGGACTGAAGTAATGAGGTTTTGGGCTCGATTTTCCGACCCAAAACATGACTACTAAGCCCATGCATGAAATTGTGGATCTAGCCTCTTCTATTTAAAGAGGACAAAGGCTTAGCTCTTAAGTTACGTAGTTTCTAATTCATAGACTTAGTCAGATAATTGATAAACTAAGTTTTTTGGAATTCAATACTTGGTTAGCTTTAGTTTGTCTTAATTTCATAATTAGTTAGTCATAAATTCAAGTTCTAAATTAGTTTTAATTCATTTTGAATCATTAGATTATTGTTCATTAGATTAATAAAGTAATTGTTATTCATTCAATAATGTCTTGTTCTTATTGTTCTTATTCCAGAAATGATAGTTTAATGACTCAAGGCTAAACCTCCATTAGAAGGGTTTGAGGAAGCCTTGATGATGACTTGATTTTTGTTAGCATAGATATAGTTATAATGTTCTATCCTATTCTAGAAAGTAATTAGTTCACCATGAGAATGGGTTTGATTGCTTCACATGCTAGTTATTAGTTAGTAGAGATTACCATGAATAATTAGGGATAAGAAATACCCAACCTTTACGTGAAAACGTAAAGATTTGGATTACAGCGAATTCTATGCTAGTTTATTAAGTCGAATCAAGGTGGAATCAAATTCCCATAATTCCTTCTCATATTGTCAATTTAGTATTAAATTGTTGTTACTTCATTTATCACATCTTGATTAGTTAATTCACCACCTTAGTTAAATTTAATTCCATTACTCTCATTGTTTTGTTAGAATACATGAACTAGGAAACTTCATATATAAACGAACTAGGAGTGGAACGAATTCTCTGCTCCAAATATTTCATTGATAACGAAAGTAGAAAACTTTGATACATTAGCTTAAAATTGCATTTAGTTTTACTTACATTTGAGTTTAATTACTTATTCGCAGGTAAAACTATCGTTTTTAAGTTTATCAAAGGGCGTCGCTACCATCTTAGTTGTGTTTAGTTTCATTTCCTTTAGTAGTGTTAATACTACCAAAATCCCATTAAACCCACCTACCCTTGTTTGGTTCTAATTGTGGTTGTTTGCTTCATAACTGATTTTTTTTTGCAGAAATACACTGAGTGCACCCCGCGCCTCATTGGCCCATTTTTGAAGTGAGCCCCGCGCTAAAGTGCCTGGACATCGTCCAAAGCAAGAGCGCTCCCCACGCCCTAGTTAGGCAAATTTGAAGCGCACCCCGAGCTAAAGTGCCTGGACTTCGAGTCAGGCAAGAGCGTGACCCGCGCCCTTGTAAGGCAAATTCCGAATGCACCTCGTGCCCTCTTCTGAACAGCCCGATTTTCACAAGTTAGTACAAATTTCTATTTTTTCAAGTTATTCAGTGTTTCTAACTTGTTAAATACACTGAGCTTGCGTATACAAGACTCTATTCATAAGCGAAGCAAGGAGGCATTCAGGTACTTCTTTCTTCCACTCCTGGCATCTCCTGTTAGAGGATTTATACTAGCATATCAGGGTTGTTTTGACTGTTGTCGTGTTTCTTTAATATTGGACTTAGTCTTGCATGAGATTAAGGTCAGGTAGAGAAAAAACGACTTATGTAATTTATCATGAACGTTAACACACACACCTATTTAGTATACCACGCACTACACCTGAAATAATAGCTGAAGAAAGAGAGATTTCGCTCTCTGACTTTTACAAAGCCTTGAACGATAGCCCAAAATCTTGCATCGTTCTTGCAGACCCAGTGGGGGATTTTCGAATCCCCCCAAATATATTTAATTTGTTACTAGTTTTTCATGGGTTAGACCATGAAAAACCTTATCAACATATGCGTAGGATTGAACAAGTTCTTACCACATTCCATCATCTTATAGTAGGTATGGAACAAATTAAACTGAGGGTGTTTCCTTTCACCCTAGCCGATAAGGCGGCATCTTGGTTAACTGCCCAAGCGCCTAATTCTGTGGACTCATGGGCCAAACTTATTCAATTGTTTATGAAACATTTTTACCCACCACTGAAGACAGATGAAATGCTTTCCAAGATTCATTTTTTCTACCAGAATTCTCATGAATCTTTTTCAGAGGCCTGGAATCGTTTCACTGATCTTCTTATAGAGTGTTCACATTATAACCTTGTGAAAGACACGTTAGTTCATGCCTTTTTCAAGGGACTTTTACACCACCATAAAGAGGTCCTTGATATAATGAATGGGGGTAGTTTCCTCAGTAAAGGAACCTCAGAGGTTTATAGGTTTTTAGAAGATCAAACAAAGCGTAATAATAATAAGCGTGGGGTAGTGACGATATCCCCTGTTCTGCTAGTTCTTCTTCAACAGATAAGGTTGCCGGTATGTTTGAGATTAAACCCGATCCTGAGCTTTAAACTTTAATCGAATCTCTCACTAAAAAGGTAGAAGCTATTTCTGTTCAACAAAAGCCTACCCTCGTCATGAATGTCAACTCTATTCCATGTAATTTCTGTTTGAGTCCTGAGCATCCCGACTCCTATTATCCTCTCGCCTATGGACAACAACCATCACAACCAGATAATGTTTGCTCCATTAATAGCTATCCTATTCCTAACGCCCCTTGGAGACGAAATCTCAACTTCAGTTGGAGAAATAATCAACAAGTTACACCTCCAGGGTATAATAATCAAAATGTTAGGCCAGCAAACAATTACAACCAAGCTCCACCACGACAAGGACAAGGACAAGGTAATTATAATAATTATAACAATAATAATTATAATGTTAATAGAGATATCGTTCCAGTAAATAATAACTATCACAACCCACCCATTAATAATAAATGCGACATAGTTCCTGTCACACAACCTGTAACAACCACTCCTCCACAACCAGATCATTTTGACGCCTTTATCCAAACCCAACAACAAATTTTACAGTCCATCCAACTTTTCTTACAGCAGTTAACCTAAGAGAAAGTACAACCAAAAGGTGTGTTTCCAGGCCAAACGATACCTAATCCTAAAACAACAAACACAACCTTTGAGGTAAACGGTAATACTAGTAATGAAAATGGAAATGTAAGTGAGCTAAATACCATCACCACTCTCCGTTCTGGCAAAGTGGTTGATAACGCCATAACTATGCCTGTAGTTACCCCACCAGTAGTCCTTACACCGGATAATTAACTAGATACCGAAGTAGTAATTAAAGATCCTACCCCTGTAGAGGTACCAGTTAAACCACAACCTAAGAAACAAAAAGCCAAGGTTAAACATCCTGTTGATCCATATGCTAAATATAGAGAGAAACCACCGTTTCCCCAGAGATTAGCCATGTTAACCAAGGATACGAATTTTGATGAGATTAGGGAAGTTTTTAAAAATCTAACGATAAACTTACATTTTCTTGAAGCAATTAAAAAGTTACCTCACCATGCTAAGTTTCTCAAAGAGTTGTGAACTACTAGGCGTAAGACAAATATTCCTAAAGATGCCTTTTTAACTGAACAGTTTCCAACTTTATCCGAACATAATGGAATCGTTAAGTATACGGACCCTGGTCGTCCTACTGTACAATGCACCTTAGGAGATTCCCACACGACGACCACGCTATTAGACTTGGGGGCGAGTGTTAACTTACTCCCTTATTATTTATATAAACAAATAGGTCTACAGGAGATGCAACCTACTAAAATGACGTTACAATTAGCTGATCGGTCTATTATGTATCCTAAGGGTGTGGTTGAAAACGTACTTGTTAAGGTTCAGGATTTCTACTATCCTACTGATTTTGTTATCCTCAATATAGAAGTCTTTAACGACTTTGTGCTGATCATTTTAGGGCGTCCCTTCTTGGTAACTGCCAAAGCGCTTATAAAGTACCGCGATGGTTCGATGGCCTTGTCTTTTGGCCACCTTTCTGTTGAGGTAAATGTATTTAAAATGATGAAACAATTACCAGATTCGTCTATAGATGGGGAGGTTAGCATGACAGAGAGCTTAGCTCAAGATTATTTTAATAACACATTTTCAGAAAATCAGATGCATAAATTCCTTTCTTTCGGAAGTTTAGATTTTGAGGATGACTCCTACGTGGAGGAAGTCAACGCCCTTTTCCAGTCTACACCTACCTTAGATCCTTATGTAGCTCCATCTACTGAGTATGAAGATTTGATACCTAAACAAGTTTTCACTATTCACGATGAGGAACCTCCAGAAGCCTTTATCGACATTCCTCCCACCCCTTTGCTTAAACCTCTTCCTTCTGAGTTGAAGTATATTCAACTTGATCTGGATGGTAGTCATCCGATAATTATATCTTCTCTGTTGTCTGTGGATGAAGAGGCACGGTTTATTAGGGTAATTAGGGAACATCGTTCAGCAATTAGTTGGTCCCTAGACGACATTAAGGGGATTGACCCTAATGTTTGCACTCATCGTATCCATTTTGAGGATAATACCAAGACTTCTCGCGAACCTCAGCGTCGGTTGAACCCTACCATGAATGTGGTGGTCAGGGAAGAAGTTTTACGGTTACTCGATGCGGGTATCATATATCCCATTTCCGATAGTGAATGGGTAAGTCTCATTCATGTAGTTCCTAAGAAATCGGGGGTTACCATTGTACATAATGCTAAGGGTGAATATGTTTCCACACGAGTCCCTATAAAATAGAGGATCTGTATTGATTACAGACGTTTAAATGCCATGACACGAAATGATCATTTTCCTTTACACTTTATAGATCAGATGCTCGAACGTCTAGCTGGTCATGCTTATTATTGTTTTTTAGATGGCTACTCTGGCTATTTTTAGATTATTATCGATATTGATGACCAAGAAAAGACTACCTTCACATGTCCTTTTGGAACATATGCCTATAAATGAATGCCTTTTGGCCTTTGTAATGCTTTTGGTACCTTCCAGCGGTGTATGTTTCATATATTTAGTGACATGGTAGAGCGTTTCATGAAAGTTTTCATGGATGATTTTTCTATCTATGGAGACTCTTTCACTAACTGCCTATTTAACCTATCTAAGGTTTTGACACGGTGTGAAAAGAAGAGTCTGGTTTTAAATTGGGAAAAATGTCATTTTATGGTTAAAAAAGGAATAGTGCTAAGACATATTGTGTCTAGTGATGGCATTGAAGTAGATAAAGCCAAATTAGATAAGATAGCGTCTCTACCTATACAACGGACGGTCCGTGATATTAGAGCATTTTTAGGCCATGCATGTTTTTATAGGTGTTTTATCAAGAATTTTTCAAAAATAGCTAGGCCTTTAACTAATATGCTTTTAAAGGATACCATTTTTTATTTCAATTATAACTGTAAATAGGCTTTTGAAACTTTAAAAGCTGCTTTAACATCTGCACCGATTATACAGCCTCCTGATTGGTCTAAACCTTTCGAACTCATGTGTGATGCTAGTGATTATGTTGTTGGTGCTGTCTTGGGACATAAACTAGATAATAAGTCCACTGTTATTTATTATGCTAGTAAAACTTTAAACGATGCTCAAAAAAATTATACAACTACGGAAAAAGAATTTTTAGCTATCATTTATGCTTTAGATAAGTTTCGTCCTTATTTGGTTGGTACTAAGACTTTAGTTTACACGGACCATCCAGCCTTTAGGTACTTTCTCGGGAAGAAGGATGCTAAACAGAGATTGATCCGATGGATTCTTCTCCTGCAAGAGTTCACCTTAGAAATTAAGGACAAAAGAGGGGTCGAAAATGTAGTTGTAGACCACTTATCTAAACTAACAAATGACGATGGTAGTGATTCTAAGTCCATACCTGACTATTTTCCTGATGAACATCTGTATGCTATTTTTTCTGCACCATGGTATGCTGACATTGTGAATTATTTAGCTTTTGATATTATTTATGATGTTTGGTCAAGAAATGAACGTAAGAAGTTCTTAGCTAGAGTTAAGCTATACTACTGGGATGAGCCCTACCTTTTTAAGTATTGTGCAGATCAGATTATTCGTCATTGTATTCCCCAGTGGGAATATAATGAGGTCCTATCATTCTGCCATGACAAAGAGTGTGGTGGCTATTTTAGTGGTATGAAAACAGCTGCTAAAATTCTACAATGTGGATTTTATTGGCCTACTCTTTTTAAGGATGCCCAGGTTCACAGCAAGACATGTGTCCGCTGCCAACAACTTGGGCGTATCACTAAACGAAATATGATGCCATTAAATCCTATCATGGTAGTAGAAATTTTTGATGTATGGGGCATTGATTTCATGGGTCATTTTCCTTTTTCCCATGGTTTTATTTATATTCTTGTTGCCGTGGACTACGTGTCTAAATGGATATAGGCCATGGCTTGCCGTAGCAATGACCATAAGACAGTTGTGTTTTTTGTTAAAGAATACATTTTCTGTCGGTTCGGCATTCCTAAAGCCATCATTAGTGATGGTGAAACCCATTTTTGCAATAGAGTTGTTGCGTCTCTAGTTAAAAAGTACGGAGTTACCCATAAAGTGGCAACTCCTTATCATCCACAAACTAGTGGTCAAGTTGAAGTCTCTAACAGGGAAATAAAAAAATATTGGAAACAACTGTAAATCCTGATAGGAAAGATTGGTCTAAGCGTTTAACTGATACCTTATGGGCGTATAGGACTACTTTTAAAACTCCTATAGGTATGTCTCCCTTTAGACTTGTATTTGGAAAACCTTGACACTTGGCTATTGAATTGGAGCACCGTGCTATGTGGTGGGCTATAAAAAGCCTCAACTTCAATTTTGATGAGGCGGGTGTCAAGCGCAAATAACAATTAAATGAGCTTGAAGAAATCCGCAGCGATTCTTATGATCTCGCAAAGGATTATAAAGCTAACATGAAACATGTTCATGATAATCAAATCTTGCACAAAGAGTTTGTGTTTGGTCAAAAGGTCTTGCTTTACAACTCCCGTTTGCAGATTTTTCCCGGGAAATTAAAAACCCGTTGGTTTGGTCTTTTTCTGGTTCATGAAGTCACCCCTTACGGGGCAATCACCTTGGTGAATCCCAAGGATAATAGTACCTTTCAAGTCAATGGCCAACAGTTAAAACATTTTCACGAGTTAACGTCCCCTGATGTAGAGGATATCCTTTTATAGGACCCTGTCTATGAGGATTGACCTTTGATGTTTGGTGTACTTCCTTTCACTTCCATATATTGGTAAGTGCACCATTCAAGTAACCGGGCCCTCCCTATGGAGTGTGTGGCTGTAAGTACCAGATCCTAATTCCACGTTTAAGATAATTCACGTTTTCCACTCTTGCTTGTTTTCTCAGTTTTTGAGTCATGTTTCTTTATGATGTGAATTATGTTCTTATTGCCTTCTTGTTTTTCCTTATATTAATCCGTATTCATAAAATCTAAAAAATATTAAAACCATAAAAATAGTAATCTAGAAAGTCTCAGGAATCTGACTTTAAAAGACCCACGTTTAAAACAAATTTTCAAACTTCGTTGTCAAAAATTTGTTTGGGAGTGGTGTGTCTGGTCTTTCTTTTTCTTGATCTCTCAACTTCCTATTCTTGTTTTTTATGCCGTTTAATAGTAGTTTGATTCGGGTTGACACCATCTATAAATAATTTTCATTTGTTCACATAACTTATGTTATGCACACACTTCAAGGTGTTTTCTATCTTTTTATATGTCAACCACAATTAGAATAGAGTGTTTTATGGATCATTGGATTGGAAATTCTCTTCTGATCATTTTTATAGCTCATTCGGAAAAAATGGACAATTAACGAATCGAGAATTTCAGTTTGAAGTTTGCGCGAGTAGGGACAAAATGGATATTTTCCGAAATTGTTTGGCTTGGGCCCAAAAATCTCGCGGTCACGTGCCTTACACGTGGGTCTCAAAAATTGTGAAAAAGACCAGCAAAACCCTTCGTGTTCTCTTCTTCTTCTTCACGCCATCAGCCTCCATTAACGAACCAAAAAAAAAAAAGCACTGTTCATGTTTTCTTCTCCACGCTGCACCTCACTCCACTCCACCGCTGTCTCCTTCCATCAGCACTAACTTGGTGCTGCCACCGCCACCGCCACCACCAATCCTCCACCATCTCCATTTATCCAAAACCCAATCCACCATCTCCACCAGTTTTAAACCCTTCTTCCCGATCGCTGGCACCTCACCGCCACCACCAGTCCCTCACCTCACCATCACCACAACCACCACAACCACCAAACCAAAACCCCACTCCGACGGTGCAGCACCACACGCTGCCCTCCACCGTGCACCACCCACTCGCCTCCACTTCTTCATCCACCAAATTAAAACCCAACCAGCAGCACCACACGCTGCCCTCCCACCGTGCACCACCTACTCGCCACCACTTCTTCATCCACCATATTAAAACCCAACCCTTTCCTGCTCCCCACCAGCCACCATCACCACCATCATTACTCATTACTATTAAAAAAAACAACAACAAAACGAAGCTTGCCGTAGCATTGTCACTCACCACAGTCAGCATCTTTGCCATAGCATTGTAACTCACTCCGTCAGCAACAGGGCAACAGTGTACTCACTGGTTTTTGGTTTTCAGAATTTTTTTTGGCTGGAACAGTGTGGTATACTGTTGACAGCATTTGGTTTTGGATTTGTTTGTTGGACTGGTTTTGGGATTTGTCTGTGGATTTGTCTGTATTGGGTTCGGTGTGTTGTTATTTGACGGGTTTTTGGGGTATGGGATATGTATAGTTTGGGGTTTGTTTAGTTTGGGATTTGTTTACCTGACTGCGGGATTTGGGTATGAGAGGGAAGAAAGGTCTCGCCCTCTCAGCTATTTCTTTGGGGGTTTGTGCCCCACCCCCTAAGAAACGTGTCAATTGTCCTTTACGGGATCGTCATGGATGCACCAATGGAGTGAACGGTAATGGGTTTACTGTTCCCTACATTTTCACACATTTCGATAAACAACATTTGGATTGTCAGTTGAGTATCGATAGGGTACGAGATGAGATTAAGGATGATTGTGAACTGTATTTGTCACTAGAGAACTCCTTAAAGTCATTAGACAAATAGATTTGTGGCATTTATCTTTGCATCCATGCACTTGGGATACCGTGTCGTCATCCAGATGATACCATAGAACCGCCTGCTTTGATGGAGAGTGGAGAACCTGCATGTGTTATTGTGGGCATACCACAGCCGCCCTTTAAGCCCAACACTACGGACCTTATACTCCCGACACACAGGGGTGACAGTGATACCCCTAATCAACTTGGTGAGGTTTCGCATCTTGATGAGACGTTACTTGATAGTGCATTCCGTATACCTTTTCGTACTGTAAAAAGTATACCACGTGCTTGTCGTTTGGCTTTTTCTGGTGTACTGAAATCTGCTCTCTGGGATATTACGGCTGATCTTGGTTCAGTTATGCCCTGGGTTCGTCTCCTTCTTCTCACACAGACTCGCAAGTTTTTCAACCACGTAATCGCCGAAACGCCGCTCGGTACTAGAAAAAACCTTCAGCAAAAATAGATTCTCCATGCTTTAATGACATGGAATGAGCCTGATGGGATGTTTCGCCTCTTAGAGTCTGTAATAGAGCCTCCTTCAATCCAATCAACCAGGAAATCCGTTCCCACTAAGAATGTGCGTCGATGCTTATAGAAAGTTGTCGATGGACATTTTGCTGCAGCGGTACAAGTGTTATCATCATCAGGGGTTGCCTCCAATACTGCAGAGATTGTACATGCATTAAAGGAGAAACACCCGATGCGACAACCACCTGTGAGACCAACGGTTCTTTTTGCTGAGCCCCCTTTATTAGTAGAGAGAGACACCTTATTGTCATGTATTAAGTCGTTTCCGAAAGGTACTTCTTGTGGTCGTGATGGTCTCCGTGCTCAGCACTTGTTAGATGCCATGAGTGGTGCTGCAGCAGCTATATCGTCTAACTTGTTAGATGCCTTGGTTTCGGTGGTGAATCTGTGGTTACAGGGATAATGTCCATAACCGTTAGCAAAATTCATAGCGAGTGCTCCGCTCACTCCACTTCTTAAGCCGGATAATAGCATTCGTCCGATAGTTATGGGTATGGTTTGGCGTCGTCTTGTTTCCAAAATTGTAATGAAAGGGGTTTCCAAAGAGGTGGTAGGGTACTTGCAGGATTTTCAGTATGGGGTTGGTGTCCCTGGTGGAGCAGAGGTGATTTTGCATGCTGTTAATCGCATGGTATGTGCTAACGGTGACAGTACATCTCTTTCTATGTTGCTAGTAGATTTTCAGAATGCCTTTAATATGGTTGATCGGACTACTATGTTGAGAGAGGTTCGCATTTGCTGCCCCGCTATTTCCCCTTGGGTCGAGTATTTGTATTGTCAGCCTGCAAGATTATACTTGGGGGATGATTACATATAGTCTGCTTCTGGGGTTCAGCAAGGTGATCCTTTGGGTCCCTTTCTCTTTGCACTGGTGTTGCACCCTCTGATTCTACAGATCCAGGCTTGGTACTTAGATGATGGGACTCTAGTTGGGGATACAGAACAAGTGGCAGTAGCTCTGCGTATCATTCAGGAAGAAGGGCCTTCTTATGGGTTGGTTCTTAATGTGGCCAAGAGTGAGATATTTTGGCCATCACTGGATCCACGTCGTTCCACTCCTGATCTCTTTCCTTCAGATTTATCTTGTCCTCAGCATAGGGTCAAGTTACTTGGAGGGGCAATTAGCACTGATTCTTCTTTTGTCATGATTCTTGCTCGTAAGCGTGTTGAAAAGGCTATGACTTCGATGGACCGTTCACCTGCATTAGAGGATCCACAGTGTGAGTTAGCACTTTTACGAGCTTGTGCTGGGCTCTCCAAGTTGGTTTTTGCAGTTCGTACTTGTCCACCACTTTTTTAGGGAGGCAGCTAAGACTTTTGATCAGCACATTCGCATGGTTCTGCAGGGCATTATAGTTTCTGATGGTCCTGGCTTCGGTGATTTGCAGTGGCGTTTAGCGACGCTTCCATTACGCCTTGGTGGGTTAGGTGTCTATTGTGCCTCTGATGTCTCTGCTTTTGCTTTTGTAGCCTCCCGTTTTCAGACTTCAGAGCTTCAGAACCACATTCTTGGGAGTTGTGGTCCAGTGCCTATGGGTGAGATACTTGGTGATGCTACCAGTGCATTGCGTCTCTGTCTTCCCGATTTTGACTTTGATTCTCTGGCTGTGAATGCTACCGTCCCCTCAAAACCACAAAAAAATTTGGCGGAAGCTTTCTACGATAAGATTGTTTCTAGTCTTGGGAGGGAGTTTGAGTTCTCTACTCGTCAGAAAGCAGTCATTGGATGCTTGCAGTCGGAACATGCAAAAGATTTTCTACTTGCTATTCCGATGGAGGGACTGGGACAGCGTATGTCACAGGTGGAGTATCGTGCCATTCTCAGGTACCGTCTTATGATTCCTATGTACTCTGACGGGGGTCTTTGTCCTGTATATAAAAAAAGTAGATTAAATGCCTTTGGGGACCATGCAGCACATTGTAGACATTTTCCTGGTTTTAAATACAGACATGATCATGTTAGAGACATTTTGTGTGATGCATTTTGGAGGGCTGGGGTACAAGTGAAGAAAGAGGCTCCTGTTAATTTTCTCACTGATCCGAATGAGGGCAGATTGACACTTCGGCCTGCGGATATATTGATATACAGTTGGTCTGAGGGGAGACATGCATGTGTTGATGTAACTGGCGCCTCTCCGTTGGTAGGGCTTGGGAATGGAGTCTTTGAGGTGGGAGAAACAGCTAAGAGAGCACCGACAGGGAAGATAGAGAAGCATGAGGAAGCTTGCATGGCTAACCAGCATTGTTTCATTCCGTTTAGTTTCGACACTTTCTATTTCTTGGAACAGCAGGCTGTTGAGCTTCTCAAGAGACTTCAGAGAGTTATGGACAGTAACGTTATGACAGCTGGTTCTAACGAGTTTGTTTTTAGAAGAATAGGATTTGCTATTCATAAAGGACTTGCAGCGTAACTTGTTGCACGCTTGTCTTAATTATTTGTAAAATTCCTCATCAGTATCAATAAAATTTCCACTTAAAAAAAACACACACACACACACTACCACACCGATTCTTCCACTCGATTCAAATAACACCCACTCCAATTTCGCCCCAGCCAATTCATCTTCTTCACTTCCGCCTCTCCAAAAAAACCAACAGTTCGAACGAACCAAAAAAAAAATTGCCCAAATCAAACGACAAATCAAACTAAAGTTCGATTTCTTGTTTCAATACTGTAGTGGCACATTGTGGGAAGATTGGACTAAGTCGGCAGGGGATAGGAGGCAACATAATTAAGGAAACGGAAGAGTAGTGAACCAAGACCATGGAACCCTAGACCACGGACGTGGCATGCGTACGGTCGAAAGGAGAGCCATGGGATAACAGGATAGATGGGCGGTCTAGATGAGAGGAGGGAGGTATAAAAAGAAGAGTGTGAGGAGAAAAAGAGGAGGTTGTTAAGGAGAAAAAGAGGGGAGGAACAGAGTAAGAGAGAAAGTAAGAGAGATTGAGGAGTTGAGATATTTAGGGTTCATACATTCGGCGCCGTCTATGGGGACTAGAGAAAAGCAACTTAGAAATGGCACCAAAGAGAGTAGCGGGTATGCCAAAGAAGGTGAGGGTTCAGGAACTGACACAGGAAGAGGTGATTGAAGAGGGGGGAGAACGAGAAGAGGGGCGAGCAGCGGAAGAAACACGACTGATGCGAGAAGAGATTGAGAGGCTGAGAGAGGAGAATGATAAGCTGAGAAGAAAGAGAGAGAAGGCGCAGGAAGAGGCCAGGGAAAAGCTAAGTGAGGGGTCCAAAAATGAGGGATCTGAAGACGAGGAGGAGCCTGGACCGAATCTTTTGGAAAATCCGGTAGCGGGCTTGACAATGGAGCAAGCCCAAGAAATGATAGACAATGATCGGGAGGCAAACCGGCGACAGGTGAAAGAGCACAGAGGAGCGGCCAGTCAGGTGGTGGCTGGGTTGAATCGCAACCCATTTGCAGATGACATAGGGGCTTTGGAGGTTCCAAAGCGGTTCGCCCAGCCGAGGTTCGAGAGGTACGACGGTAAAGGAGATCCAGCAGATCACATCCATCATTTTCGGCAACAGATGCCACTCTGGCAGGAGTCTCGGTATGATGGTATGCGGTGTATGATGTTCCCGACTAGCCTTAAAAGAGGGGCATCGGATTGGTACTACAAATTGCCAGCGGGGAGCATAAAAAATTTCCAGGAATTGGAGCAGGCGTTCATAGATCACTTCATACATCAGAAGAAGCGGGTGGTAGACATCGCGACTCTATTCAACGTGTGACAAAGGTCCGCGGAATCAGTTAGGGAGTTTCTGTGCTGGTTCAAGGCAGAGACACTGAAAGTTGAAAATCTGGATGAGAGGATAGGGGTGATAACCTTTGAGAGAGGCTTGCGTCCGAGGACAAGAGTGCACCAATCCGTAGCCAAGAATGAGATCGCGATGCTACACAAGCTGTATCCGCGAGTGGAAAAGTATATAAGATATGAAGATTCTATGCAGAAGGATTCCAAGAGGTCAGGGAAGGCCGTGTTATCTTTGGAGAAGGAACGGGAACACTGGAAAACAGAGACATTGGAAAAAGAAAGTGGGAGATACCGTGGATACAGAGCATGAGCAGAAGGAAGCCGGGAAGGCATCCGAAGGGAGTACAGAAAAAGGAAGCCATACCGCGAGATGGAACATACTCCGTTGAATAGGCCACTCAGTGAGATCTTACCCTTAATAAAGAATATGTCGAGGTATGAAGGACCGCGAAGCATGCCAATAGAGATACTTGAGAAGCCCTTCTGCGGATATCATCAGAAAAGGAATCATGAGACGAATGAATGTTACGCTCTAAAATGGTTGGTTCAGAGAATGGTGGAGAAAGGGAGGATGGGAGAGTTTGTGAGAGACACTCAGAATGAGGAGTGCATACCAACGCAGGGAAGAATACTGTGAACCATCAATGTGATTTACAGCGGGGAGGTTCTGAGTCATACCGCTCATAGAGACAAGATAAGGCGGACCGCGAGCATCCAGCAAATTAATGAGAGAATGGATAGACCATGGCATAGAGAGGTGGCGACAGCAGAAAAGGACAGAATCGTATTTAGTAGCGCAGACCTACGGGCAGTGGACTCACCACATGAAGATGCGCTAGTCATTACAATAGCGATGGGAAACTACATGGTGAAAAGGGTGTTGATTGTTTGTGGAAGTGTAATAGATTTGTTATTCAGAGGTGCTTTGGAGGAAATGGGAGTCGATCCTAAGTAGCTGCGTCCTTCGCGGACTAATTTGTATGGATTTAACGGGAGTATGACAGAGCCCATGGGGAAACTCTTATTGCCCGTGACAATAGGACCAGTGACAGTTTTTGCCCGATTCATGGTGGTAGATTCTGCTTCGCAATATAATGCAATCTTGGGAAGGCGGTGGATTCACGAGATGAAGGCGGTCCCATCAATGTATTATCAGGTAATACGATTCCCCACACCTACCGGTATGTACGAGGTTTACGGTGATCAGGTAACTGCCAAGAACAATCGTTAGGGAACAGTGAAGCGGTTGATCCGCAAACCAGAAGGAGAGACTTCCAATCCTAGGAAGAGGCAGGCATAGCAATTATAGTGCACCTCGGTGGAGGGGGAGGATGAGACATCGGCGGATCCAAAGACGCTCGATGAGATTGAGGTGGTGAATATTGGGAAAGGGGAAGAGGAGAAGTTCACGTCGATAGGATCTAGTTTGCCAGAGGAATGGAGGGGTAAGTTGATACAGTTCTTGTCCGAAAATAGAGATGTCTTTGCTTGGATAATAGAGGATGTTATTGGGTTGGACCCAGAGTTCGCATGTCACCACTTACATATGAAAAAAGACGCCAAACCCGTGAGGCAAAAGATGCGCAGTATTAGGCCAAAATACACCGAGGGGATCCGGGAAGAGGTCACTAGATTGAAAGGGGTGGGGATAATTCGAGAAGTTGAGTTCACAGACTAGTTGTCTAACATAGTCGCGGTACCAAAAAAGAATGGAAAGGTGCGTATGTGCGTGGATTTTACTGATGTAAATCTCGAATGCCCGAAGGACAGTTATCCCATGCCGCGAGTAGATGAGTTGGTGGATAGGATGGCAGGGTTCAAGATATTTTCCTTCATGGATGCGTCGATGGAGTACAATCAGGTCGCGATGTATGGGCCAGATCAGGAAAAGACATCGTTTGTGGTGGAGGGCGGTACATACTGCTATACAAGGATGTCGTTTAGTTTGAAGAATGCAAGGGCAACATTCCAGCGGTTGGGGGAGAAAATGTTCGAAAGCAAGATTCGGAAGGGAATTGAGATTTATATAGACGACATGGTGGAGAAAAGTATGTCGGAAGAGGAACATATAGAAGGTTTGAGAGAGACCTTCAGGATACTACGTAAATACAACTTGAAGCTGAACCCTGAGAAGTGTACATTCGGGGTGACTACGGGAAAGTTTTTGAGTTATATTGTTACTCATAGGGGGATCGAGGCTAACCCTGAGCAAATAAGGTCCCTGGTAGAGATGTCATCTCCGCAGAATGTGAAGGAAGTACAGCGGTTAGCAGGAAGGGTCACGGCCTTGAATAGATTCATTTCCAAGTCATTCGATAAATGCAGACCGCTGTACATATTGTTAAGGAGCACATCGGATTTTGTGTGGACCGTAGAGTGTGAGGAGGCATTCCAGGAATTGAAAAAATATTTGGGCAAAGCGCCTTTGTATTTGTACTTGGGGGCCACGAAGTATGCAGTTAGCTCAGTTCTAGTTCGAGTGGTAGACAAGATGGAGAAGCCGGTATATTTTCAGAGGAAGACTTTGCTAGATGCAGAAATGCGATACAATAGAATTGAGAGGTATGCCTTGGCATTAGTTTTCTCAACCTTGAAGCTGAAACCCAACTTTGAAGCGCATATGGTGGTGGTGGTAACGAATTTGCCTCTGAGACAAGCACTGAAGACAGAAAAATTTGGTAGAATGTTGAAATGGGCAGTGATGCTGAGTTCCTATGAGATACAATATCAGATAAGAACCGTGGAAAAGGCGCAGGTGATGGCTGAGTTTCTGGCAGAGTTTCCCGCAGAGGATTCCACGTGGGGAGAGGAAATGGTCATGGAACCAGAAAAGGAGGGTGAACCAGACCTCCTAGACCCGTGGGATAAGAGGAATGGATGAAGGGTATTCGTGGATGGGTTGGCTACCGATGCATGCAGTGGCATAAGAGTCATGTTGGTTACACCTGGTAATGGCAGAATAGAGCAAACCATGAAACTAGGGTTCGTGGCATCCAGTAATGAAGCAAAATACGAAGCGGTGATAGCAGGATTGAGAATGGCGGAAGTTTTGGGGGTGAAAGAGCTGACAGTATATTCTGATTCAAATTTAGTGGTGTGTCAAGCGAATGGGGGGTTCGTCGCCCGATGCCCCAGGATGGCAAGATATTTGGATGTGTTGTGTAAACGATCTGCAAAATTCACAGAACTCCGGTTCCTTCATTTAGGTCGTGTAGAGAACAGACACGCTGATGCCCTCACATATGTAGTAGCCGCAATTCCTGGGTCGGAAGAAAGAACGATACGAGTGGGAAGGTTGGAGAAACCGATCACCGAGGACGCGATAGATATTTGTCAAGTCGCGGAAGAAATGGAGGGTTGGATGGAGCAAATTAATGGCTTTTTGGCAAGAAAGGAACTGACAAATAAGAAGGCAAGAAGGAGATCGGAACAAACTTCTCGGAGATACGTTCTACTGGAAGGAGAGTTGTACCGAAAAAACTTCAATGGACCACTATTAAAATGCTTGGGTCCGTGGCTATCCTATTAGGTGTTGGCAGAATTCCATGAGGGATATTGCGGGAGCCATTTAGCGGGAAGAACTACGGCACATCAACTACTGACACACAGGTATTTCTGGCCCCATATGAAAAGGGATGTCATGGAATTTGCTAAGAGATGTGACAAATGTCAGATATTTGCCTAGCTAATATTCGCCTCCACTGAACCCCTGCATAATGTCTCAAGTCTATGGCCTTTTGCTATGTGGGCAATGGATATAGTGGGACCGCTGCCCATGGCCAGTGGCAAACGGAGGTTCATGCTCGTGGCCACTAATTATTTCACGAAATGGATTGAAGCCGTACCCCTGTAGCAGGTGAAGGA
Organism: Coptis chinensis; assembly: GCF_015680905.1. NCBI lineage: Eukaryota > Viridiplantae > Streptophyta > Magnoliopsida > Ranunculales > Ranunculaceae > Coptis > Coptis chinensis. Next base: position 36,136,363 of record NC_141459.1, read on the forward strand.
GACGCAAATCATCAAGTTCTTATGGGAGAATATTATTGGCAGGTTTGGGCTGCCATATGCCATCATAGCAGACAATGGGACTCAATTTATGGGAACGAAGGTGGCCAGGTTCTTACAAGCCTATAAAGTGAGACAGGGGTTCTCGGCCCCTTACAATCCCGAGGGCAACGGATAGGCAGAGTCATCCAACAAGACTATCATGACCAACCTTAAGAGGAAATTGGAAGATAAGAAGAAGGCGTGGGCCAACGAGCTGAATCATGTATTATGGGCCTACCAGACCACACCTCGGTCATCCACCCAAGAGACCCCATTCTCATTGGCTTACAGGGTGGAGGTCATGATCCCTTCTGAGATGGTGGCAGCTACCACATGAACAAAGGCCATGGAGGAGGGCTCAAACTGGAGAATTTTAGCAACAGATTTGAATTTGGTAGAAGAGAGAAGAGACATTGCCTGTATAAAGCTGGAAGAGTACCACCGGAGACTGCAAAGACAATACAACAGGAGAGTCAAGCTGAGACAGTTCCAAATAGGTGACCTGGTGCTCCGTTGAGTGACACCTAGTACCAGGAAAGAGAAAGCTGGAAAGTTGGGTTCGAACTGGGAGGGACCTTATACTGTGGTGGATATCGGAGGGGCTAGCACCTACAAATTGTGGACGCAGGAAGGCAAATTGATAGAGAAGTCGTGGAACGTGAGAATGTTAAAAAAAATTCACACTTGAATGTAATGAAAATCTAAGGCAAGAATCTGTAGTTGTATGGGAATATATAATACAACAGCACTTTTGAGAAGAGCCTATCATTTGTAAGGGCAGGAATCCAAAATAAACATGGGGCATGGAATATAAACGAGACAGTGGAGGGGATGCGCCTTTTGCTGACACAAGGTCGGAATTGGACCTGGGGCAAGATGAGTTGCCCAACTAACTTTCGAAAGCTATAGAGTCGTAGAGTGGGACGGCGCAAATTACACATGGGGCATAGAGTCCTAGCATGGAGAGAGACAGCAAAGGGGATGAGCCCTTCACTAATACAAGGCTAGAGTTGAGCCCGAGGCAAGATGAGTTGCCCCAAGGAACTTGCTGAAGCTGTAGTGCCCACGGAGTGGGATGAGCCCTTCGCGGAGGAGAGATACTAATAGCACGTGGGGCATGGAATCCAAGCATGGAAAGAGGCAATGGAGGGGACGAGCCCTTCGCTGATACAAGGCTAGATGGAATCGGGGGCAAGATGAGTTACCCCAATTGACTTGCTGAAGCTATAGAGCCCGTGGAGTGGGAGGAGCCCTTCACGGATGAGAGATGCTAATCACCCATGGGGCATGGAATCCAAACGAGGAGAGAGACAGCGGAGGGGATAAGCCCTTCACTGATACAAGGATAGAGTTTAGTTTGGGGCAAGACGAGTTGCCCCAATCGACTTACTGAAGCTATGGAGCACGCGGAGTGGGGTGAGCCCTCTGCGGAGGAGAGGTGCAACTCACACATGGGGCATGGAATCTAAGCATTAAGAGAGATGGAGGAGGGGAGGAGCCTTTTCCCTTCACAGAGGAGAGGCGCGAATCACACATGGGGCATGGTGCCCAAACATGGAGAGAGATAGCGGAGGGGAAGAACCCTTCGTGGATAAACTCAACCATTGCGAAAATAGCGGAAGGAACAAGCTTATCACTAATGCAAGGCACGAGTTGAATAAGGGTCCCGTGGACAAGATATGCAATTTGCACGTGGGGCATGGGGACTGGCTTATAGTTGATTGAATAGCCAAACAAAGAGAAAAAGACAGGGCGAGGGCTACATTTGATTAAGACAAAGAGACCAGACCACAGAAGAAAGGTAGGAGGGGGGAAAACTTGGAGACAGAGATACAGCGCGGTTTAAACGAGTAGCAAAGTCAAGAGATAAAGAGATAACAAACATGCCAGACAAAATCAAACATCATATGAAAGAGATTAATATCCAAATTTAAACAAAATAAGTGTATTGCAATTAGTGGCTGAGATGGGGTAAAAGTTACTTATTACAAAAAAAAATACAAAAAAGAGGAGCTCTAATGCATCTCAGATGGGGAGTCGTTGGCAGATAGTACATCAAGAACTTCTTCAGTGGGTACAGTGGTGGTCGCTGCAGTGATGTTCTCCAGGGTTGCGACAGGGGTCTCTTCAGTAGCCACGGCAGGGTTGGAGATTTCTTCATGCACCGGGGAATGGGGAAGGTTCTCGGTGGCCGCCACTTCTTCCCTGGCGTCCTCAAGGGAGGCTACCATGGGGTGGTAAGCCTTTCAGGCAGAAGTCGTCCTTCCTGTGTGAGTCGGGCAAGCTCCTCTTAGATCTTCTTGGTTACCCTTTTGTCAGCAAGAAGCTTGAAGCGTTCGCGAAGGGCAACCATATCATCTTGTTGTTGCTGTAGTAGGGCGGTGGAAGCATCTTTATGCTCTTGGTTGAGGGTGTTAACGGCTGCCTGGTGTTGTTGAGTTAGGGCAGACATATTGAGCTGATGTTGTTCGAGGAGCATTGCCCTTTGATGACTCAGGCGGTCGTTGACTGTATCCATGTATTTCTGGTGAGATGATTCCGCAGACTGGAGTTCGTCCTGGGCCTTGAGCTTAGCCAAGTTAGCAGCGGCTAGATCGGATTGAAGCCCTGCATAGGCAGCTTTTAGGCCAGAAGGGCCGTTGAGTTCTTTCTCCAAGGCAGCCAACTTGGTCTTGGCACTAAAAAGACTGCAGATCATGAAAGAAATGTCCAAGCTCACCTAGAATCAGAAAAAGAGAGGTAAAAAAAACAAAAAAGGGGGAGAGAAAGAGAGAGTGAGTGTACCCGTTCCCAGTTAGTATACAGAGAGGTGCGGTGCTGATCAAAAGAACCCCCGTCGGCATAGGCGATGTCCTTGGGCAGATGGGCGTTGTAGAATAGGGAAGAGGCTACAGCCACATTGTCCAAGGCGGAGTCAGCTGTTGATACTCGGCGGTTGCACACATTGAAAATGGGACAGAAGTCCTCTACAGGGGCCGATTCAGAGACCGTAGCTGCAGGTGGAATTGGTTCTTTGCTAGGCCGGCGTGTGTGGGGGGAAGAGACTGCGGGTTGAAGTGACGAGGTGATGGGGGAAGGTTCTTCAGATGTCGAGGTACGCGGAGCTACATGGATTGATTCTTTAGAGGCTGATGTCCGTTGCCTCTTGGACGGGACGGGGGCATTTCGACAAGAGCCCTTATTTCAGTTGGGGAAACCTCAGTCACATCTTCATCATCAGAGTCGCTATCAAATAGTTTTTGTTTACGAACATCCATGTCGTCGGTTGGGGAGTTGGGAGAGGTGTACTGGTCGTCCCAGTTAGAAATGGAGCGGTATGAAGGGATGTCTTCGGGAGCGGAAGATGCGGGAGAATCACAAGATCTAAGGGAGTGAGAGGAGGGGCGAGGACGATGGTGGTGGGAGGAAGAGACGTGGGATCTTTTTCTGGTAGGCAGAGAGGCTTTGGGTTTCCACTCCTTGGGAGGGGGAGGGCGGTAAAAGGGAGCTAAGAAGCCGCAAAAAGTTTGTAGACTGGGGATTTGCAACAGCGGGGTGGCGGTGGTAGGGTGGATGCCTAGGTGGTTGGCTTGAGTAGGGCCGAGATCGTGGAGTCTTTGGAAAATAGGACAAGAGATGCCGGAGTAGAGTTAGGATTTGGAGTCCAGCCGCCAACCTACAAAACAGAGAAGAACAGTGAGTTAGAGCATAACGGTAACAATGCAATAAGAAATAAGGGAAGAACAAGGATACTCACCATGGGTGATGAAGGAGAAATGGTTAAGATTTAAATCCGAAGGAATATCCGTGGACAGAAATTATCCTGATACGTATAAAGGATAATGGTGCCACACTTTGTCTGAGGATGTGATACAGAGCAAGAGTGATGGCTTATGAGGGCATACACAAAAAGACTGGTATCCCACACCGATGTCTTTAGTACTTTTCTTAATGAAATAGTGGGAGAAGATGTCGCGGCTAGTGATTTTAGGTTCGCCGGTTTTATTGTATACATTCGCGGCATACATAATCCTCCAAAAATTCCCTATGCCTTGACATGGGGGGATGTTGAAATGATTTCACACCTCGACATCCAGGAGAATGAGGGGCAGCCGTAGACCAGCGATAATTTGACCCACTGTGATTACAAGGTACCCCGGACGGCGGGGAAACAGGTGAGGGTAGTGTGAGATAGATGGCATGTGTTCTACAGTTATGTTGGCTAGAATGCCATAAGCTGCCCTAATTGCGTCCAAATTAAGGAGGCGGCATCGCGAGGGCAGAGGTAGTAAAGGGACTTGGCGCTCAGAGGTGAAGGGGGCCGCTGTAGGGGAATAGGAGGCACAGACGCTGCTCTATGTGAGCGAGAAGTGGAAGAATCGCCCGAGTTAAAGCCTGACATTGGAAAAACAGAAGTACATACGCGGGATATGAACAAAATCAACTATTTAGCTCGAACAAAAATGAAGGAAGCCTAGAAAGCGTACCGACTGAAGCAAAGAGAGTGGTTATGCCTGAGTAGAGGTTTGAAAAGATGAAAGAACCGCCAGGAGACCGAGGAAGCGCCCATAAACTGGAGGTTGATTGGAGAAGAGGAAATGGGAGAGTAGTGAAAAGCAAAGGGAGAGGGGAAAACAAAATGAGGAAGAGGGAGAGGGAGGGGAGTTTAAATAGGGGAGGGGTAAAAGTGTAATTACTGGGGTTTGTGGAACTCGAGGAGTCAGGCAGACAATCCAGCCAGCGCGAGACACGTGAAAGCCCAAGGTACGAGGGGCGGCTGAAAACGTGCGTGATGATTGCAGCCCACCTCACATGCAAACCAAGAAAAAAGAACATGGGCGGTGGAAAGAGAATAACAATGAGAGTTCTCGACCCCGGATCCATTAACAGGACCACGGAGTCGAGAAGGGGCATTTGTAGTGACACAATGTGGGAAGATTAGACTAAGTCAGCGGTGCAGGGGATAGGAGGCAACATAATTAAAGAAACGGAGGAGTAGTGAATCAAGACCACGGAACCTTAGACCGCGGACGTGGCATGCGAATGGTCGAAAGGAGAGCCATGGGATAACAGGACAGATGGGCGGTCCAGATGAGAGGAGGGAGGTATAAAAAGAAAAGGGTGAGGAGAAAAAGAGGAGGCCGCTAAGGAGAAAAAGAGGGGAGGAATAGAGTAAGAGATAAAGTAAGAGAGATTAAGGAGTTGAGATATTTAGGGTTCATACAAATACCTCTCCTCCACCTTACCCTAAACCCATTTTCGATTTTAAACATCAATGGCCCAAAAATGCAAAATCCTCCCGGAACAAGTTTTCAAAATGGAACAGTTTGCACCATTTTACAATGATGAGATGCAAAGAAGGAGTTAGCAAAAGTTGTGGTATAAGGAGAACGATTTTTACCATGAGGATTTGGTTTTGAATTTTTACAAGAAGCGGGAAATATAGGGTAGGAAGATTTTTGTGAAGGTGAATGGTGCGAAGAGAGAAGTGAGTGCTTCGATGTTGACTCATATTCTGGGCATTTAGCCGAAACGCCACCTTGTAGCCACAACACAAGAATCCCAGTATGGTGGGGTCGAGGCATTGATGAGAAAGACTATGTTGGAGGGACAGTACAATACGAAATCGTATTGCGTCCAACAGTCATCTCTGAGAACCAACTAGCTGGCTGTAGCTCAATAGGTTGGTAAGAATGTCATTGGGAAAGAGAAGTTCAATGACATCAGTCTGAACTGTCTCCACGTACTCTGGTTATTACAGCAAAAGAGGTATGATTTTTGCATCATTGACTTTTTATTAACTATGATTAGAGGAGTTGGAGTAAGTACCGCACCCTTTCCTGTTTTAATTACTAAGATGATGTTATCTTTTGGTGAGAAACCAAAAACTGAGCGGATTATGTTGAAGTTGCATGCAAATGCAATTTCTTATACGGAATGTATCCAGAAGACGTGGAGATTGCCTGGAGATAGGGTTGTAGAAGATGTTAATTTGGATGATGAGGAGGACACGGCATGTTTTGATGACAATGCCTTGGAGAAGTGTAATTCTGATATAGAACGCATGGCATTGATTCATCGTGGCCAGCGTTCTATTAATACCATTTATGAAGACATCCGGACTAGGTAGACTACCATGTATCAGAATTATGAGGAGCTCAGGACTACCATGGAGACCCTAGTCCAGCGTGATAAGGAGCGTGAGAAATCCATGAACGCATATCTCGAGAGTCAGTGGAAGTGCTATGGCGCTTGCCACCCTATCAGAGTTCTACTTCTGATGAGTCTGAGAGGCATGAGCGTCGTCGCAGAAGGCCGGATGACTCTGGCCCATCTTCATTTCATGGTGAGTACTTTAGTTGTGATGTGTTTAGGAAATTTCCCTATTTTCGTAGAATTTTATTTCGAGTTGTTTAGTTTATTAGTTAGATTTGGATTATGTAATCGTTTTCGACTATTTGATTGTTAGTTGAATTTTTAATTTAATTTGGTTTTTGTCCAAGCATGCGATGATTTTTCCATGAATCCCACCTTCCTGAATTGTTTGGGGGTGATATTATTATTTTTTGCATTGCTTTTATCTTATCTACCGTTTTAGAAGTTAAATTTTGCAAACTGTGAAAATATGAGTTGTTGAGAATGTTACCAATATTGGTGTGGCTAAGATTATATATTGTTGTGGTGATGGAATTTCAATGAATAGAATTAGGAAGTTGCTATTTTAAGTTCAACCAAAAAGCTATTGGTTTATATTTGGAATATGCACCTAACTTGTTTCTGTTTTGGTTTTAGAAATTTCTGTTTCCATCATCCTGCCTTAACAATTTTGGCAACTCGTGGATGTTGGTTTTAGAAACTAAACCTCTATAAATACTTGATTCACTCTACACTTACAAACCACACCTCTCACCTTGCACTCTCACCTTTCACTTCTCACTTTTCTCTTAGTTTTTCACTACAGAGCACTCAAGGTATACGGAGTGCACCCCGCGCCCTTCATAGCACAATTGTGAGCGCACCCTGCGCTATAGTGCCTGGACCTCAAGCAAGGCGGGAGCGCACCCCGCGCCCTTGACAACCCAATTGTGAGCGCACCCTGCGCTGTAGCGCCTAGACCTCGAGCAAGACAAGAGCGCACCCCGCGCCTTGACCTTCGTAGCCACTTAAATTTCTGATTTTTTGTGAGTTTTTCCTAGGTTGTTTGCAACACTTCTAAAGTGTAATTGTTGTGATGACATCCCCTCATATCATACCGGAACAGTCTTTTGAAGATTTGTTCTGAAGTGACACCTATGGAGGATGGTTCCGTGATAGAATCGTATAGTCAAAATGGACACATCTATTGGTAAGTCCTGATGACTCATATTCACCTCAACTTACTGAATATTTCTATAATAATTCAAGGTTCTTTTGTCAATCAGATGGAGAACAAATGTTCTCTGTCGTAGTTAATGATACAACTATGGATTTCAGTAAGTTTTTAGTTGCTTTTGTTGTGGGACTGCCTATGCCTGTTCCTACAAACTCATGGGGATATCTAACTAATAATGCATACCTTTATAACTATGAGTACTTTCACGAGACCTATGGGGGAGGAGTTTTTTGTGTAATAGACCGAGGGCAGTATAATATAACCCTAGGTAGCCTATCCCAGAATGTAGGTCTTACCATGTTTTTCATTATGATGAATATTTTAGGGGATTGGCAATTTACTTCTACACATAGTACCACTGGTGACATTTTCCTTGCTTTATCATAGCATGGCAGGACGCAAAAGAACCTCCCTTCTATGTAGACGAGGATGATGACGCCTAAATGCTGGATAGGAGGTAAGTTTTTATTTTTGTTCGTGTCTGCTTATGTCCTAAACAATTTACCTTTTTGTAACCCCATAATGGGTGGAACTCGTATAGAGTTGCGTCTATTTTTATCTATATTAGTATGTTTTAACTTTATTTTGCAGATGTTCCAAAATTTCAAGCGTTTCCATGGTATTTTTCTACCCTTTTTATTTCAATACTTTGAGGACAAAGCATGTTTTTGTTTGGGGTGGCATAGAAACATGCATAATTTAAGGCATCTATTAGGATATAGATATGTACAATATACACTTGTTTTCTAGTAAAAAATTTAAAAAATTAAAAAATATAAATAAAAGTTTATGATATGCACTTAGGAATATGGGTGTTATTTCTTTCTCTATGTTCTTAATAATCTAGAAGTTTCATGTTAGCTTTTATATTAGAATAGTCTTTAGAAACTTAGGTTAATATGTAGGTAATAATCTTTGCATCTTTCTATAAATATATTGCATGAGCATCTATGTTTGTATTGACAGTAAGTTTCTGAAATCTAGGCTAGTATACTTATTCTACAAATCCTGTGAGAATATAGCCTAAAGCCTTATATGATTGAAATATTTGAGAAATGACACAAGGGAGAAGTAAATTCCGAATAGAAAAATCACACGTCCACTTGCTTGATTATTATACCATATCCTAAGTGAGAATTTAGGCCCTCTTTGGATCGATATAGCAAGAAATCCAAACCTATATGAAATTATTTTCCGCTAGTCACCCCTCTGAGCCTTTCCTTAGCCTTTCATAAACCGCAAATCCTTTACCTTTTTACAAAACAAAATAAAAATAAAAATCAGCCTACCCATCTTTAAATGAGTATGAGAATAGAGATGAAATAAAGAATAAAGAGAAAGACCTTTGAAAGCAAGAATTTGTTAATTGATTCAAATAAGAAAAGAAAAGAAAGTTTCCATTCAAAGAAAAGAAAAAATAAATAAATAAAATAAAATAAAAAGTTAGAACTCCAAAAACAGAATCAAATAAGTCAAAAGCCAAAAGAAAAAGAAAAAAATTGCTAAGGATGGAAACAAAGTGTAGAAGCAAAGTAAGAACAAGGTTTTCTCTCATTACATAATATGAAGACTCTATTATCTTGGACTAGTTCTTTTTGAATATCCATTTCCTTCATTTTTAAACCATCACCTAATCCCCGCAACACCTAATAAAGACCTTTAGTTCAATTAGGAATAGGTTAGTGTGATAATAAGTGGTAGATGTGTTTAATCGACTCCGGCTTCCTTGTGTGTCATTGAGATTGTAAGGTAAAATGTGCCTACTGCACACTGGAGTAGCGAAACTTGAGCGGAAAAATCAGAGTGTTTTTGTCTTGACATTTATGTGAGGAACTACTTAATGATGTTATTCCCAAGTTTTAGAAACGGACTTGTTACTGCATTTCATAGCATAGCTCATTGTATATATGTTTATTCGTAGATGATTGATTATTATGGATATATTAGCTTAGGTTTCGACTTGACTATTCTGTAGTCATTACTAGTGAGATGGATAAGATATCTGAGAATAGGTAAGAAAACAATAGTTTTATTTCTTAGTCGTTGTAGTATAAATGAAGTTTGTGAGTACCTTCACTAGAAAACTCTCACGAGGCTATAACTCGTCCACTAGGGAATTCCTAGTAGGTTAAGGCCTTGTTGCATATGGTCAATACAATCGCACTCGGCAAAACGAGATTAGTTAGAACTCCATTTTTGGTCACTTATTCTAATTTCTCATATTTGCTTGAGGACAAGCAAAATGCTATTTGGGGGTGGTTTGATAAGAGCCCAAAACTATAGTTTAAACCCCTTAACAATATTGCTTTTAGACTAATTATGTGATTAATAAGTAAGAGTTAGTACTCTTATCGTACTTTTGTGTGTTTCAGGCATTGGAGTCAATTATGTGCAGAAATGTGTCCCTTTTATGAGATAAAGGAGCAAAGGTTGGTTGCTAAGAAGTTCTATGATTAAAGGCCAAGATTCAAGGAGAAAGAACCTTTTTAAAGCCCGGTTAAAGCTGAAAAGTCAAAGTCAACGCGGGCAGATATAGCGTACAAAAGTCAACAGAACTTCCGAAGGCTCTATCTTTGGACTCAGACCTTGGAATTGGGCCTAGCATATGTCAAAATGACCGGCTCGAAACTAGCTTTTTAATGGTTTAATCCTTGACCCAATCAGAGGAGCAAAAGTAGACGAAAAGGCTATTGAAGTCATTTCCAGCTGAAAACCCCTTTGTGGACTGAAGTAATGAGGTTTTGGGCCCAATTTTCCGGCCCAAAACATGGCTCCTAAGCCCATGCACAAAATTGTGGATCTAGCCTCTTTTATTTAAAGAGGACAAAGGTTTAGCTCTTAAGTTACGTAGTTTCTAATTCATAGACTTAGTTAGATAATTGATAAACTTAGTTTTTTTGGAATTCAATACTTGATTAGCTTTTTTTTTTTTTTTTTTTTTTTTAAAAAAAAAGATAAGCTAGGGTTAGGCTGACCCTCACCTGCATTATTTAACCATATCTTATATAGATAGTACCTCGTGCATCCTCCTCTATTAGATTTTGCAATTCTCTATATAAAGGAGGAATAAACACTGATAACTCTTTACATAGAGATGGGTTTAGCCAAGCAAGAAAGTCTGCCAACTGGTTAACTTCCCTAAATACATGCGAGAAGGAACAAAAACTAAAATGTTCAGCAATCTTTGATATTTGGGCTTCTATGTCCACGCAAGTCCAAGGTGGTTTTGCTATCTTGTTGATGATGTTCACCTTTGCCGATTGAGTCCGATTCCACTTCCACCTTTTGATTCCTATCTCATAGCATACCTCAAGCCCAATTCCTATCGCTTTCAAATCTCAAACAAAGACCGCCTACTTATCTCCACTTCCCGAGTAAGCTTCCAAAGATCGCTCCCTCACTATCTCCTCGATGATCCCCCATGACCAGACTCAGGTCTCCGCCAATGCTCCATCAAGATTCAACTTTGCTATACCTTGTTTTGGTGGTGTCGAGCTGCACTCTTGCTTCTTTTGCACTTGGAACTCTATTTGTAAGCCCAGCGACTGGCATAGATTCCTTGCTTCAGTGGATTCTGCGACTTCTTTCACTTGTGTTTGGATGTACACCTTTGTCTCTCTAAGTAATCTCCTTAGCACTACCAGCTGGTCTCTCATTGTTCTTGAATCTGCGCCCATTCCTTTCTTTCCAAATTCCCTCTACAGCCGCACAAATATAGACCTTGTAGACTTCAGCCACAACACACGACCCTTTGCATACTCTCAGCAGTGACGACCATTCTCTGTTCGAACTTCTTCTATCTTCCTTTATTCCCAACGCATTCTTTACGCCTTCAATGATCTCACGTGAATATGTACACTCAAAAAAAAGGTGGTTAGAAAACTCTCTGCTCTGATTACATAAACAGCAGGACGAGAATGAGATGATTTTCTTGTATACTAACCTGTTTTGCGTGGATAAACTGTTAGAGAATAGATTCCATGTAGTAAAGGAGTGTCTTGGTATAACCAATCTACCCCAGACTAGCCTCTGCCATTTTACTTTTTCAACTTTTCTTCTCAAAGCTTCATACGCGCTGTTCGATGTAAACTTGCCATTAGGGTGAGGTTTTCACACTACTCAGTCCTGATCAAGATGCTTATTGATCCTTGTATTCAGAATGTCTTCTCATAGCCTATTACTTTGGATGTTCTGTACCACTTCGTTCCAACTTCCTTCTGATATGAGTTCATCCACTGTTGCATTAATAGTAATTTGTAATTCAGCTACTGCCTGTGCGTTCAACAAGAGAGGACTACTGTTGCACCAGATATCATGCCATACTAGCGTGTCTTGTCCATTTGAGATAGAGTACAGGATTAGTTCACGCGCTTCTTTTCTTCTCTTTAGGATGTTCCTCCAAGACCATGAACAGTCTTGAGGGATTGCCATAGTCCACAAGAACTTGTTAGCCAACTGATTTTTCCACACCCAATCAACCCAAATACTACTCTCCTTAGCAGCTACTTTGAATAGCAGCCCACAATAAGCCCCTGTATTCCATACTTCCATATTCATGATACCCAGCCCTCCTTCTTCTTTCGTCTTGCAGATAGTACTAAGGCTCACTTGATGCACACATCTCTTGGTATCAGTTCCACTCCATAGAAAAGTTGCACATATCTTTTCCACGTTCTCTATAACCATTTTTGGTAGGATGAAAGTTCTAGCCCAGTATATATGCAACGAGTTGAGCACTGATAAAATCAGTTGTAGTCTTCCTGCATGAGAGAGTAATTTTGCTTTCCAATCCCTGATTCTGCTTGTAACCTTATCTATCAGAGGCTGACATTCTTTGATACCTAGGCGAGCAGAGAAAAGTGGAAGACCTAGGTATCTTACTGGAGGAGTTACCAGTTCAATGCCTAATATCTTAGCCAAATCCAAGGAGGCTTGTTGACTCATGGCACCAATCATAATAGTTGTCTTGTGCAAATTTATCTGTAGGCCAGTCGCTGCACTGAATTCCGACAAACAATCTCTGAGAGAATGGATTGAATTCACTTCACCTTTGCAGAAAATTAGAACGTCATCAGCAAACGCCAGGTGTGTGAGCTGATTTCTCTTGCATCTAGAATGATATTGAATAAGTTTGTTTTCAATACCCACTCTGATCAGACAACCAAGAATTTCCATGATAAGCACAAACAAATATGGAGACATTGGGTCTCCCTGCCTTAAGCCTCTACCTCCAGGAAAGAATCCTTTCGGAGAGCCATTTATGAGTACAGAATAAGAAGGGGAGCTGATGCACATTTGAATCCACGATATCATCTTCTTCGGGCGGAAACCGTATCCGCCCAAAGATGTAAAGGATGGATTTCCAAAACTTACCATATCATAGGCCTTCCTCGATATCCAGTTTCACGGAGCATCTAGGTGTTCCGTGTCTTCTTTCATAGCCTCTCAGAACTTCATGAGACATGAGTATATTATCCTGTATCGATCTTTCGGGAATGAAAGCCGACTGATTTTCGTATACTATCTCAGGCATCACCATCTTCAACCTTTTAGTAATGACTTTGGCCACACCTTTGTAGATCGTGTTGCACAAGGCTATGGGTCTGAAATCTTCAACTTTGGTGGGTGATATCACTTTTGGGATTAGACATAGGAAAGTTGCATTAATACCCCGAGGCAACTTATGTGTTTTAAACACATTGTTTATCGCGTTCACAACATCCATCCCTACTGTGTCCCAGCAGTATTTGAAAAAGAAAGGATTAAATCCATCCGGTCCTGTCACCTTGTTGTTCTCCATCTCAAAGAAAGCTTCCCTTATCTCTGTTTCAGTCACCTCTGCTTCCAGTATAGCATTCAAACCTGGCTCAATGATTTCTTTAACTTTCAGGTCCATGAAGAAATCTCTGTCACTAACTGAAGGTCCTGTAGCACCCAACATCTGTGTGAAGTATTTCACAATACTCTGAGTTACTTCTGCCTGCCCATGCGCTGTGCCACCACTATCATTCTCTATCGCCCATATGCCTTTTCTGGCTGCCTTTTCCTTTAATGAGTTGAAGAAATACTGTGATCATTTGTCACCTTCTGTCATCCATTGGGCCTCAGCCTTTTGATCCATATCTATTGCTTCAGCTCTTGCTAAATCAACATATTTCTTCATAGCCTCTTTTTCACCTCTTCCAAACCCCACATCAGTTGGATTGTTTTGGAGTAGAATCTGTGCATCTTGTAGCTGTTGCTTTGCTGTGATAACCCGCTTATGTAGATTAGAAAAGTTTTTCCTAGCCCACGAATGAATCCCTCCTTAAGAATCTTAAGCTTTTGTATGAGAACATACATAGGATTTGCATAAATCCTTGTTTTCCAAACTTCCTCTAGAATGATTCTGAACTCTGGTTGATACACCCAAAAGTTGCAAAACCGAAAAGGTGTTGGGGCTCGACTAAAGTCATGCCATGTGAGGAGCATGGGGAGTGATCGATACTCCCCGAGGCAAGAATTCGCCCCCGAGTTTGGATAAGCTTGTAGCCATAGGCTGTTCACTTAGCATCTATCTATTCTCGACATAATACTTGCAGCTCCAATAGATTTATTCCACCAAGTATAGAAAAAACCACTAGAGTTTATATCTGTTAATCCTGCATTCTGAAGACAGAGTATAAAGTCATGGGCTTCCCTTGGATGCATAGGGTCCCCACCTACTCTTTCATTAGCAGTCCTGATGTTGTTGAAATCTCCCACTACACTCCACGGTTTATTTATTGAACCTTGTATCCTCATCAGATCTTTCCACAAAACTAGCCTTTCTTCAAAAGCATTACTCGCATACACCACTGTAAGAAAAAATTCTTCTGCCTTGGGCAGGTATTTCACACTACAATGGATGAATTGTTCAGACATCTCTATTTTCTGTATCTTCACAACAAAAGGGTCCCAACAAATCCAAATCCGTCCTGACGAGACCTTTTCGTAGTTATTTTCTTCCTCCCAACAAGGGCAACACAACTTGCGGATGCTGTCATACTTATCCTTTTTCACTTTTGTTTCGAGAATCCCAAACACACATAATTTCTTGTCTATCCTCACCTTATTTATCTCTTTGGCTTTCAAAAGGTCATTTTCTCCTCTCACATTCCAAATGCATATAGGACCTATCATTAATGGTGATGTTTTTTATTCCTTGCTCCCTTGGGTCTCCCCTTACTTTTGCTACCTTGCTTTTTTTTCCCACTGGCAGTTTGGTTCTGTTTTCCTTTGCTTCGAGTCACCACTCCATCTCGAGGTGTTGGAGTATGAGTCTCTTTAGATATAGGCAGAAGATTTTTATCTTGAAAATATTCAGTTTCTTCCTCAGACACTTCGTCGTTAGATATCTCCCCAAGTCGTACACTTTCACTGATGTTGTTGTACTCCTCTTGTTCCTCTTCGTATCGCATCAAAGGGTTGAAGCCAACAGCTTGTTCAAGGCCTTGTATGCTCTCCACATAAGGCACTAAGGCGTTAACATGCTCTTCCATAAACTCCCCTGACAACCTCTCCCTGTTCTCAGAATCCACCACTCTGTGCTGCTCCTGTACTATCACAGCCCCCTCAGTGCTCTGATCTGGCCTCAATTGATCCCCCAGAACCACCTCATTGCTCCCGTACCTGTTCTCTCTGTATAGCCCTTCACTGTACTCAACCACACTTTCTGACTCCTCTCCTGTTACCACTATAGCACTGCTGACCAGAATCTCTGCCTCTAGCCGATTGACTGCACTAGCAACGGTATCGAGAACTCCTTCTGGCCTCTCTAGCTCACCTCTCATGTCCCTGTTTTCCTCAGACTCACTATACTCTACTGCTGATGCTTCTGCCACTACCTCCGACCGAATCCAAGCTCTCTTACTGCTATCGATTCTGTACTACTACCTGAGACAACATCTCTTCCTGAACTTCTTATGCCCACTTCCTCATAAGAGTTTCTGCCTAGCAGCTCCTCTCTCTCAGCTTGTTCCTCTCTTTCTGACACAACCTCAATCCGGGCGACTTCCTCCCTTTTTACGCCATAGAGCCTACATCATATTACCGAGACAACCGCTCTCTCCAAAGCCCCGTGTCCACTTCCTCATTAATGTTGCAACTGATCGCTCCTACCTCACTCGGTGATACCTCTCTCTCGGTGATTCCTCTCTTCTTCTACGCATCAACTGCTCCACTCTCTCATTTTGGGTTTGTTCCGCTGTAGCTTCAGGAAGACTGGTGATTTCTTCCCCTCTATCATTTCTAAACATGCTACTCTCAGGTATGGTTACAGAATTTTCTACCTGCACCTCCTTTTTTGACCTCCAAATTTCTATCGTGTTCTCTCTTCTTCAAACAAACACCCTTCTTTATGCCCAAATTTACGACAGTGATCACACATCTTTGGGATCCATCCATATTCCACTTCTATCCGTCTAATATCCTCATCACCCATATCTATCTCAAAGGTACTAGGTAATTCTGCATCAAACTCTACTAATACATTAACTCTCGCGAATGCCAATCTTTTCCTTGTGGCAGTTGCTTCATCCATCCTCTGGGGTGCTCCTATTCTGCTAGCCAAAAACCCCAATCCTTCACCAGTCCATAGATCTTTTGGCACGTTGTATAGATTAATCCATATCGGAATAGCCTTTACTGTATTCTTTCTCTTCTCTACATCTTGATTCCATTGGGTTACTATGAAGCACTTTCCTGCCATAAAAATTTGAGCCATCCCCAAGACCTTTCTTTTATCTTCTTCATTGGTGAATTTGAAGTAGAAAAGGTTTGAATCAGCCACCATCTCATAATCCCCCTTTGTTTGCCATTTTTTCCTGAGGAATTCCCTGACCACTGGGTATGGAAGTTTTTGTTCTAAAAAGAACCCCACAACATAGTCTTTCCATATACTTCGCCCTTTACATATTAAATCCTCTAGAACTTGAGTTACCAATATTGAGGCTAAACTATTTGAGACCTGTTTCCAATGAAGCTCCTTTTTCTCCCTGGAACAGCTCGTTCCAATTTCTTGTTTGAGCTCCTGGATTTACTGCATTCACTCCTTGCATATGGTGACTATCCACCATGTTGTGTGTTTGTTCTTGTACGTTGGAATGTAAAGATTGGAGAGGTGGGAAGTTCTGAACATTCAAAAACTGGGAACTCATGGTTCTTCTAAAGATTTGTTTTACCACTGTTGAACTCACACTGTGTTCAGTGTAGGATTTTACCAACAGTGACTAAAACCATACACAAGGATTGGATGAGTAGGATGATGAATGGTGTTCTTCCACAACAAGAGGGATGTTTTGCCCGAAAAGGAATAGAACAGCGAAGGTTTTTGGATAAGAAACAAGGAACTTGCGTATTTTTAACTAAACGCGACAAAAAAAGGATTACTAGATCATTGATACGACTTAAGTTATGTCGCATCCTGTCGCCCAAGAAATGGTCCCCATTGATACGACTTAAGTTATGTCGCTACTTGATTAGCTTTAGTTTGTCTTAATTTCATAATTAGTTAGTCATAAACTCAAGTTCTAAATTAGTTTTAATTATTTTTGAATCATTAGACTATTGTTCATTAGATTAATAATGTAACTGTTATTCATTCAATAATGTCTTGTTCTCATTGTTCTTATTCCAGAAATGATAGTTTAATGACTCAAGGCTAAATCTCCATTAGAGGGGTTTGAGGAAGCCCTGATGATGACTTGATTTTTGTTGGTATAGATATAGTTGTAATATTCTATTCTATTCTAGAAAGTAATTAGTTCACCATGAGAATGGGTTTGATTACTTCACATGCTAGTTATTAGTTGGTAGAAATTACCATGAATAATTAGGGATTAGAAATACCCAACATTTACGTGAAAATGTAAAGATTTGGATTATAACGAATTCTATACTAGTTTATTAAGTCAAATCAAGGTGGAATCAAATTCCCCTAATTCCTTCTCATATTGTCAATTTTGTATTAAATTACTGTCACTTCATTTATCACATCTTGATTAGTTAATTCACCACCTTAGTTAAATTTAATTCCATTACTCTCATCGTTTTGTTAGAATACATGAACTAATTAGAAACTTCATATCTAAATGAACTAGGAGTGGAACGAATTCTCTGCTCCAAATATTGCATTGATAACGAGAGTAGAAAACTTTGATACATTAGCTTAAAATTGCATTTAATTTTATTTACATTTGAGTTTAATTACTTATTCGTAGGTAAAACTATCATTTTTAAGTTTATCAGCCACCACCGTCTCGAAGTTGTAGACCTAATTTAGATGCGGTCAAGGCTGCCTATGGCATCCCTGCTAATGTCGTATACTCGTATTAGAACATGTGCCTGACATAACCTATTTCCCTCACTTAGTTCCCTACAGGTCGGGGTGTCTAGTAGCCACGGTTGGACAAATCATCTTTAGTTTCTGCTTCCCATTGTCGCTTTTGGATGTCGAGGTGTCAAACCACTTCAATATCCCTCCATGCCAAGGCATTGGCAACTTTTGGAGGATCATGTACACCGCGAACTATTACAATAAGTCCAGGGTACCCAAAATCTCATGTCGCGACATAGTTGCTCACTATTATATAAAGAAAAACATCAAAGATGTCAGCATGGGTTATCACTCTTTTTGCGTCGATCCTCAAAAACAATCATTTGTCCTTCGTATCACAACCTCGGACAAGACATGGCACTACTATCCGTTGTATGTTTCTGAAAATTTTATATCTGCGGATCTACCACCCGAATTGACTCTTAATCATCTTGCTATCTTGCCCAGTGGTGAGTGCCTTTTTCATTTTTCCTTTTGTATGCACAGTCCACGTTATGAAGTGGAGTGTTGCCATTTCTTTGTGCAGGTTGGAGAACTGACTCAAAGTCGCGCATCTACACCGGCGTAACTTCCACCATTTTCCAGAGACTCCACGAACTAGGACCTTCTTAACCTGTGGTCCTAGGCATAGACCCCTCCACTGGCACTCCGCTGCTATCTGACCCACAACTCTAAACTATCAACGGATATAGCGCTCCATATTACCGTCCTCTGCCCCCTAAGGAGAGAAAACCTCGTGCCTCTCCCCCGCCCAAGAAAAGAACTCAACCCAAGAAAGGCCACCCTAAAAAGCCTGTTGTCCGTAGATCTACCCAACCATCTCCCATCTCCCCATCTACTCCAGCCGCCTTCCCTCCTTACAAATCAATCGTCACTTGGGAGGATCAATATATATCCCCTCACTCTACCTCCGCGAACTCTCCACACTCTGATATGGACATTTCCAAGAGGAAGTTGTTTGACAGTGACTCCGATGATGATGAAGTGACGGAGGTCCCCCTACCACCACAATTGCTCCTCTGCTTGAGCCACCCTATAAGCGACTGCGGACGACCACGGACTTCTATGCCCCATAAGCGACCGCAGATGACCACAGACTTCAACTTCCGTCACTCCTGACACCCCTGCCCTTGCACATAATCCCCGCCAAGCCCATCGCCCTAGCAAAGGGCTAGCAAATACATCTGGTAAGGGGTTCGCAGACACTCCTGAAACCTTCTGCCCCACCTTCAAAGTCTGCAGCCGCACTGTCAATATTGGGGACTCAGCTCTAGAGAACCCCGTTATGGCCTCTACTAATGTTCTACGGCTTGCACCTTCCCAAAGATATCGCTTATGCGGAAGGGGGCTCATTTGAACAACATAGGACTTCCTTCTATACCAACTGGGAGAAGGTAATCGCCATTCTTGATTTTATATTTACTTTCTTCTACTCCATGGTGCCTTAACTGTCTTCTTATTTTCAGGTAAGCCTAGACATCTCCTATATGATCCGCAGCCTATTTGGAGCTAGGTCCAAGGTGGAGGCACTAGAGAAGGAGGTCACCAGACTTGAAGGGCTCTGCGAAACTTGCACTCATCTCCAACAGGAGTTGGAAGCTGTAGAACTGGCTAAGCTCAAGGCACAGGATGAGCTCAAGACTTCTGAGGCTGCCCACTAGCAGTATATGGATAGAGTTAACGACCACTTGAGCAATTAGCGTGAAGTACTCCTTCAGCAGCACAACGAGACTACGGAAGCCCTCTCTCAGTAACATTGGGACAGCACCGCGGCACTCATCCAGCATCACCAAGCTGATAT
This sequence comes from Coptis chinensis, assembly GCF_015680905.1. Taxonomy (NCBI): domain Eukaryota; kingdom Viridiplantae; phylum Streptophyta; class Magnoliopsida; order Ranunculales; family Ranunculaceae; genus Coptis; species Coptis chinensis. The sequence goes on from NC_141459.1 coordinate 36,155,908, forward strand.
GGATAAACTTCAGGAGTGCTTCAAGATCTTGGTCAACAAACGAATGGCCAAGAAGATCAAGGAAGAACATGTCCACCTTACCCAAGAGGGATTCCTACTTCTGGAGAAGCATGCCCCTGTTAACGAGGTCGCGGTCGCTCTTATCCCCATTCCCGCAGCTCCCGTATCAGCTAGTGACGCCACGGTCTCTAGTGCCGCTATTGAACGGGTTGTCGTGGTGACGTCACTATTGAAGAGGCCGCGGACGAAGTAATTAATGAAAATGTTTGAGTGTGGAAGAACCCAGATCTTTTGTTTCTTTATTTAGCTCTATGTAATCCTGTTTGACACTCTGTTTCCCGATACTCTGTATTTGAGATATGTTTATTTGCTCTTTTAATTCATTCGTATTTGCCTCAAAATTGTCTCTTTGATGAGTGGTAGTATCTACCCTACAATCACTCACATTGGTACTTAATACCTGCTATTTTCCATTGTAACATAGATACTTCTCTGGACCGTTTGGCCTATGAGGCCCCTTACCCTAGTATTTGCGTGATCTTTCTCTATATTTTAATGTATTTCCTTATCTCTTTACTTTTCTCCTTGTATGGTGTCCCCCTTATCTCTAAGCTCCGAGGACCTCTCTCTATGTCCTCGCTCTCTTTGATCAGCCGCAAAGCCTATTGGGGGTAGCTCAATTTGCCTCCAAGTTTAATTTGGACCTCATGTCTGTGAAGGGCTCATCCCCTCCGCTGTCTTTAGTCAGCCGTGATGCCTATTGGGGGGGTGGGCAACTCATCTTGCCCTCAAGTTTGATTTAGAACTCATGTTTGATTTGGGCATTACATTTAAGTGTAAAACTTTCTTAACAATCTCACATTTCATGGCCTCTCTATCATTTTTCCTCCAACTGTTTGTAGCTTTTAGGTGTCGGCCCTTCCATTATCCACCATTGTATATGGCCCTTCCCAGTTTGGACCCAACTTTTCATCATTCTCTCTCCTGGTGCTAGGAGTCACTCTACGGATCACAGAATCTCCAACTTAGAATTGTTGTGGCTTCACTCTCTTGTTATACTATCTTTGCAAACACCTGTGGTACTCTTCCAATATGATACGCGCGGTGTCTCTTCTCTTTTCTGTTAAATTCAAATCCCTTGACAATATGCCCCAGTTCAAACCCTCCTCCACGGCCTTAGTTCGGGTTGTGGATGCCACCATCTCCGATAGAATCACTATCTCTATGTTGTAAGCTAGTGAGAAAGGAGTTTCTCGGGTGGATGCCCGCGGCGTAGTACGATATGTCCAAAGGACATGATTCAGCTCATCGGCCCACTCCCCTTTCCTGTCCTCTAGCTTTCTCTTGAGATTGTTCATTATGGTCTTGTTAGATGACTCAGCCTATCCATTGCCTTCTGGATTGTAAGGGGTGGAGAATCCCTACTTCACCTTGTATGCTTGCAAGAAAGCTTTCACTTTTGATCCCGTGAACTGCGTTCCATTGTCCGTTATGATAGAATGAGGCAGTCCAAATTTGCATATGATATTTTCCTACAAGAATTTAATCACCTGCTCTTCATTCACCTGCTGCAATGGCACGACTTCTATCCACTTGGTGAAATAATCAGTAGCCGCTAACATGAATCTCCTCTTAACACTTGCCACGGGCAGCGACCCTACTATATCCATGGCCCACATGGCAAAAGGCCATGGACTTGACACGTTATGCAACGGTTCGGTAGGTGCAAATATCAACTGGGAGAACCTCTGACATTTTTCGCATTTCTTAGCAAACTCCACCGCGTCCCTTTTCATATGGGGCCAAAACAACCCCTGAGTCAAAAGCCAGTGTGTGTGGTTCTTCGTGCTGAATGGCTCCCACAGTCTCCCTCATGTAGTTCTGTCAATACCTTTTGTGCCAACCTCGGCCAGATGCATTTCAGTAAAGACCCATTGAAATTCTTTTGGTATAACTCTCCGCCTAGTAAGGTGTACCTCTGGGAAGTCTGTTCCAACCATCGCTTCCCTTTTTTATCAACCACCACTCTCCCGGATAAAAAATGCTTGATAGGGTCTATCCATCCCCCTTCCATCTCCATGGTTAATAATACCCCTTCCGACTCATCAGTGCTTGGTTTCTATAACCTCCCTACTTTATTATTCTTTTCTCAGATCCTGGGATAGGCGCCGCTACATAAGCCAAGGCGTCTGCATGTCAGTTTTCGCCGTGACCTAAGTGTATGAACTTGATCTTTACAAACTTCGCGGCCTTTCTGCGCAAAACCTCCAAATATTTCGCCATTCGTGGGCATCGAGCCGCGAATCCTCCGTTTACTTGGCACACGACTAAGTTTGAGTTTGAGTATATCGTCAACTCATCTATTCCTAAATCCTCCAGCATTCTCAATCCCGCTATCACAGCCTCATATTCTTATTCATTATTCGATGTCGCGAACCCCAACTTTATTGTATGTTCCATTCTTGTATTATCAGCGGTGACCAACATGACACCTATTTCATTGCATGCATCTACTGCAGATCCATCCGTGAACACTCTCCATCCATTCCTCTTATCCCATGGGTCTAGAATATCATGATCTGTATCATGTTCGGGCTCCATCACCATCTTTTCCCCCCACATATATAAGATCCTCTGTCGGGAATTTTGCCAAAAACTACTCCGCCATAGCTTGTGCCTTTTTTGTTGTCCTGACCTAATATTGGATTTCATAAGAGCTGAGCATTATGGCCCATTCTAGCATTCTCCCAGACTTCTCCGCCTTCAGTGTTTGTTTGAGGGGCATATTCATTACCACCACTACCGAATGTGATTCAAAGTATGGTTTCAGCTTTAGTGCCGAGAAGATCAACGCCAAAGTGTATTTCTCAATTCTACTGTATCGGGTCTCTGCATCTAGCAAGGTTTTTCTCTAAAAATACACTGGCTTTTCTATTTTGTCGACAACTAAGCTAATCGCATACTCTGTGACCCCTGATACAGATACAATTTCTCCACCTACTCTGGTCGTGACAACAAAGGAGCATTTCTCAAGTAACTCTTCAGTTCCTGAAACGCATTCTCACATTCCACAGTCCGTAAGAAATCTGGTGTACTCCTCAGCAATCAATACAATGGTCTGCACTTATCTGAAGACTTTGAAATCAATCTGTATAATGCCGCGACCCTTCCCGCTAATCGTTGTACCTCTTCGATGTTTTAAGGGGATGGCATTTCTACCAAGGATCTTATTTGTTCAGGATTTGCTTCTATTCCGCGATAAGTAACAATATAACCTAGAAACTTCTCTGTGGTCACCACGAATGTGCACTTCTTCGGATTGAGCTTCAAATTATGCGTTCGCAGTATGCTAATGTCTCCCTCAGACCTTCTAGGTGTTCTTCCTTAGACATGCTCTTTTCCACCATGTCGTTAATGTAGATTTCGATTCCTTTTCAAATCTTGCCCTCAAACATCTTTTCTCCCAATTGTTAGAAGGTGGCCCCGGCGTTCTTTAAGCCAAAAGGCATCCTCGTGAATAATATGTACCGCCTTCCACCACGAAAGTTGTCTTCTCCTGATCCGGTCCGTACATCGCGACCTGGTTATATCCCATAGATGCGTCCATGAAAGGAAATATTTTGAATCATATCGTTCTATCCCCTAACTCATCTACTCGCAGCATGGGATAGCTGTATTTAGGACACTCTAGGTTGACATCTGTGAAATCGACACACATACAAACCTTGCCATTTTTCTTTGGCATTGCGACAATGTTGGACAGCCAGTATGTGAATTCCACCTCCTTTATTATTCCCGTCCCTTTTAGTTTTGCAACCTCTTCACGAATCCCCTCTGCATACTTCGGCCTAATACTTCTCATATTTTGCCTCACCGGCTTTGCATCTGCACTCATATGTAAGTGGTGACATGTAAAACCTGGATCTAACCCTGTGATATCCTCAATTACCCATGCAAAGATATCTTTATTCTCTGACAAAAATTATACCAGCTTGCTCCTCCATTCATCCGGTAAGTTGGACCCTACTGATGTAAATTTCTCTTCATCCCCATCCCCAACACTATACCAGAATTTAAGAATTAGGACACACTCTTGGGACTATATACCCCGTCTCTAATTAGGAACAATAATTACCGTCTTAAATTGTTTGAATCCCATCGTACTGCTTTTTTAGGTTGACTCTAGATGACTTTGGTTAACTGAACGACATTAGTTTTCGTCCCAAATCAGAGACTAGACATTGCGTGCTTTTCCAGTTCGGTGACCGTCGTAGATGATTTTCAGAGAGAAAGTGATTCACTTGTCTTTTTCGCGCTCAACATTTCGTGAATATTTTACTACCCCGCTCATTATTTCTTTCTTTCACTAACCCTAGTATAGAAAGAAAGTGAGGATTTGGTGGGAGGGCTCTGACAATAAATCTTTGGTGGTAGTGGTTTGATAGTAAGAGCTTCAAATCTCTCTCAAAATCGGCAAGAGCTTCATCTCTCTCTCTCAAGTTTTGGTAACCCACACACACTCTCTCTCTCTCGTCAACTTTCGTTTTTGTTAGAACCCCAATTTCTAGTCAAGGGTTGTGCAAATTTCTTAAATTTTCAGGTTTCTTATTTTCGCTTCAAATTTTGCTGTAGATCAGAGAAATTTCGGAGAAGAAGATGGACAACAAAATTGTAATCGTCTGCGACAATGGCACCGGGGTAATAATAATAATTTTTTTTGATATGGTTAGTGTTTATTACTTTGATGAATTAGATAGTTTCATTTTTGTAAGGGTAGTTTGATCAAAATGTTTGCCTTTGGTTTTGATTAGTGGTGAAATTGCTTGTTTTGGAGGTTTTATGTGTTTGATTGGTCAAGTTTTAGGTGAAAGTGTTTTTTTTTTATGTATTTTTTGGGCTGTCCCCTGCGATGGTGTTTCTGGTTAGATATTGATATTCTGTTAGCATGTTAAAACATGAAACCTATTTGCAGTTCAATAGTTTTTGTTCTTCCGAGTTATTATTCAAAAATGTATTTGGTTATTTGAATGCTAGTTTAATCAAAATGTGATGAAGTGACCATGGACTGTGAAGTTGTTGAATTTAGGATACATAAATAAATGAATTTATTCCAAAATTAACATACGTCATTTGGTACTAAATTAACATGATCTTTTTAATAATGGGATTGTTCAGAATTTGGATGATATGGGCCATGTTTGGGATCATGCTTTTCAATGAACTAAAAGTAAATCTTTTCATTGGTCCTGACACTCTTTTATTGTGAAAGATTATAGGATTGGTTCTTATATATATATACATATACACAGATAGATCCAATAGAATGTAAGATTTTACTAACTGACCCACCTCTTAATCCTTCAAAGAATCGTGAAAAAATGGTTTAACTGTTTATCTTTCGACCAAACATCTCAGATTAGTCAAGGCTGGTCCGAGCTAGTCAAGATACACCCGCCTGTTGTGGTTTTATATTTGTCAATCTTGTTCTCATTGGGTGTGTGTGGTGTGTGTGTTTTATTTTCAATATGCAAACTTAAGGTAATGTGATTATGTGAGCAGTGATTAGCTACTAATGCATGTCTAGCATATTAAGCATCTAATAAGTTTCATCTAGTGGTGTCTTGACTCACTGCAGCTAATAACTTGTTGCATATTACATGTTTAGCGTATTCCTAATCTAGCTGCAGCCTAATAACTTGTCATACTCAAGCTAGCCAAGGAACTTGGGGTTAAAATTGGAAGTCCATGGGTTACTTTGTTCAAGGCTGAAAGCTTACCTGCATTTGTTTCTCTGTTTCTCTTTTAGCTAATCCATATATCCTATATAAGATTTTTCCACCTGAAACTGAAGAAACTCTAAATGCCCTCAGCATAGCGAGCTTTGAAAACTAGAGCAGATGGGTCTTGTGACAAAGATTGAATGGGTGATGGTGGGTACAATGCTTTTTGCAGTTTCATTGTGGATCTTTGGGTGAGTTTTCAGCTCCTTACTTTACGATTCTATTGCTCGTCGTGACAACATCTTTATAAACATGCATGGTTAACAATCAGATTAGTGTGTATTTGACTTTTTAAGCAATACAAGCGAGAAGCAAAAATAAGGAAGGAAGTGTCAGGCTACTGACATGTATATTTGGACCCTGTTATGTGCATGAACTTAGTGTAGACTCCCTAGAAAATCGAGTGTCTTTATTTGTTATTTAATTTTGTGCTCCTGAAACTTAATGGTAATAAGCTTTGGCTTGGAAGTAGCCTGAGTTCGAACACATCATGGTTATTTAAATACCTTTGAAAGCTTTGGCTTGGAATTTAAAAGATGAAGTTGACTTTCGGTTCACGGAAGGATCTCATTTTTGTATGAACCATAGAACTGGTAGTTATTATTCATGTGACTAAAATGATGCTATGATCTTATTCATAGCTTGCTAAAGATCCTGCTAATCCCCCCTTCCGAACTGATATAAGAATAAGCGAGTCAGACACACAACTTTTGAAAAATATTATATTCTGAGGTATTATATCTTTTTTCACTTTCGTGTTTTTATTTTCCCTCCCCTACTCCTGCTAGGGACTACTTTTTTCTCAATCCGAAACCTTAACCTTTCTCAATCGCTGAAAAGAGTTGCAAGTCCCATATGTTCACTTCTCCGGAAAGGGGCAAGCTCTAAAACCCCACTTTAAAACTATGGCCCTAGCCAACAATCCCTAATAAACATATGATTTTAAGTAACTCATAGTAGCCCAAGCTCGGGTAGGAGTAAATACTCTTTTAAAAATTCTAGGAGATAATGGAACTTGCATTAGCCGAGCCCATCCGGGTTATGAAATTTGCCATACCATTTACAGAGTTAAAGCTCCCTCCAGTTTGGTCAGCCAATCCTTTATTATTTTATATTATATTCAAAGCAAGAAAAAAAAACCCCCTCTCCTCAAGCGATCTTTCTATATATTGGCTAAGATTAATATGTGTTAGTTTGAGTTGAGAACTATTAGCTCTACTCGGCCATACCTTTTCTCTCTCTTACTTTTGGATAGCGCTCTTTTATAAATAAAAGAAACATTGCACATTTGGGTCGCCCCTTACCGCTTTGGAGCAGCTCGAAATCCTTTACTTTAGTAAAAGTTTGCTTGGGAAAGATAAAATCGTAGTTAAGCATCATTAAATTATATATTACTTCTTCACATGTTCCCTAAAGTTATTAATGTGTTAAATTTGCTTGACAACAACAATCTTGTGATGGTATGAATCTATACTCACATGTTTTGCCCCATCTTAACATTCGATGACGATTGAGATTTTTTCTGTACATATCTTTGAAATCTTTCAAATATGATGGATATCTAGTTTTCTATCTACTTTTTGTTTAATTTTGGAGAACATTCGGAGCAAATTTACTTTTTTTTTCTGTAAATCTGTACAGTTAACTTTATTAATATTGTATGTTGTTTCTTTACGTGTTCCATTACATTGTTATGAATCGACAATGTCCCGACACTGAAATTTTGAGTTTTTGACAATAATGTGTTTTTTTTTTCTTTTTCTGGTAATTTACAACAAAAGGTGTGGATGGTTGGTTCTACACTTGCATTTATTGATCTCTAAATTTGTAAACTGCATAAATTTCACAAATTTAAGATTACATCATGTGTAATATTCTGTATTCAGCGCGAATTCATGTCATTTATATGCAAGTTTCATGTTAAAGCTAATTTGCCGCATTTATCAAACGCCTATTTCCTTGTTTTTGAAGTGCTTGATTCCTAGAACTGCAACTAATGTTGTATGCTATCAGAATCGTGTGACTATTGCTTATAGTATTGTTAACAAAGTGATTATTTGGTTCTTTTGTTTTCTAGTTGGTGTTTTCCTGTGTATCATTTTTCTAAATGCTTTTGTTCTTGTAGTGTGTCAGCATAAATGAGTTTCTGAATCCCGCTGAAGGGGAAAAGTACTACAATCCAGGAGGGCGTGGTCGGGGCCTTGGTAGAGGCGGAAGAGGTGATAGGAAAGCTTTGCACGAGGCTCATGAGCAAGAAATAAGACAAAAACAGGAGAGATTATATCGTGAACGGGAGCAGAGAGAAAGGGAGGAGAAAGAGAGAGAGCGAAGGAGGCTGGAGGCTACAAGGGAGGCACGTGAGAGAGCAGCTGCTGATGCTCGCCTAAGGGTGTAAAAGGCTGCTGTTGATAAGGTCAATGCTGAGGCACGTGCTGCTGTGCAGAGAATACAAGCTCAGGCACGTGAAGGGCAGCAGCCGACGCTAAGGAAAGAGCAGAGAAGGTAGCTGCAGAAGCAAAAGAGAGAGCTGCTGTTGCAAGAGCTGAAGCAGACACACGGCAAAGAGCAGAGCAAGCTTCTACTGAGAGGGCAACTGCAGAGGCTCGTGAGAGGGCTGCTACAGAGGCTCGTGAGAGGGCTGCTGCGAGAGAGAGTCAACAAAAGAATGAGAATGATCTGGAGTCTTTCTTCGGCGGTAGAGCTAGCAGTGCACCAAGGCCTAACAGAACCACAACTTCGGTACACTTAGGGGAATAAGATTAGAAGCAAGATATTGTTTTTTTTTCCTGAAATATTAGCAGACTATTATTTTCGTCTTTGCTTCCTGCATCAGGAGTCTACTTTTGAGCCCCAATTTAAAAAAAAAAAGCACTAAAAGCCCGTCGGACATCTTCCGGAACCTCATCGACCATGCGGAAGGCATCCTCAACTACAAATATTGTTGATGATCTCACTTCAATCTTTGGAGGTAATCTTGTTGATTTTACACTTTCTCTTGTGCCAGAAGAAGCCTTCCTTCCGCAATAGTAATCAAGAGAGCTCCCGAAAAGTATGCTAATTGCTTAAATTCTACTTTGTTAAAGGTGCTTCGTCATCCGGAGAATTCCGTGACGTTGAGGGGAAACTCAAGAAAGACGAAGAGCGAGATCGATCGCCACCAACGCATACCGAGGAGTCTTGCGGTCCGCGTGGAGATTAGCTTTTCTCTATTTGTTTGTGTTTATGATTATCTTTACTTGTCATCTTATAAATGTAGAAAACCTATTCAAGTGCATTGACTAGTTTCATACTAAATTATTCATCAATATTATTTCTCTTTTTATGAAAATTGTTGTCAAGTTTTTATGGAGTCTCTCGTCCTCGTGCAAAAGCATTGGCGTAAAAAAGAATGAGCGGACCGTCAAACTCGTGAGAGATCGCATTGAGAGACATGTAAGTTTTGCGGATCAACATCATTATTCTTGCTTTGCTCCTGTTATTATGAGTTTATATCTAAAAATGCCTCTGGCTGTAGATATTAACACTTCCATCCAATCAGTTTTTTAGATGCTTAGCACTTATAAAGGAGTTGTGTTTCTCATGTACCTTCTATTGAGCACTTGAAATAAACATCACTTCTCAAATCTTACTTTGTTGTTTGTTACAGAGGATTGGAGACACCGGATCTTGAGATAAAGCGTGGTCTGCAGGGAAACAAGGGAATTTGCGGGCTCTACTCTCAACATTGCAATATGTGCGTTCTCAAATATATAAGATACATTATTGTGCTTATATTTTGGCACATGCTGCTCTGCTAGGCTATCCATATATTAATCATTGAACTTTTTGTTGCTAAGTTAAAAGAAAATACCATTTACAAACTACTAGTCTCTGCTTTCAGCTTTCTAGAAGTCAGCTAAGATAAGAACATAAGTGCGCTACTCTGTAGTAAGTCAGCTAAGCCAGGGTCTAATCGGACGGGTCTAAAGCTAAGTTGATCCCGGAATAGAAAATCTTACTTTGTTTCCTCGGTCTTTTCAGATCAGAATTAGTTCGCATCCTGTTTTCGATAAGTCAGACTAGAATTAAGTTCGAAACTCAACTATATGAGGTTTCGCTTACTTCGGAAAGAACGCGTAAGAAGCCTACTTTCCGAGCAGAAGACAAAGCTGACTTTTCTAAGAAATTGCCTATCCGATACAAAGGAATCTACAAGATTAGCTGTTTCTTGTAGATGAGAACGCCTGTATAGGACTCTTTCTAGGTTAAACCTACCCCGGGCATGGTTAAACATGTGATTCTGCCCATAGAAATTAAGTTTCGGATAGAATCCTTTACTAGCAAAGTCAGAGCCAAAGAGAAATCCAGGTTGTTAGTTCCAAGGTAACTCCCCGTAAGCTATGCTTTTTGTCGACTACTTTCTTTATATACTATAAAGAAAGATGAGCAGAGGGTACACTGAGCTAAGCCGATCCAGGTTTAGGAATAAAGTGAGTCTTTTCTCTGAAGGAAGTTCCACATTTGTCTTCACAGTTGACAACACCCTTTTTGCATAAAGGCAGTCGAAAAGTAGAATAGGATATATTATATTCCCGAGTTGCTGCAGTTTTTTGTGATACTCAATGCATCCTGTCTTTGCCTAACTTCAAGATTTCAGTTCCCATTTTTCGTATTGTCTAACTTCAAGATAAATTGGTTTTGTCTATTCTTTGCTAGTATATCTTCTAGATTCACTGCAGTACTATTTTACGCTTATTGGGTTTGTGTATTTATTTTAGATTAAGGAAAGTTCTGATGGTAAGGTCACAAGAACGTCGTAGCTATTTGTGACTGCTTATACAAGTATGGATGGGTCTTGTGCTTTTCCTGCATTCTTCATTTTAAAGAGAAACTAGCTCAACATACAAGAGGAATGATATGTTTGGAAGTATTTCTCAAATGATATGTTTGGAAGTATTTCTCAGGTACTTAAAATTGAATGACTTGAACAATTCTTGATTTATAGTTAGGAATTTGCTTATAACATCACATATCTTTGCTTTGGTTCCTTTTAGAATATAAATTCATTTATATGCTTTTTGTGCTTCCTTGGCCCCCATATGTGTTTGGTTTTTTAAGTTATTCAGTTTGAGGATACTACCACTTCCTTCTGAAGGCGGGGTGCACCTTAAACCCATTCAAATAGGAACAAACAACTAACCTATGCACAGTTTAGAGGTTTCATATCTTTGCAGACTCCTAAGTTTGAATGGGTAAGTTTCTACGAACATGAGAATTATATCATCTTGAATCTGTACATTTTTTTTTCTTGAGTCCGTCATATGATAGTGTTAAACTCGCTTTCACGACAACTCTTATCTTACATGATAGTTTCAATGATAAATAGTCTACTAGATACTTAAACCTTGATGTTTTCAGTAGTGCCCTTTGTGTTAATTATTTGATTTTAGTGTTTAATATATGAATGTTAATATTAAGTATCTGGCCATAATTAGTAGTCTTGTACATTAACTTCCAGGTTCATTCGGACAAACCGTAATCTGCTCTTGCTGGAGTGGCGCTACATTGATAATGCTCTTGCCGTGTTGTACGTTTGCCTCTGCTTTGGCTAGCTGCTTGTCCCATCTCTAGAAAGTAAATTCTCGAGGCTCTTTACCCTCATGAAAGGTTGTGCGACTCAATGGAAGAACAAATTGCGTAAAGGTGATGAAGATAGGAATTTCAAAGTACAAATTGTTTTTTCCATTATGTTCTTATGATGCCTTGTGTACTTTGAAAGCCTAGTTATTTATTGGCAATCAACAACTCGAAAACATTGTAAATTTTGAAAAACCAATGTATAATATATCAATTTTTGAAATGTGTTGTTTTAGTATGTTTGTGTAATTGATTTTATGATTTGAGAATGAGAATTAGGTAGTATTTAGTAGCGATGTTGGGGAAAATTAGGTTCTACCAAAAAAAAAATTATTAAAAAAAACATTAATTTAAACAAATACGACGGGGCATAGTGTCGTTAATTGACTTTCCAACAACAATGTATCACGGAAATGTGTCCTAAACTTAGGACGCAAATTTACGACGGGTTGGTACGTTCTAGATTTGAAAATATGAAGTTGCCGTAGAAAGGAGATTTGCGACGGCTTTGAATGTCGTATAATTAACAACGGCAATAAATGTCTCACACCCGTCGCATTTCTAATTCAAGTTACCACGCAGTTTCCCGTCGTTAATATTAACGACAGAGCTTTTCGCGACGAACTCTGGGACACCATTTCCCGTCGTAAATCTCGATTTAGGACCGCAATTACCGTCATTTTTTGCCTTTTCTGGTGTAGTGCAAGTTCACAATTTCGATCTCATCGAGGGTCTTTAGCCCCATCGAAGGCTCCGTCTCCTCCTCCATGGTGGCACTCTGTAATTGCTATGTGGACATCTTCCTGACGTCTGAAGCCTCTCCTTGTGTTCCGCGGACCATACCTTTCACCGTCCCCTAATAGTTATTCTTAGCCGCCACTTGGTCACCGTGGACTTCGTACATGCCCGTCGTTGTGGGGAATCAAATCACTTGATAATACGTTGACGGTACTACTTTCATCTCATGTATCCAACGCCTCCCCATAATTGCATTGTACTGTGAGTTTGAACCCACCACCATGAACCGGGTGAATACAGTCACAGGTAGCAAGAGTTCTCCCACAGGCTCAGTCATACTTCCATTAAATCCATACAAGTTAGTCCGCAAAGGTTTTAGCTGTTTTGCATAGATCTTCATTTCCTCCATGGTCCCTTTGAAAAACAAGTCTACTGCACTACCGCGATCAACTAACACTCTCTTTACCATGTAAGTGCTCATTGCTACTGTAATGACCAACACGTCTTCGTGGGGGGAATCGACAACTTTAAGATTCGCATTAGTGAATACAATTTGATCCCTTCCCTCCGCCGACCATGAACTTGGCTGTGAGGATCATACTAATTACCTCGTTGACCTGTTGAATACTCGATGTTCGCCTTATTTTCTCTCTATAGGCATTGTGACTCAAAACCTCTCCGCTGAAGATCACATTGATTGTTCCCAGTATCCTACCCTGAACCGATACCTGCTCATCTTTCTAAGCTCCTGTTATAAACTCTCTCAGCTTTCCCTTCTCTATCAACTTCTGAATCAACCATTTTAATGCATAGCAATCATTAGTCTCATTATTCCATATCTGGTGATATGCACAATATGGTTTACTTGGCATCTCCATTGGTGTACTTCGCAGTCCCTCATAGCCCTGATGATTTTTTTTTATCAAAGGCAAGATTTCATTCAGCGGTGTCTGTTCCAACTCGCGGTATGACTTTCTCTCCCTATTCTCCCTCCTAACTCCCTCTCTACTTTTTTTGGGCCGCGTTGAGTACCCGCGATACCCACTATTCCCCTCTCTGATGTCTCATTTTTCCAATGATCTTCGCTTTTTTCTAAGGATAGTACTACCTTCCCCGACCTTCTGAGATCCTTCTGCATTATACCATCATAACTTATGTATTTTTCCACACGGGGATACAAATCATGCAAGGTTGTGATCGCATTTTTAGCCACAGACTGATGTACTCCCGTTCCTGGACGTAGACCTCTTTCAAACACTATTACTGCGGTCCTTTTATCCATATTCTCCACCTTCAATGTCTCGGCCTTGAATCGGCACAAGAAATCCCTCACTGATTCCACGAATTGCTGCCTAACATTGAACAACGTTGCGATGTCTACCGCCCACCTTTTTTGATGTATGAAATGGTCTACGAACGCTTGTTCTAACTCTTGAAAACTATTTATGCTCCTTGACGGCAACCGGTAGTACCAGTCCGACGCCCCCCTCCCCCCCCTCCTTTAGGTTGGCCGAGAACATCATGCATCGCAACCCATCATATCGAGCTTCTTGCCACAAAGGCATCTTCTGCCAAAAATGGTGAATGTGATCCGCGAGATCTCCTTTGTCATCGTATATTTTGAATCGAGGCTGATTTAAATGTTTCAGAACCTCCGAGGCCCAAATGGTGTTGGCCAGCGGGTTATAGTTCAGACCGGCCACCACTTGGCTAGCCGCTCCTACTTGAACCCTTGTTTGCTGAAGGTTCACCTAGCGGTCGTTGGCTATCATCTCCTTAGCTTGTTCCATTGTGAGGCCGGTCATCGGGTTTTCGACCAGATCTGGCCTTACTTCTTCATTTTCCGACCCCTCGCTTGTTTCCTCTCTCTCTTCCTCCTCCCCTATTTCTCTTTCTCTTCTGAGTGCGTCATTCTACTCTCTCAACCTCATGGTCTCTTCTTGCATGAGCCGTGTCTCCTCTGATGCCGAACCCGCGGTTATTTTCTCTTCTCGATCTTCCCCTTCATCACTCACTAACTCCTTGTCTGACTTCTGCACTACTACCTTATTTGGTCTACCTCTTCCTCTTTTTGTTACTGTTTCCATCTCTCCGTTGTCTTTTTTTTTCTTCTCGTTCTCCACAGACGGTGCCAAATGTTGTACCACACTTTTTTTACTCTTCACTCTCTCTACTCTCTAGGTCTTTTTCTCTCTTCTCTAATGAATTTTCGGCCCCCTTCTCTTTTTTCCTCTTTTCTTTTTATACCCCCGTCTCCTTTCATCTTAGTCCTCCACCTGTCCCCTCATCTCTCGGTCTCCCTTTCTCTACGTGTAAGTGTCTCCGCAGCGTACCTACGAGTCCGCAGAATGATCCTATACCATGCGAGTTCGCTGCGTATCTTACATCAGGCTCATCCTACCAATGATCTTCTATACCCCGGATTCTACCACCACAAGAACTCAATCGGTGGAAGTACTTACCGAAGCTACGATCTACTCTTACGTTATTGGCTTCATATAGTTTGTGAAGTTCAACTACCGGTTCATCACTGTCTCCTGGCGTTACCTGGAAGCTGGAGTGAAGGAAGAGAATTTAACTCGAGTCATAACCATCCACAAGCATTAGCACAGTGTGAGTCGACTTTAATAACCAAGCTGGGTCTTAATGCTACTCGTGAATCAGCTTGCAGCACAGCTGCTGCGGCCAAGCACATTGCTGTAAATCAGCTCCCTGACACAGCGGCAATTGCAAGTATACGAGCAGCGGAGTTATATGGATTACATATATTTGCTGACGGAATACAGGACAATGCACGTAACGTGACTAGGTTCGTGTTGCTAGCTCGTGAGCCAATTATACCAAGAACAGATCGACCTTTTAAAACAAGCATAGTATTCGCGCATGGGAACATACGTTTGATGAAGATTGGGAGTAGGCCACAGCGCCAACTGTCCAATTCGGTTGGGTTAACAATGAGCACATAGGGAAGACTATGTACTTCTAGTGCATGTTTTATATCAGTTACGTAATTTAATCTAAAAAAAATAGGGTTTTATAGATTTGCATCCTATTTGAAAACAAAATTAGACTTGCTCCCCCAAATTCGGACTTGCCCCTCAAACTCACACCCGGTCATTTTGACCGTTATCTCGTGGTGAAATGTCCCAACTACCCTTTGCGCCTCTATTTGAAAACAAAATTAGACTTGCCCCCACACACACACACACACACACACACACAAACACAAATTTTCCTGACTTACCTCCAATTTAAATATTGCCTAAAAAGTATAAAAACAAAGTTTTTGGATTAATTTATCACTAAGAATGTAAGAGTGAGGTCATAAAATACATTAAAAAATAACAAAAATGCAGCCGAATTTTTGAAAAATTCATCAAAAACTGTATTATACGTTTCAAAGCAAAAAATCGCAAATTATTCCGAAATTTTCAAACATTCGAAAGTATAATACGTATGACCTTTCAAAAATTTGGTTTGCGAATAATTCGGCCAATTGCTAACAAGGCACACCATCTCAATCAGGCATTTTGACCGTTATCTCGTGATGAAATGTCCCAAATGTTTTTAATCTCATTGTGAAGCCACGAGATTAAAAATGGTAGTTAGGACATTTCACCATGAGATAATGGTCAAAATGCGTTGATTGAGACAGTGTGAGTTGGGGAGGGGGTTAATTTTCCTGAATTTGGGGAGGGGCAAGTCTAATTTTATTTTCAAATAAGGGTACAGATCTATAAAGCCCTTTACACATAAAAAAATAGTTGGGATATTTCACCACGAGATAACGGTCAAAACGCGTTGAGTGAGACAATGTGTGTGTGTGTGTGTGTGGGGGGGCAAGTGAGTTTGGAGGGACAAATCTAATTTCCCTTAATTTGGGGGACAAGTCTAATTTTGTTTTCAAATAAAGGTGAAGATCTATAAAACCCAAAAAATTAAGATCCTAGGAGTGGAGACTGTAAAGATACGCCCCAAAGAAACTCTTAAAAAGTATATTTCACGTTCCAAAGTAACGAAAAACCACCTAAATGGTAATATTTAGCATAGGCCCTTAATGGAATGAATAGAAATCATATAACTAAAACAAATGGACAAAATCTTACTACTTTCCCGATGTTAACTCAGCATTTCATGCTATTATTTATTGGAGAACCCTGGACCAAATGTCAACTGTATGCACTATGCTAAAAATGAAAAAAGGATAGCAGTGGCTTAGATATTTTAAAGATATCCAGCGGGGGCAAGTGAGTTTGGAGGGACAAATCTAATTTCCCTTAATTTGGGGGACAAGTCTAATTTTGTTTTCAAATAAAGGTGAAGATCTATAAAACCCAAAAAATTAAGATCCTAGGAGTGGAGACTGTAAAGATACGCCCCAAAGAAACTCTTAAAAAGTATATTTCACGTTCCAAAGTAACGAAAAACCACCTAAATGGTAATATTTAGCATAGGCCCTTAATGGAATGAATAGAAATCATATAACTAAAACAAATGGACAAGAATCTTACTACTTTCCCGATGTTAACTCAGCATTTCATGCTATTATTTATTGGAGAACCCTACAAAGCAAATGGACCAAATGAGGTCAACTGTATGCACTATGCTAAAAATGAAAAAAGGATAGCAGTGGCTTAGATATTTTAAAGATATCCAGCTAATCCAGCACATCTCCATTTTACATAATCGCCTCAACTAGTATCTAAACTGGCCTTGACAAAATAAAAGTATCTAAACTAGGCTTCAAAGCATCTATCTTTAATTTGTCAAACTGGATTTAACTTGCTAAGTAGGTGGACACCATCTGTTAAGATTGAATGGCAGACTGTAGAACTCTTCATTCCTGTTGTCACCTCGGGACGTTCTGAACTTTGCCCACCACGGCATTCCTCTGTCCTTCTTTGACTTCTCCACTTCTAATGTATTGTCTAAAACCACAGCAACAATCAACCCTACTGTTGGTGGAGATGAGAATATAGTATTCAAGAAGGCATTGAACTACAAGCAACATAAACAATAAAATAATGTTAAGGTGAAACTCTAACACAACAAAACGGTGAGAAGAATCAAAGGCACGCTTAGTAGATCACTCATGTCAGTGGTCTCAGTAAATTCAACACACATAAACTAATTGGGATTAATAACCAGAGCCAGTTAATCTGCAGCCCAAGGTGTACTTCATGCATTATATAGCCCAGCTTGTAGCTTACTTAACAATATTTCGGAACAAATTTTCTAGAAGTTTCACTTACCCATCCTGCATGGGTATGTACCGGAAGGTGTTGCGTAGATAGCAATGTCTCATGAAAATACTGTGGGACAGATATCCCAAGAAAAAGAGAAAGCCCAGTTATGAAGAGGTTTCTCATAGAGTTCATATTTGTGAACTGCAGGAATGATAGCCCAACCGAAGCTGCAAGCAATAACAAATTAAAATTCAGAACACCAATATAAAAGTAGGAAACCAGTTACATAGGTTAAAACCTATGTTACATGGACACGCCATATTTCAAAAAAAATCCGTGTCGGATACGTATCCACGTGTCTGTGTCGGACACACATGGACACATATTGTATGTAATATACCTCAATTTTTTATATCTTGCCGTGTTAGACACTTCGTATCCGTGTCGGATACGGACACACGTGTCCGTGTCAATGTAACTTAGGTTAAAACATACCTACAAGACCAAAAAGAACGCAATATAACGCGGCAAATATGGGGAAAGGTATTGATGCAAAGAGTGCCCCGAATTTTCCTGCATACAAATTGAATGGTCCGTCAAAGAATATCCTGTCACTAGCATGGCTTAGGCCCAGATGACCTGAACTCCAAGGATTCCTTACTCTAATTTAAAACCAACCTAGGAAAGAAAAAAATATCATGAAACCGGCTGAAATCTCCACGACTCTACGGCTACCAACTCGACTCAGTCCAAGAAGCCCAACATTCTCGCTGAAAATCGGTGGAAAACTGTCATTGTAGTCTTAAAGCCTAAAAAAGGGGCACATTTGGTAATATATATAAGTGACCATCCAGAGCATACGTGCTTACACTAATATAGTAGAACCAGTCCCAGTACCAAGAACAGCATCACTCAAAATACCCAAACCCTGCAAAAGCAATACAGCTTATAGAATTAAATTTTGAAGACATGGAGAGAGAAACATTAAATCATGATGATGTTCTACCAGTGTGCACATTCATGATGCACGTGCAATTGATGCAGAAACTATTGCACCTCAGTTCATGTTTCTTAACAACCAAATTAAACACTTCAAACTCAAACTAAAACATCTTTGCAAGAGCACTTGTAGTCTTCAGTCTTCACAAGCAGAAGGCTATTTCTATGTCGTCTGCTTTAAAGGTAATGCAACTTACCTGCACTCCAATGCCTCGGCTCAACACATAAGCAGGAGGTGGGGTCGCAATTGCCAGCCTGGATGCTGCTTTATAAGCAATGGTTGACTGCAGTTGTAAGAAAAGGCAGGGAATTGTAGTGAGACTATGCATAACAGAGCTAAACTGAATCACTCGTGTAAAACAAACAAACTTTTCTTGAAAGCATAGGTAAACAACAGTTGCAGATATATCTAAGTGTCTACTTGCTGGAGAACTCATTGCGAAGAGAACATGCTGAAATGTCCCCTAATTGTTAATATGATTCTGTTTATAATCATGTAATGTATTGTTTCTTAGGCCGTCCAAAATTTGGTTGTTTCGAGTGCATCCAAATTCTAGAACATAAACCTAAATAGTAATTTCAGTTATATCAATCAAGAGGTTAGCCAGTACTTACAAAATGAATGGTCATTCTCAATTCATAACACAGGTGAAACCCATACCATATTAAAGATATTCAAGGAAAAAATCTCAGCCCTATAGGCAATACCTCTATCCTAGAAACTATAACAGACCTACTTACTGAAGAACTAATTGCAAAGAGAACAGGACAGAGTGCCCCTATATTTCTAACGTGATAATGGCTATAATCTTGCCAAGTGTTGTATCCAAAAATTGGTCGTTTCCAGGTGCATCTAAAACAGCAACACATAGCAAACTTGGGTATGATGTTACCCAGTACAATCAAATTAAATGGTCCTTCTCAAGGCATAGCGAGACGAATATAGTATAACATAATTTCAAGAGCATAAATCTATACCCATAGAAAGTACCTCTATCATAGAAACTAAGACTGCAGAAATCATAGCGAATGCATGGCCAGCATTAAAAGTGGGTGTGCCCCACTGCCCAGGAAATGGAGGCTTGAACCTGAGAATATCATTATAAGAAATTCCATGTCTAAGATAATTTCAAGAATTATTCGAGCGGGACAAGAATATCTGTTTCTGTTACATACCAAGGGGCAGATGATATGATATTAGCTTTATCAGTACGACAACTGGATTGAGTTTTCTCAGGTGTATGTCTGTAGGCCCCAGCTGAAGTCAGAATATGTGAATAAACCCAAATTATTGTGACACAGATCAGTACTGGAAACCGTTCAAATATGGGAATATCCTTGAATGGCCTAATGTGCTTGAAATACTGCAAATTGAAAAAACCGGTACTTTATCATGGAAATACAAACGAACAAAGAAAATACAATCAAACCCTGAAAGCGGCATAGATCCACTCACTTGTGACGATGCAACGACTATCAAAAGCATTGGTATCCCAACTTCAACGCAATCACCCACCTAAAGAAAAGCAATAACGTTATGATCTCCCCTCCAACCACTTGCGAAAATGTGCAATAACAAGCAGTTGAATAAAACTATTATCAACCAAGGGAATACATGAGGCGCACATGGACTAGGAGAATACAAGAACACCATGAATGTAATCACCAACAAAAAATGTGCAATCTTAGGTCAGAAAAGATAATGTGAAACTTCTCACAAATAAGCTATAAATCACACTGTTATCAAACATAGTCATCCATATAAATGGAGAGGGCCTCAAAAGATTTTTAGGAGAAAAAAAGGACGAGGATCAATTCCATGTGTACCACATGCACAGAAATGCTGTCTGCAAATCTGACTTATGATTACCCCACTTTGACTCTTTAGGTAACTCTACCTGCAGAACTTACCGCTGGAAATCCTCGATTGTATAAACCCAAACCAAGCAACCCAACCACAGGCGCCATACCAAGAGGACTAAAAAACCTGTTAAGAAACAACAAACACTCTTAGGACATTTGCCACTGTAAACAGGTAAAGGAATAACCTGAGAAAACGATTGGAGTTTTACCTTGAGAAAATCCCCCAAACTCCAGAGAAGCCCAGAATCATCGGTATGCTAGAAGCAACCAACAGTGCTCCTTGTATTGCTCGCATGGTGTGCAGAAATCTCTGCAAATTGAAATGTGTTTTAATAAATCAACCTCATCAACCTTGGGCAGTGTGAGTGTTTTCATTATTGAAGAAATGAATATGTTTGACAGGGCGCCGTGAACTTTGCCTTTGACTACAATGCTAGACTCCTAGTGGTCATAATCTATAATTTGCAATTTTACATTGTTACCTCATGAGGATCAGTGATTTGTTGCAGTGATGAATCTCCAATGATATACAAGATCGGTATCATATAGGCATAAGAACCACCAACTACCGCTGGCAACCGGGTCCCACAAAATGTTTGCAAAATTGTGTTCCAACCAGATGCAAACAATAGAGTTTGTATTACCATAGCTTTGTCATCCTGTTATTGTGAGCATGAATTCAAAGTCAAATAAGAAGAAAAAACTAACTCCCACTAAAATCTGCCCACAAAATCAAATTGACATGATGCTGTGTGCCTCTGGCATTTGTTCATGTGCTTTTAGCCACGTTCGTATGCTACTAGCTCGTGTTTATGTTCATTTAGCACAGATTAGTTGGCTCATGCACCTAATTACATGCCTTTCACCTCCTCTGCCAGACGTTTTCTTCAAATAATTATTTCTTCAGATTTGGTAACTAGTCGCATTAGATGGTCTAGCCGTAACCTTTCTTGTAATATTAATTATCCAACAATATTTTGACAGTTGTGAACTTATGATAC
Source organism: Coptis chinensis (assembly GCF_015680905.1). Lineage (NCBI taxonomy): Eukaryota > Viridiplantae > Streptophyta > Magnoliopsida > Ranunculales > Ranunculaceae > Coptis > Coptis chinensis. The sequence goes on from NC_141459.1 coordinate 36,177,091, forward strand.
TTAGAAGAGAATCGAAAAATAAAATTATTTCTTCTTCACATAAAGACAATTGCTCACTTCACTACACATGCATGTTGTTTTTCTTCTTCTATTTTGCTTTATCTTCATTTACCTCTAGTATTTACATATTAGTATATTACTAAACTATGCGAATAAGTGGGAGCAAAAAATATCCATGACAATACATTAGTCAGCAAAATCTACAACGCAATTTGTGTATTCACCCCAACCACATACACATACATATGCTTGCATGGGTGACACATAGGGTCAAGAGGAAGCCAACCAAGATACAATCATCCCCACAAAAGAACTCTCTAAAGGAACAATACATCCCAATTAATGGCTATGCAATCCCGTTTGTTTAGGATTTCAATTTGCACTAGATCCTATTTTTGAAAAACAGATAATGCCTTCATGGAATAGTCCATAGAGAGGAAACAATCAGCCAAGCAGACTCTTCTTCTTCTTAGCAGTCTCCTATGCAAGACAATGAAATGGTAGGTTCCTATGACATACATCGTAGATTGTAATGTAGCAAATAGTTCAGGGTGGAGGCGACATGTGCAATTCAAGTCCCTAATTTTGCAAGATGACAGAAAGAAGTGAAGAGAATAAAATGGTAGGTTTCTCTGCAATACATCGTAGATTTTACTGTACAGATAGTTCAAGGGGGAGGCAAGACTGCATTTCAAGCCCCTAATGTTGCAAGATGATAGAAATAAGTGAGGAAAATGAGTAGAAACTGAGCCATCTGATGGACAAACTAGGATTCAACTTACATTAGATCCACCCATTAACGGAACAAGCACTGAAGGAATCATGACAGTTGTGCCCAACATCAAAATGTAGTTTTGAAATGCCAATACGAACGTTTCAACTGCAAGAAAAAGCTCAAATCTTAACTAAAATTTATAAACATACATAAATGTATAAAACATTCAATCTGCAACTTTCATATGCAATCCTTGACCAGTGCCATAAGCCTAATCTACACCCCTGCACCAAGTTTTCTAATGAATAGTTGTCGAAGAAGAGATGCATATCGTAATGTGCAGTTTATTTAGAAAGATATACCTAGCTACTGCCAAACCAGACCCGGGAGAGATCAAGAAGGAGAGAACTATTTGATAGGTCATAACAAGGAAAATCCTACCATAACCAATGCATATATTATTGTAATAATGAAACAAATTATTGACAAACTGAGGATTACACCCTAAGACATGCCTTATTACATTTTGTAGAAAATTTCATTGAGGCTTAATTCGCAGATGCTACATGAGGCTTAAGCGCTTTACCAAGTAGTTGGTTAGTTTTGTAAATGCAGCCAGCTACCCAACAGGGTCAGTTGCAAGCTATTTATAGCCTCAATAACTTGTATGCTTTGATTTGGTTATTTCTTTCTAGAAAGTATAAGTTTCTACAACATTACATAGACCTCTAGTCTCTAAATCTCTTTTTAGAGGCAGTATTACACACATGCATACTCTTGCTTTTCTTTTTCTTTGTAGGAAAGTATTCTGCTAAAAAAAAACAGGTGTATGCATCTCCATTAGTAGATGTGATAAAAACTAACACAAATCAGTATTTAGTTCTTGAAGGAATATGAAACCATTGAAAGTCAGCAATAATGTCAGTACTCCACTTCAAAATCTAATGACCGATAAAAGCAAAACAAAAAATAGCTTCGGAGCTAAACAAATGATAAATTTAATTATAATAAGTATTTGTAGACCAAAACACCTAATCCTCAACCAACCAAAACTCCAATTCGCGACCTATATCTCCAACACTTAATCCTAATTTGAACATAACTCCACTGTGAAAGCGTCCTATTCTCCAACATCCCCCTTCAAATTTATGAAGCAAATCATCAAAATTTCCAAGAGGAAGCATAAAACAAAAACGAACTCAAACACTGTCATTGCCATTGACATACTGCAATAGCCGTTGCAATTCCCATTGCAATGTGACGTTATGCAGTGCCATATTATGTTTCAAACGCGTGCAGAAAAGAGAGATGTTTTATGCAAACCGATGCTGCTTATAGTACTGCAGCAATGCATATCGACAAGAATTGATGTGTGCTTGACCACTCGTGACGCAAAGATGCTATGGTAAAAACAAATTCAGATCTACCAGTAGAAGCCATAAAGTGCAATGTGAAAACAATAAGAATGCTGCAATTCCCATACAGAAATCATGCCAAGCCCAGCAGCAGTACCAAATGGAGCCTACCACCAGTGGAAAGTGATTAACCTGCAAAGAGCAAGATCAATGGCCTAAACCCCAAGCTCTAAGACAACGTTGTGAAACCCGGGATTTTCATTATTCAATCAAGAAACTTAATCACAACCTATCTACTAACCTAAAGACCTAACCCTAATCCAACAAAGACTCTGACACACCAACTCATACGTCTAGCACTTAATCCTAAGTTCCTAACAAAACCTAAAGTCTACAACTAAACTTTTCAATTCATGGGCAATATCCATACTCCGGTCATTTTAAGAAACTGAATAAGAAATCAATCATAGTATCCAGCGCATAATAACCAAAAGTATAATATGACGGTTATGAAATGTATTGGGATTCTTTCAAGTTCAAGTTCTATATTGAATCGGAAGGGGTTGCAACAGAAATAATTTCTTTCTTTGTCACCATCATTTGAATCCTCCAATTAATTCAATATAGAATCTTGAGACCAGTCTCTTGCTTATAAATGCCAACTACAAATAAAGTCATCAATAACCAATAACTGTATGGAAACATTATTAGCTATTACTCTCTGGCCTCTCCCCCACCCCAAAAAAAACACACACACACACACACACACACAATGTACCAACAAAACTTGCTCAACGAGAGACGCCAAAGGTCCAAAAAAGCAGCTGTGGGAAGTACTGCATTCACCAGGCCAGCCTCAGAATTCAGAGCACCAAAGGCCTGATGATTACAAAATAAACAGTGCCTCAAGAGTCTATAGTAGAAAAGTCGTAACCATTTATATCAATTTTTAGCTTTGAGATTAAGCTTTGGAATATCTCTTTCTCAAACCAAGTGGGAATTATAATCAAATGTAACTCCCACTTTGGGATTCTTCAAAATACATCAAGAGGATTAAATCACAACCTCTCTCCTCATTCATCTGCATTCTAAAAGGCCAAGCTAACCGCCTCAAGAATCAATCCTTAGAAGACAAAATGAACTAAAACAAACCAACCTTGGAAAAATCCAACCTTTTTCTCACATTGCAACACTATCCAACTTCCCAATGTACTAAACCACATATACTGAAAACCATTAATCAGAGACCATCACTTCATTCTTTCTAAAGGAACAATTTTTATCACAATGGGCCTACTTAGCAACTTCAAACCACCCCATAAACAATATAAATCACTACAACATATACCTCAAAGCCCATTAAACGTAACATAACAAACATGCAGAAAAAAAAAGCAGAGGAAAAAATGGTCATACCCCAAGAAGGATTAGAGTCTATACAGTACTCAAGGTCCTGCAACTGTTCCATAGGTGGATGAGATATGTCTGCCATTATTGAAAGAGAACCTTATGCTAGCTTGTTCACAAAGAGAAAATGAGGTGAGAGAATAAAAATGAGTTAAAAGGAAGAGAAAAAAAAATATATGCAGAGGAATTTTAGAAGTCTGTTGATCACGCCATACACACACCTTTGAGGCTTTGAGTACCAATAAGGCAATAATAAGCTTGTTTTGAAATATAGGAATGTACTTAAGTACCCATTGTTTTTCAGTGTAAAGTACGAGTTTATTGTTCGTGTGTGCTGCAAAACTGCATGTTGTAAATATGTGGGTCCGTTTAATTACTACTTTTCAGTAAACTACTGCACCAACATTTAAGAGAAGAATCCAGCGACCACAAGCTATATGTGCTTCGTAGTCTGTCTTTTTGGTCCTACCAATTCTAAAGTTTCATCGTCATTCTTCCGGTTTGGATGGTTGTTTTTGTTTTTGTTTATTTTATGGAGTAGAAATTTTATTGATAATCATACCGAGTTTTACAAAAATTCTATAACACATTAGAAGATAGAAGATAATATGTTGCTGCTTAACCAGGGTAGGTTTATTAATTTGGCTTAGGATAATTTTGGATGAGAAACAAAGTAAATAACTAATAAATAAAGAGAAATTATACTCCAACTCTTCAAATCTAACTAAATATTGTTTATTTGCATTGATTTTATGATAGCACATATGTCTCGAGGATTAAGGAGTTACTTTTGATCAAGGCCCAAAATATCGCCGATATATCTGATATATCTCGATAAATTGGTATACTGATATCGATATTTTCGATATATATCCACCAAATATTGAACCTTTTTTTTCCGATATATATTGAAATTTCCGATATAAAACTTTATATCGTCGATATAATCGATATATCCGATATTTATGATATATATCGGTTGATTTTTTGACCATTTTTTAATATAAATCTGATATTTCCAATATATTTCCGATATATCCGATATTTTCGATATTTTAAACAGTTTGGACTGGGTACTAAAAAAATTGGATATATCCGATATATATCGGTTTTTGGATACACCGATATATTCATCGATATCGATATTTTGGGTCTTGCTTTTGATAGTTGGTGTACACTTACTGAAAATATAAAAGTTATTGTATGTTTAATTTTGAGAATTGAGATTATAAATTTATAAGACAATACTCTGCACTAATAATGTACATGTGGTGTTACATCACAAAAAAAAAAATGATCAGAGAATCTACCATAATATTGAAATGAATAATTTCTCAGTTTTATCACTTTTATTGCCCCAAAAATAGCATCACATAATTCTTCTAACGGATCATTAAAATTTTAAATTTGAACCCTTCCCAAATTATAATGCAAAAGAATAGGGGTTACCCTTCATATTTCTCAACGGATCATTAAAATTTTAAATTTGAACCCTTCCCAAATTATAATGCAAGAGAATAGGGGTCACCAATAAATGGTTTTAATCCAATAGTTCGGGTGGTTGGTGGAACTTATATGGTCCACTTCCTAATTACACAGGTTTAGAAGGAGAAGATGGTCTTAGCATGTTTTCCATTAGAGACAAATTTTCAGAAGAGAAAACGACAACTTGATAAATTGTACACTAGTGAAAGAGAGACCTGGCTACCGCCTTAAATCGTCAATGGTTGCGACGTCTCCTTTTTCCAGGTCGACCATTGGCACCTAACATACACTCTAATTGATCACGTACGACATACCACTCATAATCTGATTTTCACCTGTGTAAAGGTGCGTTTTGGTCTTCCCTTTACATACAAGGAGAGAAAGGGAGAACGGATTAGAATATGGTTAAGATCGAGTTCGTTGAGGAACGAACTGCCTACGTATCTTCTCTTGATTCTGGAGGGAGAGAAAAATCAGGTCTGACGTAGTTCATATAGGGAGTATTTATAGATGATGAAAGTGAATCCTCACCCAACACGTGTAAAGAACAACACAAATAGAGTGTGAACACTGTGGAGGCGCGAGAACCTGTGGCTCATAGGTCCAGAATGATGGGGATTAGTAGCCCGGCTTAGTAGCTTGCGGCGGTGGGTCGAGATGGTCGGCGGCAAAGTTGATTTGTGTATGTGTAGCTTCATTCATGATTGCTTCTAGAAGGTAAGCTGAGTCACGATATAGAACGATCTGTATAATGATACAAACTATTCTGGAGCGTTCTCGTAGCTTGTTGATGCGATCTAGTAACACAGATCGGCGAAGTACATCAGAGATCGGTGTGGTATTTCCACAATGCTGAGCACATGCCTGATATTCTTGAAGGAGAATATCACTCCCTCACACAGCCCTCTCTCAGTAGGTTGTGCCAGTTGTTGAAGCGATCTGCTGAGAGAACACATTAGCGCATGTGGAGCATGGTGAAAGAGAGAAGCTGGTGAAAGTGGAAATACCCAACGAACTATGGAGATCGATCCGTGCTATCTGGTGACTTGATGGGCGAAAACATTTGACACGTGTACAACATGTGAGCGGATCTAAGCAGTTGCAGAGAAAACGTGCCGCCCCATTTTTCAGGATTTGTAAAGACAAGACAGCTTGTTGGAAGTCGTGTGCGGCTAGGGCTAGAATGCAATCATAACACTTTGGGAACTAGAAGGGTGGTTATACAAAAACTACGTTGGCTCTCTGTAATGCCATTTTGTTGCTTCGCTTTGCAGAAAAACTCACTACACCAAGAGTCTTCAAGTTAGTTTTCTGCCATTGTTGGTCTTCTGCTCTCTGCTTCATTCTTTCTCTTTGATATTAAGTTGTTAGGTTGTTTGCTTAGTTGTTTGTGGTTAAAGTTGTGAGAGACAAGAGAGAGATGTCTGACTCAGACGATACGCGATCTAATGAGGTTCATGAAGTTTCTTTTGGTTGGGATGACACGGAGGAAGAGAAGGAAGAGTCGGTGTGTGGGGCGAGCGAGGGTGGTGATGAAGATGATGATGTTGATGAGGCAAAAAATGGGGAAAATGATGCCCGATCTGCGTCTGTGGTTGCTGCAACTAGCATTTCAGGTCGCGGTGAGAGGTCGTCTTCTAGTGGGCTGCCTCCTAGGGCTGTGGATAGACACGCTTTGAGGGCGTTCCCCTACTTGAGGGAGATGTATAGGATAACTGTAAGCGGTCTGGAGATCCATGAGCCCGACCAGGATGCTCGGGTCTTTAGTGATAGGTACAACCCATCGAACTATGGGGTTATAATCTGTGAAGGGCAGCTGAGGGCGTACATGACGATATCGTTCTCTAAACTGGTTTGTGAGTTCTAGAACCATTGTGGCAAAACGCCTTGTCAGTTTGTGGGTAACACGTGGCGGTTGTTTAAGGTGTTTGACTTGTTAAATGCCAGCGGTGAATACCAGATAGAGGTCGCTGATATTATTGAGCATTTCTCAGTAAAGCAATCTCGGGCGCTGAACTTTAGCTTGCAAACTCAAGCTACAATGTTGAGCGTTCTGGATGGTGTGAGTAACGAGTCTTGGGATAGAAGACCGTTGCTGTTGGTTGGGAACTTCTGTGCTAGGGGGTTCAGCGTAGAAAATAGGATATACGACCTTACTGGTGGGTACCAGTACACTATCTGAGTATTCTTAAATTGCATTGGTTGATATTGTATTGATATTACTATTTTGTTGTCTGTGCAGAGCTCGCATTAGAGAGGGAGACGAATCGGCAGGTGATCAAGAAATTTGCTAGGTTGACGCGAACTGAGAAACGGGTGAAACTTCCGGAGGTTGCGCATTTCTTTAAGGAATGGGGAGGGCCCGCAATTAGGGAGAAGAGGGAAGTGCAGAAGAAGAGGGCGCGGGGGAAGGTGAGTGGTAAAGCATCGAGGAAGCCTGTGATAGAAAAGCGTAAGAGTGACTTGGTGACGAGGGAAGATAAGAACTAAGGCCGTGCTGGGTCGAAGCGACCCTCTGGAGGTGCTGGTACTTCTGGGTCTGGAATTGGGAGTGGTCAAGAGGACGCTTTGTTCGACTTGGATGACATCCTCTTTGAAATCCCTGAGCGAAGTCGCTTGCCAAAGAGGAAGGGTAGCGATCTTGAGGCTCGACCTGCCAAGGTCGCAAGGGTAGTTGAAATCGTGCTTGGAGGTGGTTCGGGAGCTGGTGGTGAAGGGCGAACCAGGGGAAGGGCGGCTCGTAGTTCGAGAGCGAGGCCGATGCCTGACTTCAGCGTGCTGGGTGAGGAGACCACGGAGGTCGCTGGAGAGACTCCCGGGAAAATGAAGGGGAAGCCTGTTATGAAAGAGACTGGCAAAGGTCACTCCAGTGGTGGGAAAGATGAGCTGGAGCGCAATCTAATGTATGTAGATGACGTATCTGGCAAAAAGCACTATGTGAAGAGGTCGGATTGTAGCTACAAATCCGTACCTATAGCTACTTGATTGCTGGAGGGAATGACGCTGGATGGTGATAGGAAGGACTTGGATTCCAAGGAGTTGGAGTCGAATTTGAGGGGGATGGATAAGGCGTTGTGTTTGGTGAGTAGCTCCTGTATTATGACTTGTCTGGTTTATTGTGCTTCATGTTATTACTTGGTGCTAATATGGTATACTGTGCGAATTGTCGCAGCTTATCGCTGGGTACCAGAAATTGAAGACGACTACTCAGTTCGCTGAGCTAGAAAAGACTAAGGTCGAGTCACTGCGGGAAGAGCTCTCAACTCTTTGAGAAGTGGAGCAGTCTGAGAAGAAAGAGCTGGATACTTTGAGGACGGAGCTTACTTCGTTGACGTTGGATAGGACGTCAGCTGTCAATGAGTTGGTCCGGCTGAAACATGAGGTGGACGACCTGAAGAACAAGGTGGCTACAGCGAATGCTTTTGCTGAAAGGTGCAAAACTACCGCGCTGCAAGCGAAGGAAGCCTACCTTGCCATTCGTGCTGAAATAAAGGAGTTGGAGAAAAAATACGAAGATTTGCAAGAGGAACATGAATGTGGGGCTTTGGGTGTTCGTATAAGTAAAACACTCGAAGATGCTAGTAATGTTCCTGAGGTCGTGCCTCCTTCCAATATTGGTGAATTGGCGGACCATCCTCAGGCTTTTGGCGACCTGGATATGACCGTGACTGATGCAGCTGTAGCGACTTCCGATGACCCGAGCTCTTCTCAAGTGTTGGATGTCCTTCTCACTGAAAATTTTGATAACGTTATTTAAAGATGGTTGTTTGAATTGTGTTTGTATGTGGCCTTTGGCTTGAAACAATAGAGCTGGTTTCCTGGGGTAACCTAGGCAGTTCATATTTCTTTTTTGTTTGTGACAATGATGAACGACTTGGCTTCCTTGAATGTACTAGGGAGTTCAAGTAGTGATGACTGGTGGCTAACTGAGCTGGATTTCCTGAGTAGACTCAGCAGCTCGGTTAGTCTACGAACTACGGCTTAACCGTGGTCGTCAGTTCGCTCATTTGCTTGTATGGAAAGCATGCTGCTTTACTTTGTTCAACTAACTTTGCATATTATATGTCTGATTGCGTTTTGTAAGCGTGTGACTGTTGTTGCGACTTGTTGTAAGAGTGATATAGTCTAAACGACCTGTGAGTTTGTTGACCTGTCTTGCTTGTTGTTTGATTTAAGCGTTATAGGTTGCACATATCTTGAGGACGCATGAAGCGTTATATACTCTAGAGTTACCTGGGATACAGTACGTGCGTGGCACGTGTAGGAATATGAGCAGTCGGAAGATATGAAATGATGGCTGCCAGGTGGCCTGCCGTTTGGCGTCTTAGGAAGATACTTTACTTAGGCATAAATAGAACTGTTTTGAGAATCTGAAGAGCATTTGCTCATCTTCTTCTTCAAGTTGCTCTATTATTTTAGGTAGTGTTTGCATTCTTCCCTCTACTGATCACCTCAGGTACATGTTTTTGCTGTCTGGTTCTTTGTATGATCTAGAAAACTTTGTGCGTGTAGCAACTCGCTGATCATTGGCTGTAATTGTAGACTTTAAAATGGCTAGACGTCGTGAAAACACTGCTAGTGGTAGTGAGGAAATTAGGGAAACTTCTCCCCTAGTGATGGAGGAGATGGAATTTAGACCCCATCCTCTTGGGAACCATGGTAAGCATAAATCTGATAATTCTGACTCTAGGAAAGGCAAGCGTGCGAAGGTGGAGGGATGCAGGCGACCTGGAGGTGTCGTGTTCAGGTATCCGAGTCATGGAGGGGGTGACGACGTGGGGCAAGATCACCATGCTACGGCTGGCATCTCGTCCTCGAGTCTCGGTGATGTGGGGCGCGACTTCTTTTACATTGGGAAGACGGGGAATAAGCGCATGGTGAAGCATTCTGATTGTAGTTTCCATTCAGCTTATATAGCGAGCTGTCTTTTGGAGGGAATAGTGCTAGATGGTGATAAAGACGAGCTGGAGAGTGAAAGTTTGGAAACGACCCTGAAAACCACCGACACGGCTTGTTGTTTGGTGAGTTTTCTAGTTTTATAGATTTATTGTGCCATGAATGAGGACTATTAACAGTAACATTCTCCGTGCAGTTTCTAGCGGGGTACGATAGGTTGAAGCGAACTGTGCAGCGTCCTGGTAGCGGCGATGGTGGCGTGACTGAGCTGGCTAGGATGCGTGCTGCTTGGGAAGCCGATAAGAAAAAGTTGACGTCCTTGAGGAACAAACATCAGGACACGCTGAAGGAGAAGACTGTTCTGGTTAGGGCAATGAGGGACCTGCAAAAGCAGTTGGCGTCCGTGATTGAGTATGCCAAGCAGTGTCAAGTGGTGGCTCGCAAAGTGCAAAAGGAGTATGATCGAACTTGTGAAGATCATGCTATGCTAGCGGAATTGTACGTTGAGCTACTGGAGAAGCAGGACCAGGAAGCTGAAGAAACTGCTGCACTTGTCGTTGCGTGTGATGCGAGTCATATCCCTTTTACCAGTGCCGTTCCAAGGGATAAACATGTTGTTGTTGATGCAGGACGATGACTTTTTAGACTTTTCTCTTTAAGTGTTGAGGCAAATTTTTGGATGTGTTATGAGTTCTCCTCTCTGTAAGAGAGTTAAACAATAGAGCTGGTTTCTCAGGCTTGCCTGAGCAGTTTTCCTTTTGGTATAGATACTTAATGAGCTGGTTTCCACGAAAGTGGCAGCTCGATGTTTTGCAACACTTGTAAGAACTACCGATCTGGATTTCCTGGGTAAACCCAGCAGATCGGAGAATTCGCGAACTGGTTTCCCAGCCTTGGGCCGGCAGTTCTATTGATGAATATGTATGGAATGCATGTTTTTGCTTATGCTTGATTGTTTGTAGCTAGTGTTTTGTTTATGATGGTTGTGGTCCATAGTGGCTATGGAGTCTGAGATTTAGCTTAAGAAACCGTTGTGCTCATTAAGTATTGCGCAAGAGAGCGATTTCACTGAGTTGATCTTAGAAGTATAGGTCCTCTACTAGTGAGAATTGGAGAGGCTATGAAGCCCCCAAATTAGTGATGGGTTGCATCCACGCAATGAGAGCGTCTTCGCTCCAAAGCGAGAGCGATTTAGCTTATGAAAGCGTATGGCTCATTGAGAGCGTATTTAGCCTCTAAAGGTGTACTGCTCACTAAGAGCGTTCTCATCGAGTTGATCCTAGAAGTATAGGTCCTCAACTTAGTGAGAATTGGAGAGACTATGATCATGTAAGCTCATGAGAGCGTGCTGTTCGCGGAGAGCGTATTTAGCTTATGAAAACGTATGGCTCACTGAGAGCGTATTTAGCCTCTAAAGGTGTACTGCTCACTGAGAGTGTTCTCACCAAGTTGATCCTAGAAGTATAGGTCATCAACTTAGTGAGAATTGGAGAGGCTATGAGCCCAGTATTGCTCATGAGAGTTCTTTTTGTCGTTGCTTTTCGAGAGCATATTTAGCTTATGAAAGCCGTATGGCTCACCGAGAGCCCCATCGTTTAGCCTCGGAGGTGTCGTGATTGCTGCTTTTGGTGACATCGGATTTCCATGACACCGAGTTGATCCTAGAAGTATAGGTCCTCAACTTCTTTGTCTGCGGGTCGGGAATATCTAAGAACGCCCGGATTTGGTCTGGGTTAGCTTCGATCCCGCATTGTGAGACCTGATATCCCAGAAATTTTCCGTAGGACGCTCCAAAAAGGCATTTTTTTGGATTCAGCTTCATTCGAGTTCGGTGTAACCTGGAGAACGCTTGCTCAAGGTGAGTGAGGTGGTCACCTGCTTTCTTGCTCTTGACGACCATGTCATCAATATAGACTTCCATAGTATCCCCTAATATGTCCTAGAACATGTCAGTTACCAGACGTTGATACGTCGCTCCGGCGTTCTGGAGGCCGAACGGGAGGACGTTGCAGCAATAAATTCCCTGCTCTGTAATGAAGGATGTCTTCTCTTGATCTTCCTCAGCAAGTGGTATTTGGTTGTACCTACTATATGCATCCATGAAGGATAGGAGCTCGTGGCCACATGTTTGGTCCACAAGTCGGTCGATTATAGGTAATGGGAAGCTGTCTTTGGGTGTTTTTTGGTTGACATTGGTGAAATCAACACAAAGGCGAACCGTGCCATTCTTCTTTGGAACTGCCACTATGTTAGCTATCCAATCTAGGTAGTTGACCTTCCGGATGAAACCGACTTGCTTGAGTTTGTCGACCTCATCGTTGATTGCTTTTTGAAAACGTAGTGATAGTCTCCTAGGTTGCTGTCGAACTGGTCGGGCATTAGGATTGACATTTAATCTATGGCATGTAATGTTATGATCTATACCCGACACATCAATATACGACCAAGCGAAAACATCTTTATTCATGAATAAAAAGTTTACAAGCTGGGCTTTGAGTGTTGGATCGAGGTTAGCCCCTACATAGATGGACTTAGGATCATCTTATGTTCCTAAGTTCACTCTTTGCCTTTCTTCAGCTTGTATGGTGGCATGTGGTGGGTGAACATCTTCTAGGGGACTGCTCTCTGTAGATGCTTTGTCGGTCTGATTAGTAATGGGAGTGGCTGCAGGAACCGGAGCGTCTTCTGTGGTTACTACAACAGGGTCTGAGATGACTTATGTGGTCATAACAACAGAGGCTGGAGTAATTTTCTGAAGCTGTATTGGTTGTATGGGATCTGGTGGGGCGACCTCTGGGGTCTGAACAAGTGGAGCTACCGATCAAGGAGCGCGATTCTCGAGGGTCCCGATCGTTGGATCAATAACTGCTTTAGCGACCTTCGGGGTCTAGACAAATGGATAGACCTTCTTGCTAGAGCCCCCCCCCAGTGTTCTGATTTGGTGCATTGCCTTTGACTTCAGCGACCAAGTCTTTGGCCATCGTGTAGCTGGTGGGCTCTTTCCTTGTGCTGACAGGTGAATCGGCAGTTTTATTCGCTGAGAGGATTTGATTACAATGATAGGCCTTGAGTTGGTTGCTTCAAAGCTCCATCATGCCCCTAGGGCCTGGAAAACGAAGGACTTGATGCAGCGTTGACAGTACCACCTGCATTTGATGAATCTAACACCGTCCTAGGATGGCATTGTAAGACGACTTGATATTTAAGACACTGAAATGAATATTGAAGCTGACTTTATCTTCTCGTGATCCCACTGAAACTGGGAGTATAATATCACCAATTGGGTCGGCTCTAGAGCCATTGAACCCGTAAAGAGGAGCAATCGGATCTATGAAGACTGACTTGGGTAAGTTCATCTCCTGGATTGTGGGGTAGAACAAAATGTCACATGAACTACCAGGGTCAATCAAAACACGCTTAACTGTCCAGTCGCTGATTTTGACATGAACTACGAGCGCATCGTTGTGCGGGAGGCAAACTTTGTTGAGGTCGGATTCTGTGAAAGTGATGTGTCTGGTGTTGTGACCTGAACTTCACGGGGCAGGTGCTGCTTGTGAGGAGAAATGGTAAACTTCTTGAAGGGCACCCACACGTCTTCTTTTCTCTCTAGAAGAACTAACGGAGTCGTCAGGGAAAGTGATCATGTGAATAGTTCTTTCATTGTCACGATATGATGAGTGCAGGTGTCGCTCATGGCAGGAATAGTCTCTGGGACGTCCTCTGCTGCGAGATCAAGTTTGATCGTTGTGGCGATCAAGGCGGGGTGGAGTTCGGCTGCGTAGCCTATGAGCCATCAGTTTATGGCGCAGATCGCCATCAGCGATGTTGGTGTACTACTTGATGTGTCCTGCTTTGATGAAGTCCTGAAGGTAATGCGTTAGCCCCCAACACGTATCGGTTTCGTGACATTTTGCTCGATGAAAGGCGCAGTAAGGCTTGTCTGGTCGATCTGCTGGTTGTCGTACATCAGGTCGGTAGTATGCAGCTCGCTTGATCTTTTCCAGTATGTAATTGGGAGATCGTGTGAGGACAGGGAACTCACGGTCATTGTTCATTCAGCTTCCTAACTTTCGTTCTTGCTGTTGTGGTTGTTGTCTGGGTCACTCTTTTGAAGCTGAGGGGTCATCGAAATTGCTGCTACTTCTTCTTCTTCTGGTAGGCCTTGGCGCCTTAGTCCTTCCTGTAGCTTAATGTACTTCTCCACGCGTGCGTACAGCTCGGATAACGTCTCAGGGCGTTCTTTCATCAATGATCTGGCGAGTGTTGTGTTGCGCACACGACAGGCGTTGGAGAATGCCAAGGTGGCAAATGATTCTTTCAGGCCAGCTTCCATGCATAGTAGTTCTGCTTTGAATCGACTTAGAAATTCACGAATGGTTTCATCTTCGCCCAGTAAGAGTTGGAACAATGAATCAAGATCAGCTTTCTTACGTCTGTTGTGGACGTACTGACTAGCAAACAAATCGGTGAGTTGCTCGAAGGTCTTTATTGAGTCTGACTCGAGTGAAAACAACCAATCGCATGCGCCATCTTTGAGACTGGCGGAAATAGACGGCAATGAAAATGGTCAAACTCCGGTGCGCTAGAGAGTGCCAGACTTTGAATGTAGCAGGCTACGTGCTGACCAGGACACGCACTGCCATTATACATCGGAAAACGTGGTTGAATGAAATCTGGAGGAGAAGCTCTGCTCAGTATTTTAGCAGTAAACGGAGACGTGCGGTATGTCTTCAACATTTTTTGGACGATCTTGGTGGCCTCTTTCTTGACAGCACTTTGATCGATCCGTTGTGACAATTCGTTAATCTGTTGATTGACTTCGTTAATGTTGTCTTCTGCTAGGGGAGGAGGTGGAGTCTGAGTGTCTACTTGCGTGCGAAGTATAACGTTCTCCTGCCTGAGCAGGGTGATTTGTTCATTCATCACTCCTAGTTGACCAGCTAAACTCTAGATTTGAGATTCGAGGCTTGCCATGCTTCGTGGGCTTGAGAATCTTGGTTTTAGGTTTTAGGATTTGTTAGGTGGTTTCTCAAGAAATCGAGACCACAGACGGCGCCAATGTAAATGTGCATTTTGGTCTTCCCTTTAAATACAAGGAGAGAGAGGGAGAATGGATTAGAATATGGTTAAGACCGAGTTCATCGAGGAGCGAACTGCCTACGTATCTTCTCTTGATTCTAGAGGGAGAGAAGAATCAGGTCTGGCGTAGTTCATATGGGGAGTATTTATAGGTGATGAAAGTGAATCCTCACCCAACACGTGTAAAGAACAGCACAAATGGAGGGTGAAGATTGTGGAGGCATGTGAGAACTATGCTCATAGGTCTGCTGTAATGATGGGGATTAGTAGCCTAGCTTAGTAGCTTGCGGCAGTGGTCAATAGCTGGCAGCAGTGATTTGTGTATGTGTAGATTCATTCATGATTGCTTCTAGAGGGTAAGCTGAGTCACGATATAGAACGATCTGTATAATGATACGAACTGTTCTGGAGTGATCTCGTAGCTTGTTGATGCGATCTAGTAACACAGATCGGCAAAGTACATCAGAGATCGGTGTGGTATTTCCACCATGCTGAGCACGTGCCTGATTATCCTGAAGGAGAATATCACTCCCTCACAACCTGAACTTTGGATCCTATTTATTTAGAGGGCTTCTTCAGTGCGCGTGATGTGTGGCTACGTACGATTCCTGACCACATATTTTCCAACCCGTAACCGGTAGCCGAAGTGCCCACCTAGGGGTAGCGTTGGCATTTCACATATTTTCCTTCATCCCTAATTTCTTGTATTCTTCTCAATTAGATTGCGCGCCCAAATCTTTACCCCTTTCACTTCTTCTTAAATTCATGGTCAATCATTTACTTATTTCACTCTCTAAAATTTACAGCAAGGAAGTAGAGCAAAAAAAAGTGACAACAACCAACAACACTACACGGCTTGAATACATTCGAACATTGAGGTTAGTTTATTGATAACTATAAAATGTATAGTCTACCTACGAAATGAACGATGAATTCACAACGTAAGTAAACTAAAACTATTCTTTTACTATCTCAATTTATCAAAGCTTCTACTCTCGATGCGAATTGCACTAAGTGGAGTAGGAAGTTCGTTCCACTCCTAGTTCCCTAGCATGGATTGTTTTCTAAGTCTAAGAAATCGTTCTTAAGTCAATGAGAGATTTACGAATTTACAAACTAGACTACGATGCAACTACCCACGAAATGCAACTAGTCGATTATCGACAACTAAGGGAATGCTACGTTGATTCGATGTTAAGGAGTTAGAGGGGGATTGATTCCACCTTAACTCAACTTAATCCACTAGCGATGAAGTCGTCAGAATCCGAATTGAACTGCTTCACGCAAACAATCGGTTCTTCCTAATCCCTAATTACACATGGCATTCCTACCAATTAATAATTAGCATGTGAACGATTAAACCCATTCTCATAGTGAACTAAACGTTTCTAGAGTGGAAAGGAAATTACGACAATCTCCGATAATTGGAATCAAGCTTTCATCAAGGTTTCTCAACCCCCTCTAATGGAGTTTTAGCCTTGAATCATTCCGCAATCATTTCCATTTAAATTAAATCTACACATAATATAAAGCATTGAAATTTACTTAATTTAAACAATAATGAATCTAATTTAATGACTAAAATGAAATAAAGACAGGAATTGAAATTAGATCTAGAATTGGAAATGACAAAATCGAAATTGATAAAGAATACTACTTTATTTATCTAATCAAATTGAAGAACAAGATTCAAAGGTTTAATCTACTACAATGAATTGAAACTAATTAAACTAAGTTCTAAAACTAATTAATGGAGGCTAACTAATCTAGGTCTAACTATCTACCTAACCTAACTGCCTCTGACTGCCATTAACACTGAGTCAAGCTTTTGTTTTTATACATCCAGATCCAAAAATCGTGCATGGGCTTGGAGCCATGTTTTGGGCCAGAGAATCAGGCCCAAAACCCAATTCTTTCAGTCCAAAAAGGCCTCTTCAGCTGCAGTTGGCTTCCACAGACTTTTCGTCCACTTTTGCTCCTCTGATTGGTGCAAGGCTTGGACCATTGCAAAGCTCTTTCCGAGCCGGTCGTTTTGACATAAGGTAGGCCTCATTCCGAGGTCTGAGTCCAAAGATATGGCATTCGGAAGTTCTGCTGACTTTTGCTCCTTTATCTCGCTAAAGTGGCACATTTCTGCACATAATGGACTTTGAAGCCCGAAATGCATAAAACACGTAATCATTATTAACTCTTACTTATTATTCACATAATTGGTCTAACAGTATGATTATTAAGGGTTAAAACTACAGTTTTGGGCTCTTATCAAACCACCCCAAACAAAGATTTTGCTTGTCCTCAAGCAAAGATGAGAAATTAGAATAAGTGACCAAAAATGGAGTTCTAACTACTCTCGTTTTTATTGAAAGCGCGATTGCATTGACCATATGCAACAAGGCCTTAAACCACTAGGAATTCCCTAGTGGACGAAGTTATAGCCTCGTGAGAGTTTTCCGATGAAGGTACTCACAAACTTCATCTATACTACAACGACTAAGAAAATAAAACTATTGTTTCCTTATTCATGCTCAACTATCTATACATCTCTAGCAATTGAATAAGAATAACCAAGTCAGAACCCTAAGCTAATATATGCATAATAATCTATCATCTACAATAAACATATACACAATGAGTAGTACTATAAAATGTTTAGCGTGGTTTGTTTTCGAGAACTCCTAATAGCGTCCTTAAGTAGGTTCTCACAATAATAGTCAAGAAACAACACTCTGATTTTTCCACTCAAGTTTAAGCTTACTCCAAAGGTACAAGGGCACACTTTACCTTACAATCTCAATGACACACAGAAGTTCTGGAGTCGATCAAACACATCCGCCACTTACTATCACACTAACCTATTCCTAATTGAGCTAAAGGTCTTTATTAGGTGTTCGGGATTAGGAGATGGTTTAAGAAGGAAGGAAATGGATATTCAAAAAGGACAAGTCCGATAATAGAGTCTTCATATTATGTAACTAGAGAAAACCTTGTTATTTACTTTTGCTTCTACACTTTGTTTCCATCCTTAGCCATATTTTTTTTTTTTTTCTTTGGCTTTTGACTCCCTTTTATTCTATTTTGGAGTTTTTATTTTATTTCTATTTTTATTTTTCTTTCTTTGGATGGAAACTTATTTTCTTTATTTTCCAAGCACTAACTAATTTTTGTTTACACAGGTTTTTCTCTTCTTCTTTCTTCATCATTCTATTCTCAGACTTATTCTAAATTGGGTAGGTTGATTTTTTTTATTTTTTTATTTTGTTTTGTTTGTGTAACAGGGTAAAGGAATTGTGGTTTATGGAAGGGCTAATGAAAGGCTCAGTGGGGGCGACTAGCGGAAAATAATTCATAGGTTTGAATTTCTGGCTATATCGATCCAAAGAGGGCCTAAATTCTCGCTTAGGATATGGTTTAGTGATCAAGCAAGTGGACGTGTGATTTCTCTATCCGGATTTCACTTCTCCCTTGTGTCATTTCTCAAATGTTTTGCTCATATAAGGCTTTAGGCTATATTCTCACAGGATTTGTAGAATAAGTACTCTAGCCTAGATTTCAGAAACTTACTGCTAACAATCATAGATACTCATGTAATATATTTATAGATAGATGCAAAGATTATTATCTATATATTAACCTAAGTTTCTAACAATTATTCTGATGCAAAAGCTATGTGAGACTTCTAGATTGTTAAGAGCATGGAGAAAGAAACAATACCAATATTCCTAAGTGTATAGCATAACTTATTTATTTATATTTTTAAATTTTTGAAATTTTAACTAGAAAACAAATGCATATTATATCTATCTATATCCTAACAGATGTCTTAATTACACGAAGTTTCTATGCCCCCAAACAAGAAGCATGCTTTGTCCTCAAAGCATTTAAAATAAAAGAGGGTAGGAAAAATACCATTGAAGCGTGAAATTCGTGAACATCTGTAAAACAAGGTTAGAACGCACTAATATAGGAAATAAAACTGACCACAACTCTATACGAAGTTCTACCCATTATGGGGTTATCGAATTAAATTGCTTGGGACATAAGCGGACCACTAACAGAAACTAAAACTTACATCCACTCCGTTATTCGTCATCTTCGTCATCCTCTACTTCTATAAAGAAGTGAGGCTCCTTCGCGTCCTGCCATGCTATGATAATTTGCCAGGCTTCATGCCATTTATCATCTATGTTTGCTAACTTATTAAGTGCCACTTGGTCTGATGGGGTGTAGGGTGCAACCTGGTGAGGTTGTATCGGCCACCCTTGCCAAGTCATTGCACGGAAAGATCGAATAATACTATTGGTGGGTCGCACCGTGTCTACCGTAATCCAATCCGTGAAACGTGTACAAAAAACATTAAAGAAACATAGCATAATACGTGAAATTAGAACAAGCATAAGAAGGTACTTATGCCTCATGGTATGGGCTCGTGCTAAACTAGACATCAAAGTTCTGGGAAGGTCATAGAACCGGCGTCCCGTGGCTAAAGCAAGGAAAACGCTACAAGTGGCGTCATTCACGTAAGAAAAACGCCATTCCCTAAAATGTTTAGCATAATCCAAAACATAACAGTTCCTATGTTCATGGACAGCTACCAAGGGCAACGCTATAGTCCCCTTGGTCCTCAATACGGAAAAATGCCCGCCCCATAAGCCTCGCGTGCAAAACTCATTAGTGTAGACATGCATATTATCGACCCAATAGCACCATGGGTCTTGTATCTCAAATGGGCATAGCAAGTCCAAGAACAAATGCTAGCAAGAACCTGGTAATTTCCATTGGTTCATCGTCAATATTGATGGAGAACACTTGTTCTCCATCCGGTCTCTCAAAGAAAATGCAGTTATTATAAAAATAAGATGCAAGTGCTAGAGAATAAAGTTCACCGGTCTTACCATAAGAGGTTCCCAGCCAACGATGTGATCACCTCACAAAACCAAGCACCGTAAAAAGTGCTTTGGAACAAATCTTCGAAAGACTGTTCCGCTATTATTATAGGAGATGTCATCTCAAAACTACACTATGGAACAGCTGCAAAACAACCGGGTACTACGCGCGAAAAACTGGAAAATTTATGGTCCACGGATGTCGGCGGCGCTGAAGGCCAAACTAGGGCGCGAAGTCGCTCTTTGTATTTTGGAATTCCAGTGTTTTAGCGCGAAGTCGCTTTGCCTTTGTAGCGCCAGCGCAAAAAATTTCTGTCGGGTGTAGAGCGAGGAAGCGTTCTCTCCTGCGGGCGGCCCGAAGTTGCAGTTTTGCAAAAATGAAGTCAAAACGCGGGGAATCGCGGGTGTGAAGGGTGAGTGATGGAGTTTAGGTGTAGTGTGAGTTGTGAGGATAGTTTGTATCAAGTTTATATAGGTTTAAAGTTGCTAAAATGGATCGGAAAGTTGCCAAAACTAATTACGGCAGCTTTCGAAATCCTAAAATTTCCAAACTCGAAAACGAAACAACTCATATCCCGGATTCTAATTCAAACCCAAGATCTTTTAGGTTGATTTTATGATAGAATGTACCTATTTAATCTAGATTTCATCCTACAATGATACTTAATCATATTTCTGCCTAAACATCCATATTTTCACCTTGACTCCACAATTAATTCTAATACGGGGTTATACAAAAAATAGTGCTTGAATTGATAAAACCACCCCAAACAAGTTGGGAAGGTGGGGTCAATATGAAACAACCATGCATAATGAAAATAAGCCCTTATATTAAAATTTCATTCGAGTATCACTACAAAATTCAAATTACGGAAATAAAAGTTACATTACAATAAAACAACAAAAAGTAAATAAAACAACAACCACTATCAAACCTCGGACTCTCTAAACACCTCGCCATCAGTGGCGGAGGGCACACTCTCTAGTGGTGGCTCCCCGGGCTCCCCGGCGTCCAAAGAAGAGTCGCCCTTCGCCGACGACGCCATGCCTCATAGTCGTGTCCTCGGCGGAGTCCAGATGAGGTGGGAAGCGTGCAAGCATGTCCACTCTAAACCGGCGCTGGCCTCCATCTCAGCCTTCTCGCTGTTCCCATCTCTCATCCTCTCAAAGGTGCGGATCTCGGTTGTGATGAATAGTCAGCACGAAGTCCGAGGTCTAGTCAGACAGATAGTGTTTAGTGAACGATGCCCCTATGAAGCACAGCCATGCGTTCGCGTCGACCAACACCTCGGAAGGCATCCGTGATCAAAGCAGTCAAGTCTTCCTCATCCTCTGAGGCATCCCGATGTCCCCAACCTCCTCTTCATTCCCAGCTCCACCATCCTCTTCTTCTTCTTCTCTATCCTCAGCCCTCCTCCAAACTTGTTGGACACACTCCTATAGATACGCGTGTTACGGTGCAGGGGTAATGTAAATCCTCTCGGGCCGGAGTCGCTTTCATCTTCAACATGATCTTGGTGATTAACACGGAAGAGGTGCCAAAGACTTTCCGACCCCGATCATGCTTCAAAGAAAAACTCCGGGATACAGAAATCGTTCCGCCCCTCTGGAGTACCCATAAGACGGGAGGCAGGTCGGACCGATGTCGCCGACCTTGTCCTTCCCTAGGACATTCCGACCAATCCACCGAAATGAGCCGGTTGGTTGGTCCCGAGGGATGCCCGCGCATACCTAATGGGAGTTTGTATTGTAGCTCCCATTGATGACACCACGCCCATCGAGGCTCTACCCACAAACCGGGGCTCCGTAAAGTGGTTTCCGGATGGATTCTAGGCGAATGCCTAGAATCTCGACCAACAATCAAAGAGTCAACTCCCTCCTCTTCTTCCTTACCATCACAAAATCCTACTCCCTCCAACTCCCCCGGTGTTGTAAAACCGTCGGACCAAGTCTTCGTGGTAGAAGGCTTCGGTCGAAAGTACCGAGACTATTCCAGCTCTACTAGCCATTTCACACCGTAAAATGGCGCCAAGTGGTCGGCGAAGGAAAACTTGCTCGGTATAATTCGCGTTGTTGAGCCATTTGAAGTTTGAATACGGTTTGGGGTTTGTAGAGGGTGTAGGAATAATGAGGAAAGACCTTAGTGATAAAAAACGATGGTGGTGGTGATGTGGTGGCATGGCAGCACCCATTTTTTATTTTTTCGTGGTTTTGTTGGGTTAAATTGGTGGAGGTGGTTTGGTTTTAGTTTTAGAGGAGATTTGAATTGGATCTTTGATGGTTGGCGTGAGTTATTTTGGTTTTCTTTTTAATTTTTATTTTTGTTAGGGTTTTGAAGCTTTGTCAATGGCAGTGGAAGATGAAAAAAACGATGAACTGTTGCTGAGAATGTAAAAGCTGAAAGGCCACCGGCCGGGCTGGTTGGGCTCCAAGCCCAAAATCGAAATTTTGATTTTTTTCGATTTTTTCGCGAATTTCAAATCAAAATTCCCGCTTCGTTACCGGTCTGATTTTTGCGAATGAGATATGGAAATGATCAGGAGAGAATTTCCTATCCAATGATCCATAAAACACTCTATTCCGACTTCAGATGACATACGAGATAGTGGAAAACGCCTCGGCGCGCGTGCATGACGTAAGTTATGCGAACGAATGAACTCTAAATTAATAGATTATGTCAATCCGAAATCGTAATACAATAAAACGCCTAAGCAACTGTAATGGGACATAAACATTTTAGTATCGGAAACATTTAACACCCCACCCCAAACAAATTTTTTACAACGGCTTAGAAAATTTGTTTTAGTAAATGGTCTTTTTACAAATCCGTCCCCGACTTTCTAGATTACTATGTTTATTTTATTTTTATTTTATTTTTTTTTAGAAGGAAAAACAATAAACAATAAAGACATAATTCACACCATAGAGAAACATGACTCAAAAAAATCCGAAAAAACATGCAAGAGTGGAAAACGTGAACTATGTGAACCGTAGACTTAGGATCCGTACTTACAGCCACACACTCCATAGGGAGGGCCCGGTTACCTTAATGGTGCACTCACCAATATATTAAAGTGAAAGGAAGTGCACCAAACACAGAAATTGAGTCGCTTATAGTCGATACTTTCGAGACTTTATCTAAAATATATGTATGAACATGTAGTTGATCATATATCAACAACCGAAATAGTTGTGGATCATTCCATAAATAAATATCACAGAAAACATATCCAAACACAATCAAACACCAAGATTCCCTATGACTCAACCTAGTGAAATGAAAGCTAAGTCGGATTATCGTGATTGTGTAACCTATCATGCACCTTATTTTTCATTTTTGAATGAGTGGGTGTTCTAGTAAATGAGTGTGGAAAAGTGAATGGTTGTGGAGAATATGGTGGATATGTATAAGTTGTAGAAAGACAGCTTGTACACAATGAGGATGTGGTTTTAGCAATCAACTCATTCATTATGTGTGTAGGGACTGCCTCAATTCTGAAAATGAAGGTGTCAAATAGTTTGTCCTTCCTCAAGTATCCGCTTTTGCTAGGAGGATTTAAAAAATTATGTAGCACAGAGAAAACAAAAGGATCGAGTGCAAACTCGAGATTCCTTTGAAAGGGTGGAAGGAGGCCAGGGGAATCGAGGTGGATGTTGTGCAAGTTAGTTCTTGATAGGGTGAATTGTCACCTACTCGAAGAAACTCATCGAATTCCTCATCTAGATTGGTCATATCCACATTACTATGGTAGTCCTCTACATCTTTGAAAAGTCATCTATCCCGGCCCTCATCAATAATAATATGTGTATCGACTAGTGTAGGGATGAAAATGTTGGAGTCCGACTTTCCAAAGGAAAGAATTTTGGGCATATGACTATCGTGGAACGTGTTGTTGAAATAATCTCGGCGAAAGCTCTCGATCATGCTTACCTCTCCATCCATAGATCTAATCGGGTAACCGTGGTCCTTGTTTTAAAAACATTGACTTCAACAACAAGATGGCCAAAAGACATGGACATTGAACCATCACGCAATTAATGAGCGCATTGGCGGTTGCCGTGAAAGGGGCGCCTAAAATAATCGGACAGAGTCGTTAGCGACTTCCGTATCGAGGACTACAAAATCAGCCTGGATAGTAGAAATCCCGAACTTTTACCAAAGACATTTTCGACTACACCCTTAGGATACTTAATAGACCGATCAACTAATTGCAACGCCATTTTAGTGGGTTGCATCTTGTCTAGACCTATTTGTCTATACAAATAAAATGGGAGTAAGTTAACACTAGCCCCCGTGTCTAATAACGCCGTCGTCCGATAGGAATCTCCTAAGGTGCATCAGATAAGAGGATCTACTCGTGGTCCTTGTACTTAACAATTCCGCTATTTTCGATAAGGTTGGGAATTGTTCCGCTAAAAGGCGCTTTTGGTATATTTGTCTTACGCCTAGTAGTACACAATTTCCTTAAGAAACTTAGCATGATGTGGTAGCTTTTAATAGCTTCGAGGAAGGGAAGGTTTATAGTTAGATTCTTAAAAACGTCCCCTAATCTCCTCGTAATTTGTATCCCTAGTTAACATGGCTAATTTTTGTGGAAATGGTGGTTTCGGTCTATATTTAGCAATGGTATCACCGGATGTTTAACCGTGGCTTTCTTTCTTAGGTTGTGTTGTAACCGGGTACCTCTACAAAGGTAGGCTCTTCAGTTTCTATTGGGTATCTAGTAAAATAGTAGGTGTAGGAGGGTTATCGTGGGGTAACTATAGGCATAGTTACCTTGTTATCAACCACTCTGCCGTAACGGAGAGTGGTGATGGCATTTATCTCACCTACATTTTCATATTCATTACTAGTATTATCGGTTACCTCAAAGGCCGTGTTTGTTGTTTTAGGATTAGGTATTGGCGCGACTGGCAACACACCTTTGGTTTGGGCTTTATCTTGAGCCAACCGTTGGGTTAAATTATTAACCCCATTGTAGAAGCCGCTTGGTTAGATTGAGCCATGGTTTGGAAAAGTTTTGGCTCACTTGTATGAAGGTGTCAAGGCGATCCGGTTGTGTGGGTGTAGTAGTCACGGGTGGTGTGGACTGGAACTATTTCATGTGAATTATTTATGGGTGGATTTTGATAATTATTATTGACCGAACGATACCTCTATTAGCATTATAATTATTATAATTACCTTGACCTTGTGCTTGACCTTGTCGAGGTTGCACTTGGTTGTTATAATTATTAAAATTACCCCGACCCCGCCCTTGTCGTAGTGGAGCTTGGTTAAAGCGCGGTTGTTGGCCTAACATATTGATTATTGTACCCTTGAGGTGTGACTTGTTGGTTATTTCTCCAACCGAGTTGTGATTTTGTCTCCAAGGGGCGTTAGGTTCACTATTAATGGAACAAGCCCTGCTCATAGGCTATAGGATAGTGGGAGTCGGATGCTCGGACTCCAACAGAAAACTACATGGGTTTGAATTTACATTCATGACGGGATAGGCTTTTGTTGTACGTAAAATGGCCTCTACCTTTTTAGTGAGTGATTCGATTAGAGTTTTAAGCTCGAAATCGTTTAATTTCAAACATACCGCAGCCTTTAATCGTATTAGTAGAACTAGCGGAGCGGGGATATCATCACTACCCCCACCATTATTTCGCTTAGTTTGGTCCTCTAAAAATTTATAAGCCTCCGAGGCTCCTTTACTTAAGAAACTACCCCCATTCATTATGTCAAGGACTTCTTTATGGTGATGTTGAAGTCCTTTGAAAAAGGCAATAACTAACGTGTCTTTTGCTAGCTAGGTTATGGTGTGGACACTCTATAAGCATCGGTGAAACGATTCCGTGCCCTCTCAAAATAATTCATGAGGATTTTGTCGAAAAGAAATGAATCTTGGAAAGCATCTCATCCGTCTTTTAGGGGTGGGTAAAATGTTCCATAAACAAACAACAAGTTTAGCCCACGAAGTCCACGTAATTAGGGCGCTTTGGGCAGCTTAACCAAGACGCCTTTATCGGCTAAGGTGAAAGGGAATACCCTTAATTTAATTTGTTCCGCACCAACCGTAGGATGGTGGAATGTTGTTAGGACTTGTTCAATCCTATGCATGTGCTGATAAGGTTTTTCATTTCATGCTGAAAAACGGGTAACAAATTAAAAATATTTGGAGGGATTCTCAAATCCTCACTGGTCCGCTAGAACGATGCAAGATTTGGGGCTATCGCCAAGGCTTTGTAGAAGTCCGAGAGAGAGTCTCTCTTTCTTCCCCATTATATCGTGGTGGTGTGTGTGAAATAGTAGTTAGAGGTGTAGTGGGTGGTATACTAGATAGATTTGATTGTTGATGTTGTTGTGTATTTACGCTCGGTGTTTTTTGTTCGGCCGGACCTTAATCTCATGCAAGACTAAGTCGAACTTAACTAAACATGCAACACTCCAAACAATTCGATATACTAGTATAAACCTCTAACAGAGATGCGAGGTGTGGAAGAAAGGAATACCCTGATTCGTCCCCTGCTTCGCTTATGAATAGCGTCTTGTTTACACTTGTTCAGGTGTATAGAGCAGGTTAGAACACTGAAAAATATGAAAGATCAAAGTTTGAATCAAAACTGGAAAATCTGAAATTTTAACATCAAGGCCTTTCGCCTGCATAGAAGCGGTCAGCTCGAAAGTATTTTCAGATTACGGTGTTTTTAGGGCTGGTCGCTCCAAATGGGGGCGGTCGCTTCAGTGAAGTCGAAGTTCCAGTGTTTGAGCTGGTCGCGCTTTGGTATGAAGCTGGCGCGCCGTGGTGGTAGACGAAATTCCAAGAACTTAGCGCGGGTCGCGCTCTCCTTGGGCACGGGCGCGCTCCGTGTATTTTCTCGCGGAATTTGTCAACGCTGAACTGGGCAACCACAGTATGAAACAAACAAGGGTGGGTGGGTTTAATGGGACTTAAAAATGACTACTTCTACTATGAAAACATTGCTAAAGTGTAACTAAGATGGCAGCGGCGCCATTTGATAACTATAAAAATGTATAGTTTACCTACGAAATGAACGATGAATTCACAACGTAAGTAAACTAAAACTGGACTTTTACACTATATTATCAAATCTTCTACTCTCAATGCGGATTGCACTAAGTGGAGTAGGAAGTTCGTTCCACTCCTAGTTCCCTAGCATGGATTGTTTTCTAAGTCTAAGAAATCGCTCTTAAGTCAATGAGAGATTTTACTTAATTACAAACTAGACTACGATGCAACTACCCACCTAAATGCAACTAGTCGATTATCGACAACTAAGGGAATGCTACGTTGATTCGATGTTAAGGAGTTAGAGGGGATTGATTCCACCTTAACTCAACTTAATCCACTAGCTTACGAAGTCGTCGAATCCGAATTGAACTACTACGCAGAACAATCGGTTCTTCCTAATCCCTAATTACACATGGCATTCCTACCAATTAATAATTAGCATGTGAACGATTAAACTCATTCTCATGGTGAACTAAACGTTTCTAGAGTGGAAAGGAAATTACGACAATCTCCGATAATTGGAATCAAGCTTTCATCAAGGTTTCTCAACCCCCTCTAATGGAGTTTTAGCCTTGAATCATTCTGCAATCATTTCCATTTAAATTAAATCTACACATAATATAAAGCATTGAAATTTACTTAATTTAAACAATAATGAATCTAATTTAATGACTAAAATGAAATAAAGACAGGAATTGAAATTAGATCTAGAATTGGAAATGACAAAATCGAAATTGATAAAGAATACTACTTTATTTATCTAATCAAATTGAAGAACAAGATTCAAAGGTTTAATCTACTACAATGAATTGAAACTAATTAAACTAAGTTCTAAAACTAATTAATGGAGGCTAACTAATCTAGGTCTAACTATCTACCTAACCTAACTGCCTCTGACGGCCATTAACACCGAGTCAAGCTTTTGTTTTATACATCCAGATCCAAAAATCGTGCATGGGCTTGGAGCCATGTTTTGGGCCAGAGAATCAGGCCCAAAACCCAATTCTTTCAGTCCAAAAAGGCCTCTTCAGCTGCAGTTGGCTTCCACAGACTTTTCGTCCACTTTTGCTCCTCTGATTGGTGCAAGGCTTGGACCATTGCAAAGCTCTTTCCGATCCGGTCGTTTTGACATAAGGTAGGCCTCATTCCGAGGTCTGAGTCCAAAGATATGGCATTCGAAGTTCTCACGACTTTTGCTCCTTTATCTCGCTAAAGTGGCACATTTCTGCACATAATGGACTTTGAAGCCTGAAATGCATAAAAACACGTAATCAGTATTAACTCTTACTTATTATTCACATAATTGGTCTAACAGTATGATTATTAAGGGGTTAAAACTACAGTTTTGGGCTCTTATCATTTATCATCCAATCACTGAAGTCGATTTTATCTTTTCTCTTCTCTTTAAGGTACATTAGAATTTTTCATATTTAGGTCATTTGTACTAAAAAAAAGTTTTCTTTATTTAAGTAGGCGCTCCTATAACGAATCAAATAAGGCTCGATGACGAGGAGTTTCTTAGAAGTTTATGTTTCGAAATTTTTGCGTATGATGAAAGTGATTCTGTGGATGTGGAATCAACTGGTTTCCTTATGGAGAATGAAAATATTGACAGTAGTGATAGCGATGCTGAAGAGTCTGATACATATAAGGCTTATATAAAAGACAAAACAACATTTTTATCTATGCAGTTCAAGACCTCAGACGAGGCCTACACTATTTATAATGAGTATGCCAAATCAGTCGGCTTCGGTGTTCGTAAGGATGTTTATAGAATTCATCCAAATGGAGTTGCTATTAAGCGAAGATTTGTGTGCTCAGCCGAAGGTGAACGACATGCAGATAAACTCCAATCGATGACACCCAAAAGAACACCCAGACAGGTCACTAGGTTCAATTGTAAAGCCCGCATTGTTGTGGATTGTGAAAGAGTTTATTGGGGAACACACACATCTACTTGTACCACATCCGATTTCAATGTTTCTTCGGTCACCTAGAAATGTGAGTCGAGAAGCGTTGGAATTTGCTACGTGCCTAAATGATGTCGGTGTTCGTAAATGCCAAGTGATGGGTTACTTTGCACATATACCTGGAGATTTCCTTAATATTGGTTTTACAAAAACAGACTTGTATAACAAAATGGGAAAAGAGAGAAGAAGTTGTTGTATTGATGGCAATACTAACACACTGCTTGCCAACTTGGAGTACAAGGTGAAGTTAGATCCTTTATTTCATTATAACTACGAGTTAAATGCGAGTGGGCAGTTCGCTGGGCTGTTTTGGGTGGATTCCACCTCTTGCCTGGATTACTGTAGCTTTGGTGATGTGTTGTTGTTTGATTCAACGTACAGGAGCAATCAGTACCAGATGCCAATTGTTGTGTTTGATGGAATCAACAACCACCTACAGACTATAGTTTTTGGTTTTCCTTTGATCGTAAGTGAGTGCGACGACACTTATAAGTGGGGATTGAAATCATTTATTGATGCAATGTGTGGTGAACACCCTAAATCAGTCATTACTGATGGTGACCTAGCGATTCGTAAAGCTTTGAAATCTATTCTTCCATATTCGAAACACCGGCTATGCTCTTGGCTTGTATTGAAAAATTGCATCACTAATTTCAAAATCCTTAGATTTGCAACAGAGTTCAGCTCTATTATGTTTATGAAACATTCTCGGGGAGAGTTCGAAGAAAGGTGGAGACAGTTAATGGAAAAATACGAAGTTAGTCATAACACATGGGTGATGAAGGTACAGAAGAAATAGGCAAGGTGGGCAGAATTGTATCTTCATGGTGAGTTCTTTGGCGTTTGTAGAAGCAACCAACATTGTGAGTCTATTAACTCGGTTATACGACATCATGTTAAGCCCGGGATGCGGTTGTTTGAGCTATTTGTGAAAATGGAATTGGTAGTTGCAAATATCCATCACCAAGAGCACGAAGAAAAGGTAAGGACTGCAACGACGAAACCTTTCATTGGTAGCCACTTGATTGAATATGAAAAGCAGGTAGAATCCATCTATACTCGAGCTGATTTTCTTGCTTTTATGAAGTAGTTACAGGAGGAAGCGATGTACACTACAGAAGATAAACGTGATGTGGGTGACAATATTCGTGTATACACCACCAGCTGTCATCTAAATAGTAAAAAAAAACGAGTGTGGAATACAACCTTTTAGAGTAGGATGCTAGATGTTCATGTGGGCTATTTCAGTCATTTGTATTTCCAGGTAAACATATCATTTCAGTTTACAAACACGAAGACCTTCGTGAAATACCCCAGAGCTATTTTTTAAGGAGATGGACACGAGTTGCGAAATCTATCATTCCAAATAACGATCCAAGTTTTTCTTCGCAGGTTGCTTCCATTATTCGTCATAGTGAACTTATAGGGAAATGCAAGAAGATATGTTTGTGGGCCTCTCAAACAACCAAAAATAGTGAAGCTTTTAAATCCATGTTATCATATTTTTCTAGAGCTTCTGAATATAGTCCACAAGTTCCCTTTGAAATGCTTTATATTCCACCAGAAAGTGGTACAATGGATGGCATTCTGTCTTCTAAAGGCACCGCCGAGGTAGAGATGCCTTTCACCCCACCTAAAACCACCCATTGTCCATTTGTTAATGATCTACCACACGTAAAATCGAAGAGTAGGCCTCATAAAGCTAGTAGATTGAAAGGTCAGAATGAGACAAGAAAATATAAGTGTGGCCACTGTGGTATCGTCAGGCACACAAGGACCATATGTACACTTTTGCATCCAAAGGATGGGGGTAAGTTTCTTATACCATTGCCATATTCTCACTTGTTTGTTAACATTAAATAGTCACAAAAGTTTGTTGATTCTGATTTGTATTCGTCAATATCTTTCTTGTGGTGCACTATTTTACAGGTCCAAGTTCTAAGCGCAACTATGTCGAGCGTGCTGCAGGAGTTGCCGATGTGAGTGAGGATGATGATGGGTTAAACAGAGATACTAGATGTAAGTGATAATTTTGCGCGTTATCTTCTTTTTATAAATGCAAGAAAATGTTTCTTGTTTGTTATTTTCATGGGGTTCAGAGTAATGTTGCTTGTTTGGTGGGGCGTAGTGGAAGTTGGTAATGAAGCAAGAGGATCTTGAAAGACCAAGCAATGTAGCAAGTGTCGATCTACGGAGCACACAAAGTGTAGGTGTCCAGATTTGGAAGGTATGACACAATTTTTACCGATGTAATTTTTCTAGTAGGGAGTAAACTAAACTTAGATTGTACCATTAGAGTGACTATTTTTCTCTTGTTGAACTTATAGCGTTTCCCGTATTTTTCATGAGGTTGGGAGCAAGGTTTCGGAGAAATTAAATGTTGGAAAGTTTTATAGTGATGATGGGAGAGTCTTTTTCCGTATTACGGATAGTTGAAGTTAGGAAATAGGAGTACAATGCTGCTAAGTTTTAGAGCAGTTGTTGCTAATCTTCTAACAAGATTTTTGTAAGCATTTTTGTAATAGTTAGATAAAGTGGAGCATGTGCTATTTGTCGCACAATGGTGAAGATTTAAAGATTGGCTTCTAAATTATTTTGTAGCGGTATCTATAGTGTTTTTTTTTTGGATTAATTAACGAAATAAAGCAATATTCTATACACTATATTGACAAGCTTGTATATTCTGTTGTTTCTTATTGTTGGGATGTTGGGGTTGTCCTTCACCATGCGACAAGACCATCAGTAGACATATGTCAGTTACTGTGACATTGTAATTTTCATCAGTAGACATTATTCGGTAGCTATATGAATACTGATT
This sequence comes from Coptis chinensis, assembly GCF_015680905.1. Taxonomy (NCBI): domain Eukaryota; kingdom Viridiplantae; phylum Streptophyta; class Magnoliopsida; order Ranunculales; family Ranunculaceae; genus Coptis; species Coptis chinensis. Next base: position 36,208,718 of record NC_141459.1, read on the forward strand.
CATAGCTACCGAATAATGTCTGCTGATGAACATATCAATGTCACAGTAACTGACATATGTCTACTGATGGTCTTGTCGCATGGTGAGGGACAACCCCAACATCCCAATAATAAGAAACAACATAATATACAAGCTTGTCAATACAAGCTATGAGCTTTTAACAATGACTGTTCATAGTCCATACTGTACGTACTATATGAACAATAAATATTCATAGTCATGAGCTATGAATATTCTTTGTTCATACCATAATTGGACTATGAACAATGATTGTTCATAGTCATGAGCTATGAACATTCTTTGTTCATATCACAATTGGACTATGAACAGTGAGTGTTCATAGTCCATACTATACGTACTATAAACAATCAATGTTCATAGTCCAATTGTGATATGAACAATGCTGCTAAGCTTTAGAGCAGTTATTGCTAATCTTCTAACAAGATTTTTGCAAGCATTTTTGTAATAGTTAGATCAAGTGGAGCATGTGCTATTTGTCGCACAATGGTGAAGATTTAAATATTGCCTTCTAAATTATTTTGTAGCGGTATCTATGGTGTTATTTTCTTTGGTTTAATCAATGAAATAGAGCAATATTCTATACGCTATATTGACAAACATTGTATATTCTGTTGTTTCTTATTGTTGGGATGTTGGGGTTGTCCCTCACCATGAGACAAGACCATCAGCAGACATATGTCAGTTAATATGACATTGATATGTTTATAAATAGATCTGTTCGTTCTTATAGTGCTGAACAGAAGGTTGGAGTGGTTGTAGAGGAATATGTCATAAACAGTAAAATAACATTCTAGTATGACAAATATAATGTCATATCTATCTGTGATTCTAACGCTTATGATATACTACCAAATGTATAAAACTCTTATTGACATATATTATAAATAGTGACATAACATTCGAGTATGACATATATAGTGTCATATCTATCTGTGATTCTAGCGCTTATGATATACTATCAAACGTATAAAACTCTTATTGAGATATATTATAAAACGTGACATACCATTCGAGTATGCCATAAATAGTGTCATATTTATCAGTGATTGTAGCGCTTTTGACATACTACCAAACGTATAAAACTCTTATTGACATACGATATCCTCTTAAACAATTGTTTTACATTGTACCATGGGACCACCCATAAAGTATGATATACTTTATGTTTATACAACTATTAATTACATACTACATCTTATATGGCATTTTGTATAACATATATCCATGTTTTAACAATGCAATCTTATGTACCGGGTAGTAGATCACGTACTACCACTCTATGAAATTTTGCATAACATACTATACTATGTATGTTATTTATAAGCACATATACAATTATTTCTATATAATAAATTCGTACCGCGTTGGGTGTGTACTTTGTTATGTATGACGGTATGTTATGATATTTTTCATGACATACTATACTATGTATGTTATTTATAATCACGTATAACGTTTTGTTTGCATAGTGCCTTCATAAGGTGTTACCTATGACATACTTTCTTGGATATGACTATTCGGATGACATACTATCATGTATGTCAAACATAATGATATAGACAATTATTTGTATATACTAATTTTTAGTGAAGCATTTTTAATGATATACTTTAATACGTATAATTCTTTGTGAGTTTTGAGTGTTAATGATGTGAGCTGGGATTTTGCGGCTCCCTTGGAGCCTTGGAGGAATGAATGTTGCACGCGTCAATGAATGGTACGAGTTAGAAAATCTTTCTAGTAGGGTGGAGTTCAATAGCTACACAATGGCATTTTGGATAGTGATAGATAAATATGATGATCTATTTTGGATGATACTTAGGCACCTAGATTTTCGAATAAGTGTGAAAGTTCAGAACATAAATAATTCCAAAATATAGTATTTGGTGGAATATGGATTTTGTTAGTTGGTTCAAATTTTCGTTTCATATGATTCTTAGGAAATTTGAAGAAAAGAGTGGAATCCGAAAAAGAGAAGCAATGAAATCTCATGTAATGGCATCTAATTTGAACAATGAATGTTCATAATCATGAGCTATGAATATTCTTTGTTCATACCATAATTGGACTATGAACAATGATTGTTCATAGTCATGAGCTATGAACATTCTTTGTTCATATCACAATTGGACTATGAACAGTGAGTGTTCATAGTCCATACTGTACATACTATAAAGAATCAATGTTCATAGTCCAATTGTGATATGAACAATGCTGCTAAGCTTTAGAGTAGTTGTTGCTAATTTTCTAACAAGATTTTTGTAAGCATTTTTGTAATAGTTAAATCAAGTGGAGCATGTGCTATTTGTCGCACAATGGTGAAGATTTAAAGATTGGTTTCTAAATTATTTTGTAGCGGTATCTATGGTGTTATTTTCTTTGGTTTAATCAATGAAATAGAGCAATATTCTATACGCTATATTGACAAGCATTGTATATTCTGTTGTTTCTTATTGTTGTGATGTTGGGGTTGTCCTTCACTATGAGACAAGACCATCAGCAGACATATGTCAGTTTGTGTGACATTGGTATGTTCATAAATGGATTTGTTCGTTCTTACAATGCCGAATAGAAGGTTGGAGCGGTTGCAAAGGAATATGTCATAAACAGTAACATAACATTCTAGTGTGACAAATATAATGTCATATTTATCTGTGATTCTAGCTGTTATGATATGCTACCTAATGTATAAAACTCTTATTGACATATATTATAAATAGTGACATAACATTCGAGTATGACATATATAGTGTCATATCTATATGTGATTCTAGCGCTTATGATATACTACCAAACGTATAAAACTCTTATTGAGATATGTTATAAAACGTGACATAACATTCGAGTATGACATAAATAGTGTCATATTTATCAGTGATTGTAGTCCTTATGACATACTACCAAACGTATAAAACTCTTATTGACATACGATATCCTCTTAAACAATTGTTTTACATTGTACTATGGGACCACCCATAAAGTATGATATACTTTCTATTTATACAACTATTAATTACATACTACATCCTATATGGCATTTTGTATAACATATATCCATGTTTTTACAATGCAATCTTATGTACCGGGTAGTAGATCACGTACTCTGTACTCTATGAAATTTTGCATAACATACTATACTATGTATGTTATTTATAAGCACATATATAATTATTTCTATATAATACTTCCCTGCCACGTTGGGTATATACTTTGTTATGTATGACGGTACGCTATGATATATTTCATGACATACTATACTGTGTATGTTATTTATAAGCACATATAATGCTATGTTTACGTAATACTTTCGTAAGGTGTTACCTATGACATACTTTTTTGGATATGACTATTCGGATGACATAATATCATGTATGTCAAACATAATTATATAGACAATTATTTGAATATACTAATTTTTTTTAGTGAAGCGTTTTTAATGACATACTTTACTACGTATAATGCTTTGTGAGTTTTGAGTGTTAATGATGTGAGCTGGGATTTTGCGGCTCCCTTGGAGCCTTGGAAGAATGAATGTTGCACGCGTCAATGAATGGTACAAGTTAGGAAAATTTTCTAGTAGGGTGGAGTCCAATAGCTACACAATAGCATTTTGGATAGTGATAGATAAATATGATGATCTATTTTGGATGATACTTAGGCACCTAGCTTAGCTTTTCGGATAAGTGTGTAACTTCAAAACATAAATAATTCTAAAGTATAGTATTTGGTTGAATATGGATTTTGTTAGTTGGTTCAAATTTTCGTTACATTTGATTCTTAGGAAATTCGAAGAAAAGAATAGAATTCGAAAAAGAGAAGCAATGAAATCTCATGTAATGGCATCTAATTTGAACAATGAATGTTCATAGTCATGAGCTATGAATATTCTTTGTTCATACCACAATTAGACTATGAACAATGATTATTCATAGTTATGAGCTATGAACATTCTTTGTTCATATCACAATTGGACTATGAACAGTGATTTTTCATAGCTCGGTAGCTATGAACACTCATTATTCATAGCTCATAGCTTTGAACAATGAGTGTTCATACTCCATATTGTACTTACTATGGACAATCAATGTTCATAGTCATGATCGAGCTATGAATATTCTTTGTTCATACCACAATTGAACTATGAACATTGATTATATACTATTTGATTTCAAAAGCAAATTTATTTTTCATTCGAATATATTGATTCACTTAACTCAACTTGTATGCTTATTAATTAGATATGGCAATGCAATGGGCAAATGAGATGGACAATGTTCTTATTGATACATTCCATAACAAGCTACTTCTAGGTAATAAGAATGAGAATGGATTTCTTCCAATACCAAAAGAGTGTGCAAAGGATCGACTGGACTATTAGTCATGTAACAAATGAAGACCTTACAATGGATAACATGCAATGAAGACCTAGCGCCTAGAGACCGCCTAGGCAGCCGCCTAAACTGATTTTTAAAACAGTGGACATATTCCATGGCCAAATGCCTTGCTGTCCATTTTACTAGTTCATGGGCTTGGCTATTAAGATTCCTAGGAATCCAAAATAAGTTACAGGGAGAACAACTATCTAGAACAGTGATGGTGTCCTTGACAATCGCTTGCATCCTCCAGTTAGCTTTCTCTGGGTTTAGTAATCCCAGGATCACTTGCTGGAAATCTCCTTGTAGTCTGACAAACTTGATCCCTTCTTTCTTTCCCAGTATCGTACCCACCTTAGCAGCCATGCACTCAGCCTCTTCAGGAGATCCCGCACTGAACTCCTTGCAAGCTATTGCCACTATCCTCCCATCTCCATCAGAATGGCTCTAGCAGCTCCCTCCCTAGTATCCCTGTAATTTGGTTCATTGTGCCTCCCAAAATTTCAATATCGCAGTCCTCCTTCCAAAAAACTGCCAAGCCCCATTTACTACCATCAGCATCCACACAAAAGCTTCTCCCATATTTAATCATCTTCCCTATAGTTGCAATCCTTCTACTACCCACCTTTGTTTATGCTAAACATATAACATCCGGCTAGTGTTCTCGGATGTGGCCCTCTAGAGATCGAACAGCCATGTTGGTGCCAATCCCACGTCAATTCCAGGCCATCATTAAAACAGAGGCAGCTATTGAGGAATATCCATAGTAAAAGTCCCCCCACTTTTCACTCTCCGGCTACCTTCTCCTAGCTTTTTGAGAATCTTGGCTTGGGGTAAATCCTCACTGCACTAGAACTTATCAGATTCGCAGTCCTCCCATGGTTTGTCCTCCTCAGACTTCCCCTCTTGATTCATCTAGGTATCAGGATCATCCACCATTACCTTCCCTTTAGCCTTTTTTGCCTTCGCTTTGTCCTCTCCCGTCTTACTATTACTCTCCTCATCACTAGTGAGTAGATTGATGACAGTAACCATTTTTACCTTTGTTTCTTGGAAATATCCTATTTTACCTGTGAAAGCCAAGCTTTTAAAATTCTGCTCATCCTTTCCATAGTCCACCACCGAGATTTTGTCATCTTCCATTGCATTATCTCTTTTCACCCTGGTTTCCAAAAGAGCGCACCTGATTGCTGTTTCATTATTTATCTTTTCCTCTCTCCTTGTGTTTCTCCACTTCCATCTCGTATTTTCTTCAATCTGATTACCATCACCCAGAGGGAAAGGGCATTGGAGATCCTTGATTTACGAATTTCTCACCATGATTCTTAGAAAATCAAGATCAAAGCTCAGAAACGAAGTGAATTTTTTCTTTTCTGGTTCAGGATTAGATAAAGAAACGCACTATTGGTGCATTGAAAACAGAACAAAATGACTTGAGAATTAAGATGAGTGCCTGGCTATTTTGCCTGGGGATACTCAAATCGTTTCCAATTCCCAATGAGGGGGCGACTAGTCCACTGCTCCTGTTCATTTCCTTTGGCCACTTACCATTCGCCGAGAATTCAAATAGACTCCCAAAAGATGTATGTACTTTGGGCTGAAGATTTGGATCACCGCACTTTTGTTTTAAGCATAGTGAGTGCTTCTTGGCCGGTTCCCGAAGCGAAAGCCCAGCTCCAACCCAGGATGAATGGTTCCTTCAGCCTACGTTTCTATCATTTCTATCAAGGGCTTGCTGGCTTGTATCCATATTCCGATATAGGGAGTGTGAACAGAAACATAGGGGGCTTGCAGGCTTGTTCCACAACATGGGTCTCGATTTTTGCAAGTTCACCTCTTTATGGTCGTTGCACTCATATAGTCTCTTGTTTCTGCAGTGACAATCGTACTTGTTTGTCCACATTAGATGGCTCTTGCATTGGAGATATTAGTTGCTGCTGCAATAGCTGTTCTTACGCTTCAGATCCTGGTACATACCGACGCCCATGATAAATCTTTGAACAATTGCATATCAACTTTACGACTATAGAAGCTATGTATGTTAGTTAGGCCTTTGATCGATCTACTGAAAAAATTATTAAAATAGAAAACGTACGAAACCAATCAAACCAAACTACCAACAAACCATAAGGCAGCTTGGTATGGTAGATGATAAAACATAAAATGAATGATTTTACCTACGAAATAAAGCGATGAAACTTACAAACGCAAGTAAAACTAAAACTATTTATGATCCTATGCTTATCAAAGATTTCTACTCTCAATCCTATGAGATATAGTGGAGTAGAGTGATTCGTTCCACTCCTAGTCCTTCCGCATGCTGTGTTATCACGTGTAATTACTCTACTTAAGGTCTAATGAGAGATTTACGAAAAGGCAACTAGACTACGATGCAACTACCCACAAGATGCAACTAGTCGGTTATCAAAATAACTAAGGGAATGCTACGTTGATTCGATGATAAGGAGTTAGAGGGGATTGATTCCACCTTAACTCGACTTAATCCTATTAACGATGAATCGTCGTAATCCGAATTGAACTGCTTCGCAGAACAATTGGTTCTTCCTAATCCCTAATTACACATGACATTCCTACCAATTCATAACTAGCATGTGAACGATTAAACCCATTCTCATGGTGAACTAATCGTTTCTAGAGTGGAAAGGAAATTACGACGATTCTACGATAGTCGAATCAAGCTTTCATCAAGGCTTCTCAACCCCTAATGGAGGTTTAGCCGAGAATCATTACGCAATCATTTCCGATTAAAGTTAAACTAAACGTGATATAAAGAATTGAAATTTACTAATCTAAATTAAACAATAATTAAAATCTAATTAATAACTAAGAATTGAATAACAAGTAGTAAATGAATCAGATCTAACACAAATGTAAATGACAAGAATCGAAATTTAACAACTAGCTATTTTATTAATCAAACTAATTAAGAGTAATGATTCTAATAGTTTAATCTAAAACAAGAATTGGATTTGAAATTAAACTTAATTAAAACAATTAAATCTAGATCTAGAAGCTATTCTAATGACTACTTTCTATTCTAAGCTCCTTTATTTTCTAACCTAAAAATCTACTATTCTCTACTAAAAAATCTACCATTAACAAAGAGCTAAGCTTTTGTTTTTATACTTTCAGATCCAAAAATCGTGCATGGGCTTGGAGCCATGTTTTGGGCCAGAGAATCAGGCCCAAAACCCAATTCTTTCAGTCCAAAAAGGCCTCTTCAGCTGCAGTTAGCTTCAATAGACGTTTCGTCCACTTTTGCTTCTCTGATTGGATCACGGCTTAAACCATTGGAAAGCTCTTTTCGAGCCGGTCGTTTTGACATAAGGTAGGCCCCATTCCGAGGTCTGAGTCCAAAGATATGGCCTTCGGAAGTTCTGCTGACTTTGTGTGCTGTTTATGCCCGCGTCGACTTTTCAGCTTTTGACCGGGCTTTAGAAAGGCTTTGTATTCTTGAATCTTGGTCTTTAATCACAGAACTCCTTAGTAACTGACCTTTGCCCCTTTATCTCGCTAAAGTGGCACATTTCTGCACATAATAGACTTTGAAGCCTGAAATGCATAAAAACACGTAATCAGTGTTAACTCTTAATTATTACTCACATAATTGGTCTAAAAGTATGTCCATTCTGGGGTTAAAACTACAGTTTTGGGCTCTTATCAAACCACCCCAAAACAGCATTTTGCTTGTCCTCAAGCAAAGATGAGAAATTATAATAAGTGACCAAAAATGGAGTTCTAACTACTCGTTTACTGAGTCGCGATTGCATTGACCATATCAACAAGGCCTTAAACCACTAGGAATTCCTAGTGGACGAAGTTATAGCCTCGTGAGAGTTTTCCAAAGAAGGTACTCACAAACTTCATCTATACTACAACGACTAAGAAATAAAACTATTGTTTCCTTATTCATGCTCCAAATTATCTATACCTCTCATTAGCAATGTATATAGAGTAATCAAGTCGAAACCTAAGCTAATATATGCATAATAATCAATCATCTACTATAAACATATATACAATGAGTAATACTATGAAATGCAATAGCAGGTCCATTTCTGAGACTCAGAATAGCGTCCTAAGTAGGTTCTCACAATAATAGTCAAGATACAACACTCTGATTTTTCCACTCAAGTTTATTTACTCTAGTTGCTGATGGGGCACACTTTACCTTACAATCTCAATGACAACAAGGAAGCCGGAGTCGATCAAACACATCTGCCACTTACTATCACACTAACCTATTCCTAATTGAGCTAGAGGTCTTTATTAGGTGTTGCAGGGATTAGGAGATGGTTTAAGAAGGAAGGAAATGGATATTCAAAAGGACAAGTCTGAGATAATAGAGTCTTCATATTATGTAACTTAGAGAAAACCTTGTTATTTTCTTTTGCTTCTATACTTTGTTTCCATCCTTAGCCATATTTTTTCCTTTTTCTTTACTTTGGCTTTTGACTCCCTTTTATTTTTTTTTTGGAGTTTTTATTTTATTTCTATTTCTATTTTTCTTTTCTTTGGATGGAAACTTATTTTCTTTATTTTCTGAAGCAATTAACTAACTTTTGTTTACACAGGTTTTTCTCTTCTTCTTTCTTCCTCATTCTATTCTCAGACTTATCTTAATTAGGTAGGTTGAATATTATTATTTTTTTTTTATTTTGTAACAGGGTAAAGGATTTGTGGTTTATGAAAGGCTAAAGAAAGGCTTAGAGGGGCGACTAGCGGAAAATAATTCATAGGTTTGAATTTCTGGCTATATCGATCCAAAGAGGGCCTAAATTCTCGCTTAGGATATGGTTTAGTGATCAAGCAAGTGGACGTGTGATATCTCTATCCGGATTTTACTTCTCCCTTGTGTCATTTCTCAAATGTTTAATTTCAATAAGGCTTTAGGCTATATTCTCACAGGATTTGTAGAATAAGTACTCTAGCCTAGATTTCAGAAACTTACTGCTAACAATCATCGATACTCATGTAATATATTTATAAATAGATGCAAAGATTATTACCTACATATTAACTTATGTTTCTAAAAATTATTCTGATGCAAAAGCTACGTGAGATTTCTAGATTGTTAAGAGCATAGAGAAGGAAAACAATACCACTATTCCTAAGTGTATAACATGAACTTATTTATTTATATTTTTGAATTTTTAAAATTTTAACTAGAAAACAAATGCATATTAACTCTATCTATATCCTAACAGATTCCTTAATTACACGTGTTTCTATGCCCCCCCCAAACAAGAAGCATGCGTTGTCCTCAAAGCATTTAAATAAAGAGGGTAAGAAAAATACCATTGAAACGCGTGAAATTCAGGGATATCTGCAAAACAAAGTTAGAACGTACTAATATAGGAAATAAAAACTGACGCAACTCTATACGAGTTCTACCCATTATGGGGTTAACAAGAATGAAATTGCTTGGGACATAAGCAGACACTAACTAGAATGAAAACTTACCTTATCTCCCGTATTACTCATCATCTTACTCATCCTCTTCTTCCATAAAGAAGTGAGGTTCCTTTGCGTCCTGCCATGCCATGATAATTTGCCAGGCTTCCCGCCATTTATCATCTATTATTGCTAACCTATTAAGAGCCACTTGGTCTGATGGGGTGTAGGGTGCAACCTGATGAGGTTGTATCCTCCACCCTTGCCAAGTCATTGCGACGGAAGGATCAAATAATACTATTGGTGGGTCGCGCATCGCGGTCGACCGTAATCTAATCCGTGAAACGTGTACAAAAATAGGAAAGAAACATAGCATAATCACGAAAACTAGAACGGGCATAAGAAGGAACTTATGCCTCATGCTATGGGATCGAGCTAAACTAGACATCAAGGTTCGGGAAGGTCATGACACATACGTCCCCGGGCTAAAGCAAGGAAAACGCGCAAAGTGGCATCATTCACGTAAGAAAACGCCATTCCCCTAAAATGTTTAGTATGATCCAAAACATAACAGTTCCTATGTTCATGGACAGGCTACCAAAAGCGGCGTTATAGTCCCCTGGTCCTCGATATCGAAAATGCCTGCGCCGTATGCGACTCATGCAAGAACTTCGTAAGTGTAGACATACATATTATCTACCCAATAGCACCATGGGTCTTGTATTTCAGCGGGCATAGCAAGTCCAAGAACAAATGCTAGCAAGAACACGGTAATTTCCATTGGTTCATTATCAATGTTGATGGAGAACACTTGTTCTCCATCCGGTCTTTCAAAGAAAATGCAGTTATCGTAAAAATAAGATACTAGTGTTGGAGAATAAAGTGCATCGTCTTACCATAAGCGGCTCCCAGCCAAACGTATGTGATCGCCTCTCAAAAACAAGCACCATAAGTAGTGCTTTGGAACAAATCTTCGAAAGACTGTTCCGGTATCAATGTTGGAGATGTCATCTCAAACTTACGCTCTGGAATAGCTGCGAATGATCCAGATACTTCCTGCAGAAAACTGGAAATTTTTCTATCCACGAAAGTCAGGGTGCGAGTGCGCTCTGAATAGTTGGAATTTCCAGTGTTTGAGCGTGGGTCGGCGCCAGCTTAGCGCTGAAAAGCGCCTCGACAAAAAATTCAGAAAAAAATATGCAGAGCGCGAGTGCGCTCGGAGTTGCTGAAACTCGGAAAATGAGCCAAAACGTGGGAATCGTGGGAGTGAAAGGTGAATGATGGAGTTTAGGTGTAGTGTGAGTTGTGAGTGTATAATGTATGAAGTTTATATAGGTTTTAAGTTGCTAAAACGGATCGGGAAGTTGCCAAAACTAATTACGGCAGTTTCCGGAAATCCTAAAATTTCCAAACCCGAAAACGGAAATAACTCATTATCTTGATTCTAATTCAAACCTAGTATCTTTTAGGTTGAATTTATGATAGAATCTACCTATTTAATCTAGATTTCATCCTACCCTTATACTTATTCCTGGATATGCTTAATCGGCCATATTTTCACCTTGACTCCGCAATAAATTCTAACACGAGGGTTATATAAAAATCATGCTGGAATAGATAAAACCACCCCTAAACAATTTGGGAAGGTGGGATCAATATGAGATAACCACGCATAATAAAAATAACCGCATTATATTAAAATTTTCATTCGGAGTACATTTCACTACAAAATTCAAATTACGGAAATAAAACTTACATTAAAATAAATAACAATAATGAAACTACAAATAAACATAAAAACATCAAACGATGCTATCCCTAACTACTCCGGTACTGGTAGCGGAGGGCACACGGTCCGGAGACTGCTCCTGGGCTCCTGATGGGCCAGCACCATTCGTCCTTCGGCGACGACACTCTCGTCCTTCGGCGACGACGCTCATGCCTCGATGGTGTGTCCTCAGAAGGAGAGTCCCCGTGAGGTGGGAATCGTGTAAGCATCTCTTCCTGGAACTGGCGCTGAGCTTCTAGCTCGGCCCTCATCTGTTCCCATCTCTCATCCTCTCTCTGTGTATGGATCTCGAAGTTATGATGCATCGTTGCCTGTCGAGTCCGGAGGTCTTCGCAGATGGTGTTGAGCGAACGCATGCCACGATGAATCACAGCTATGCGTTCTGCGTCTGACCAACACCTCTCCAAGGCATCCGCATCAAAACAAGTTAAATCCTCCTCATCCTCTGAGGCATTCTAATTTCCCCCAGCCTCCTCGGCATTCTGATCTCCACCATCCTCTTCTTCTTCTTCTCTATCCTCAGCCAACCTCCAAACTCGTTGGACACACTCCTTATAGATGCGAGGGTTACGGTGTAGGGTGATGTAAGTCCTATCGATCGCCTTGAGAAATGCTCTCAACTTCAACATGATCTTGGTTATCAACACGGGGAGAGGGGCAACAGACTTCCCTACTCCCCTAATCATGCTAAGTAAAACTCCAAGATGCAGAAACTCATACTTCGCTCCTAGAGTATCCATAATATGTGGAGGCAGTTCAGGCCGATGTCGCCGACCTTCTCCTTCCCCAGACGCCCGACCAATCCATCGAAATGCAGTTCACCGGTGGTTGGTCCTGGGGGAAGCTTCGACGAACACAATGCGACCTCGCATTGTAGTTCCCTTCAGTAACTGTCTCGTTCATCAATGGCTCTACCCCATTATGTTGGGACTCCTGGAACGTGACATCCAAATGGATTCTAGGCGGGATGCCTAGAATCTCAGCCAACAACCTAGTCGTCACTTCCTTCCTCCTCTTCGCCACCACAACAAAAATCCTCGTCCCTTCCAACTCCCTCGTATTGTAGAACCGTCGGACTAAGTCCTCGTGGTAATAGGCTTCAGTCGAGTACCACAAGCTATTCCAGTCTCGACTGATCATTTCGTCACCGTAAAACGGCGCAAAGTGGTCGCCTGTAAAAGCTTGCTCCGCCAAAATTCGGCGTTGTTGAGCCATTGGTGTTTGGAATGTAGTGGGGGTTTAAATGGGATGTGGTGGTGGATTGTTAATCGACCAACTGAAGCAAACAGTGGTGGTGCGGCAGCAACAAAATTTGGAATTTCCGGTGGTTTTTGCTTATTTAATTTGGTGGAAGTGGTGGTAGGGCGCGTTTGCAGTCGATTTGGGTTGGGTATTGATTGTGGGCGTGGGTTAATTTAGGTTTTTTTTAGGTTTTGTTTTAAGCTTTGGGCGTTAATGGCGGATTGTGGAAGATGATCGCGACTGTTGGTGAAGGTAAGGGCGCGGGTGCGCTGTCGGTGGGCGTGGGTTGGGCCCAAGCCCAAATCGAAATTTGTGATTTTTTTTTATTTTTCGCAAAACTTCAAATCAAAATTGCCGCTTCGTTACCGGTCCGATTTTTGCGAATGAGTTATGGAAATGATCAGGAGAGAATTTCCAATCCAATGATCCATAAAACACTCTATTCCGACCGTGGATGACATATAAGATAGTGGAAAACGCCTCGAAGTGCGTGCATGATGTACGTTATGCGAACAATTGGACTCTAAAATCATGGATTATGTCAACCCGAATCGTAATACAATTAAACGACCTAAGCAACTGTAATGGGACATAAACATTCTAGGACGGAAACACGAACACCCCACCCCCAAACAAATTTTTTACAACGGAGCTTAGAAAATTTGTTTTTAGCAGTGGGTCTTTTAAAGTCCGATTCCCGAGACTTCCTATATTACTATGTTTATTCTTTATATATATATATATATATATATATATTTATTTTTAATTTTAAAAAGAAAACAATAAACAAGAATGACATAATTCACCCCATAGAGAAACATGACTCAAAAATCCGAGAAAACATACAAGAGTGGAAAACGTGAATTATGTTTAAACGTGGACTTAGGATCCGGTACTTACAGCCACACACTCCGTAGGGAGGGCCCGGTTACCTTAATGGTGCACTCACCAATATATGGAAATGAAAGGAAATGCACCAAACACAAAAGTTGAATCGTTTATAGTCAGATACTCGAGACTTATCTAAACATATGTATGAACATGCAGTTTATCATATATCAACAACCGAAATAGTTGTAGATCATTCCATAAATAAATATCACAGAAAACATATCCAAACACAATCAAGCACCAAGATTTCCTATGACGTAACCTAGTAAAATGAAAGCGAAGTTGGATAACCCTATTACTTAACCTAGCATGCACCTTTTTTTTCATTTTTGAACGAGAGGGCGTCCTAGTGAATAAGTGTGGAAGAGTGAATAGTTGTGGAGAATATGGTGGATATGGGTAAGTTGTAGAAGGAAAGCATGGAAAAAATGAGGATGTGGGTTTAGCACAAAACTCATTCATAGTGTAGGTAGGGACTGTCTCAAGTCTGAAAGTGAAGGTGTCACACGCTTTTGTCTTCTGAAGTATTTGTTTACTAGGTGAATTTAAAAAATTATGAAGCACAGAAGAAACAACAGGATCGAGTGCAAACTCGAGATTCCTTTGAAAGGGTGGAAGGAGGGGAGATGAGGTGGATGTTGTGGAAAGTAGTTCTTGATAGGGTGAATTATCACCTGCTCTAAGAAACTCATCGAATTGCTCATCTAGATTGGTCATATCCTCGTTACTATGATAGTCCTTTACATCTTTGAGAAAGTCATCTATCTCATCCTCATTCGTAATATGTGTATCGACTAGTGTAGGGATGGAAATGTTGGAGTCTGAACTTCCAAAGGAAAGAAATTTGGGCATATGATTATCCGGGAATGTGTTGTTGAAATAATCTCGAGCAAAGCTCTCGATCATGCTAACCTCTCCATCCATAGACGAATCGGGTAACTGTGTCTTTGTTTTAAAAACATTGACTTCAATAGCAAGATGGCTAAAAGACATGGACATTGAACCATCGCGCAATTAATGAGCGCATTGGCGGTTGCCGGAAAGGACGCCCTAAGATGATCGGACACCCAGTCGATTAATCGACTTATTAGTCGAGGATGACAAAATCAGCCGAATAGTAAAAATCCTGAATTTTTACCAGAACATTTTCGACGATACCCTTAGGATACTTAATAGACCGATCAGCTAATTGCAACATCATTTTAGTGGGTTGCATCTCGTCTAGACCTATTTGTCTATACAAATAAAATGGGAGTAAGTTAACGCTAGCCCCTAAGTCTAATAACGCGGTTGTCATATAAGAATCTCCTAAGGTGCATTGTATGCAATGGGGGACTACCGTGGTCCTTGTACTTAAAAATTCCATTATGTTCGGATAAAGTTGGGAATTGTTACGTTAAAAGCGCTTTTTGGTATATTGGTCTTACGCCTAGTAGTACACAATTCCTTAAGAAACTTAGCATGGTGTGGTAGCTTTTTTATAGCTTCGAGGAAGGGAAGGTTTATAGTTAGATTCTTGAAAACATCCCTAATCTCCTCATAATTTGTATCCCTAGTTAACACGGCTAATTTTTGTGGAAACGACGGTTTCTGTTTATATTTAGCAATGGTATCACCTGGATGTTTAACCGTGGCTTTCTGTTTCTTAGGTTGTGTTGTAACTGGTACCTCTACAGTGGTAGGCTCTTCAGTTTCTATTTCGGTATCTAGTAAAATAGCGGGTAGGGCGATCGGTAGGGTAACTATAGGCATAGTTACTTTGTTATCAACCACTCTGCCCGAGCGGAGTGGTGATGGCCTTTAGCTTCGCCTACATTTTCATATTCATTACTAGTATTATCGGTTACCTCAAAGGCTGTATTTGTTGTTTTAGTATTAGGTATTGCGTGACCTGGAAACACACCTTTGGGTTGGGCTTTATCTTGAGCCAACTGTTGGGTTAAATTATTAACGGATTGTAGAAGCTGTTGGTTAGATTGAGCCATGGTTTGGAAATTTTTTTGGCTCACTTGTATGAAGGTGTCAAGACGATCCGGTTGTGTGGGTGTAGTAGTCACGGGTGGTGTGATTGGAACTATTTCACGTGAATTATTTATGGGTGGATTTTGATAGTTATTATTTACCGGAACGATACCTCTATTAGCATTATAATTATTATAACTAGCTTGACTTTGTGCTTGACCTTGTCGAGGTTGCACTTGGTTGTTATAATTATTGAAATTCCCCTGACCCTGTCCTTGTCGTAGTGGGGCTTGGTTAAAGGTGTGCGTAGGCCTAACATATTGATTATTGTACCCTTGAGGTGTAACGTGTTGGTTATTTCTCGAACCGAAGTTGGGATTTTGTCTCCAAGGGGCGTTAGGTTCACTATTAATAGAACAAGCCTGTTCATAGGCTATAAGACAGTGGGAGTCGGGATGCTCAGGGCTCCAACAGAAACTACATGGATTTGAATTTACATTCATGACGGGGATAGGCTTTTGTTGAACAGAAATGGCCTCTACCTTTTTAGTGAGTGATTCGATTAGAGTTTTAAGCTCGGAATCGTGTTTAATTTCAAACATACCGGCAGCCTTAACTGTATTTGATGAACTAGCGGAGCGGTGGATATCATCACTACCCCCCCAGTTGTTATTTCGCTTAGTTTGATCCTCTAAAAATTTATAAGCCTCTGAGGCTACTTTGCTTAAGAAACTACCCCCATTCATTATGTCTAGGACTTCTTTATGGTGGTGTAGAAGTCCTTTGAAAAAGGCACGAACTAACGTGTCTTTTGCTAAGTTATGATGTGGACACTCTATAAGGAGATCGGTGAAACGATTCCAAGCCTCTGAAAATGATTCATGAGGATTTTTTCGAAAGAAATGAATCTTGGAAAGCATCTCGTCCGTCTTTAGGGGTGGGTAAAAATGTTCCATAAACAGCTGAACAAGTTTAGCCCATGAGTCCACGTAATTAGGCGTTTGGGCGCTTAACCAAGACGCCACCTTATCGGCTAAGGTGAAAGGGAATACCCTGAGTTTAATTTGTTCCGCACCAACCGTAGGATGGTGGAATGTTGTTAGGACTTGTTCAATCCTACGCATGTGCTGATAAGGTTTTTCATGGTCTAATCCATGAAAAATGGGTAACAAATTAAAATATTTGGGGGATTCGAAATCCCCAATCGGGTCCGCTAGAACGATGCAAGATTTGGGGCTATCGCCAAGGCTTTGTAGAAGTCGAGAGAGGAGTCTCTTTCTTCGTCGGGCATTGTGTCGTGTTGATGTGTGTGAAATAGTAGCTAGAGGTGTAGTGGGTGGTATACTAGATAGACTTGTTTGTTGACGTTGTTGTGTAATTACGTTCTGTGTTTTTGTTCGGCCAGACCTTAATCTCATACAAGGCTAAAACCAAACTTAGCTAAACACATCAACACTCCAAACAATTTTGATATACTAGTATAAAACTCTAACAGGAGATGCGAGGTGTGGAAGAAAGGAATACCTGATTGCGTCCTTGCTTCGCTTATGAATAGCGTCTTGTTTACGCGTGTTCAGTGTATATAACAAGTTAGAACACTGAAAAATTTGAAAAATCAAAGTTCGAGTCAAAACTGTAGAATTCCGGAAAAATTAACAAAGGGCGCGGGTGCGCTCGCATAGGGCGCGGTTGCGCTCCGTGTAATTTTCAAATTACAGTGTTTTTTAGGGCGGTCGCTTTCGAAGTTCCAGTTATAGGCAGTGCGCTCCTTATAGGCCGTGATCGCTACCAATGTATTTTTTTGGAACTTTTCAACGCTCAATCGGAAAACCACAGTATGAATCAAACAAGGGTGCGTGGGTGTAATGAGACTTTTAAGAAAAGTACTTATACTACGAAAACAATGCGAAAGTGCAACTAAGATGGCAGCGGCGCCATTTGATAAAACATAAAATGAATGATTTTACCTATGAAATAAAGCGATGAAACTTACAAACGCAAGTAAAACTAAAACTATTTATGATCCTATGCTTATCAAAGATTTCTACTCTCAATCCTATGAGATATAGTGGAGTAGAGTGATTCGTTCCACTCCTAGTCCTTCCGCATGCTGTGTTATCACGTGTAATTACTCTACTTAAGGTCTAATGAGAGATTTACGAAAAGGCAACTAGACTACGATGCAACTACCTACAAGATGCAACTAGTCGGTTATCAAAATAACTAAGGGAATCCTACGTTGATTCGATGATAAGGAGTTAGAGGGGGATTGATTCCACCTTAACTCGACTTAATCCTATTAACGACGAATCGTCGTAATCCGAATTGAATCGCCCAGCGAGAACAATTGGTTCTTCCTAATCCCTAATTACACATGGCATTCCTACCAATTCATAACTAGCATGTGAACGATTAAACCCATTCTCATGGTGAACTAATCGTTTCTAGAGTGGAAAGGAAATTACGACGATTCTACGATAGTCGAATCAAGCTTTCATCAAGGCTTCTCAACCCCTCTAATGGAGGTTTAGCCGAGAATCATTACGCAATCATTTCCGATTAAAGTTAAACTAAACATGATATAAAGAATTGAAATTTACTAATCTAAATTAAACAATAATTAAAATCTAATTAATAACTAAGAATTGAATAACAAGTAGTAAATGAATCAGATCTAACACAAATGTAAATGACAAGAATCGAAATTTAACAACTAGCTATTTTATTAATCAAACTAATTAAGAGTAATGATTCTAATAGTTTAATCTAAAACAAGAATTGGATTTGAAATTAAACTTAATTAAAACAATTAAATCTAGATCTAGAAGCTATTCTAATGGCTACTTTCTATTCTAAGCTCCTTTATTTTCTAACCTAAAAATCTACTATTCTCTACTAAAATATATACCATTAACAAAGAGCTAAGCTTTTGTTTTTATACTTTCAGATCCAAAAATCGTGCATGGGCTTGGAGCCATGTTTTGGGCCAGAGAATCAGGCCCAAAACCCAATTCTTTTAGTCCAAAAAGGCCTCTTCAGCTGCAGTTGGCTTCAACAGACTTTTCGTCCACTTCTTCTCCTCTAATTGGATCGCAGCTTAGACCATTGGAAAGCTCTTTCCGAGCCGGTCGTTTTGACATAAGGTAGGCCCCATTCTGAGGTCTGAGTGCAAAGATATGGCCTTCGGAAGTTCTGCTGACTTTGTGTGCTGTTTCTGCCCGCGTCGACTTTTCAGCTTTTGATCGGGCTTTAGAAAGGCTTTGTCTTCTTGAATCTTGGCCTTTAATCACGGAACTCCTTAGTAACCGACCTTTGCTCCTTTATCTCGCTAAAGTGGCACATTTATGCACATAATGGACTTTGAAGCCTGAAATGCATAAAAACACGTAATCAGTGGTAACTCTTAATTATTACTCACATAATTGATCTAAAAGTATGTCTGTTACAGGGTTAAAACTATAGTTTTGGGCTCTTATCAGTAGATAAAGGAGTTTTCAAAGTCTGTTATGCTAGAGTAACAGATGAATGCATACAATTCTACAAGCACTTCAACTTTGGTAGTGTCAATTCTTACACAGGAGAAACAGAAAAATCATAAATTGACAAAAAAGAGTTAAAAACCCTCATAACCTAATTGTGTCACAATATAGTTCACCTGATTGTGTTCCCTTATAAGCTCCATTTACCCCTGCTTTTCTAACTTGTTTCCGATCGTAAGTTCGTCCAAAACGATGGTACTCAACAGTGATGTTGTTGTCAAGTATAATAAATTATGCATGGATTTGGAATACACGTCAAGAAATCTACCAATATGGATGCCCGGGATGTTTGATGTAGCATATAATAGCCCTAAGTAGTTAGTACTAGAGATAACAGTCATTTAGGACGATTTATATAGGGTTTTTTAGACAAAAAATTACCTGGAGTAACGCCATCAGAAACTTGACCCACTCGTCGACGAAGGCAAATCTTGTTAGGGAGAGCTACTTTAACCGCAGTAATTGTTTCTCTCTGCAGGTCTTTCTTTGGTTTCTTTTTCATTAGGCTATCTAAATATGAATGAACAAAATAAAAACGCACAGTAAAAAATTACTTTACATGACAATACAACACAGGAAAAGGTGAATGATAAGATAAACGTGATCAATATATAGTCGACTTACCTATTACACAATCCAGTTTGCTGTGAACTTGAGCCACAAAAGGAGCTGGAGTTTGTGGAGTACAACAAGGTGAACTTTGACTTTGATTACAAAGCCCGACTGTTGTCTCAAAGATGGGAGGCTTAACATGACAGCTTCGAGCTGCTTGGCCTTTTATAAACCCTTTCTTCATGGGAACATCTATAAGCACACAAATCATATATATTAAATGCTATGACTATGATTTCACAACGTATATGTCATTCAATGAGCCTTTAATAAAAATTTGAACAATC
This sequence comes from Coptis chinensis, assembly GCF_015680905.1. Classification (NCBI taxonomy): domain Eukaryota; kingdom Viridiplantae; phylum Streptophyta; class Magnoliopsida; order Ranunculales; family Ranunculaceae; genus Coptis; species Coptis chinensis. The sequence continues at coordinate 36,228,849 of NC_141459.1, forward strand.
TTGTCTATATTATTAATTATTAATTTAGCACAATGTCTAACGGGAATGGTTGCACATCACGAAGAAAATGATGCTAATAATATATCGTTAACCATCACCTCGTATGAAGGGCGGAAAAAATTATTTGATACAACGTTTCTTAACTACTTTTTGGTGATAGAGTCCGCCCTAGGAATATACGATGTTCCATTATGGTTCTGGCATTATTTAACGACAAATATCAGTATTGAGTACAAGTACAATAATGCAATGATAGCAAAGATAACCCCTTTATCTTTATCCTCGATCACATTCACCCTCGCACCACCTCCATTATTGTTGTCTACACATAAATTCATTATTTTATGCACATACGGAACAAATTTATAAGTCAAATATTCAAAATTATGCACAATAAAATTACTATGGCAAATTAGTTAATATAATATAATAATAGATAAATGCTAGCGAGCTACCCCTCTTTGGCTCTTTCCCATAGCATGGTCATACCCCGTAAGAATACAAGAAAACTTAAGTTGGTGTATACATGGGAAGTTCACATTTAATACGCAAGAAAAAGTATTCTCTCTATTCCCTATCTATTTTTCAACATTTTTTAAGAATATTGTGCCGTCACAGAGTTGTCTCCTAATCCTCATGTTTTCACCAAAGTACATTGTTTCAGTGGATGATTTTTGATGACCAAAGTACATGAAGATTAAGGACTTATGGCAAATATACAAATTAAAGTACTTCAAATTTTACAAACAAACCCATTCATATATCTATGAACATTATTAATGTCAACATGCTACCCCGAAAGATAACACGGATGTGAGGGTGTAATATTATTAAGATATAAAGCAAATAATGCAAATGAAACTTACTACCTTCATGCATGTCCCTCTTCGCACTATCTTTGTGCACCAAGTTCAATATGTTTACATCTGGGCCAGTGCGACTACCTGCATAACCAATCAAGACAAAATTAGACTTACACAACATATATTAAATGCTAACATTGCGTGGATGTTAAATTTAGACATTGTTGAGTTGATTGTAAGACCTAATAGTAATCTGTAGGTCTAGGTTGCATATCACAAAGCAATACTAGTACATCGGTTACCATCACATACACAGTCTCAAGGGCAACATAAGGTTATTAGATATGGTTGTGCACCACCTTTGGTGGTTTGTTCCCTCCGAAGAATCGTGTTCCATTTTGATTCTAAAATAAACTACCCACTAACAATTACCATTATATACCAATTACAAGTATTTAGCACAAATATTATTAATTTACAAGTATTTAGTACAATTACGAGTATTTTCCTAATTTAATAGATATATAGCATAGAAATACCATTGTGTATAATTTTTTCTTTATAATTGCATTAACATAGATGTACCCAAATAGTTGCAATAAAAACCTGTATGTTTACCTGCACAGATGTCCGACATCTCCGTTCCTTCAAACACCGACTTCAACATGTTTGCATCCGGGCTACCACAAGTACCTGCATAATCAATGGAGAGAAATGTGTGTTACAAGTAGCCCATTTATGTCAAAACATAGTCATCCTTGACTAATTTACCTTCGATATGATCACCTTCTCCTCGACTTCTTCTATGCCACTTGCACAGCCTCCACTAATATTATCTACACTAATAAAATTTAATTCATATACGGTAAAAAAAAGGTGCGCAACTCCAACATTTATTGGTTGTCGGCATGCACCTACCATATTCAGGGCGAGGACTAGGTTCTGTTACAGTAACGACAATATTATTAGCTAAATGAGAAAAGTACATAGCTCTCGGACTAGACCAACTTCCTGCATAACAATAAGGAAAAAGGCATGTTAGAATGATAAGTTTTAACAATACCACTCCATCCATTTTTCTCTTCAAGTATACGTACAGACCAAGATTTAACTATGAATACAATATAATAAAAATCATGTCAATCTAGAAAACTTATACTGTTGAACAAACCATCATACACCACCAACAATTAATCAAATTTATAGTTGGACCCCATTACCCGAAGGCATGGTTTGTCTTCTCCGAGTCCTTGTAGATGGTGAAATATCTTCAAAAATATCCAGTTGAGCTTCCGCAATATTGTCTGTTTGGCCAGATTCTTCCAAGTCACTGCCACTATCTGCACTTGAATATGTTAATGACTGAAATGGATCTTCTTATTCAAATTCATTGTTATTATTACTCAAACCATTGCCACCACCCATTTCAACTAGTCGACCATTTTTCAATATATTTGCACGCAACAGTTGTAACTCTTGTGGGATTTCTTCATCAGGAATTGTTTTCAGTAATGGTTCAACCAACTCTTGATAGTCATAATGACGCACCTTCTACAACAAATCCAACACTAACAATAAGCAAATAATGAAAACAACGTTGAAGATATATAAACTAAAAAACCTCATCTATATTTTCATAATGTTGTTAATAAATACTTAATCTATGCATGGAGGATAGTGCTATGGGAATTGGGAAGGTAGATTGGTGGTGGCTAAAGTAATATCTTGTGTACTTCTTATCCACCTACACCACATAAAATACAATTGTACGTTCTGATTAGAATAAATTCCTTCCACTGAATTAAATACAAGCAATTCTACGAAAACATAGATAACGATATGTTTTTATTACATTACTTCATAAAAAATAACATATTGAGCTGATGAGAACCTATGCCGCCAAAAATTCAGCAAAAAGAAGAAATAATTGCCACCTTTTTAGCTTTCCAACAAAAAGGCATTAGTAGGTTACGCTTACAATAATTACTTTGAAGTCTAAACTAAATGGAGGGGATAATTACAGTCAACATATTAAAAAAAATAGTGGTAAAACAAAATAAGCAATTCATTGCAAATTTACCTCTTTATTGCACTGATTCATGAGGAACAACTCCCTTAAGGAAAATGGTTGAGTGCAACTCATACAATGCTCCTGATACCAATCTATATAAGCTTCATTTGAAGTAGAAGGAAAGTTGACTTCAACTTCACAACCACCCTTCCACCAAACATTCCACTCCGTAATACATCTTTCCTAAAAAGAACCATTTGCTTTAGGATCCCACCTGAGTGGCTGCTCTGGTATGTGTTGGTCAACCCCAAATTGACGCATACATCGATCAGGCATATACGTCTCTGCGGAGTCGAAATGGATCATCCATGTAGAGACAGGTAGCACGCAAGAATGGCGAGAGGCAAAATGAGGAGCATGTACCCATTTATCCCACGGCTGCCAGATAACCTAATAGAATAGAATCAATACTAGTAAGAAAGTAGACAATAGTTTGGTACAGTTTGATGAGTTGTGGGTACTAATTTTACACTAACCCGATCTTCACCAAGTGAATCCGACTCTTTGCTTAGGACCTTATACATTTGTTTTGTACAAGGCCGGAATTTGGGATTTTTCCATCTACAAGTAGTAGGGAACACAATTTTCGGTTCCCATTTCAGTAGGTGTATGTAGAACCTTTCATAGAACCATGCCTACAAGCAATTTTTCAAAAGTTAATAAAAAAACAGTAAGATATACAAAATAAAAATCATCAAGTATAAACGGGCTATATGTACCAACAACAATGTAGACGAACCACAAATATTCTGCACAAAATTAGATTCCTTTTCTAGCTTGTTCCTTTTCTTTGTTGTGGATTTACGACAAAGTGACGCTCAACTGAGCGCTTTAAATAGATATATAAGAACAATAGTAGCCCAAGCATAGGTAGCACACACCTTTATATTAGCTAGGAATTTTAGGTACTTGGTGTGCACGCAATTGCCGCCACCTTCTAAAAATATTGTGCTCCCAATGAGGTACAACACATATGCTATTGTGCATTTTTTCTCGTCAACAACAATTCCAGTGCCCTTAAATGTATCTCTCAACCACGAGACATGAACGGATTTCCTTATGATTTTATCTTCTGGAGGAGATACTCCCAAATATTTTAAACAAGCTTGTTCAGCAGTCAATTCTGAGGTGTCGACGATTGCTTCCCCAAAGGCATTCAAGTCCAATATGTGGGCCACATCCTGAAGTGTAATTGTCATTTCAAATGATGGGAAGTGGAAAGTATTTGTTTCTGGCCTCCAACGGTCAACCAGAGCAGAAATCAGGTCTCTATCAGCTTGGAAATGTCCAGTTTTCCTGATGTGTTTGAAACCCATTGCAAAGATAAGCTTCTTCTGGCTATGACTCATTTTCCATTCTTTCAATTTTCGGTTGTGCTAATGAATCCGCACAATCGGACGCTCCTGTTCACCACTTACACTTGTTATTGGTTGTGAAGTCAAATAAGCAAACCGAAACCGGAGTAATAAATACCAAAAAATTACCGCTCCATGCATTAGTAAAGAAGATATGTGGCCACTCTGCATATATATACAAGTATTGATTATTTGTTGCCCCTCTCACCGTCCCCATCTCGTCTGGAGATATACTAAAATAAAGCAATAGATTAGTAGAATCAAACTAAGACAATATATACACAGATGACAATGTAAACCCCTTTCAGAAAATCAGATGTCTACAATGTATAAAACAACTAAGACATATATTCTGTTAATCTATCCAAGTTTATGTAGCAAAATCAGCGTTCTCATATGTTGAATGTTTGTAAGATATAACAGTGAACTATAAACATGTGTGGAGATAACAAAGGTGAGTTCTCGACAAGTGCAAACAAATCACGCTCTCAACCACAACCACTGCATGTAAAGAGGTATCCCAAAAACTCCTCTTTCAGATTAACGATGTGTGTCAGAAGGATGATTGGAAGTCTTTTCCAAATGGGAAGCACGATTGAAAAACTATTAAATAAATTTCATTGTTGCAACACTCCATTTTAGATAAGTCAGTCTTTCTAAAGAGGATCACTGCATTAATTTAAACCATGAAGTGAGCAGAGCTTATAACTGCCATGTGTCCATTTGAGTTCACTAAGTACGCTACTTCATTATTTAAAATGTTGGTTTTTTACTGAAGCTGGTGGTGCGAAAGAATATGATATATTACTTCATGAATCAGACATAAGTTAGCAACTCTCCATAAATACTTTAATTCTTGACGCTAGTGACTCTTTTCTCAATTTGATAGTAGGGGCAATTCTCGGGACATTATCACAACAACAAAACTACTAATAATTTGGATACAAAAAACCTTTAAAATTTTATCAATTGTACCATCAATTCCAGCTTAGTGCATGCTTGTGAAGCGTCGTTACTTTGTGATCATAATGTTTTTGATTTGTATTTAACAGTTAATAGGCAATACGTGAATTTCGTATACAAGTTTCAGTAAAAATATGTAAGATATAAGAGGAAAACATGTTACCAAAACCATGTGACTTTAGACGGTGGAGATGGTGGGTTCTAAGACGCTGGTGGTGGCGGACGTAGTGCTCGGTTGAGTGTGAGGGAGGGTTTGTGTTTATCGAAAAAGTGAGGGACAATTTCTACAGTAGGAGGAGTGTTGGAGAAGTTTCATAGAGGGATTATGAAAAGAGGAAATGAAAATTTGCTGACGTGGTCAGAGACTGGAGGGAAATTTGGGTGATTGCATGGATTTGATTTGAGGGGTGGGGGGGAATTTATGTTGAAATTGTTAGTTACTTAGCTAAATCAGGAGAGCGATGGAACATTTCACTCGCTGCAGATATTATTTCCTGAAATATCAGGGGTACAATATAGATATTTTTAGCAAGGCCCAAAAGATCGCCAATATATCCGAGATATCTGATATATCGCCGAAATATTTCGTTTTTGGGGTACACCGAGGTGGAAATATCCGATATATCTCAACCGAATATTAAATCTATTTTTTCCCGATATATTTTGCAATTTCCGATATAACGATATATATCGACCGATATATACGATATAAATTTTTTACTTTGATCAATATTGTTAACTTTGATCGAATATTGTTGACTTTGACTGATATATTGACGATATTTTCGATATAATCGACGATATATCCGATACATCGACATGCAAAACAAAATTTTGACTGGTCAACAAAAAAATGGATATCTCTGATATTTCCAATATATCTCGATTTTTTGGTACATCGAGATATTCACCAAATTCGATATTTTGGTCCTTGATTTTGAGCACATATCATCTTGTGGTCTTGCCCAGTTTCACTTCACGCATCGTAGAATTTAGGGGTGCAAATGGATAGGTTCGGATTCGGATATGCCTGTATGTATCCGAATCCGAATCCAAAAATATATACCGATATCCGAATCTGATATCCGAATCGGATATCGGATAATATCCGATCCAAAAATTAATATTAATTAAAATTTTATTTATTTTGAATAATTCATTTTACCACTATAAAAAATATATTATAAATATATATATTTCTCATTTATTATTAGCATTATTATTATTATTATTTTCTTATTATAGTTTATATTATTAGTTTATGATTTTATATAATATTTTATACAATAATAAATAAATTAATTCATTATATATAATAACTATTAATTTTTTAAATTGGATCGGATATTTTCGGATGCGGATATGGCAGTATCCGAATCCGTATCCAAAACCAGTTCGGACATAAAAAATTATCCGAATCCGATATCTGAAATTTTCGAATGATATCCGATTTTTCGAATACGAATTCGAATGGGATTCGAATATTTGGATATCCACTTGCACCCATAGCCGTAGATTTAGGCATTTAGCTAAAAGGGACTAAACTAGTTCAACAACAATGACAATGCTTATCCAAGTTCTCTTCTACAATTTGTCCGTAAATTGTCCATGCAAAAAGAGGAACAAGCTAGGTAATGTTGGGGTTGTCCCTCACCATGAGGCAGACGTACGCAGCTCAGAATGGCATGAAGTATGACACTGTTTGTGGCTTAATGTTTATGTTATGAGTTGTGTACTTCTACCCATGCTCTTCGTTGCCTCATGGTGAGGGACGATGGACAACCCCAACATAATGGACGACTGCTTCACTTCCTAAAGCCTCATCTAGAATTTATGTTGTGATCTTAATCATCAATTGAAAGAGGATTTTTTTTTTTAATTTGCAGTTTCATTCATCCACAAATATAGGAAATAAATTTGTTAATAGCAGATTTAACCGTCCTAAATAAATAGGCTAATTAAAACCATACTTTAATTATACTTGCAAGGGCATGTGGTCTATTATATTAGACAAACGAGAATGAGGTCGAACCCACAGGGATTGCTATCTAGGAATAATTGAAATCTAAAATCTATTTAACCTAATCCGAATGATTATGGTTGTTGATTTGAAAGTGGTTTGAATTAACAATTGAAACTATATATCTACTTTAACTATATTATGAAAATTGTAAACTTTAATTAACTATGAAGGGTGGTAACACTAAGGTATTCGAATCCACCCTAGACCGTTGTAGGTTTTCTTAATTAACTAATCTAAAGTTATCTTTTGAATCACGAGTAGCATGAGAGAAAGGAAACCCTAGCTTGCTCGAATATGTGATCGTTAAGTCCTAATATATATGCATCTATATATGCGCGGTTGATTAGAATTTCAGCATGCAAACGTATAAACTCCTAGCAAAAGTTGTCTTCTTACGGCACAACTTCTCACAACCTTATATAGACATTAAAAATCGATGTTTAATTAGATAATAATGACACTTAACCTAACTATTGATTAGTCAAAACATGGTATCACATGCTAGATATAAGTATATAACTAATGAAAGAAGCTATATATACTAAAAACAATATGAAATTGATTACTTAAACATTAAGCATTATATAATTCAAGAACAGTAAATAGTGAATAAAAGAAATCTGGCCTACGCAAGTCTAGGGCTTCATCTTTTTGACTTTTTGACTTCTTTTTTGAGAAAGTCGAATTTTTTGTGACTATTGTTAGTCATAGAAAATTTTGAATTCGATGTAAATTTGGCAAGAATGAAAATATAAAATTCGTAGAAATTCGATTAAAAATTCTCAAAATTTTGTAAGAAGCCATAATTATCAAATTAGAAATAAGATGAGCGTTAACATAAATAATTATGCAGTGTGTGATTGCGCATAATGTCACGGTTTTTGGTTTTATTATAACATCCAATTATAGGTTGTATAGGCCAAGGCCCAAAATATCTCCGAGATATCCGAGATATCACCAATATATATATCGTTTTTTGGGTACACCGAGATAGAAATATCTGATATATCTCAACCGAATATTGAATCTTTTTTTTCCCAATATATTTCGCAATTTCCAATATAACGATATATATCGACCGATATATACGATATATATTGTTGACTTTGACCGATATTGTTGAATTTGACCGAATATTGTTGACTTTGACTGATATATTGACGATATTTCCGATATAATCGACAATATATCTGATACATTGACATACAAAACAAAATTTTGACTGGTTAACAAAAAAAAAAATTGATATCTCCGATATTTCCGATATATCTCGATTTTTTGGTACATCGAGATATTCACCGAATTTGATATTTTGGTCCTTGGTATAGGCTATAGACTGTATATAGGCCCTAAACTGAAAACCTAACATATAATTTTTGTGCAGGACTTCGAATTATACACGATTACTTCTCGAAATGAATTTAGCAATTGAATTTTGTTATGTATGTATAATTTTGAAAGAATGCATGTATGTGCATAACTTAAGATAAGATAATGCCTATGATCCTCTTATGCCTAACTCTTGCTTAGTCGCTTTATGACTTCAATTCGATTTAATCTAAAGAAATGGTCACTCAATTTTGACTAGTCTCATGAGTATCTAATTTGCCATCACCAACATACAAACTGCTATGCTAAGAGTAGAGCATTCATATGTATAATTTCAACTAGGAAGAGAGTGTATTTCAAAAGGATTGGCAATTTGGGTGCGTCTTAGGTTAGGACGTGGTAAGTGGTTTTAGTTAACTGACATATGCAGAAAATAGGGAGTATGTAATTGGACATGTAATCATTACAATAAAAATTATAGAATGATATGGTACAGCAGGCACCAAATGATCTACTGACCTAGTAACTTATATGAAGACCATGTGGGAAGCACTTTAGATGAGATTGTTTGCTGACACATTTTCCTTCATTTAGATCAGTGTAATCAAGTTAGATCGTGCACCCGTTAGCATTGTATCAGTACCAATACAAACACTTCCCATCAACTTTGTTCTTCTTCATGCCTAGTATTAAATGCCACATCCATTCACAAACTTCTCATAACGGACTTGCCCCTTGGGGTGAAGAATCATCATCTGAACCATACAACTTTTTGTAAAAAGTGCCCCTCTTAGGCCCACTCATCCTTGACTAATCACTAGTTCTCATTCTCACACTTGTTCTCATTCTCACAACTTCACTTCAGTACTTCATCACACTCCAAAATCAAAGTTTCAATTTTGAAACAGAGAAATCAACAATGGCGATCCGAAAAAGTAAGTTGATATTTAATATTTGTAAGCTTCTTGTGTACATATCTCAGTGGGGAAGATGATGAACAGATGTATTGGCGTATTGCAGTTGTTATTACATATGATTGCAAAGTTACTTCATTTTTACATATTCTCTTCATCACACGTTTGGTCATCTTCTAGATCCGCTACAACAACAAAAGTTTCACACTTACAATTTTAGTTACAGACTTTTAGACACTAAAGTGACAACTTTTTGGTATGATGCTTCATTATTCTTAGCAAAGTGTGACATTAATTAGAAGCAAAGTGTGAATCATATGTGTATATGTTTCAGTACCATATCTAGTAGAGAAGCACTACCTATTTTTTACGACAAAATCTTATTTTGGTGAAGTGTTCATAATTTTTTTCTAGACTTTAGTGTACCAAATTCATATTCCTACTTGTAAACTACCATATATTGGATTGTTATATATGCATAGATAACAAGTTGGTTTCTTTCTCAAGTCTTCTGCATATATATGGTATAAATATTTTATCTTTGACTAGTGTTGTTATGTTTTTTACATGTTCCGCATCAAAGATGCAGGGCAACACAAAGTGAGGACTGAAACATACAACATGTATGATAGAGTCAACTCAGTTGAGGGAAGTCCAAAACTAATTGAAAGAAGTGAAAGGTGCTTTAGGTGTTGCGGTTTGTGAACTGGTGGAAGATGTTGCTCAACTGATGGTAGAGTTTGCACAGCTGAGAAAGCAATTTTTTGAATTGTGGTTAAAGACAAAGGGACACCAATATTGGAAGATAACATTAACAATATAAGTGTATCTTCTTACGAAAAGGAAAGTTTCAAGACTTCTCATTTTGTTAAAAAAGGCAGACAACTGTTTAAATCACCTCCAGAGTCTGGAAATAAAATGAAAGTGGTTGTCGATGTGGAGGTATCCTCACTTGGCCATATACAAAATATTTTTTATTTAGGTGAATGATAAATTAACATTAAAATTTGTTTTCTTTTCTAGGCTCAACCTGACACTGATATTGAAGATTCTTTTTTCAAGAATTTGAGGAAGGAGTGGTTGAAGCCACACAAGTCATTGACTACTGAAGAAGCTAACTTCTTCCGATGGCTATTTTCACTGTCTGCCGACTCGAGGTAAAGGGTCTCGTCTTTCTAACGTTTTTTTTAAACGCTAATTATCTCATCCACCAATTCAAATGCCTTCATTTCTTGGTTGTAGAGACTTCATTGTGCATTTCACAAGGTGGCAAGAGACACGAAGCACATTCAGATGCCTGCTAGGGAATATTGGCGTGACAAGCTTTGTATGTTGATAACCGCAATTAATGTTTGATTTATTTCCTTTTAAACTACTAGTGTTGTTCTAATACAATAATTATTTGGTGCCTATTCTTATATTTGTCGCAGATAGTCTTTGCTTGGAGTGCATACCTAAATGACAAGAAAAAACACTCAACTTCCACCATAGGTCGGAGCTACTACTATCCTGCCATGATCATGGGGGCGCATGCAGTTAATGTATCAAGCAGAAATCAATTTTTTTGAGAATAAATGAGACATGGACTCAATAGTCAAGCACTGTAGTGATATTAGTAGAGATGTAATTTATAGTGATGAATGCGCATATATATATACAATATTAACTACTTGCTGACCAATCTTCACTCTTCATGTCTATTTTGCGCAACCATGCATGGTTTTCAATTTCTAGAATATTTTGTAGAAGACTAAACCAGAGGATATTGACCTCCTAGAAGAATCACGGGCGATCTACCTAGATCACCCGATCCACGAATATCACTTGGTAAGATAATTTTGCAGTACACGATGTGGTATAGTGTAAGATAATTGAATATAATTTGATATATAGGTCTAAGTACAAAGCAGAAGCTTCAACTAATTATGTTTCGATGTGAGTGTGTAGTGTTTCATGCCAGTTGTGAACAACTGCCATTGGTGGCTGTATGCCTTTGCACCTGAACAGAGGAGGGTTGTCATTTTGGATTCCATAACTAGTCTAGCACGAATATCGGGAGGGGAGCAATCAATGAAGAGAGTGGTACAATATATACTAATAACCAATTATGTGATCATATTATGAGTTTTGCCAATGCCATGACTTACTTTTGTGTTTGCTTTATTAGGTCACCTACATGCATCGCATCCTGTCTCTACTTGGAGATGAGTTTGCTGGGAGCTATACAGTTAATGACTGGAAGATTGAACAGTTGATCGACAATGTTCTACAACAACTGAATGGGTAATCTCAATTTCCAAGTGTAAATTTGCAACAACAACCTTGGCTTGTAGAGTTACTAAACTATCTGTCTCTATGTAGATTCGATTGTGGAGTCTTCATGATGAAGTATATGCAGCTTTGGGATGGTCACAAACTCTCAGAAGAGTTTTCACAGGCAGTTACTTAATTTAATTGTTCAAAAGCACCATGGTTTTATTTATTCACACAAATATTTTGACTATGCATGACTGTATATGCCAACTTGCAGGCGGACATGCCATATATCCAGCATAAAATTTCCATCGAGATGGTGATGTTCGAGTTGAACAAATCACAACCACAGTTGGAAAATATGTAACTTTGGGAGCTTTTGAATGTTTGGGGACCCTCTCATCATGTACTTTTGAAAACTCTTATTAACTTCAACATGTGGATGCAATGATTTTAGAAACTAGGGATGTATGTTATGTCGTATTTTGCCACACTGTCCATGTAATATTTCAAAGACTATGTAGCAGGATTGAAGTTGGGATATGTACCATTCCATTTTCAATGTGCCGTGTTATGTACTATGTGTTTAATGTGGATGAATATTTTGGTGTCAATGCATGAATATGTTACTTGATCAGCACATGCAAGCAGGAATGGTTGTGAATGTTGTTGTTTTTCCTCTTTTATTTTTTGGGATTTCTGCTCTTTTTGTTCATTCAAGATCCTTAATGTTGTTAAACAGCGCAAGTTATTAGAGGAAGTTATATAGCGGATGCAACTAATTTTTCTTGTAATTGTTGTTGGGCAGAGATATGTCAGTGGAGTATGACACTGCTTCTAACATACGTGGAAATTATACGTACTGTTCGGTACTATGGAGCCGAACGGAGAACAAAATTGTTGTGCTCTGCTGATATTTCATTTGAAGTGTCCAATAGTTTGCACTTGATCTTAGTCCAGTAAATGAAGATTAAAAAGTTTGAAATACAAACAAAAGAGGATAAACAAATTTGGTTACAGATTAATTGTCAGGGATCATATAGCCTAGGTATAATTGTTTGAACCACTCACCATTTTGATCAGATACATCATACATGTTACTCTTCCATTTAACTATTGTACAAACTATTGCCAGTGTCGATCACATATGTTGAAATTCTTCTGTTCGGCGCTAAAGAGTCGAACAGAGCCAAATGTGAGATTGGAGTTTGGGGTATGACACTGTTGGTGCCATACACGTACCAATGTGTCTGTTCTGTAATATAGTTCCGAATATGAAAAGTCAATGTATTATGTCACAGGGAGTGACATAACTTTGACGTATGACATATATTATGTTATAGTCCTGATAAAAATGCGCTTAATATTCAGATTTATTGGTTTTTTTGATTAATTAAGTCTGAGGTCCACAGTCCGAAGTTCGAAGTCCAAAAACCAAAGTCCCAAGTCCAAAGTCCATATAGTCGTACGTTTTAGTCAAGCTACCTTACTCACGTGGGTTTGGTAGGATAGGTCGAGTAAGGGATCGTCCAAACCTTAGGGCTCGGAAAAGGCTCACAACTGGAATTACAACTTTTGGTGAGTAGGATTTTAGGTTTTTTAGTTGGTTTTAATTTAATTAATAGTAATGCAAATAATGTAAATTACTACGGTGATTTATAAGTAGATAAACAAAGTTGGGGAATAGGGAGAGAGTTAATCATACTCATGCAAGAATCATTTTTTCAACAGTTTATATTACCACATCACTACATCTCTAATTCGTCTCGTGAGTATTGATCCCTAGTGCATGCCCACATCTCTGAGCCGCATCGCACTAGCATAAGGAGTTGAACTAATATTTTATCTCTGGAATATCATTTCAACTCCTGGCTCGATTCCACATCAGTTGGACAAATTGGATAGCTGTCTGACACAATAGAGTCGCGTGCGAGACATTTTGGGTCGCGCCCGAGACTGTTCTGGAGCATCAGCACTCCAAATTTGTACAGTCTCAGTCATTTTGGGACCGGATGTCTAATCTATACCTAATTCATAAGTAGTGATTCTAGAATATTAAAGAGTCAATCCGGATTCTCACATGAGAGCAAAGATAACCCTCCCCCACGAGGGGATTAGCTCATGGTCATTGAAGGAATAATAAAACTTGCTGTATACATTAAGTAAATAAATGCAGGATAGGAATTAAACTAGAAAAGAAATGACTGTTATTAAGGGTAAAATGACTTACAGTATTTAAGCTGCTGAAATGAAAATGACGAAATGTAAGTGCTGAATTAAAACTAACTAATGCTAAGCGGAAGCTAGAGCATAAAATGCTGAAGGAAAAATAATGAAGGCTACCCCCTCATATATATAGGCGGAAGACCCTTCACGTGAAATCCCAGCATTTAATCAAGTTTGTTTGTTAGCTAATTGAAACGTTCAAAACTTTGAGAATCAAAGTTTTGTTTTACCTGTTTTAAATTTTGTCTTTTAGCTTTATAAGGTTTTGTCTTTATATGTTTTAGTTTCGTCTTTTAGCCCAATTCAATTCAAACATTAAATTGGTACGTGTCTTTCTCATTGCAAGGTGGCACAAATTTGTGACCATTACTTGCCACCTGCCTATGCTGACTCGTCATGCCTTTTGGGCCCGCAGAGTGGGTCCACTTAGTGTGTCCAGTGGCGGTGCCGATTTAGGCATTTTTGCAACTTTCTGTCTTTGCGTAGAGTTTGTCGCTTTGGTCGCTCTAGCAGTTCACTAGCCAACGTTGGCACCCCGATTTATCAGATTTGAGCTTCGGAAGTTTGCTGCTTCTTTATATGTGGACCCATTCTGCACTGGTTTTGTTCTTTTGGAAACTTTGGCTCTAGTCAGGTTCTGTTGGGCTTCACTGGGGTTGAGTGGGAAATTTCAAATATTCCAGTATTCCCGTACTTCGATGCATGTTTTATCATTATATTCATTTTAAATGCGGAAACCTACAAAAGTACGAAAATATAATTATTACATGATTATTAAACACATAATCCACCAAAATGCTATGTCTCTCGGGGTTTAATATTACAGTTTTGGGTGCTTATCACACCACCCCCAAACAGCATTTTGCTTGTCTTCAAGCAAAGAGGAGACATTAAAATGATAAGTGGTCAAAAAATGTGTTGTCCTAAGCTAAATCTCATTTCGCAGAGTGCGGTTGCATTGACCGTATGCAACAAGGCCTTGAACCACTAGGAATTCCCTAGTGGACGAGTTATAGCCTCGTGAGAGTTTTCCAGAGAAGATACTCACAAACTTCATTTATACTACAACGACTCAGTAACAAAGACTGGTTTCCTTAATTAATCTCAGGAATCTAGACATCTCACTAGCGAGGGAAACAAGGATTTACTTCTTTCGAAATTCAAGTTAATATACATACAATAATCAAAACATCTACGTATGAGCATGCATGCAGTGATCTTATAATGAAATGTACGAGCAAGGCCGTTTCTGGATCCTTTGGATAGTGTCCTTAAGTAGGTTCTCACAGGTATGTGTCGAAACACAAGTTCTCTTTTATTTTTCTACTCAAGTTTGGCTATCTCCAGTGTGCAGTAGGCACACGTTTCCTCACATACTCAATGACAGTCAGAGGAGCCGAGGTCGAGAAGTCACAACTGCTACTTATTATCACACTATCTTACTCCTAATTTAGCTAGAGGTCTTTATTAGGTGTTATGGGGCTTAGGTGGTAGTGTAGAAGAAAATGGAATGAAAAATTCAAAAATGATAAGTAAGAGAGAATAAGGTCTTCGAGATATTTATACTAGAGAAATCATTTTTTCTTTCCTGCTTCTAACATGGGTTTCCATACTTGGCATTTTCAAGCTTTTGTATTCCCTTTTGATTTGATTTTTTTGGGGGAATTCTAACTTTGATATTTCTTTTGATTTTTGAAAACATATTTCTATTTTTCTTTTTCTTTTCTTATGAAGTAGGTAACTGATTTTGATTTGTGACAAGGTTTTTCTCTTCAATTTTCTGCACTTCATCCTATTTCTCATATTCATCATCTAGGTAGGCTTATTTATTTGTAGTTAATATATGGGTACTAAATGTTTTTGGTGAAATAGACAGGATTAATGAAAGGTTCAGTGGGGCGACTAGCGGTAACATTTTTGACAGGTGTGAATTTTTGGCTATATCGATCCAAAGAAGGCCTAAATTCTCGCCTAGGATTTGGGTAGTGTTCAAGTAAGTAGACATGTGAACTTCTCTTATTCGGAAGAACTACTCCTTTGTGTCATTACTCATATATCACACATTTTGAGGCTTTTGGCTAGATTCTTACAAGATATGGAAACTAAGTTGTCTAACCGTGGGTCCCAGAAACTTACCGCTGTGTACATTTAATGATAGTCAGTGCATGAATGCTCATGAAAAGATGTAAAAACTGTTGTATACGTATTAAATTAAGTTTCTAAGAACAAGTCCTAATTATGATGCTAGGGTGAGATTTCTAAATATTTTTCATCATAGAAAGGGAAACGAGAATTTGTCACTAAATACGTTTATTTAGACATCAAGTAAACTATATACAACTATGCATGCCTAATTTTTGCAAAAGGTTCTCACCACCCCAAACAAATGTATTAATCGTGGTCCCTCAAAGTGTTAAGAGGAAGAAAGAGTATACCTGAGAGGCTTTGAGCAAAAATATAGCTGACATCTTCCACAGAAATTTATTGTAACACACTATATATTATACACCATAAAAGTAGAAGCACACTGTTAGGGTAGCACACTGTTAGGTTATTTATTTATTTCACATCAAAACGTAAAACAAATATGTACATGCATCAACTCACATTGCCCCAACCTTGAACTAGGTGATAGTCCATCCTTGCCTCGTCCCTGTAGAAATGCCATTCCTTTGCATCACGCCAATCTATCATAGCTTTCCAGACTTCGCTCCACTTCCTCTTTTTTTGTATTGTCTAGATGAGCTATCATTTTATCATCATTAGGGAAAGAACAAACTTTCTTTAGATACCTTGCAGGGCGTCGCCATGTCCTAAATCGCAAAGAACGAATTATCTTGTTTGTTGGACACATAGAGTCGACCTTTACCCAGTCCTGAAAGGTGGCCGCAAACTATGGGAAGTATGTCCTCACTATCCTGCATGTTGTAATTGGCAGGGTGATATAGTGATGCCGAAAAGACTGAGCCTTCTTAAGATTCTCAATTACGAGGCCTGTAATGTCAAAGGCGGTATGTTACTGGGCCAATGCATGGAATGTCTTACACGCTGATTTTGATGCAGTGGAAAAATGCCAATCCCCCATGATGTTCAAAAGAATAAATAACATGGCAGTTCCAACATTCATGGTCATACTGGCTAGTGGAATAGTGAAGTCTAGCCATCGGCTATCTTCGGCACGTTCTCTGACTTGGGCAATGCCATCGCCATACCGGGCAGCAAAATCTTCCCTAGAATAGTCATTAAAGTCATTCTCTATCATGTATTGAATGGGGAGGTCTGGCTGAAGAGGAGGAAGGTCTAGGGCCATATCAACAGTTAGCTCGTAAAGAGAGTGTCGGGTGTTACCAATACGGAGTGTAAAGCCATTCAAAGGGAAACCCTGGACAGCTGGTAGATCTTCCATGTGATCATAAAAATAAGTTGCCAAACCTGGGGAGTATGTTTGCTCTGGGTGTAGAATAAGAGAGTTCCAACCAACTTGAGTGATGTAGTCTCTGAAAAGATGTCCATATGCAGGAGAATTCAGCAACGAATGGAAAGATTGTTCTGGAATCATCTTTTTAGCTTCCATTGTAGAAGATGTGTGAAAAAAAATGTGACCTGTTTAGACAAGGATAAACAAATATTAGAGTAAGATGAGAATAATTAAGTAAAAGCAAATTACCATAGGAAAATTTAAAACTAAAAAGAAAATGACAAATAATATAAAATTGCAAAATTTAAATGGTTTCATGGGCACAAGTAACGGCGAGGATCTTTTTGTGGGAGGGATCCATTTATAAGATTTTCTTTGCTGTCAATCCGTGCAACAGCCCGTTGCAACATTTTTCGCTTTAAATGCGGTAAAATCTCGGCGGGTTCTCCATTATGAGAGTGTGATTTGACAAGAACCGGTTGTGGCCGCAAAGAATTGTGCTTGTTCCTCTTCGCTTATTGTCCGCAGTCCCGAAATTCAAGAAGACTGTTGATGATAATGTTCGACGTTTGAATAATGTCATCAGTCCTTGTTGCATTAAACGGCCCCCCTTCCATGGGATTAAATACGTTGCATAATGCATTTTTAGTGAAGATGTTGTCGTGAAACAATCTTCGTCGGTTTCTGCACCCGACATGGTTCTTTGCAACGTCGGGGTTCCGAATCCGCTCCTACATACCGAAAGTGAATGGTAAGAATGTTAGCTGTTCGAAAAGGTGTATGAGGAGAAGTACTAGAAAAACCCCAACGTATCATGATAAGTATCACAATGCGATCGCGTTCGGAGAAATTTAATAATGCAAAATCATTGCGCTTACTCAGAAGACCCGTGAGTAGATGGAGGAGGGTTTGGTTATTTCGAAGTCTTAGACGTGCCGAGCACATTATGAGCTACCCATTGGATCACAGATAATTGGTTCTTTTGCAAAGATCGCTGATAAACAATACGGTTTTTCTGGTTGTATTCGCCGTGAAGGATAGTTGCAAACATGAGATGCCTGATATTGTCGAAAGGCGAATCCTGAAGGTGTACTCCTTGGTTTGTAATAGGAATTTGAAGTACCTCAGAGATGATTTCCATAGTCAATTCACGCTCGCATCCGTTAGCACAGACAAAGAATTGCCCGTTTTGGAAAGAACCATTTTTATAGAACAACAAGACCAATTCTCTGGAATAAAAAGCTTGCTTATGATGTAAAAGAGGGTGCCATCCTTGACGTGATATTTCTATGTCAAAAAAGGGATGAAAAAGACCATTTTGGAAATTTTCCATAAAATTTTGCTCGGGCACGAAACTTCGAGTGAGGGCCATTAAAGATGGAGTGGTGAAAAAAAAATTGGAAAAAAGGAAGTTAGATTTTTGAGGTGTCTATCCTTGTTATAAATAGGCACCAATCCGAAAATGTAAAAGATACGGATCGAGGTGTCACAGGGTAGTTAGACCATGTGTATCTTCTAAGATATGCGCAAAAGTGGATTTAGTGTGGATGAGAAGAATGGGGCATGTGACAAGTAGTGCCATTTTTTTTTTACACTAAATAGCGTAAGTAGAAGGACAAGGAAAATGTAGATATACTATCACAATAAAATGTAAGAACGTACAACGGTATGGAAACACAACATAATGATACGGGAAATGAAATACAAACCTAAATATTAGATAGAACTATATGCCACATTAACAACATTACTATAATGAAACAAACAAGCATGAAGACTTGATTAGCATATTCAATTTGCCGCTGCTCAAACTTTTCTAGTGCATCCATGAAGTTTGAAATTTGGAGCGGACTAAAAACGATTTTTTAGAATAAGAGGTGTAGAGGGAAGAATATGAAATGAGTGAATGTGGAGGAAGTGTTGAACTTATTTATAGAAAGAACTTTGCCGTTTTCTGACCGTTTTTTGTGAGTTTTTATGACCGTTTTCTGACCGTTTTTTGTGCGTTTTCATGACCGTTTTCTGACCGTTTAATAAAACGTTAGTTTACAGTAAAGTTTGCTGTTAAGTGTGACATCTAAAATATATTTGTATATATATTTATATATATATCTATATAAATTATTATTACTAATATTATTATATATGTTCCTACCTATATAATATAATATTAGACATAACTAATATATCCAGGCCGAAATTTTTAGGAAATACCTACTATTAAGCTGGAAATGCAAACACGTAAATCAAATATCTGACATAAATATTATACAAGATTGGAAAAATAAACTAGCTACTGATGATCCTCAGGGGCTGCAGCAGAATCTTCGGGGGCTGCAGAAGAAGAACCAGGAGTCCTGCGACGTCGTGCAGTACGAGCTCCCGTGGAGGCTAACTGCTCCTGGGTATCACCAAGAGTATCCATCACCTGAGCCTGAAACTGATGCTGGCTCGCCATGAACATTCGCTAGAACTGGTTCTGGCGAGTAAACATATTGTCCTGAAATGCAATCATGGAAGCTCTCATTTCCTGCTGGAATTCGCCCATGCTGTCTGTCATCGACTCGTGGCGAGTGGTCATATCTGTCCTTAACTCACCCAAGGTACGTCTCATCGATACCTGGCGAGTGTACATGTCTCTCAGACTATTGTTCATAGCACGTAAGGCCTCTATGGGGTGGGTGATCTTACTCATGGCAGTCTCATCAAAGTAGGGTGGGTGAGAGGAGCCTACGCTAGCGTACTCGGCATCCCTAGGTGCTGTGGGTTCCCAAGGGTCCTGTATGCATTTCTTGAAGACAAGCATATTCTCATATTGTGGTATAGGGAGTAGCGGGGTGGCGGACAGAAAACCCAAGGTAATCATAAATTGTGTTACCGGAACAGCAAGAGGGGCTGATCTAAGAGTGACATGTGTAATAATATCAAAAAGAAAGGTAACGATGCAGAAGTTACCCTTTCGCTCCTAGAGGATCCAGAGAAGGTGGAGGAAGGTCTTGTTGATGTCTAAGGGCTCCGAGGTGCCAATGACGTTCAGTCCCAGCCATTGAGTCACAACCAGCTGGTTCTATTGCACCGAGTGCTGATACGTGCATTTCCAGTCTATGTTGTACTCTCCCTCGATTAACGTGTCGAGCATTAGGTCATAAGTCCGTGGGTACACGGACTACTGCTGAGTCAGCACTTGGTCGACCAGAGGAATGCCCGTGATCCCGGAGAGCAAAACAGGTGTGACTTTGTGGCACCCACCCTCGACGGTAACCCAAAAATGGTCACCATTAAAGCTCCCATTATCGTAGAATTTCATCACCAAATCCTTGGAATAAAGCCCTCCATTAGCATATAACAAGTACTCCCATCCTCTAGAGTGAATTTCATTATCAAAGAATGGAGCAAACATCCCATTTTCAAATCAATTTCCAAAATTTTTCTCCACACAAATACGCCTGTTACTGACCATTACTTGTCTTAGGGAGAGGCTGGATATGGATTAATGATGAGGGGAAGAAATGGGACTTGCTGACAGAAGGGAATTGTGGAGTTGTAACAGTCTCGCGCGAGACCTGGATTTAGTGTGGGCCTATCTCGTGCGAGACTTAAACGAGAGGGGGCAAGATCCGGTTTTTTGGGAAGAAGAAGAATGTAAGGGTGACGCGTGTTTTTGGGTTTTTCGTGTTTAAATAGACCGAGAATTCGATATTTTGGTTAGGCCAAAAAATTTTCCCAAGCCCAAATCAAGCCTAAAGCCCGATTTAAGCCTAAAAAAATTCAAATGCTTACCCACGACTCGTTCGAAC